>NC_043750.1:37932775-38562775 GCF_902148845.1 Salarias fasciatus | reverse complement strand
TGTTTTCTCTCCTCCGTCGTCTGAGGGCGGATGTGGCTTGTTTCCTCTTGTCTCCACTCGCAGTGTGGGAGTAAAGTGCCACAGGGGTGTCACACAAAGGATTTCCCATTGTGACTGACAGTGTTAGATTTCAATTTCTCCCTCCGCTGCTACTGTCTCATTCGATTCCTTCCTGTACACACTTGCTGTACATGTAGACGCCACACATATACAACACTTTTCTTTTAAAAACAGTTTTCAGCATATCCACCGTTGAAGACTTGGGTAAAAAAAATACTTCAGAAAACTGAAAAGCCTGAAATGTTACCCTAAAGATATAAAAATATTCGTCATGTTTGTTGTATTTATTTTTTTCTTTAAAACTAACTGATAGAAAACGATATCAATTAAGAAACATGTCATTTTTTTGGATTTGAAAACACTTTTTCTAAGGAAATTAGCGTCATAAAGTGTAAAATACAATGGTGAGTTTTACAGTTTTCTTTTTACAAGTATTTTTCTTGCAAATTCCTCCTGAGAGCTGAAATCATCTATATTATGCATTTTCAATAAATTAGCAATAAAATGTTACTTTATTGATCCCCTTGGGTGAACTATTGTTTTGCTTTTAACTTGTCCAAGACACAGAAAGAAATAAAGAAAAAGGAAAAAAAATCATATTTTATAGATCCCCTTGAGGATCTTCTCTGCATTTTAAGGCATGTTAGTTCAGGTTTCACGTTCAGCCCGATTTTATCTTGAGTGGCCCAGACTAGTAAAATATTGCCACAATCCCATTCGATTTCAAGCTTTAAACATTTTCCTTGTTGTGTGCAGACTACAGATGATGAAAATGTCAATATTTTCAGAAAACGGAACAATTACTACAAAAAATGAGCACAATTTCAACTAAAATCCAATTTTAACGGAACCTTCTGGTTTAAAACACGGTGAAATGTCCAAAGAATTTCTACTATAGCTGTTGCATTATGCATGTTTTTAGAAACTCAGACAACTTGACACCCTAATACAATTAGCAGAAGGCTGCTACACGACCTGATAATAATGACAGCAAACATAAACAGATGTCGAGTTTCAAAAGTTTCACCAAAAGCCTCCCATCAAGAGTGACATGGAATTTCCATTCTTGGAAATCCAGTGATACCAAATAAATATTGAACGACTAAAATTATATTTTCTGTCATCTCTAATCTTGTTTTTGAGAGGAATTAACAATGAGCTTAGTGCCGGTGCCAGTAGGTGTATTTTTGAGCTTCAAACTCGCGACTCCCAGTCTTTTAATGCTACGTTAAGCTAACTGCTTCCTGGCTCATGTAGCTCGGCAGAAAAGAAGCGCAACGGCACAGCGGCCATGCACCAGTTTGTGATGGAGCAATAACACCCGTGCCAAAAAAAGGAAGTCCATAAAGCAACACGGCAGCAGTCGGGGTTTCCTGCAGGAGCGTCTCCTTAAAAACGCAGCTTTAATGCGACCCCGCCCGGAACACAGCGTGATCTGCAAAATGCGAGCCGACGTGACGGTGAGATTAACAGCTCATAAGAGCTGAAACAAACCAACTTTGTCTCCCCTCCTCGTTTCATCACGATGCTCCGGTGTATTGTGTTCACGGTGCATATGAGCACTTTGATCAGCTGCGAGGCATATATTTTGGGCTGTGGGCTGCATCAGTTCTGACAGGGCCATATCATCAATAGCACAGGTCCTTTTTTATTCCTTTCTCTCTTTTTTTGATGATTGAGTAACAAGTAAATAGTTGTACTGACTCTGAACTTTAAACATGCCGCATCTGAAAAGAGAGAGAGAGAGAGAGAGAAAAAAATCCCATGGCAGAACAAAGTTCAAAGTGGTGTGTGTGTTTCTCTTTCATCTTGTCAGCATGTCACACTGATAATGAACGGGCTCAGAGCTGACCGGTCAGATATTCCTGTTTGATCTAATGAGTCCCGCTTCATCACTTATCTGAAAAAGCACAAACTTTCATGATTCACACATGTGCACATCTGACGACGGTGTTTGTACAGCGATGTGCTTCCATCCATCCAAACATCCATCCAAACATCCATTTTTGTAGCAGAATGATTTGCCGGTGTTATGTCGTTATCCGGGTTTAGCTTTACATTTAAAGGGCTTTGAGGAAAGTATCCATGTTGTTCACATTCATCCTTCTTTCATACTTTCCAAATGACCATGACAGGAGATTATCATCACTGACATTTGGGGGAAAAATGTCTCAGGCCCATCAATTGTTCTCACAGTTTGACTCCTGAGCCCGTTTAATCCTGACGAGCATGTTTTTCTGATGTTTGTGGAAGAGCACCGAGAAAAAAACCAGCGCCGCCTCCGGAGAACATGGACAACATTGGTCTGGATGAAAGCTCTTCAATTATCTCGAAAACGTCATGCAAGCAGGGCCTTAGATGAGCGTTCTTGTTTCGTGCTCTGCAATCTTATTGTACTTGGATTTTCTCGTTTAATTGTGGTGTTGTTGTGATTTTTCTGTTACACAGGAAAACAAACTTTGTTTTTAATGAAGTGGATCTGTGTTTGGATCCTTCAACACTCTAACAGTATGGACCAAACAACAATCTAGGGTCATGAGGGGAGGAGAGGGAGGACAAAGGAGCCCAAAAAAAAAAAAAAAAAAAAAACAAAAAAACACTGAAGACAGAGCAAGGCTAGAAACAACAGCACCACTGTTTCCTCTCCTGGCCGTGTGACTGTTTGAATCCACACCTATTAACTAAACAACACCTACATCCAGTCACATCCATCTTTGTCCAGATGGGGTCACAGTGGCAGCAAAGGAGGCAAAGGAGCCCTGACATCTCTGTCCCCAAAGAACTCCAGCTGGTCTGAGGGGACCTGGAGATCTCCCAGGCCGGTCGAGTGATATGATGTCTCCGTTTGACCTCTGGACCTCGTCCCAGTTGGTCGTGTCCGATGTACCTACAACAGGAGGAGACCGTCCTAATTATATATTCTGTTCTCCCTCCAGCAGTTCCTCTCAGTGTGGAGGAGAAGTGATTCTGTCGTGCTCTAATTCGTTCTCATTCTCATCACGAGAAACTACATACATGAATAAATTCATCCCCTTGTCCTCAACATGCTTTGTTGTTGAGATCATGTGAAGCCGGAACAAACGCAAAGTTTTGCTTTGAGTTGGAAACAGATGCTGCTGAGCTGCGAATGCATGAGCGTGTTTTTGAACTATGACAAAGACAGGTTGTGCAGCCAGGAACTGGATCTCCGCACAGAAATCTCCAGCTTGTCAACCATCTCTGCTGTTACCTCGTCTTTCACACTCAGATCGAGTCTGGATGATCTCGTTTGTAAGTGTACGTGTTTGGATGCTCGTGCATCCCCACATATGTGCATGTTTCCTGGTGGTTTTGATCACGGTAACAGTTTTCCTGTTTTAAAAACACGTTCTCATTTCCACAACATGCGCAGGGAGAACATGCAGATTAAAAAAGTCTGTCTTCTTCCAATGAGTCAATCGCAGTAACCACTGCACCACTGCAGCTCATACCTTCTTTGAGTTCATCCATCTTCAGCAACGCACGAGGATAATCAGCTGAAAACTCGCTTGCATAGTTACTTAAACAAATCACAGATTCAAAATGGAGTTACAGTATAAAGTCGACAAGCAGAAGCTGCGGTGAGCCAGCTGAGGAAATGCTTCCACAAACCAACAGGTTCTCTGCTGAAGTCTGAGTGGATTCAAACCACCAACATTGATCAATTAGCATGAACTCTTCCCAGTATTCCGTGCGGTCTAGTAGACACACCCTGTATTCTCCATTTATACAGCCAATTGTCCTAAATTTATAGAGCGTATTATCTGTTTGACATATTCATCATGCTGGCAGATTGACTTCCACATGTGTATGTAAGTAATCACATTAGCGCCTATTTCTATATGTGCGATCTTTCAGTAAATGAGGCAGTTAGAGTCACAGGGGGCTGGAGCTGATCCCAGTTATGTGCAATGAAAGGTGTATTAGAGGAAAATTTAGCTCCATTTACACAGCATTGTTTCAGATAGCTACTGACATGGACAAGAAAACTAGACTATGGATTGGGAGTCATGACACTCTGGAAGTTGCCATATTTGTGTTTTGACTTGAAAATGTTGTGTAAGCAACACCTAAGAGTCTTCAATTAGCTTCCAATGCATGTTTTTACACATATTTTCATGCAAATGTCTGGATGTGAGGCGTATGAGCAAATCACTGCGCCAGCGCCTGGTCAATCGTCACTACGAATCATTTCCACCTAAACGGTTACTGAATATGCATGTCCTTTTTCTCCCACTGTATGGTATGTATTCATTAATACAGTGTTTACTTCATTTTGACGCTGAAAAGAATTGCCATACTGAGGAGGAGCTCATCACTGCATCACAATCATGTTTCCAGCCTCGTCCTCCAGTTTTGATTGCAATCAACACAAAATATCTCACTGGAAAATTGTCTTTCGTTCCTTTTTCTTTTCTTTTTTTTAAATATATATATATATATGCAAATATAGGGGGTGCAATGTTGATTGCCTGCAAAAATCATAAATTTCAGCCAAAGACAAGACATCTTGTGTTTACATGAAGGGAAGGGCCGTGTCAAAATACGGAGCGGTTACACAACAGAAGTTGTGCAGAGGTTGGCAGGTGCGAACTGGTACACGCTCTCCATTTATATGTGTGTATGTGTGTCTGGAGGCCTCTGTCCTTTCTTGCCCGTCTCCCCAGGCGGAGGACCCTTGTCTCGCCTGCCATTTCTCAGTCTGACAGCTGAGAGTCAGACAGCAGAACAAGGGAAGGAAGGAAGACGAGGGAAGAGGCTTGAATGTGCGGAGGGTGGACAGATACGGTGGAGACGGGCGACGGGGGAGACATACAGAGAGCTATCGGCGCATCGCACCCCCACCCACCCCCCTCCCCTCCCCTTCCCGTCCCTCCCTCTGAGGGGACCAGGTGTTCTCCTTCTGAGGGGGCATGACTGCAAAGAGAGAAAAAATAAAAAAAGCTCCTGCCCTCGTGCTCACTTCTCTGCACCTGGATCTGCGGGGTTGCGGAGGGGTGGGGTGGGGGCGGGGGCCGGCGAGGCATCAGATGAGGGTGGTCTCTGGAGGTCACTGGCTTTGTTGTTACACCACCCTACAGAGGACCTCCGTGGCCTCACCGGCAACCCCCCCCTCCCCCCTCCCGACGCACATGGCTCCTTGAAATGAATGCCAGGCTTTTGAGTCAGCAACTCAAGCGTTTCTCTTTGGGCTTTCTCCCCCCGCAGCCGCTCAGGTATTTTCTCTTCACCCTCTGCTTTTATTGTTTTGAGCTCTTTGTATGAGGGCTGGCAGACATCCCTCCCTCCCTCTCTCCCTCCCTCCCTCCCTCCCTCCCTCCCTCTCTCTTCATTATGTTACCACCAGTTCTACATTCGACTCCTCTGTTGTGTCGAACAGGTTTTTATTTGATTTTCATATGTTTTTATTGACAGAAAATAAGCAGTTACATCCATTTGCTGATGTTATTAAAATTTTACCAAAAAAAAAAAAAAATGGAAAAACAAACCAAAGAAAGCAAAGTAACATGTGCAAAAACACACTGAAAATGACTTGCAGTTATGTTTTACCCCTGTATTGTGCGTGTCCCACAATCCTGTTCAATTATTTTCACCACATGGGAGAATTGAAAGCATCCCGCCTTGATAGAGATTAAAGCTTCTTCAACAGCAGTAAAAATACAAAATAATTATCTTTTGATCTCAGACAGTGTGAGGTCTCACCTCTCAAACATCTGATTAACTTCTAACTCAAATGTCACATGAACTTTATCTCAAAACAAATTGCTTTTTTTCCTGTGAACACCAGATTTCTTGTATTTTCTCAAAAGAATACATGATTTGGATCAGATTTTTTTTTAAAAGACTGGAGTAACTTTTCAACATAATTCTACCATTAAAAAAAACAAACAAACATGCCTTTGAGTAAATACCCACAACTGACTGTTTCAAGTGAAAATGAATCATTTCTGTGCTTTGTTTGAAGAAAACTTTTACGTTTACACTGCAACATTTTAAAAACGATGGAAGTTTCAACAGAAATAGTGCACTTTTCACACTGGGGACTGGTGGGTTCGGTCGGTGGTTTTAAAACCTAGCCTGAATGTTTTCATAACGCTGTGGTTCCCAGAGTCGGAGTGTTTTCTTAAAGTTCCACCTTGGGAGCCATTTTAAGTGTCCTCTATATAGACAAACAAAAGCAACCAAAGTTTGGCATTTTCACTTACAAACATTGTGTAAACAGAGCCTAAATTCTATAAATATAGAGTAATGAGATTTAACGTTTTGGTAATTTCTATAATCATAATAAAAGTACTGAAGGTTTTGTTAGTTTTAACTGTTGAAGAGCAATAGATTTGCAGCCTCTTTGTCATCAGGGAAAAATAAATAAACAAATACTGATATAATGAATTTATAACTGAGCATGTGTTACACATGTCACCTATGTCTGGCTTCCACCATTTCATTTCTCTTTTTGTAAAAAAAAAAAAAAAAAAAGAATTAATTATTAATAAATAAGCAATTTAACCAAAAGTGGGGCAGTATATTTAATTGTGCTTACATTTAGTGTCAGTCTGTTTCTATAGTCTCAGGTATGCTGAGGTCCAGTCCGGTTTGTATGATATTATAATTTATTTTCTCCATCCTATAACATCCATCTACATATTTAGAGCTTTTTCATAACAGCTTTATTTTTTTTATTTTCTTTCGCCTCTCACAAACAAAACACTTAATTTCTGTCTCCTTCTGGCACGAGTCCCAAAAAAACAGGCTTTTACCTCCTGAAGGCAGGTGACATCTGAAAATGTCTTCAGCTGCGTGTTGTGTGTTGGACTCTGATTTCACAACCTTTAAAATAATTTTCCTCTCTGCAGCCTCACAGGCTGTTTTCTCGTTCTGCTAACAGACCAGCGCTGCACGAATCCCCCTTTCTTTTCTCTCCTTTTTTTTTTTCCCCCTCCCTGGCCGGTTTGCAGCAGGCAGCTCTTGCTCTCAGTGATGTTTGTTCTTTTGTAGTAGTCATTCTGGCTCCGTGGTTAGCCCGTTTGTCTCTGTCAGCCGCGTTGTGTTCGCCGGGCGCTGCAGGCTGAGGTCTGTCCTCCACTGGGTTGTTCCCCCCTTGAGGTCAGGGCGTGAGTCAGAGGCCTGATTCCGTCACCCCGGGTTACCAACTCACTACTTCCTGTCCAGAATATCGAATGAGAGCGAGGCTGAAGGCGAAACGTCTCGGGGCGTGTGTGTGTGTGTGTGTGTGTGTGTGTGTGTGTGTGCATTGCTGTGATGGTCTTACTGGTGAAAGCAGAGCAGATTGTGTCTTTTGTTTCAGTTTATTTATTTACTTGTTTATTGCGCTGAAATGACGAAGCCCAGAGGACTGACATATCTCATTTCTATTTAGCATTGTCAGGATACAGTTTATGAATGTGCCGCCCAGTGGCATCTGTCTTCAACTCAAAGCAGAAGTTTAGTCTCCGTTGTGGCAGTGCACGAAATTTGACTTATGACAAACAAAGGATGCTCAGAACCAACAGGGAATAGATTTATTTATGTATGCAATGCCTTACAGTTTACAGAGGCAGAAGCCTGATCTACCGAGACACGATACAGGAAGAGGTGCACATATCGTGGAAACGTTTAGGTGGAAGCTGATCTTCTGAAAAAACAGGTCCAGCTTTGTTACTAATTCTCATACTGGCAGTTTTGCAGGGCTGGATGGTGGTGTAGTGGTTAGCAGTGCTGCCTCACAGTGAGAAGTGTTCTGGTTTGAGCCTGGTTAGCGTTTCACTCTGTGAAGTGTCAGTCCAAAAAAATGTTTTTTTTAGACCAGGGGGTGTCAAACATGAGGCCTGTGGACCATGATGGCACTATTTTACCAGTCTGGCTCAAACCCTCCTGGTTTTGGGTCAAGCGATAAAATTACCCATCGGTAGGAAAGGTAGTTTGATGCATAATATTCTAGTGTAAACTGGATGAAGATGGACGGATGAGTTGATCTCTTTTTTGACTGTTAATTTACAGCACTGCCAGTTTCAGCAGTGTGTTTGTGAGTGTGTCTGTGTACTGTTAATCTGAACTCACCATTAGAAAAACTAACCTTGGTTTTCACCAGTATCTCAGTCCGGATAAGAAAATACAGATATAAGATTGAAAAATTGGATTGGTAGATCCAGGTTTTTTTTTATTTTCTGTGAGAAATAATGCCAGTTAAGTGCAGTGAAACTGATACACACTGACATGTTGTTCCTCTCGTGTAACAGCCTGACACGGTGACACCGGCTGAACAGCAATTTGGCCAAGGTGGCAAACACAATGTCAAACCGGCATTACCTGAGGTGAAACAAACACACCCAACGCTCGCTGGATGGAGTTTGGCGGGCGGAAAGATAGCAGGCGTTCTGTTAAATGCACACAGGATAGGTCCACGTTAACAGGGCGGCGAGGCTACGTCTCAGGTCAATAGGTTGTTGCAGAGCCATCCAGCCAGCAGATAAGGAAAGAGATGGGAGGAAAAATGGGCATCCGAGCGCGTGCTGTAATAGCTGTCTGCTCTGGCCTGATGAGGTGGCTGGGGAATAGAGCCCGAAGACGTCCCAGTGTTTGTGAGGAAGTGTGTGCGCTCTCGTATTGACTGATGGCAGAGCAGCCAGAGCTAAGACGGCGAAGGAGGCCGTCTGGATGGGCGTGCCTCGTCGTGCACGTGTGCGTCTGTCTGATGAGGTGGCCGTGGTGAAAGGTGATCGGGCCGGCCTGTGTAAATGATGGCTGATGGAGTCTCTTGAAAGTCTATTTAGTCAGAGTAATGAAGTGCGTCTGCCAAGGGAAGAGTATGAGGGACCGGCTCGGAGGCTCGGACAGACAGCCAGGTCACCTCAGCCAACCTCGTATGGACCGAGGAGATGGACAAGATGGTCCCCGCTAATGAGTCTGGGTCTCTCTGGGGGCCATGTAGATGCTGAGAAGGTCTACTCACAGACCTGCAGGTCAGCTGACCTCCTCAAGAAGTCCAAACCTTCCTTTATACATTCTTGAGTTCAGAACTGAACCAAAACAATGAAATTCTAACTTTAAAATTAATGAGGGCGCTCTGGGGAGCCGATGGGGGTTAAAGGTGTTGCTCATGAACCCAGAGTGTTGACCAAGCCAATGTGGGATTCACCCCTGCAAACTTGTGATCCTCAAGGTCGCCGCTACCAGCCCCACTCGGCCTCTAAAGCTGCGTTCACACGCCAAATGATTTCCGCGTTTTTGCATCAAAATGTAACTGAAAACAATGTAGAACGCGCGTTCAACCGGCGATGAAACGCGACGTGTCAGACGCGTTTTCGAGGCACGTCGGGGCGTTCTCGCGTTGGCCGGGCGATTTTGCGGCGCGTCGCGATTTTGCGGCCGATGCAGAAGTTGGGAAATCTGAACTTTTGACGCGTCGCGATTTTGCAGCAAAACAATCAGAGAGCGTGTCTATGGTGACGTAGGTCAGGGAGAGGGGAACGGTGACAGCGACACTGGCGAAGCTCCTGGAGCGAACAGTGAAACTCACCAAACTCCGACCATCTGTGGATAATATCGTGCACCCAGACACGGCGTAATGTCCGCCGATGGCGTCATTGTCTGGCTTTAATAAGCATATACCACTCGCTCAACAGGGTTAGCCATGATGCTAAGCTAACACAGTAAAAGGCCGGAAGCCCCGCCATCCCACCACAGACGCGTCGTGTCAAAACGAGTTGTGTCAAACTGCGTCGTGTTGTTCAGCGTCGGACCTCTAAATTGACGAGCGTTCAACTTCTTGTGTTGTCGCGATTTTTGACCCAAGATCATGTTCGGTGTGAATGCGACTTAACTGGCTCGCCAGTCCTCATGAACATCGACACTACAATCGATCAAATCAGTGGATCCAGCAACGACAAGCCAGTTAGAAGCAGGAACAGCGACACCACTGTCAGCAACTGATCACTAGTTTGACGTTAGTGCAGTTACTAACTTTTCAGTCGACTCGTTACTTGCTAGTTTTTTTCAAAGATGGAACCAGTTGTAGAGCTGCTGCTGATGGTTCCTGCACCGACGCTGTGTAGGCGGGGAGGAAAAAGGTCATTTTGCCTCATATGGACATTATTAAGACAGGCCTAATTTAGGAAATCCAGAGTAATGCATGATTTGCAGCTCTTATTTTCTACATGCATAACTAAGGAAAGCTGCTTTCCTTTCAAGAAATAATCAGTCACTAACTTCCCTGTCTTGCATTGCAATAATAACAGCATGATGAAGTGACGAGGTAAATTACCGAGTAAAGTAGTCTCAGTATTTTTCTACCGTAGTTTACTGCAGTTTGACTGACACTGGGAACAACTGAGGCAAATCAGCAGCGACTTTACTAACAGCAGTTACTTTATAAGTTTCAACGCACAAAAAGTAACTACATTTTTTGGCATGTAGAGTAAGATGTAACCAGTAAATCTAATCAATTACAGATCTTCAGTAATGCCTAACGTGGATGGGATTTCACAGTAGCTTCCGAAAAAAATCCTGTATCCTAGAAACAGCGTTAAAATCCAGTTGACACCTTACAGCCGTTAGCTAAGTAAACAATGCAACAGAAAAAAAAAAAAAAACAAGTATTTTCAAAGACTTTTCTCCACAGAGGTTCTACAATAAAGGATCAATAAAACAGTTTTCTGAGAGAAAAAAAAGAGCTATTCAAAGCTTCCTGTCCTGGTGTGTGATTTTCCGCAGCGAGTGTGTTTTCTGCAGTCCATTGCTATTAATACAGACGGCAGGTTGAACAAAAGCGCAACAAATCTGCAACAAAATGGCAAAGCACCAAAACTGGTGCAGCGATCTGGTAACAAACACTGTTAGAAGTTGTTGCCAATTTGATTTTCCACATATCCTCGTTTAAACATGAAGATCTATCAGGTTTTGTTTGTTTGGTTTTTTTCTTGTTTTTTTTTTTGTTTGTTTGTTTGTTTTTTTTTTTTTGGTTATTGAAAGTTAGATCCCATGTTTTCCATTGAAAATAGTCATATTTAACTCATTTAATCTCCCAGCATGCAACAGAACAGCTTTTGGATGCACTGATGATTTTAAACGTGATCACCTGCTGATGTTTAAATCACTTGAATGTGAAGGTTTTGGTCTTTTTTTAACTGAAAGCCATACATAATAGGAATAATCAGCTGACTGTTGGTATGGCCACCATACTGGGGTTGTTTTCTGACGTCTTTCAATATTGCTGAATTAGGGTCCGTTTTGACAATAATGTCTCACAGTGGCTCCACCACTGTCATGTGAACAAACCTCAAAAGGTTTCAATTGAAATCACTGTTGAGTCACTGTGGATTCTGATTAGAGTGATAATAGGGTTTACTCCTTTTGAGGAAAATAAAGGAAAAATGAACACTCTCCCCTCCAAAAACATGTGCCCCCTTATTACCAGGCCGAATCGGGCCCTGACCCCCTTTTCCTCACTTTGTTCGTCTGCTCCTCACTTCCCGGCCTCATCAATAAACATGGCGCTTTTTTGTTAGCGGGTGAGACTTTAATCAAGACTCCCAAAGGCTGAGATCTCACAAAGGCAAGCACAAGACCAGTCACATGGTCACGAGTCTGTCGGCGCCTGAGATGCGCTGATCTCGTGACGGATGCAAACAGATCATCTCTGTTTTTAGGACGTCAAGAGAGGGACGGCCGTGCCTCCCCCATGACTCCAGACTTCAGTGAATCTACATTCCAGCGCGCTTCATCTTCGTCTCCTTCTTTATGTGCGTCTGAACTGGCGCCAGGCCATGTGGAGATCACACTGGAGTGAAGGGGTGGGATTGGGATTTTTTTTTCTCTCTCTCTCTCTTTTGAAAAGCTATTGAGGTCAGGGAATGAGGAAAGTGGAGCACAACCGTGGTGATTCCATCTTCAAAAATCCATGACATTCTTTTGGGAGCGCTAAATATCTTTGAATGTCTTTTCATGAAAATGTATGTGGGTGAAAACAACATTGAAAGTCAATAAAAGTGTGCAGAGAAGGATTTGAGGAAAAGTAATATTGAGGTTTCCAGGCCTTGATTGGTCGACGGTGCACGCCTGCAAATATTTGCATGTTTCTGTCTTGAATGTTTGTGAACAGTGATTGTGTTCAGCGCTGAGATTTCACCAGCATGATATTGATTGTGCTGAAAACACAATCCTGGGACTTTTCTGTGAGACAGTCTTTTATCATCAGTGGAATTCTGCTTCACCTTGAGGATAAAATGCCAACATATTTCCACACTTTTGGCAACAATCCCCTGATTGAATCCAGCTTGTTCCCAGATGATAAATGTAATGTCACTCTAAATGTCTCAAAGCCCTCTGAAGAAAGTTCTCATATCAACCAACCTGCAGAGAGTATGTGAACACTTCTGCCCATTATTATTCATGCATTTGGTTGGTTTTTTTGTCCCTGAATTAAACTTAGGGTAGACGATGTTGTCCAAAAGCACTTTTTGTCATACTGAGTGAAATGCTCCTTGCCCCCTGGGAGAAGTCAATACATTATGTGGACGGAAAAAGGTGTGGAAAAAATCTGACCACTGTAGCGGCCACAGGACAGTAAAAACCCCGACCAATCGGAAGGCGCGGACCGCTCTTAAGAAACCAATCAAATCCCTTCGCCGTTCTACCAGGCCCCTGCGTGTTCATTTCAATGGCGTGCACTGGTCCTGGTTCAGTGCGCGCGCTTTGCCAAGGCGCTCTCGGCGCTCACGTGAAAAATAGAACGAAGCGGAGCGGGAGCGCTGCGCTCCTATGCGTGTTGTGTGCGGGCAGTCAGAAAGGTTAATAACGCTGGAGGCGATCACAAACTCCGTGCGCACGGCGCTTCCGCATCCAGTGCGTTCGCTCCCAACGGGAGCTCCTCCAATGGGGTGGGAGTTGGGCGGAGCCTTGGGGAGATGCTACATTCGTGCTACATGCTAGTTTTCCAAGATCGCCGACCCTAGCTTTAACTGATTTCGTGAAAATTGACAGTGTTGTGCTTAGAACTCAAAATCAGTAATTGATAACACTCACTATGAAATACTTATGTTATTTAGTTGTGCAAAAGTAAATCATCAAAGTTACATTATTTGTAGCTAACACCTTAAATTATTACAATTTGCAGAGAGTGCAGATAAAAAATAGTGATTGATTTCAGTTACTTTTTTTTTTAAAGCATCCCTACTGTAGTTAACAGAAATGAAAAGTAACTTTTGTGTCTTTGTTGTGTCTAATCAGGGCTGGTCCGGGCTTCTCAGGCGCCCAAGACGAGCCCGAGACGAGCGCCCTGTGGGAGCAGGGGGGGAGCGATCGATTCCGGGCGTCGGAGCGCCGCAGAGCGGGGCGGCGCAGAACGGTGCTCACACGGAACATCGGGGCACCCCTTGTACGACCACGGCGCCCCCCCTGTACACTGCGCCCTAGGTGGCCGCCTAGCTCTATGCCTAGAGCTGACTCTGTGTCGAATTAAACTTAATGTAGTAATGTATAAAGTCGTATTCTTGCCGTGTTGCTGTGACGCATTAGTCGAACTGCCAGCACATGGTGGGTCAGTTTAATACAGGGATGTCAAACAATAAAAGACCTGTGGGCCAAAACCGGCTCACAAGAGGCTCCAATCCGGCCCACTAAACCATCGAGCATGTGAACATTTCAATGAAACAGTTTTTAAAACAAATTTCTTAAGAGTTCTGAACACAACACAGTCAATTTTAATGAAACCTCGGAGAGCAAAATACGGTGAAATGCTTTTGCATTGTGGGGATTTTCACTAAACTCACAGTTTTGAACCATGGGCCTCATGTTTGACACCAATGATCTGAGGCTCTGTCCACAAAACAATATTTCATGTTACTTCAGCAGTTTTGGTCAATCATCCCACTCTGCAACAGTAATGGCCGACGACAAGCTACATATCGTGCTGCAGAAGCCACTGATGCTATATGGTTTGATAAGCGAGATCTTATTGTGTTGTTTGTTGTCATCTTCAATTTTGGTGTATTTTCGAGTGACAGCACCACCTATAGGCCTGACATATGTACTACACTGTCGGTGTCACATGGACGCAGATGTTTCCTGCATCGTGTGGATGGAAGAAAGAGATCTTTTTGTCCGTGTGGACAGGGTGTGAGCAGAGAATGAAAGAGACAGCAGCTTTGGAAATGCTCCTGACAATTTCCCCGTTTGTGGCGACCTTGCCACAACCTTGTCATAAGGTTAGTCAGTTCCTCATCAGTCTCTTTACTTCTAGCACTGGTTTAGACATTGGTTTCGTGCTGTTGAGCCACACAAAATGCCGCTTTGACTCCCAGGTGAACGCAACAAAACACACTTTCGCGAACTTCAAATACACTGTTTATTTATCACCACTTTACCTGTGTATGTGTGTGTCTGTGTGCGTGTGTCGTTGCTATTGCCTGTCTATGTCAGTGTGTGTCTTGCGTTTTGCCTCTCTGGTGTGATTGTAAAACCTTCTCGAAAGCTGGTCGGATTGTTGTGATAGACCCCACCCCCACCCCCACCCTGTCCCCACCCCCAGTCCACCCGCCCCTCCCCTCCCCCGCCTTCCTGTACATGATCAAATGTTCTGCTAGTAAAAATACACAACAACTCAACTGGTGTCGTCGCTACACACAACAAGGCCCGGCGTCTGTAAACAGTGAAAAGTAACAATCAAATAAGAACATCGACTGAATCCTTGGTTCTGTGCGAGGGGGTTTTAGGCGGAAACACTCCTCTGCTTTAATTCGTACAAGTCTTGACTTCGTAGCACTTGGTATTATTAGATTGAATGACATTATGAGGTGTAGAAACTAACCAATGGTTACACAGTTTTCAGAAAAAAGTATATTGTGTCGATAGATATATATATATATAGAGTTATATATATAGATTTATATTCATTTATAAGCTTTTAAAATAGCACAGTAAACACTTTGCACACATGATAAAAACCACTGAATGTTTCTGATTGTTTATGTATAGGCCAATGGCGTCCAGGGAACCGCGTCCGTGTAAAAAAAAGGCTCGTTTCACTTTCTCCGAGTCAGCTCAGGAAGGGACCTCACAACCGGTGTTAGCTGCTACGTTAGAAGTCACAACATTCATTCGTGGAGATTTTATTGATTAAAAAAAAAACAAACAAAACATGAAGGTCATAAGCTTTGTCGTTTCTTTTCCCCCTTTTTTTTTTTTAATATATATTTATATATTTATAGATGCAGTGTTCAAATCTCCTTCCTGAAGTGGCTAAACTTGAAAGAGCCCGAGCTCGTGTTTTTCTGCCTGTAACTGTAAGTTGGAATATTTCAGAATCTGCACACTGTTAACCACACAGAGAGAACAACAGAAACTAAAAAGAAAAAAAGAAAAGAAAAAGAGTAGTTATATAAAGACAGTCAAGTCAAAAAACCGGAGATACAGAATTTATAGTACTGCACATGATCTCTGCTCGTCTCCCCCTCGCTCCCCTTCCTGTACAACGCCTCGCTCGCTCCGTCCTCAGTCACTGTACAGCCGGCTTCGTGGTGACCGTAGAAATAGCTAAAGGGTTCCGTGTGACGTTGGTTGAAGTTTGTACAGAAACATTAGGTATTTTTTTTGTATTTTTTTTTTCTTTTTCTTTATGTAAACAGGCACACACAGACTTCTAGAGGCTACCTCCTCAGTCAAAAAAAAAAAAAAAAACCCTCAAAAAAATCTCCAAAACCAGGAAAAAAAAAACCACCCCCATGAGTTATTAATTGGTCCTTCTGTGTCTCACATTTGTATCCATCTGCTTGTTTCCTTCTTTGCTGATGACGTTGTTGTAATCTTCACATGGTCGAGAGTTTTTGGCCCCGGTCTCAGTCCTGCTGAGAGAAATAAGGCCTTGGATTGCTCCTTAGGTATCTAGAGGTTTACAGCTACTCGGTATTTATTTCTCCTTTTTTTCGTCCCTCAGCAGCCGCTGCCAAGGATTCGTTACAGTCCACCACCCGAGATAATGAAGTTTAACCAAGGTTGTTGTTGTCCAGGTTTGGCCGTTTGTTCAGTTTTATTCTGCTGTCTCTGGCGCGGTCGGCGTCGGCGGTCCGGTACGGAAATTCACGCCGTCTCCGACAGGTCCACGTGGAACGAGCTAGCAAATCCTTTTGCGGGCTGAAAAGACAAGAGGAGACGCCGGTTAAAACAGACGACACCCCTTCCCTCGAGGCTTCTTAGTGAAGCCGTCGGCTGGAAATATCATCTCTTGAAGGATACGTGCCACAAAGGACTCCCTGTGAAGTTATTTATACATCCTAAAAAGCCCGTCCTCACTGTATTGTTGTGGAACTAATTTGGGAATTGGGTGAAAAAAAAAAAGTCCATCAGTGAAGATGAATATCAAAAATTTGGTGGCTACATATTGCATGCATAGAAAATACACAGAGCACTAATTGCTTCATTAATTATCTATAAATGGATCATTAAACATTCATAAATCCTTTATCAAGGCAACCCTGGTGATCAGAGCGTAGCCACAGTAGCATAGAGCTATTTTTAAAAGTGGAACTTAATGCCCATTGGTTAATAGAGCCTCAGCCTGTGGGACTCTTCTCATATTTTTACAGGCTGATGAACAGCGAAACCTTTTGCCACGGTAGAGCGCGATCCATTTATTTCAACCGACCAAAGTAAAAAATAAAAAAAAATAAAAAAAAGAAGAAGAAGAAGAAGGAGAAGAAATCGTACATCAAAAAAAGTAAATTGATATAAAATAAAGTTGTGAGTTTTGGACCGAACGAATATGGAGTGCATTTATCCCAACCCCGCGAGGCAGACGGGATGAGCAGACGTGCAGGCAGCTATATTTGGAGCGAAACAGGCTCGAGCACCTAAAGGCTAAATACCAATTATTTTTCACACAGACCTGATGTGCAGGAGGAAGATTGCCTGACTCTGTTAAGTCACAAACAGGGAGGGCGATAATAAAAAAGAAAGCGGGGGGAGGTGGGGGGGACTGGTGCTCATGGTTTACCTGAGAGACGGCCCACAGCCAGCATGCAGGATCATGGAGGATGGTGGTTAACATGGTGGTGACTTGACTGGAAATGACTTCTCTACTGAATGTGTATATCGAATCCATTCTCGACTCTTAGAGCTAATAGAATATTTATGTAATGTGGGAGCTTGGAAAAGCAATTGAAGGCAGCAAGAAGTGTCCTGTCCTTTTTATTTTTTAATTTAAAAAATTTTTTTTTAAGGATCTCATTTGACTTCTGTAGAAATGCAAACTGGAAACTGCAGCGGAGAAATGGGAAATCACGGTCTGTTGGACACTTTTTTGTTGATCCGGTCGAATTGTTTTCTTGTAGATTGTTTGCATGAACACCTGAAAAACAGTGACCAGATTGATGTGCAGGTTAAAGACATACACCGAGTGGATCAGTCCAATTAAACCTTATACTGTGATCACGTGGGATGCTAGCTCCAGGCCTGTTAGCTTCTAAACCAGAGGCTATTTGGAACGTACATCAAGTCATTTACCTCAGGGGCCACATTCAGCCCAATTTCACCTTAAACAGGCCGGACATCGGTAAAATGGTTTGATATTAACCTTTAAATTTAAACAGAATTATTTTTTGTTAAGGCTCAGCATATACGTGATGATCATTTCGTTATTTTAATAAAACTAAACAATTACTACTGAAAATGACATCAATCTGAACATGAAGTCCAACACTGGTGGATAAAAAACCAGTGAAATATCTGCATGAACTTCTCCACCATTTGGGTGTTTTTTGCACTCTGCCGACGTGGCTTTAATGCTAATGCTAATGCTAATGTTTGCTTGCTTTCATGGCAGCATCACTGATATCTCAGCTTTGGTCTCAGTATTTTGTTGTGTCTGCTGCTCCTCAGAAAAAATTGTGAAAACATTTTTCTGCCCATTGGTGTTTTGGCCATATTGGAGCCTCTTGCGGGCCAGTTTTGACCCATGGGCCTTATGTTTTGCCACACCTGATCTAAAGTAAATATGTTTCACAGCGGCGTTGTGTCCTGTATCAACCGATCCAATTGAATGGAGCCAATCTAATCAGCATGACATTTTAACAGGATCTGCATTGAATGGGGAGTATTTGATATTTCCAAATTGACTATCCTGTAAAAAAGTTTCCTCCACCTGCACAAAACTCGGCGCACACAACTTTTTCAGCTGAGGAAACTTGACCTGTAAGCTGACAGCTCACCTCAGCCACCCTTCTTTATGTCGGATATTGATCCACGAGCAGACGAGTATAGATACTCCACGGTTTCTTTTTAAGAGCGAGATGGACTTGAAGCTGAAGCAGCAGCCGCAGCGTGGGCTGTGCGTTTCACCTCTTGAGCTATTCAGTAGGGAAGTCATCGTACTCAAACGGAGCTATTGTTGAGCTAACAGAAAGAGATGTCCTTTACATGATGAGATGACGGGTCTTTTCATTTCCTCCTTTAATCGTATGTGGAAATGCGTTTCCAGGAAACATGCCATGTGCTTGTGTGGATGACCTTTACTTATATGAGCATCAGATTAAAAAAAAAGGGAGTTCAAGGGGTAAATTTAGAGAAAAGGAAAAAGAAAAAAAGAAAGAAAATGGGGCCACAACAGATTAGCAAACAGTCCAATTCAAATTGTGTTTATTTTCTGATAAATCACATGATTTACAAGCAGCAATTAGGGGGTCGGGGCGGGGTTAGATTAGAGAATTTAAGCAGGGTTCAGGGAAGGGAAGTTAGCAATGGATTACATTTTACATTTCACAAAAGAAAAAAAAATACAAACAATACAACATAACATAAAGTTTTAAAACTCCTTAAAAATCGAAGAACTGAAAGTTGATAAACAACAGAAAAAGTCCAGATCAGAATCAAGAGGCAGATTCATTGTTCCCTCCTCTTTTTTCTTTTTTTAGTATCTGTACTGGACCAGACCGAAGTCGTAGGGTCCCAGCGAGGTTTCATACTGATACTCACAGAGAAAGGTGGGTTTGTACGGTAGGGTCCCCCTATCATACTCTTTCCTCTCTAGCGTGCTGGAGCTGTACTGCGGCTGCTGCTGCTGATGGAGGTGATGGTGAAGGCTGTGGTGTGACTGTGACCTTTGGCCGTCCTTGCCAAAGGTGGAGAATGACCTATCGTTGGACGAGGCGGTGGACGAGGTCATGGTGAGTTGGTCGGAGAGGTTGACGGAGGAGGGTACCTCAGTGTCGGGCAGGGTGGCGTCCATGCCGGGCACGTGCAGATTGCTGCGGTAGTCCGGCCCCTGGCGCCCATCCGACGGCACGAAGGACGGCATCCAGCAGCGGTCGGAGTGACCCAGGGCCTTGCACTCCTCCGTGCAGTTGGAGAACAGGTCGGCTCCTGCGGAGGTGGAGGGGGTGGGGGAGACGGCGAGGGTGGGGGGGGGGGGGAGGGAGGGAGGCAGGGCGGATATTTGGAGTGGAAAAGTGAGATGAGAGAAAGAGACCAGAAGAGAGAACACAAGTTAGCAATCATTTGCCAATGTCGCGCGCAGAAAAAGTGCAGCAAAAGCTATTCATCAAAGAGACAAGGCCAACATTGATGAAGCGAATTGTTTGTTTTCCTCCTCACCCCATTCATTCCAAATGAAATGTGCAATCAAAGTGATGTGGTGGTGGGAAAACATTTCACTCCCCCTCCACCACCACCACCTCCACCACATCAACATCCTCACACTCACAATTGATTTTGAAGCACCAAGAGACAAAATGAGAATCCATATGCTATCATCCCCCCCCCAAAAAAATGACATTTATCTCAAGAAACGTGCCACAAAATCTACAGAAAACAAAACTCGTCACTGGCTGCTTAATCGCACTGGAGCGTCAATCATCCCTATGCAAACCGACAGAGTGTGTAATTGACACACCGGCACTGCCAAAAACAAAGCATAAAACATTCGGAGAAAAAGAACGAATTACCATCTGAAATGATATAATAGAATGACAACACTCTCTCTCTCACACACACACACACGCACACACACACAAACACACACGACGAGCATGAAAGAGGTACCAGTTCTGTTAATTACGCTCTCTTAGACAGTATAAAGGAAAAGGTTCGGGAGGGAAAAGAGGAGTGAGAGAGATTATAAAAGAACAGAAGACATGAACAGAGTCATCATAATAATGAGGCCCTGCGGCCATTTCTACGATTCCAGTTTCCCTGGTTGTTCTCGTGAAGTCTGGGGAGGAAAAGAAAGAAGAAGAAAAAAACTTGGAAGGACACCATTAGTTTGGGGTGAGGGAAGAGAAGAGACGTGTTTCATTGAACGAGAAAAACAATGAAAGTCAACAATCTGTAATCCCCCCGAGGCCGAGGAGGCTTCAGATCAAAAGGGTCTACTTACACAAGTCTGTTCTGCTGATGCATCTGACTCATAAAGCCACTGTTCCTCCATTAGAAGAAGCAGGGATGTCGACACACAACAGTGTAACACCGGCACGCATATCGACAGATGAAAGCTACTCCCATGCACAGCACACGATGTACCACGCAATTAATATTCCCCAGAGGTCACATGAAAAGCCAGGACTGTAACGCAGAGTCGAGCCATACGTTGAAGTCCTTATTTATAGATGTAGTGAACAGCAACATGTTTCTTATGAGCATCTGTCAGAGTTTTATCAGGCAAATTCAGACTAGAGTCTTTTAATCCAGTGATCCGCTTCCCGCAGACTTTAACTTCGCTCAGGGGATTCTTAGATACCCACAGATAAAAAAAAAAACGTCTCCATCGAGCTGAGATGGAAACACGAGAGGTATCACACTCTTAGCAACATTAGCATTTACATTAGCATCAATCCGCGTACACAGTAGCTGTGATGTAGCTTTAGCTTCCTGAAAGAGTCATTAGCTTTTCTTGCTAAGAGCTGACAGCATCTCCAGATAACCTCCAGATTATAGAGCATCTTCCTCCCACTAATAGATTATAGAGCATTTTCTGCTCTACAGTTCTTGAAAAACAAAACATTTCCATCCAGTCTGCCTCTCACGATCAGTCCTCAAAACTCTCCGCCTGCCTCAGATTATCTGAAGGGAAAATGGGGGAGAAACTTCCACCGCTCAAGAAAAGATGGCGCCTCCTGTCACATTTCTCCGTCAGATTGGAAGCTGCTGCTCTGCTGGTCTGTGTATCTCCGACATGTTCCTGCGACGCGATGCCAATTTAAGCGACTTCAGACTAAACGGTGTAAAACCCTCCCCGGCGCTGTGCACTCACAACAATGAAGCACTCAAGCTGCGGCAAATTTGTAAAGCCGGGACTTTGCATATTTGTTTTAGCCTCTCAGGCTGCGATCTGCAATACAGATGTCATCCAGAGCGGAGCGGAGCGAGCGCCTCCACGCAGTCTGCACGTTTATCAGATAGAGAGAAATTAGTTCCACTTAATATTCCTCTTAAAAGAGGCTTGAGAGGAGCATCAATATAAGATAATGCATCAGCATCTAATGATCCCTATCAAGGAAGTAACCGGGAATTAAGGAGGTTTAGTGCATTAAGAATAAAACTGGGATTTACACAGAGCTTTAAATCTCAATCTGATGCTATAGAGAGCAGAATTACTGTGCAGGGAGAAACCAGATATGCTGGAAAAAGCGAAATATACTGGAAAATGTCTTGGCGAGATGCTTATGTTTAACCAATAGTGTGTGAAAAGAGGCTAGATTGGAGCATCAATGTCAGATAATTCACTGTAGTGAACAGAGAAATAAAGAGATTTGGGTTCAAAGCATTGGGAATGAAGAGAAGCAGGAGTTTTAGTCTTTACTCAACCCCTAATTTCTACATCTAATGCTACAGAAAGCATGATAACAGACATAAATGAAAACTGACCAGGTAACAAAAAACAGACTCCAATGGAGCATCAGTGTAATATCACACACAGGATTGTGTTTAGTTGAGATTTTTCATCTTTTTTCAGCCTTTTATGACATGAAATAACATTACAGAAAGTAAAATTGCCTTCCAGCTGTGGCGAGGAGAATCAAATATAACAGAAATATACTGGAAATTAAACTAATAGTGTAAGAAAAAGAGGCTGGAGAGGAGCTTCGCTATGAGATATCACACTGATTCATAAACTGAAAAGCAGTAATGACGGGAATTAAGTTGAATTTTCCATTTTTTCAACCTTAATCCTTTACAGGGCGCTGACTGAAATACTTGGAAATATAGAATTTCTCCCCTACAATTCTGTTGGAAGATAATTTAAGCACATTGTTCATGATTTTTAGTTTAAAAGGACTGAATCAAAAGGCAACAGCATTTATGCTGCTGTGAGAAATATATATATAAAAAAAAAAAACCAACTTTGCAGCCACATCGTGTATTCTTGTTGTTGTCTGCGTGGATCTATGCACGGAGTATGTATAATGAATGAAGTGGGATAAACTGCAGACACATCGCTGCGGCGTCTCCAGAAAAGAGCAGCTTAATCACACTCGACAGTGTGAAAACAGACTCCTGATAATACACAGATGCACAGATCTCTACTTGTGAACACAGAAACGCAGACGCATCGATCATCTCCGCCGAGGAAATAAACAGGAATTAAGTCGGTTTTAGTGCATTAAGAATAAAAGAGGGATTTATTTTTTGACCCTTTACGTTTTCATCTAAAGCTGAAACTCACTTATTAACTGCGGGGAGAGGAACCATATACACTTGGAAATGGACTGTATTGACAAGGTTAGAGCCTTACGTTGAGCTAATAGTGTGAGAAAAACAGGCTAAGTGGAGCGTCGATGGGAGATAATGCAGCAACATCTATGATCCCATCGAGGAAGTCACCAGGAATTAAGTAGGTTTAGTGCATTAAGAGGAAAAACTGGGATTTACGCTGGACTTATTTTTCAACTTATGCTACAGAAAGCATGATAAACTTCCCGTATAATCCTTTGTTAAGCGCGCCGGTTGCTGAAGAGTTCAGACCGATAGAAGATCGCTTCCTCTAAAATTCTGCTCTGAGCCGCTAATAAACACATGAGTCTGAGTTCGGTTTGCGATCACAAGTTGTTCCTGCTGAAAATGTGTCAGAGCGCCGGCGAGCAGCTCCTCGGTGCCGACTCCATTGTTTTACTATCGGGGCGTCACGGGGAGCGAGAGAGGCAACAAGACCGAGCGCTGACCGGCGAGCCAGAGGAGACACACGGCGCGCAGACGGGGGGCGGCGAGAGCCAAACGAGGGGTGGAGGGGGACCGGGGCCAAGCGGGGGTGGAGGCAGACTTCACAGACAGAGACAGCAGGCAGGAGAAGCAGGGAGACTGCAGGGACCAGAAGGATGGAGAAGGAGGCCTGGAGGCACAGATGGAGGGACGGGGGGACACCCAGGACTCACAGAAATGGGGGGAGTGGGGACGCCCAGGTCTCAGATCTGTAGACGGGGGGACTCCCTGGACTTACAGATAGGGAGACATAGGGATGGGGGGGGGGCATCCAGGACTCAACTCTGGAGATGGGGGGACACTAGAGAGGGGTGAGATCGAGGTGACAGATGGGGGAGGGAGGGACTGTCAACCACAAAATACAAAACATTATCTTTGGGATTTCTTTCCTAACATTTGTCAGACATTTGACATGAATTCAGGTATTTACATGAATAACTGAATTTGCATTTCTGTAAATAAAATAACATTCTCACATTTTTAGGTTTATCGGCAGCTGTTTCCGTCAGTTTTTGGGGAAAGCTTTTTAATTATCGATTGCATTATTTCCATGACTGATTATTTATTTCATTCATCTGGGTTTTTCCTTTTCACTTCTTTTAGTCTTTTGGGACCGAGTTCTCTGTTTTTTTGAACGTATTTTCCAGTAATTATATTTTTATCTTACTGCTTGGCTGATATTTTTGGTTGGATGGTTTAAAATTGTTAGTTTGCAATTATTAATTAGTTCCAGACATGTTAGGAATATGCAGCCGTTAGCAGGCAAGCAAGAGGAGTGTGTGAGTGTGTGTGTGTGTGTGTGTGCGCGCGCGCGTGCACGTGCGTGCGTGCATGCGTGCGTGCTTGTTCCAGTTTGCAGGGCAGTAAATAACATAGTCCAGAGATCATTGACTAATTTGATTTATGTTTCTTCACTTGCTTCTTTAACTTATTGATCCCATTATCATGCTTGAAAAGAGAAATCTGACTGACTTTGGGTTATTTGGAACTTTTTTTCTAATCCAGTTATAAACTCTCAGCAACATCGTGAAACTTTTAAAAGTTCCCCGAATCAGATAAAAATGAAATACTCGTGCTCATTTCCTCATAATGAAATAATTGTAAACTGTTGTCTTCAGAAAAGCTGCATGAAACATGTAGATTAGGAAACAGAGCAGCACATCTGGTATTATTATTATTATTATTATTTATTTTATTTTTTTTCCGGAACATGTTCTGTTGAGTTCGCCTGGTTTGAAAGACGTGGATGTCCGCTGGGTAATTTTCTCGCGGCTCCACACAGAGCCTCGGCTGCCAGAGGCTTCATTTGTTTTATCGCCACGTAGCACCGGAGGGCGTGGCTCGGCGCGGCACAAAGAAGCGATCTGCTGGCAAAATAAATGAAAGTCCATCATTAGGAGTGCAGGGAGGCTCCTGCAGGATGGATATGCGTCAGTTTGCTTTTTGAGTGGCAGTCACTTGAATCTGCCCTGCAATTCACCCGAGGAGCTAATGTATATTTAGAGTGACTTTAAACTGGGGGGGGGGGGGTTGAATAAATCATGGTATTTCTGCTAATTCCCACCTTGTAGTTAGCCTTTAGCCTTTTAATGGACTTTTAACAAATTAATTTCCCTCTCTGACACACGGGGACGTTGACCCGGAGACCTCCAATCATCTCCGTGCCGCTGCGTGGATTAAGCTGTCGGCGGCCGCCGCGCACACGCCCCGAAATGTACAAACAAATCAGCAGAATCCCTCCAGCGCAGGTGTGAAACAAAGAGCTGACACGCATGCGACTGTGTGGAAAGGACAGGAACACACACACACACACACGCACACACACCTGCATGCAGATAAAAAGTGAACGCTGAAGGATCCAGAGCAAGCTGTTTGTTCGGCGTCTCTCTGTGTATTATTAACTTTTCAGAGCGCCCTCGCTAAAAACATGCCGTAAATGTCATCAAGGTAAAAAAAAAAAAAAAAAAAAAAAAAGCCGTTAAAAGATGGTAAATGAACTTTCCCGGCCTCACAATGCTCGACGTCGCCCGTTAGCGTTGGTCCATTCACACACATTCTCACACACCGATGAGGATGCTGGAAGCAATTCAGGGCTCGGTGTCTTGCTCAAGGACACTTTCACACTCTGACAAATGGAGGGATTGAACATCCACTCGTGGGACTGGAGGATGACTGGTGCAAGCAGCTGAATCATGAGAGCAAAGCGCTGATCCTAATCCAAGAGATTTCACGATTTAAAGCTTTAAATGTGATGAATTTCTCAACATTTCACTTCTTGAATGCTGAAACGGTGCCATAATTAACCTTTATATTTAAACTTTAAAGCTTTTCTTTATTGTGGTGTCGAAGAAACATGAAAATGTCAAAAGCTCTGAGCACCGTTCCCATGTAAAAACCCAAAACTCAACAGGCCTGATGTTCCAAGTACTTTTCTAAAGACCTTAAAGTTCAGGTCTTGTTAGTTCGGAATGGAAATGTAGCCTGATGAAGGGCTGAGCAGGCACGCCGGGGCGATGAGTAAATATAGCGTGCAGCCGTCACCGCTTTTGCATCTTTGGAGCTCGGAGAAAGTCGTGTCACTCGCTTCCCAAATAACTCTGTGTGTGGGTGTGTGTGTGTGTGTGTGTGTGTGTGTGTGTGTGTGTGTGTGTGTGTGTGTTTTTCGGCTGGCGGCACAAGCTAACAAGAAGAAAACCACGTCAACACATATGTTGTCGAACGCGCACAGGAACACACTTAAAAATACTCTCTTAACATGAGGATATGCTAATGCGTAAAGAGACAGACGGGCCATGCGGGCCTGACAGCGAGTGGCTGTCGATCCCTGTGAAGCACCTTCTCCTCCTCAGGCGGGAAGAGAAACAACAACCGAAGCAGTGACTGGCAATGACAGGCCCTGCCAGCAGCCCTGTCCCTCATCCTGACCTCATCAGGCAGGAAGAACCAGGGCTCACACACACACACACACACACACACACACACACACACACACCACGCCGCACAATACAAACACAATCTACTTGCTAATAAGCAATCAGCACTTCTCTTCTCGTTTCTCCGCTTCCCTTTTTTCCCCCATTACATCTCTGCGTGGTTCTGAAATCCCTCGTCGCTGTGATTTGACTAATTGTGCTGTCTGACATACATCCAGCAAGCGGGAGCGGCAAAATGAAGGAAAACAAATTCTGCAAAAAAAAAAAAAAAAAAAAAAAAAGAAGCAGCAGCAGCAGCTTGAATGTTTGAATTCACTTATACATCTGCTCAGGTTCCTGTGTCTCCTCGCTCTCATCTCTCTCCCTCTATTATTTTCTGTCACATTTAATCCCCTCGACTTGTTTCTTCATCTTTCTGAGAAATAAGGAGAAGCGCCTCTTCCTGCAGGTAGAGGGTGTCTTTTATCAGTCCCTCTGTTTTTTTTCATCTCGTCCTCCGCCGTTCCGGAGAGAGAAAACAGACGCGAGACGTCAATATTTGGACGGCGGGGGAGCGGCGCCGGTCGGCCGGCGAGGCTGCGATGAGTAAACCGGAGACCTCCCAGGGCCAAAACAGAGCAAGATGGCTCCCACCATACCCGGTTATGACAGATGGAGAAATCGTTCCCTGCTACCGTTTTCAGAGCTTGTTACTCAGCAGCTGGGCTGGAAACGGGAGCCAGTGTGGCGGCTTTCACCTCCGGTCTGCACGGCGGATCTCAGCACCCAGGTGAACATCGATTATCACCCTCACATCTGGATGGTTTCCATCAGTCCGCAGCCTTGAGCAGGGCTTCATTCATGCTAGAAGACGCCACCCAACATGCACCAAGGCCGCTCAGGTCCTCGATCACACAAGGACATTCCATCTTCCCCAAACGGGAAGTGGGAATTTCCCAGCCGGCTCCTTCCAGGCTCCTCGCTGCTTGAAGGAGAGCACCGTTTGACCAGAGGCCAGTTTCGACCGCTCATTTTCGTGGTCATAATGTGATCGTGATCGACCAATCCTCACGCCCCCGCCGGGATGTCCCCCCTGCAGCCCGCGAGCCGTGCCAATTCATCGTCTATCAGCAAAATTTATGTTGGACTCAGAGGTTTTTACGGGCGGGAAAATGAATATAACTGTTTCGCATGAGCTGCAATTGATGTGTGATGCAATTTGATGCGCAGTAAAATGATTTGTTATGTTCAAGGCAATCGGACGTGAAATAACACGTCGCAAATGAGGAGCTAAATTGGACTAACCTTTTATAGCCTGCGAGAGAGCGCTTAGCTGTGATGAAGTTTGCAATGCTCTGGAATCTTGGTGTTCTGCGAAGGCTAAATTTGAGGCAGGTTTTTGTATGTATATATGTGAATGTAGTTTTGTATTATCTTGAATCTGTATTTGCAATTTTTGGTCAAAATTTTCACAAAATAGAAATTAAAATCACCCAGTTTTTAGATGAAATCCCAAACATGTGGTTCGTTGATCATCTGTCATCAATCACAGTCGCTCTGTTGTGGCACTTTCAGCTCCGAAGAACAGAGCGAGGAGCCAATTAGCTGATTTTCTCTGAGGCGCCGACCTACATTATTTCAAAACGATGCACCTTTTGTTGTCTCGCCCAAATATTATTGCCCGTGTGGTCGGTGAGCCCTTTAGCTTTACAGCATCACGCTCTCTTTCAGCCTGCGAGCATTAGCTGCGAGACAAACCCGGGAAAACGTCGCTTCTTGCCAGAAGAATGCCTGCTTGTGTTTGTGTGTGACCCAGACGTGCGGGGAAATGGAGCAGTGTGTGGTCTGCTTTGTATCACAGGAGGATGTATCGGGCGCTCACAGATCAGATTACCAGCACATATCCTGACATCATACTTTATGGGTTTTCTGTAGATCTTTTCAGGCTCGCCGGAGCAGATGTTCACTGGCATTAACTCCCTGAATAGAAAGCACGATGTGTGCTGCTGGTGGACAAAGCATGTTTATACCTCCCTTGGAATTTGCTGAGATTTCCATTAGTCTTAATGCCTCGAGTCGCACTTGAATTTCACAAGGCCTCTTTCTGATACAACTCCCTTGCATGTTTTTTTTTTTTTTTTTTCTGCTCTCCGATCTTTGTTTTCAGCACATTCAGTCATACTAGCACTAAAAGCGAGGACGACTTTCTTATTCTGGTTTATTGTTTTCTTTAAATCCATTTCAGGGTTGGAAACGCGCTCGGTTCATTCAGGCGGTGCAGGCCTATTCATCCCGAGAGGACATTCATCAAGATGCTCAACAAGATGCTTTGGCGCATTAGCGATCATCACAGGGCGGCTTGTTGTCGGGCTTTTCATTCGTTTTCGCACGTCGTACGCGCTCCCATCCACCTTAACCACGTTACAAAGGGAAACATGAAAAATGTTAACACTCTGAAGTGGCTTGTTTGCAATAAGAGACATGCTGCAGGAATCTGAGTAGTCTCTTCAATTAGTTAATCAAGCTGATTGCTCCCGACTCTCTTTCTCTTTCTCTCTCTCTCTGACTGCGCTCTGACTTTAATCGACTTTCAGCGCTCTTGGACAAAAGCAGTCGACTCAGAAGAGGCGACATCTCCACCTGTTACTGGCAAAACGCAAATTGATTTTTTTAACGAGGCAATGTTTTTTATCCTCTTTGCAGGGATTGATTTCGCATTGATTATACATTTTCAGCTACTTCATCTGCCTCTGGGCTTTCAAAGCTTTGGTGTGAGCCTGCACTGTCATTTTTATTTATTTATTATTTTTCCTACCACTTCATTGTCCTTGATAGGCAGCACATTTTCATCAGTCCTCTGCACTCTCCATGAGACCATTGTGTCATTCTTTAACCCTTCACCGGGTCAAGCTTTTTCTTCCAGGCTCTTCAGAGCGAAGTGTGATCAACTGATGACAGGAAACCAACATGTGGTTCAATACTGAAATAAAACTGTTTCTAAATCATGTTCAAAGTATATAGAAAGTGGTGATATATACAATACATCCAGTGTTTCATATTTATGGTATTTTCTAAAGAAATGGTGATATGGGAAGTTTCAATCAAACTCTCGTGTGAAATTTATCCAATTCAGAGTCATCATGATTGAAATTGGGGGGGTGTTGGAGTTAACTTTTGGTCCATTTATAATAATATTAATGACAATATCAACTTCATTCAACTGTACAGCTTTTTTATACAGGTACAAAAGGTGTTAAAGTGAAAATATCGAAACAGAAAGTGACTGTTAAACAGATAAAATCTCATAACTCAGTGAAAGCCACATGATAAAAGACTGTTAAGAAGATATTTTATCCATAAAATGGTACATGTGTTTTCTTTTTAAAACATTGCTATTGAAATGTCATTAATCTATGAAACAAAGTTTTAAAGGCTCAGATAACATAATAGAGACAGAAAGTTTTTCATTGAGTGCTCTGTAACAAGAAACTACTACTTTAAAAAAAAAAGAAAAAAGAAAACTTGTTTCTTTTTTAGCCTGTTATTCAGATAGAACAGGCAGTTTGGAGACAATGCAGAGCATTTCGAACCACTTCCTATCGGATTACAGTCAGATTTGATCGCAGACATAATGCACAGGCAAAACTGAAGTCCACCAACTTAAACAAGCGTTCTTGACTGAGCGCTTTCCGCGTTTGGCTCCATTTATAATTCAGCGAAGCCGCCGTCTTTTGAATACTTTCAGTCCATCGACTGTTTCCTTATGTCGGCTTTACAGCTTGAACTTGAGACGCTCCTATCGATCCCCCAGATTACATTTGTAATAATATATCACATTATTTTGACGTGAATCTATATTTTTGTGCCAAGCGCTCGTCCTTCAGCTCGGGGTTTTCGTCAATGTCTGGGGGCCTGAGAGGAGGCTGCGTTCCAGCTCGCTGTGCTAAATTCCTCTGACAGCTCACTGACATGGGAAACTGCAGCACGGTGCCCGCCACTAATTCATAATCAGCCGTCTAATACGCCGTTGCCACAGTGATTTAATTGTCCCATTTGTCACGGCTGTTGTTCCCACCACAACAAACGTCACGATAATGATCATTTCCAGTCTCCCGCCCGTCACGCAGCCTTCCACAGCTGATCGAACATTTCTGAGACGCCAAATTTTCCTCCCCTGATGAATATTTTATCCTCACTTATCTGTCACCGTTCTCCGTTTCGCCCGCTGAGGCTCGCCGTCGCCTCCGATTAGGATGATGAGGAAAATACCTGAGGCGCCGTTCACACGAGAGCGTTTAAAGTGAAGACGCATCGTTTCGGCATTTTTGTTTCAGATAAATTTCGCGTCAGAAACACTGAGATCGATGCAGTTTGCATGACTTTGCACTGTTGATTGTTTTTGTAATGAAACGACACAAACATGAGCAGACGATGAACTGTAGGCTATTGGAGTGACTCTCGCCTATAAAACTACCAACATGGATGATTAAACTGGAATATGGACGGGGAGTCACGCCAGTCCGTAGGCCGCCATGTTTGTTATTGTCCATCTACTCTCACATGTGCAGAAGAACGGTGTGCTACAGCGGTGGTGCGCATTTCCTGACCACAAAGTCTCGTTTTCCACGCCGACAGAGCCCGAGCTTTTTCAAAATGTGCCACCTTGGGAGCTGTTCTCAAAAAGTGGTGTTCTTAGTGGTTCTGAGCACAGTTGTCATGTAAACAGACCGCAAAACACGATGAAAGTTTTCCATTTTCACTTGAATACATTGTCGTGTAAAAGAAATGAGGAGAAGATGATGTTAAGAAAGAAAAAAAACAAAAGGTGTGGCTCTCAATCAACCGAGCTCGGTCTCCTGATGCGGCGGCGCTTCGCTCCAGACGCGCCTGCTTTCAGAAAAGCCATTTGCCCACTTTTTAAAGGCATTTGGTGATATCCCAGCCTCACAGGCAGTGTCCTTTTGATTTAAAACCACGTCAGGAGACTTATTTTCTAAAGTGTCAGACGGGCGGCCGAGCGGGAAGCCACGGCAGGTGTAGTTGATGATATGCCAACTGGAAATGGTTTTCCCTTGATTTGAAATATTCCGAGGCACACCAAAAGGGAGAGTGTGGCTGCGCGGTCCCGCGAGGGAACCTTGCCGCTAACCCTCCTTTGATAATTGCTATGCAAAGGTTCTAGAAATGAATTACTGATCAGCCGAGTGTTGCGGAGAGCCAACGTGTGGGGGAGACAGAATGAAGGATGAGACCCTGCCACAAACCCGGGAAGAGAATATGTGTGTGTGTGTGTGTGTGTGTGTGTGTGTGTGCGTCAAATAAACACACACACAGTGCCGGGACATGCACAGAGCTGCCATAACAGTACCGCCACACGCATAATATTGAATATGTGCATTTTTCTGCAGCTGATTGATCAAAGCAGTGAGCGGCATGTTGCATATGCATGTCCGATGGTGGAGGAGTCAGCATTCGCTTCACACATCACGACGGTCGTCGTTTCACTTCTTCTCCTGCTTTAGACGAGATAAAGAGGCAGGATGACCACTGCAGGGAACACACTTCAAACTTTCAACGCTGTATTCTGCTCAGCCTCTGCATCTCTGTGACAGTTTAACATGAGCTTCCAGCATGAAGACGTTCACCTGATGTATATTATTTATTAACAGGGAGAAAGGATATCCAGACATCACGTCACCTGCCAGTGGCCATAATGTTAAAGCTAATTTGTGGATGTGCCAAGTGGGGAATTTTACAGTTGTCTGGGGTTCATTCCTCTGTCATTTATTGGTCTGCCACTAATGCGGTGTTAAACATACTGCAGAATTTATTTGTTTCTCATAAACCTCAACGCAGTTTGGTTATTCCATCAGCGGTTTGTGATATTCTCAGCTACTCACACACACACACACACACACACACACACACACGTCTCAGTGGTCTTAATGTTATGGCCGACCGCTCAGCGCTCGACATGTGAATACAGATGCTGTAGAAATACGCGGTTCACACATATTATTCTTGGCTCCTGCTTTTGCAGTTTGTACTTGAGAACAGCCACTCAGCATAAATTCCTGTAGGCACGCAGTAACACAAAAACCCTGCTCACATCCCACATGAGACACCCACAGCACCCACAACACCCCCGTCCAGCCCTATATGCATTCGCCGGGAAAACATATACGCGCATATGGTCCAAATGAGCGGCGGCTGAGGCTATATAGAGGAGATGTGTCCACCTGGCAGCGTGCCAGGCCAGCTAACACTCTCTCCTCTTAAAGTGAATCTCATTTAAGCCTCCAGTCTCAGAGGAAAAGGCCTTTTCCAACACAGACATCATCGCCAAGCCTTCCAGACAAAACGCACACAAACAGATTACATACAGGTATCATGTACGCCTACATATTAAATCACACGACGGTTTACACACACACACACACACACACACACACACACACACAGGGTCTGCCTGATTTTGTTTACAGAAGTCTGTGAAACTCGAGAGTCCCTCTTTCCAAAATACGAGTCGTGTGATATTACCTCCCATGGAGTGGTAAGCTGTTCCCTTCTAAATCCAACATGAGGAGCAAATGTTGGTTTTTCTCGTATGAAATACAAGAGAACGGCTCCAACCGCGTCCACTCTCTGGCCGGTGCCAAATGAACACACTCGCAGCCAAACGAAACACCGTGCCGGTGCTAGAAACTCAGCAAACCAGGGTTTCGAGACAATTTAACACACAGATGAAGTGTTAGGAGACAGTCTCAGGATGTCCGGGAACACGGTGTCAGGGCTGATTCCTGCTACCTGCTGGCTGGATGCATTAAGCTGCACATCACATATTCATCCGGGCTATGCTTCTCGTTATCCCCTTTTCCCATCGCTTATGTCTTTTATGTCTGGTCTGCTTCAGGTAGCTTTGCAGAGACACTTGAAAAACAGCCAAACTCTGCATGACTGTGCTTTTTTTTTTTTTTTTTCTCCTTCTTCCAGATATTCACAGATCACATTCTGATGGAGCGCTGCCAGCTCGGGATGTATGTTTAAACACTGCACAGTTAATATTTATCTCACAGAACAATTTAGCTTCCGATAAGGAAAATAAGCCCGTCCTTGGACTTCTTCCAGTTTGTGGATTTTTTTTGGTTTGACCTCGTCGGGCGTGTTTGGAGAGAGAGAGGGCAGAGAGCGCCACCGCCGCCGCCTCTCCTTCGGCTGGGTTCATTAATAATGTCAAACACCGGTGAGCCTAATGAGGAGCCGCTCGCCGCCCCGCTACACCTATCTGATCCCCTGTATTTGTATTCCCAGCACTGATATGATATTTGGCAGCCCACGGTCTAGACAGGGGTCTTACACAGGCGGTGTGGAACAATCCCTCAGATGGAAAAGGGCAGTTCAATATGAAATGAGGTTTTGTATTGCTCCACTTTTTGTCTGACTCCACTCTGATCAATAAACAGGTACTAACCTAATAGAATTTTAGAGAGGACAAGGAGAAGGCTTGTGATAAGACCCGAGAGCCGGGGTTTTCAGAGTGTGGGAGGATGAACGACCTCCCCCACACACACACACACACACACACACACACACACTGCACACTGCACATGCTTCATCTCACAACAAGACTTGGGCTCTGCTGGAATCCAAAGACAATAAGAGAACACTTCATGATGCCATCCACGCCTTTCATGTTCTCCACTTGGTCCCACGGTTCAAAAACATGCCTGTGAGGTTAAAGTCTGTGTGATTGTCTGTCTCTCTGTGTTCACCTGTCCAGGTGTGTCTCAGCTGGGATTAGCTCCAGCGCCCTGTGACCCTGCCCTGGATCAAGCAGCAGAGACGACGGATAGAACTCTTCGTGAGTCATTATACATAATCTGCCACTGCCATGTTGATGGATTTGCCTAATTCTTCAGTTTGATTGATGTGAAGCTGCACGGTGGTGTAGTTGAAGGAAATCTGCAGTTTGAAGGATTTCTGTGCAGTTTGCATGTTCTTCATCCAAGGTTTCTTCCGAAAGCTAATGCATCTCTGTCGTATCTGTCTGTCTGTGATTGACTGATGGCCTGTCCGAGGTGCAATCTGCCTTTACGCACGATCAGTCACTCAAAAACTTCTCTCAAGCCTGTAAATCAGGAGCCAAACTTCATCCTGAGTGGGCCGGACCAATAAAATAATATCATAATAACCTTTAAATTTAAACTGTAAAGTTTGCCTTTCCTTTCCACAAACCAAACAATTACTACTGAATCACAACATGAAGCTAATTTAATGAAACCTGGTGTAAACATCTCTGACATGTCCAAAACAGAAATGAGTTTCATGACAGCATCACTAACATCTTAGAATTTTTTTCAGGTTGCTTGGTTGTTACCTGGACCAGGTTTGAGCCTCTTGTGGGCAGGCTTTGGCCCACGGGCCTTATGTTTGACATCCCTGCTCTAAAGTAAGAATCAAAAAGCTCCACTGTGCACACTGGGAGTTGATGATAAATGAGAGTCAGAGAATGAAACCTGAGGTCAGCGTGTGGACGAAACCACAAAGGTTTGACTAACGGAAAACAAAGAGCGCAAAAGCTACTAATGTGTTTGACAAGCGGGATCTGTAAGCAACAAAGGCGGCACAGTGAACCGACTGCGACGCTGATTGAAATGCTTCTCATTATATCAATTTAACTTCCATGCCGTTCCCTTTCACTCGAGTGGACCTATTGATTTGTGCCACTAAAGCTCTGCAGACCTCACACTGCCTCCCTGCAAGTCGCTGTCCTTTCAGCACCACTTCCAGCAAGGCACGAAAGACAAACCAGGGCAAAACACAAGATTTTTTTTTTCTTTACCCCCTCAGAAAAAAAAAAAAAAAAAATCTCCCTCCCTTTCCACCCGGCTGTGAAATACAATGAACACCTCTGGGGTCTGTTCATGCCAGCCAGCAACCTCAGAGCTCCAGCCTTCGCACATTCGCAAATTAAGGAAATTAAAAGTCACCGATCCGCACCAACAATTCAGCATTATCCCATTCACGATCGCAGGCACACACACTACACTGAGAGGGTTGTGTGAGGGCTGAGATGATTACAGGATGCAGGGGGGGTAGAGAGGGTGGGGGGGGGGGGGGGGGGGGGGGGGAACTCACCGGCTGAATGACCCCTGTTTGTGGCATCATGGTCACTGTCGCCCTGCTCGCTGTCACCGTGCCCGCTGTCTTTGGAGCTGACGATGTCTGCTTCCTGGAAGGCCGAGCTGCAGCGAGGTGGAGGGAGGCACAGAGTGAGCAGCAGCAGCAGAAGAAGAGGGAACGCATGAGAGGGGTTAAATAAGGGGCAGATAGAAAGGAGGGAGGGTGAAAATTTGAAATCAAAACCACATTAATTCAGTCACGGTGTCCGTCAAGAGTCTAAATTGGATGTTACACATGGCATGTAATGAAATCCAGCATTAGAGTTTTAATGGACGCTGCTCTGTCAGTTACGGGGATGGTGCCAAATTGAAGATGAACGTTATGGACACACTGGGAACCATGTAGCTTCTCACAGCCACAATTAACCATGAGAAATATACGAGAGTCCCACCAATGGGTGCAATATTCCATTTTATAGATGTGTGAATAGGTTTTGGATCCATGAGACCGATTGGATGTTACAAGCCCTCAGATGCTGGATGCTTTGGTGATTATTCCGTGTGTGTGTGTGTGTGTGTGTGTGTGTGTGTGTGTGTGTGTGTGTGTGTGTGTGTGTGTGTGTGTGTGTGTGTGTCTGTCTTCACTACCTGTTGACACGTCTGGGTCTGTCCACCAGGTAACTGAGTTCTGCTCGTTGGTGTTTTGTCTAAAAAAAAAACAAAAAAAAAAACAAAAAGAAAAAGCCCACAGAAAAGAAATATTCAATAAGTGCATGAAAAAAGGTTGACTTGTGAATCTGTGAATCACAGAGGTTAGTAACCACACGTGTTCCCTCCCTGTCAGTCTGAAAGGAATCCGCGGCTGTGCGCGGCGCGGACGCGTTGCGCGCTTCCACTTTGGTGAGTGAGTGGGCGCGAGGAGACGGAGGCAGGGGAGAGGAGGTTAGGGAGGCGGCTGAATGCGTAAATGATTGAGCCGCCCGACGCTGAAACTGAACAACCTTTGTTCACGGTGCTGCCGTGCGGGGTCGTGCGCGGAATACTTAACGCACAGCGAAGGCATCGCTGCGACTGGCTGTCTGGCGCAACTCCAGCCACAGCGCAATCAACATGAAAAAAGCCCCAAACTCCGGAGCGCACAGCCTCAGCACACCAGGAGCGTTCTCTTCTCCCTTTTCTCTCTGCCACGCAAACTGAGGTTTATAATCTGCTCAGGATTTGCAAACTTCGGGGTTTAATGACGTGCAATTGCGCATTTCTGACTGGCTATATGCTTTCCTGGTTTGTTTATTATGCATCATCCCAGTGCTTTCAATTCCCGTGAAATGCACATATATCCTAAATTTCAGTCCACTCTGTGCATCTTCACGCACATGGGTCAGATTAAATCAGGATCACCAGACGCGTCATGAACTTTTGCACGAATGAAAACGTTTTCCAGCTTTGCGGCTTTTAATTCTGCGCACTTGGCGCACAGCGCGGATCTCCCACATCACTCAGCCTCCTGCACACGTTGATCTGACAGCAGTCTTTGGCGAATAAAACTGAAAGGCCACGAGAGATTCTACAATTGACATGTCCAATCACCATTACGCATGGTAATGATTAAAGGCCACTAAGCAGCACAGCCAAGTCAATAACGCATTCCTCTATGAGACTTTTGCAGCGCATGACCTGAATGAATAATCTGAGGGAGACGCAGCTGTTGGAATCTGGGGGAAGTTTAGACTGAGATTAACCCTCACATGTGGTGATTTTACGCGCGTGCCATACATGAGTCAGTCTCCTCTTACCTCGTTGGAAAGAATGCTGCCGTTGGATATGATGTCGGGCTGTTGGTCGCTGTAACCGGTGACTATGGCACCGCAGGGGTTCGTGTGATCCGTGTCGGTGCTGCGGGAGGGGCTGCACGGTTTGAGGAACATCAGGTCCGTTTTGGCGGACTCCGGTGTCAGACACACCTGGTAGCAGTATGAGTTCTGGTTCTGGTGGTGGTGGGAGCCGAACCCGCCCCCCACGCCTCCCACCCCGGACTCCTCCACGGGCACCTGCCCCACGGGCCCCACTCCTGACGTGACGTTGGTGCTCTGAACTAACATGATGTCGGATTTACTCAGCTTCTTCTGTTTCCGGCCACGAGCCTGCCTGCTGCAGCACGAACCACAGCACAGGCAGCAGTCACCGGCGAGCAGGCACGTGTACAGATTGAGCTTTTTGTCCTTTTGGCAGCGCACGGCCAACACGATCATGGCCAGGAGGAAAATGAAGGAAACAGAGCCCAGGGCGATGATGAGGATGAGCGTGAGGTCAAGAGAGGTCTCCTTTGCCTTGGAGGCCGAGCCTCGATCCCCGCTGCGGCCTTCCACCACGCTGTCCACTAAAATTACGCTCACACTGGCGGAGGAGGAGAGAGGAGGCTGCCCGTGGTCCCTCACTTCGATCAGCAGGTCGTAGTAGCCCTGCGGATCCCTCTTGGGGGAGATCCTGCGGGCTGTCCTCAGCTCCCCTGTCCTCCAGTCCATGCGGAACATCCCCATCTCGTTGCCCCGCAGGATGCTGTAGGACAGCCGTGCGTTCTCGCCATCGTCCGCGTCCATGGCCACGATGCGCGTCACGAGGTATCCAGGCTCCGCGGAGCGCGGCAGGTGCTCTTTGGCCGTGCCGTTCTTACCGATGGGCGCGATGACAGTCGGAGCGTTGTCATTCTGGTCAACTATGACCACATTTACCGTGGCATTGGAGAAGAGCTCGGCGGCACCCGAGTCCTTAGCCTGGACCATGAAGCTGAACTCCTTCAGCTGCTCGTAATCGAAAGAGCGCAGCGCGTAAAGGTAGCCCGTGTCCTGGTTTATGGACACATACGTGTCCACGGACATGCCCTGGATGTCACACTCCAATATGGAGTAGGTAATAAGAGCATTCTGTCCTACATCGGGGTCCAAAGCGCTCACAGCGTGGATGAACGCACCAGGCACGTTGTTCTCAGTCACATACACATCGTAAACGGCCTGCGTAAAACGCGGCGCGTTGTCGTTCTCGTCGGAGACGTGCACTTTGATGGACTTGCTGGTGGCCAGTGAAGGCTGGCCTTTATCTTTCGCCACCACTGTGATCGTGTATGAATCTGTGTTCTCCCTGTCCAGCGGCCCGTCTGTCACGATGGTGTAGTAGTTTTTGAAAGAGGATTTCAGCTTGAAAGGAACGCCTCCCAGGATCTCGCAGCTCATCTGTCCGTTCTCTCCGGAGTCGCGGTCCGAGACGCTGAAAAGTGCGATCACGGTGCCCGGGGCGTCCTGCTCGCTCACGGATTCGGTCACGGTGCTGAAACCGATCTCCGGCGTGTTGTCGTTTACGTCCACGAGTTTGACCAACACTTTGCAGTGCGCAGGAACCGCGTTCGCCCCCAGATCCTTGGCCTGGACATAAATCTGGTGCGTGCTGCTCTCTTCATAGTCCACCTCACCTGCCACCTCTATCCTGCCCGTTCTGGCGTCGATGTTGAAAAGGTCCTTTATCCGCGGGGTGTTGTGGCTGCTGAAAGAATAAACTATCTCCCCGTTTTGTCCCTCGTCCACGTCCGTGGCGTTCAGCTGGATGACCAGAGTGCCCACGGGGGAGTTTTCCCGCAGGTACACGGTGTACACGGACTGGTCGAAGGTGGGCGCGTTGTCGTTGGAGTCCAGAACTTTGACGACCAGGAGCGCCGTCCCGGTCCTCTGCGGGATGCCCCCGTCCACGGCCGTCAGCACGTAGCGGTGCACCGCCTGCTGCTCCCGGTCCAGAGGCTTCTCCAGCACCAGCTCCGCGAACTTGTTCCCGTCGCTCTGCGTCTGCACGTCCAGGTAGAAATAGTTATTGTTCGTTATGGCGTATGTGCTGAGCGCGTTTGTGCCAACGTCCGGGTCGAAGGCGTTCTCCACCGGGAAACGCGTCCCGGGAATCGCGCTCTCCGATATTTCCACGGAAATGTCCGTCTCGGGGAAGCTGGGCGGGTTGTCGTTGATATCCATCACCTCGATCTCCACGCGAAACAGCTCCAGCGGGTTTTCCAGAAACACCTCCAGGTGCAATAGGCACGGGATGGTCTGCTTACAGATTTCCTCCCGGTCGATTTTCTCCTTCACAACCAGCGCGCCGTTTTCTAAGTTCACTTCCAGATAAGGTGTCCGCGAACTCGGTACCGTCTGGAAGCGGCGAGTGGAAAGTTTGGTGATGTCCAGCCCCAAATCCTCTGCAATATTTCCAACCACAGAGCCAGGCTCCTGCTCCTCCGGCACGGAGTAGTGGAGCTGGGAGAGAGCTCCATCCAGGACGGAGAGCAGGAATATTAACCAAATCATCTCCTCTGCCTCTTTCCAAGTGCACTTCAAAAACGGAAAAAAAAGTGTTATTCCCTTTTCTTACAAGAAATGAGCATTTCCCATTTCCTCTGTCCGTAAAAAGGCAATAAAATAAACAGCAACCAAGCTGTCCGACTCTGAAATTCCTCTCCTGTGCCTCAGGTCAGTGGAACATTGCGTCGTTTCAGCTGTGAGAAGCACAGCCATTTGATCCGAGCTTCTCTGTTTTAATCAATTCTGCACCGGTCTGTGAGTTTTGGCGTCAGCGCAAACATTGCAGGCTGGAGCCAGGACGCATAGCCAACACTCCCTGTGCACGGAACAGACTGCCCCTTCTTCACAGGGAAAAAGTCACAAAACAAAACAAAAAAGGACACTCCACAAGAGCAAAAATTAAAAAAAAAAAAGAAGAAAAAGAAAAAGAAGGAAAACTCCTATTTACGCCGACATTAAAAGCAAATGCAAGTTACATAAAACAGAGGGAAAAGGAACACTACTTTCTCCCTATCTTCCTGTGTGAGGATGTAATCACTGCGCCTAAGCGCTCAAAGCGGATGATGTTCTCAGCTCGGCTTCTGTAAGGCGAGTGTGAGCAGCGGGGTTGGTTTTGCGCACAGCTCCTTTCCCCACCAGCCAATGATATTCTCAAACAGCGGGTGTAATGGCACCTGATTGGGGCTCCGCGACGCCAGCCAGCGCGCGCATCGGACCCTCAGAACAAAACCAGTTAAGTGGCGCTGCGCTCCTCTCCTCTCCTCTTTTCCTCTCCTCTCCTCTCCTCTCCTCCAGGCCCGGCCTCAGTCGTAGCAGGCAAATTAAATGTTTTACACATCCAGTGAATTAAGAAAGTTGAATAATCTTGGGTGACAGTCAGCGTCGGCGGGGATGATACTGCAGCTTCTTTTGAAGCAGTTTCTGAAATTAGTATCTGTATTTGTAATTCCGCGCCTCTCTCTTTTTTCTTCCTCTCCTTCCTCTATATAACAAATGGCGCTTAATTTGTTGAGTAAAGGACCGCGACCCCTCACTAGCTTGCCCTTGACGCAATTATTTCAACAGTTTTGCCATTAAAGCGCAGCTCTGACACTAATGTGTGAGTCAGACTGGACCGAGGATGCCCACAGCCAAAGACCACCACCATGGAAAATGCCTGCGCAAGTAAAGACAGCCAGTGACGCAATACCCCACAGTGCCACGGCCATCCTCTCTCTCTTCTCTCTTTCTCTATCTCTCTGTCTCCCTCTCTCTCTAACACACACACGCACAATCAGGGGGCAAATAAAACATTTTAAGTAAAGTAATATCTCCGGTGCCGTTTGGCACCGCGCGTCGGCTCCATCAGAGCGGGATCACACATGACTTCCTTTAATTCAGGGAAATGAAGCGTTGTACTTTTAGTCCCACCGTGTTGCTAATAGCCTCGAGCCTATTAGTTCCCCTATCTTCCCATTCTTATCATTAACCCCCTCACATGCTGGCCCTAACTGGAATACAGTTGCATCATGCGCTAATTTAATTCATAAAGCATAAATTAAATATGCAAATGGGGGGAGAGAAATAGTTGCGAGGGAGACACAAATAGTGGGGGTCTAACTACTTTTTTGCGCACCATTTGGAGGATGATGACAAAAAGATGAAAAAGAGCGTAATTGCGACTAATTAGCATAAGTCCCTAATTCCAAATGTAATAAGACTGAGCGCAACAATATCGGCCGTAATGCAAAACGACGTGCCCATTGTGCGCTGGATTAAACAGCGAGTGATACGCGATTCTGCATCTCGCCATACAAGTCAGAAGAAACAAAGAGCAGACGTTAGATGAATTTCCAGCCATGTCTGAGCCGGAGCTGTGTGACTGAATCAAGCTGACACCGGAGTCGGATCCGGGCGCGGAGCGCGCGGCGGCTCCCCCTTCCCGCTCTCTCTCTCTCTCTCTCTCTCTCTCTCTCTCTCTCTCTCTCTCTCTCTCTCTCTCTCTCTCTCTCTCTCTGCCTCTCTCTGTGTCCCTGTCAGGGTGTTACAGAGACCAACGTCGCCCCCTTGCGTTTGCCCACTTTCCTTGTGAAAAAAAAAAAAAAAACATCCTGGTGATGAGGAGGAATCACCTGAACCTAAAGTTTATTTAAGGCCATTCTTCAACTCCTTAAATTTGCTTCATAAATAAACCAAGCCGAATGCAATGCCACGTGTTAACATGCTGGACTGAAAATGTTTGTCTCTTTCTGTGTTATGTTGATTCATCATCCTGTAAGGCTCGGTGTTCTGATCAGGAAACAAGCAGTTGATGAAGGAATATGATGTCCCGTCTGGTTTATATATCTGGTTTTGTACTTTCGGCTCATGCACACGGACACTTTCGGTCATTGTGGCTGATCAGACAGAGAAATTAAATGAATGACGGGGTCAGAATTACAATGTAGCAGAGAGAACAATGAAATGTTTCTTTCTTTCTTTCTGTGTTCACTTCTAAACTTCTGATCACAGTTTCACTCAGATGTTCTGCTGTTGCAGAGCTACTTCATTTCATTCAACTGATTACACTGATGAATTATATGTGATTAAAAAAACCTAAAGTGTCAACTGTTTTCACAGAATATGTTAGGATGATGGTCAGTTAAGCACATCTGGTTTCAAAAGAAAAAATCGCAAATTTGTGCAATGGAGTTCATTTAAAGGGTAAAAAATATCAAAAGTGTTTTATGTTGATTAAAATCAGCAACATAAAATTAGTCATCTTCATTCAAGTGGCTGCAATAATGCTCATTCATCCTTCTATTCTTGTCTGTGGTCGAGACGATGAGGGTCTTAAGGTTGCCCCTCACTGTGAAACCAAGTCTTAATATACAAACGACTGAAACGTAATCTGAATGTGTTGAAATTGACATTTTGACCTCAGATATTGAAGCTCTCTTAAAACCTCTTTGTACTGCTAAATCAGGACGTTTCACTGTATTTTGTGCTACAATTTTCCTCTAAAATTGGCTTTATGTTGAGATTGTAGTCATAATTAGCATAAGTCTCTTTCATGGAGAGTGAAGAAAGATATTTATTCATAAATCAGTTAGTCAGTAAATCATGTAAGGAGAATTAACTGAATCAAAAAATGCTACCAGTAGATGCTGGTAGAATTTTGTTACATGGTCATGTTGTTATATCAATGCTGTTACCCACTAAATATAATTTTTCCTGCGAAAGCGAGCCAAATTAACAGTTGCCGTTTTACTAAACTAATCACTTAAAGCATGTCGCTTTGTATTTCACCAACAGCCACCCCAGCACTAATGAGAATATCACCTGAGCGCCGAATAATCTCGGCTTTTCTTTAAATATGGACTTCCTGAGGTGGTTTCACTCTTTTCTCCTGCGTTGGACTCATAAAGAGTTTGGTTAACTGCACTTAATTTCTTATGAGCAAGAACAACAGGCGCGGCCATTCCTCTTTCACTCTTGGTGCATTTATAATTTAGTGGCTCCAAAATGACAAATGAGACATAATTTTTGACAAATGACATCATAAATGGCCGTGATATAAAGGGCCAACGGACTGAGGCTGGTTCGTAGGTAGAAGCTCAACAGGCCATTAAAATTTCATAACATGAACAAAAAGGCAATTAAGATATCATTAAGGGGGTTAGCACCCAAAGGAGAGACCCCGAGCCTTTTACAGTGCCCTTCCAAAAGGGCTGCACCCGGCTGCACATGGGAGACGGGAACAAAAAACCTATTGTGCTCTAATGACGAGTCGCTAAAGGTTGTTTGAGTCTGTACGAGGAGCCTTTTGTGTTTTCATGCTCTATCTTTTTTACACGTGAATTTTCTGCTCGTATTAGAAGTCCTTTCACAGTTCAGAACATCTGAGATTAATTGGTGGCTCTTTAGGCCTCGTTTACACGACAAGGAGAAAATGAATCCTCTGCGTTTTCGTGTCAGAAAGGTTTTGCGTTCGGTCTTCACGTTGGTGTCGTGCTCGTCTTGTGATTTCCTCTCTGTAACGGAACGTCTGGAGCTCATCCCGCCTCGGCCCTCTTAGTCAGCTCAGACCAGGGATCAAGCTTCCCGTGAACCTTTGGGCCTCATCTGCTGAAGCTTTAAAAGACGGCACGTGCGTTGATATAACACACACATGTGGAAGCTGATCTGCTAATGAGGCGCACTGAGAGTCATGTCTGCAACACATTTCATGAATATGGAGTATCAGGTTTGAGACACTGGCAGCTAATTGGTGAGTGTAAACGCACATCGTGTTTTACTATCTCTGAATACATCTGTGCTGTTGTGTTTTCACCGTGTTTGAAAAGGAGGTGAAAAGCAGCTCAGGTTTTGTTAGCCTTTATTTTGAGTCGAGGCTTTTCTTCAGGTGGCTCGCCGTGACTGTGTCTGCAGACTTTTTAAAGGAATTTTGACTAAGATTTCAATTTTTATCAGTCAAATACAGCTTAAGCTAAACAATTCCCGTTATTTTTCTTACGGAAATGGAATACAACCCTCATTTCAGTGCTCATGTTGTCAAATGTACACAAATTTAAGTACAATTGATTGATCTTAAAGTGTAATTTCACAGGATTTCAGTAAATCAGGCCATAAGTTGGATAAAGTTGTAGAGAAAATGGATGGACTGAAGGACAGCGAGCTAAATTGGAGGTGCTGTTACTCTTACTATGCCAGCACAAGCCTTTGGTTTGGATTTAAACTCACAATCACAGCAGTAAAGAGAGTCCAGGTCCAGTTTAATGCGCTATTGACGATCAGTACATAAAGTGAAGAACTTTGTTAATTTTTGTGACGGTGACTCATTGGTTTATTGAAGCTCCGGGGTTGTAAATGCTTTGGAAACTGTAAAAAAGAAGAAAACAAGCCAATAAACAAACAATGTAAATGTGTGGACCAGAACAGGACCGGCCTTTTGTTATTATTGCAATAGTCAAGCTTGAGAAAGAAACCTGATCGATACGGTGCAGATCCAGTTTTCTGTTAATAACCGTTCCGCTCGTGACTTGATGGACTCGATCCGGCAGGGCTGTGAAATGAAACGCAGGGACAGGGAAGCAGTTGTTTATTAAGAGCGTGGATGAGCGTTAACACCCTCGTTCGGACTGTTTGGACTCCTCTAATTGCTCCGGCCTAGAAAAGGCATCGCGCAACGGCGGACAGTGGAAAATGGATGGTTGAGCCTTCAGCCCAAAGTGACTGTGTGTGTGATCAGTGTCTGTCCCAGACAGCTGCAGGGTGACTCCCTGCCCTGATGGCCATTACTCAGTCTGATAGATGGAGGGATAGTGGAGGGGACGAGGGGGGGGGTGAAGTAAGGCAGAGGTGGGGTGGGGGCTCCCAGGAAGGAGTGGACAGTACATTATTGCTGGATGAGCGAGAGAGCGTGAGCGAGCGGAGGTATGGGTGGAGGAGTGGAGGCCTCGGGAGGGTGAGGTGTTAAAGTGAGAGGAGGGGGAGGAGAGATGGCGATCTGGGATTAGGGCTTCGACAGCAGTTAATGGTGCTGATAAGAAATGGGAAGGGAAAGAAGAGGAGGATGCTACTTTAGGTAATTGGTTTATTTTCATAGAGAAAACCCGGCATCAGTTTTTTTTTTGTAAATACATCAGTAACTGTCGGCGATAATTTTCAGCTGTTGGCATAACGCTGAGGAACATTAAGAAAAGGGACCGTAAAGAAAGCTGGTGTCAAGTGAAGCCACTAAAAAGATAAACTCTGTGCTATATAATCAAAAAGAGCAAAGAAGTGTGCACCATTCAAATTGGTTGCAACAAAATCGGTGGTTTATGATTCATTTATCACTAAAAGTCAGAAAAAAACTTTGCCATTAACGTACCCTGCTGCTGAGCTGTCTCAGGCCTTGTTCACACGACAATGTTTTCAAGTGAAAATAAAAAAACCTCTGTTGGGTTTTGGGAGTCCATTTAGGCGACAACAATGCTCCGGGCCACTGAAAACGCAACTTTTTGAATATGTTTGGACTCTGCCTTCATGCAAATGGGGAAAACAGAACTTTTTTTAAAACAATCCATTTCTAAAACGTTGCTGCAGCTCATGCTCACCACGGCCAGAGTAAGCACCTCCTCTGCACATGCTCAGTAGATGGATAATGAGAACAACGTTTTCCTCCAGAGTGTCATGATTCTCTTGAACTTGACAGTTCTAGAGTTGACAGTCAATTTAATAACAATCCAACTTGGCTGTCCGTCCACACAAATGCCCGTGATCTCTTATTCTTAATGTTTATCGTGTATTGTTTTCTGCAGCATGTGTGTGTGGTTTCAGTAAGAAAACAAGCCACAGTACCAACTCGTGTCTCGGCATGCTAACTACTTTGTTTTCAAAATGTTGTCGTGTAAACGTGAACATTTTCTGAAAAAAAAAAAAAAAAGTAAAAATTGTGTATTTTCACTAAAATCCATTTTATAAGCAGGGTCTTCAACACTCAGTGAATCGCCTTGTTTGAATGTGAAATTGCCCATGCAGGATGTTTGTAAATCAGGTCCAAAAACAACATGCAGCATCTGCACTGAAACATCGGATTCGAACCAGGATCCTCAGAAGTGTACCGCTGCTGCCATACATGTCTTTCATCGCATTAGTAAAACCAGAAGAATGCTGGATTTACAGCTGTGGCATACGTGAAAAAGAGCCGTGTCTTCTCCAAACAGGGCAGCTGGTGTCAATGAAAGGAACAAAGCACAGAGGAGTAATGAATGTAATACTAATGATGATGATGATAATGACAATTAACTTGTAATTGGCGAGGCTGGTAAATGAATACCTTGTGTGTTTTATGTTTGACACCCGCTAATGTCGACGACAGCGGCAACGCCGGGAGAAGAGAAGTGAAGATCAGCGTAAATGAAAACAAAAATAAACATGCAATAAAATATCAATTTCCTCTATACTGTATAACAGAGCAGATTACCAGACAATCATGTATGCCCCTTTATAAATACCACGCTGCTAAAGCCACAGAGCATGGAGGAGAGGGGAAACGCTTCTTTCTTTCTCGGCCGTGTGCCGCTAATGCTGTCAGTCTAAAAACAGCTCAATAAGCAATCTGTATCTGTCTCTTCGCGGCCCTCTCTGCTCTGATGTGCTCCGTTCGGGGTCTGTTTGGATATGCAGTGATTGCCTCCTTTCCTGCCCTCCTCACTCACCGCCCGCGAGCCTCGCATGTCCGGCGTACACAAAACTGCATTCCTGAGTCTCCCAGTAGACAGTAGACCAATCTATATGCTCATATTCATCTTAGCTGGAACTGATCTGTTCTCTGTCTAATGCACTGGCCTCTCCCCAGAGGTTAGGTGAAGCCCCTCACCATCATATTCCTCCCACTCTCGCTATCGCTCTCTGTCTTTCTCCGGCTTGCTCTCAGAGAAAATGAAAGATTTAATCCACTGAAGACAAATACAACAGTCAGTATTCATGCAGACACACTGTACCTGAGTGTGACACTCAAAGCGGCTGAAATTGACTGACAGTTCAGGGGAGGGACCCCCCTGAATGTCAGCACCGAGGTGGGGAAAGGCCTGAAAGATTCACAAAGGGGGATTGGTTTCTATCAAACCTCCTTTAAAAAATGGATGAATCCTTTAAATTACTCAAGTGCACACCTGCCCCCACCTCGAACCCCCAGTTGGAAAATAGATATTTATGTTCAATATCCTTGCTTTTCTCCCTCTGCTCCAGCTCGTCTCATCCCCCAACCCAGCCTCATTCAATTCTGAAATTGTTTTGTTATGTGGTTGGTATAATGAGTTATGATCGATCCCCATTTTGTGTGTGTGTGTGTGTGTGTGTGGGTATGAGCCCTCTGTCTTGGGGCTGTCCATATAATATCAGCTAAGCACTCCATCTTAGCTGGAAGACAAGACGATACAACAATAAATATAACCTGATACTCTCGCCGCTGTGATAATTGAAGGATTCATGGTCTAATGGATGTGCAAACTACAGCAGTGATGTAGCGCTTAAGTTTGCAGAAAGCTTTTATTTGTGTTTTGTTGATTTTCAGTGCATCTGCCAAAAAAAAAAAAAAAAACTGCTGCTACCACCACTACAACACATACAGCTGCTGCTTCTGATGCTACGACTATAACAAATGTGACTGCTAATTGGCGACTCTGACTGACTGCTCCTAATGTCACGGCTGTTTCTTCAAGTACTTCTAGTGGTACAGTCAGTACAAGTGCAACCACTGGTTGCACTGCAATGGTGCAGTAAGTATAGCTACTCCTACAATGAGCAATGCTGCTCCTGTTGCTATAAGTACTATAATTGCTGATGCTATGGATACTCCAACTACCAAAAGTACAACTAAGACTGCCGCTGCTATGACTACTGCTTCTACTACATTTACCAACACTAAAACTAATGCAACTACTAGTAGTACTATGACTACTGGGACTAATAATACTATGGCTAGTACTACAGCTGATTGGGCTACTAATGCTATAGGTACTTTGAGTGTCACAATCATTGCTGCGAGTACTTGTAATGGTGTAGTCACTGCTTCTTGGACTTCTACTTCTACTATTGCTATTAATCCTATACAACTGCAATTAGTAATGCTGCGAACACTCCTGATGCTACTGTAAGAACAAATACCTCTGCTGCTACAAAAACAGTGCCGTTACTGCCACTAAGAGTACTGGCTTTGCTATTAATGTGACTACTTTTACAACCACAACTACAGTTGATAATACCGCTATCGCTGCTATGGGTAGTGCTAATGCTACCGTCAGACATAACCCTTGAACATCAGATAAAGGCTGGTGCTCTCACGGCTGTGATAACTGAAGGATTCAAGGTCTAATGGATATGCAAACGGCAGTGATCGAGCATTATGTTAGCGGAAAGCTTTTATGGGTGTGTGTGTGTGTGAGTGTGTCGTTGCTATTCAGTGCATCTGCCAAAATACAAATGCCTTTAGCTGGAAACAGCTATGGCCAATGTTTTCACTTTCCTTTGGGCTCTTATGAATGTTTGAGCACATCTTTGTTTATTCAAGCAGTGTTGCATTCGAACTTCGTGACATTGGATTGGTTCTGCAAGAATGTGCTGTATGTAATGCACTATATCCCCAAAACTCATAATCACCAAGGTACAGCTTGCTTCTTTTTGCTGTATTAAAGCCTCAAAACTCCTGGCAGTCAATTAGGGGCCGTTGTGTGTGTCAACGAAGCGAGGAGAGTTTGCTTGCTGATATTATGGCTAATTAGCTCAACTCAGCTCCCCCAAGACGGAGAGGGAGACACTGAGGTATTGTTGTGGTTTCACTGACGTTCCAGGCAAAATCTCTTAAGTCTTCACCGCATAATCCTCTACTCAACATTTCCTCAACATCAATTCAGCTGCAGTCTTTTGTACAGTTGAGACTTGGATGCTCGGAGACATATTCAAACTTACATGATTGGAGTTCAGTCGTTCAGCTACAGCTGCCACTATGACTGCTAATGCTACTGCTGCTATTATTGCTATGATTCAGACAACAAACACCACTAATACTGCAGCTCCAACCACTGCTACTGCTACAAATATAACTTCTAATGGTATAACTATTACCACTTCTACTTGCGTGACTCATACTACAACTACCACTACTAATAATGCTCGTGAGACTACTACTCCTACTGATGCTATGATTACTACTACTCCTGCTAAAACTGCTATCACTAATGTTACATTTACAACTACCGCTGCTTCCAGCTCAATTATTACTAGAATTAAAACTAGTCTATTCCTAATGGTACAATCACAGCAATAGCTACTATTAAGGCTGCTACCACTAATGCTATGACTAGTACAACTATCAGACGCACTAATGTTAGAGTCACAACTATGGCTAATACAACTTTTTCCTACAAATGTCACATTAGTAATGGTACTGTGCCGATTGCTAACTACTACTGTTATTACTGGTACTTCTCATACATTTACATTTACAGATACATCTGCTATTCTATGACTTTATACTCCTACACTATGGCCAATGAAAACAACAGTTTTGAAAGCTACTGCTACTATTAATGCTGTCACTACTTCAATAACTAATACTTCTTGTCCTCAGTACTCATGCCAATACTATTAAAACCACCCCTACTCATGCTGTTGTGACAACTTCTAATGCTATAACTATTACCACTACTTCTAATAATGCTCCAATGATGAATATAACTGCCGCTACTAATGCTATGGCTAATAAAGGGTCTTCTCATATCAATTCGTCAATTACAACAACAACTACTGCTATGCCTGCTGTTGCTGATAAAACTACTAATGCAAGGATCACCACAAATTCTACTGGTGATGCCACTAATGTCATTACTAGTACAACATCTAATATTAATGATTACTGTGACTACTAATGCTGGAACTACCATAACAACAATAACTATATGTTAACCAGCACGAATACTTGTATTCTATCCAATTCTTTCCCCAGATAATGATACGTGTTATGAGAAAAGATACACTTTTCCTGGAAACACTTTCCAGTAAACAGGCTCCGTTCTGTATGAAACAGCACAATAGCATTAAATGAAGCTCTCCGGCTGTGGCAGAAATTTCATGTCAGCTGAAATTAAAATATGTACATCAGAACGTGTTATGTTTCCCTGCTGAGTAATAGCCATAACATTAGAGAAGCTGTCTTCTCTCATGACAGAAGCTGTCATCTCCTCACACTCGGCCCAAATGCTGCTACCAGAAGAGAATCTCCTCCGCAGTTTCATATATCACTAAATGGATTTCTTATTTTAGACAAAACTCATATTGTTTTTAAGACGCATCAGCTTATTTGGATTGAATATGATACCAGATTCGTCTCTATAAACAGGGTTTTTTTTTAAATAGAAATTCAGCCTATATTATTGTTTTTAGATGTTCTACACCCTTCAAGTAAACTGATACTGCTCAACAATTAATATATTGCTGTTTTATTAGTGTCTACAGGCTAATTCTTCATTCACCTAAGATATGTGAGCTAAATAATGATTATTTTTGTATTTTCATTTCATATTTCCTCCTTGAGTGAGTGATTCATCTTGAAACAGAGCAATTAGCTATTTTAAATGTCAATCAAACCTCAAACATGCCCCTCCTGACTGAGTGTGTTTTTATGGATGTAAATATATTGAATCACTCTGACAGCTGTTTCTCCACATGAGGCCTTTCCAGGGCCGTTTTCTTTTTTTCCTCAATGGGTTTTGGAGAACACAGTGCTTGTGTAGGTTTAGCCGTCTTTCTCTGTTTCAGTGACACCAGACGGACTGGACGGGGCTGCAGACACTTCCTCTGTGGATCTGTGGTCGGTGCCACGCTGTGGACTCACATGACTGAGTGGTATTGATGGATAATCAAGCTGTTATACACTGCTTTGATGGAGGCTCTCATAGCTGTGTTTGGAAACATGTTTTTGTTAAATTCATAATGAAAGTATCTGAAGAACATGGTTCAGTCCTTTATGACAACATTCCATGATTCTGTGGATCTAAGACTACCAACACTAATTCTACTTTTGCTAGAACTACCACTTCTACTATACCATTACAACTAGAATATAATTCAAACATAATTATATTACTACAACACTAGTGGTAGAAGCGCCAATATTAATATTATTACTGTTATTAGTTCTATAGAGTTCATCTGAAACAAAACAATCACCAAATCCAGAAGGCCGAATTGAGTACATGGCTTGAGAAAAAGCAAATAACTCGAGCTTAAATTACTGGCAGCTACATGCTGATTCGTAGGAACGGCCGCTTTAAAGTTATTTCCAGAGACAAGCGGGAGAATTGGTGTTTGTATTCATCGCAGCTGATTTGTGAGCTAATTGCTAATACGCTCACAATGACAGCGATAACGCGCTGATCTTCCATTGCTGTGCGTGACTAATGTGTGCAGAATGTGATTAGTAACGGCAATAAGAGCAGTATTGTGTCTTGTTGCCTCAGATCGCTTTGCATGGCTGCGTCAGCGTTGTCGCTGGAGCGTTACACCGCGATGCTCTTTCACGTGCTTTTGTTTTTGTGCGTTTCTATCCATTCTGAAACACTTTTGCAACGCGTTACAGTTGTAGAAACAGAAGAGAATAGAAATACTTTATGAATCCCATGGGGCTGTTGGTTTATTCTAGGCTGTGATGTTTGTTGCATAACCTCATAAACACCCTGACAAGACGCAGACATCTTGTTGAAAGGTGGATTATTGCTATGCGACAATTAAAAAAAAAAGGTTCACAACTGTACTCTCCCTCGATCCAGGTCTCTCAGTGAATTTGTAAAGACCGACAACAGTTTTTCTCATAATCTCTCTGCTCGTGTCTATATTAAAGACAGTCAATTAGTATAGATTGGAGGTAGTGAATAAACTTTGATTAAGAAGAAAGCCGCGAGCCGGCTCTCAGATCCCGAGTCGCTCTGTTTACTGGCAGACACTTTTCTTTGGGATCCTGATATTCTCTCTCCTTATCAAAGCACGAGGAAGTGTGATTGAAGGAAGCTTCACTCTTCTCCGGGTACATCTGATATGGAGAGAAACAGAGGAGAACTATACAGAGGGGCTCATGAATTGATATTAAAAAATCACATATTTTCGCTCGAGTGGCTGCGGCAACACAGAATTGCCGGAGACCGCAGTTAAACGCGTCGTCTGGAGATATTAATCCAGGGGCTGAAAATGTTTCTGTTCGGCCGGTATCGAGATCAATGCCTGTGCAAATGACCTCAGCGTGGCTCGGAGAGCAGAGAAAAAAGGAACTTTGAAAAAAAAAGAAAAGAAAGAAAAACCGAGAGCAGAAAATGATGAAACGGGGCTGACACACTGTAGTTTTGCTTGGCTGGGTGGGATGAAGGGAGGGTAAGGGATAGAGTACAAAGACACAGGTAGACAGAAGGCTGATTTTGTGTGGGAAGGATAAGGATACACACACAGACACACACACATTCACGTAGAGACAGTACAGATAAGGATGTCATCAGGGAAGAAAGTGCCTCTTTTTTTTTTTTAATTAAACGCAAAATTACCACTTCACACATACCTACACATCACACCCCATTCTGCACGGCTGGTGTCACCATTAGCAAAGCACAGCAATCACTTTTTTTTTTCCTCCTCCTCCATCCCCTCAATGCTCCCTACTACTTCGCACAATTGTGTGAATGCACACCTCACTGTGCTTGAATGCGTCTCTGGGTGTGTGCGTGTGCGTGTGTGTGATTACCACAACAGTAACAATCAACAAGGGGGCGATCCATCAGCCGTCAGTCCCGCTGTGAAGTTTTAATTAATTACATGGAGGGAGACAAGGTCAACACTGCGCACCACAGTGGACTGCTGGTCTCGCCTCTCTGCAGGGGATCAATAGGGCTTTACACGCAGCCATAGACTTCTATACAGACAGTTATTAAGGAAGTGGGACGGGTCCTATTGTGTCTCCAGCAGCCTTGTCAGTGGGAACTGGCGTAAAGGATGTCGGCTTGGTTTAAGTTCACAGTGGGGGAGATAGTGAATGGGACTTAATGGAGCTAATGGATCTGGGAAGGTGGGAGTGTTGAAGAGGAGACAGGCAGGAGAAGGAAGAGACTACAATGGATGGGTTAATGTAGGGCGTCACGAGGATTTCGCTCTGCCGTCGGAGTATACGGTTCGGATCTAATCTACTAAAAATGGGAATGTGTCCAACACAGCAAGAACGACCACAAAAATGCACACGCTATCAATTTAGCACGGTTGTCTTCATGAATATGGAATATGAGGCATGTGTTCCAGATCGTAAAGACTATTGGAATGAGTTCATGCTACCAGATTAATGTGATTTACTACCTCTGAAAAGCTTGAGCTGCTTATTGTGAGATGCAATTCCCAGCTGGCTCACCGCAACTTTAGTTAGAAGACTTTCTGTGCTGTACTTCAAATTTGGACCCTGTGATTGATCCTCCCACGTATTTTCCAGAAGAACTATTTATTGTGGCCGTGGTACGCATGTGTTTAGTAGCAGCGTTGTCACTGTATTCATGTGAACGGACATCCACACTGCAATGAAACTCATGCGTTTTCGCTTGAAAACAAAGTGTAAATGGGCGCATTATGTCACTCATGGAGTTTTTTTTTTTAATTAAATAACCTGCTTTATGCAGGATCTTAGTAAATCAAGCCCTTTACCGTGCTCTTTCTTCCCCCCCTCCACAAGAGTGTAAACAGTTGTTTAGCATTTGTTCCCAGACAGTGTATCATTTGAAAGGGCATGTCATTGACACCTGAGGTGCCCGCCCCTGAAGTCCTCATCAGTCAACCTGGGAGGATCATTAAAAGAAAATGAAGTAGCTTTCGAGGAGAGGGATCAGGACCTTCACTTTATTATGAAGTGCAGAGGTATGAAAACACTTCAGACACTGTACGACGGCGAGCATCGCAAACACCGAGCGAGAGGGGAGAGTGAGGACAGACGGCAGTTGAGGGAAGCAGGTTTGAGAGAACGATGCATTATTCATTGCACTAAAGCACACAGCTCATTGATTTAATGGAAATACGATTCTTATCTTTAGATCTCGCAAGACAAAGGCCTTATTTCTCACCATATGTCAATGTCTGATTGGATAATGCTCTGACCGACAGGCACCGACAGTAAATGTCATCCCAGTGTATACAGTCCCGGTCTGTAACAAGATAGCTGCCTTTCACTTTGAAAGTCTACTGCATAAGTTCCACTTCCAAGAGTTCACAAGGAATTTCGCCTGTTTCTGTAACAGAAAACAAATCATACAGCCAATCGAACAAAACAGAAATAACATGGAGTTTCATGAAGGATAGATAGATCATGGCTGGCGTTGCCAGATTGGATGTTTTTCTCCCAACATATTAAAGGTCGGGCCACACGGTGGCACAGTGATCAGCACTCTTGCCTCACAGCAAGAAGGTCCTGGGACGCTTACTTCGGGGCCTTTCTGTGTGGAGTTTGCATGTTCTCCCTGTGTGTGCGTGGGTTCTCTCCGGGTACTCCGGCTTCCTCCCACGGTCCAAAAACATGCATGGCAGGTTAATTGGTTACCCTAAATTGCCCCTGGGTGTGAACGGTTGTCTGGCCCTGTGACAGACTGGCGTACCAGACCAGGTGTACCCCGCCCTTGCCCAAAGTAGCTGGGATTGGCTCCAGCCACCGACGTTTTAGAAGATGAATGAATGAAATGAATGAATATTAAAAGGTGCAATCAGTAACATAACATTCTTCCCTTTATCCCCCTCATTTCCTTCGGCGCGTGTCGCACCGGTTGCCAGTTCGGGATAGTTTAGACAGTTCAGGGGTGTCGCAGCGCCGGTGCATGGTGCATAAAATACAAGATGCTGTGCTGCTTGTTTGGCAATCTTGGGAACTCACAAATGATTGGCTCAGGAAGTAGTGAGATGATGGATTGGTAAAAGGGAATAATAAAAGCGCCAGTGTGTGTGTGTCGAATCAGCAAGTAGCTCCAGGTTAGTACCTGTACTCGTCCTTTGAAAAAGTGTCCATCCCTGGTCAAGTGGAGGACAACAGCTGCTGTTTGTTAGTGAAAATGGAAGTTTGAAATTGTTATCGCTTTATCTTCTGGTCACCTGACTGGCAAAATATTCCTGATTTGAACTTTTTGGCATCACCTTACTTTACGGAGTTTGCATCTTGGGCCTGAGCAGTTTCCTGTCAGTACTGTGGCTTCCTCCCACAGCCCAAGGACATGACTGCTGGAGTAATTGGTGGCTCCATCCTGCTGCTGCTGTCCCCGGTGTGCCCTGAATTCACCGGAGGTAGGTGGATGGATGGACATACAACACCAGTTATTCCTGCCATGCACACAGTCTGTCGTTCTGCATTTCGGCTTCTTTTCGGGTGCTGTGTCCATTCATTATTCTTCTTTAAAAGCAACACAATTTGTTTAAATATTTCATTTGAATCTGTACTTACAAATTCACATACAGTGTTCACTGACAGCTCAAATCGCTGTGATTTATATTGCCTGTTTTGCATGAGGGCTGGGAAAGGAGTAATCTCGGTTGTTTTGAAAGTTTTTCCTGGCTGACATTTCCTCGTGCTGGAGCAGAATCTATTTATTTTAGAAGGAGGCATGGCAGTGGATTTTTAACTATGTTTTAAGACACTGAAGGATGTTTACTCACCATGAAAATTAAAGATGTCGGTGATTTCAGAAAGCAGCAGAGAGAATCCGGACTCACAGAGAGAAGATCGTACCTGAGCCTGCATGGTCTACAAGTTTCAGGTGTGGGTTTTCTTGGGCGTTCTGGTATTTTGATTGACGAGTGACTGTCTTTTTCTCATGTGTTTACACTGCCATGCACTGCTGATTAGTGAAGTGCAGATCGATACGGTGTATGTACGACCCCTTTTGGATCGATTTTCATGTTCAAGTATCAACACTTATGTGTGTTTTTTCATCAAACTTACAAGTTATTAAGCAGTTTGAGTCTCATACCTGCTAATTTGCACCACTGCCTCTTCATACACACGTCTGTTAAGTGAGCGTTATGAAGATCTCATTCATGCTGACACTTGAGATGGTCTTGTAAAAGGCTGAAACATGATGATGCATCACACGACGGATGAAGACGATAGTTTATTTTTGCTATTGATTTTTGAAGAAATAATCACAAGAAAAACACCTGTGGATGATAAAACTATAGATTCTGTTGTTAATTCCCATTTTTGCTCGTTAAATTGCTGCAAAGGTAATGTAAAATCTTACTTTCTGTGAGAGAAGACATGCCTCATTAGGTTTTTGGACTCAGTAATGGTGAGGCAATGTTTTTTTTTTTGTTTTTTTTTTACCCCTTTTGAGTTGAACTTCTGGGTTCTTCAGTAAGACTGCTGACCACAAGTCTTGAAAAGACAGCTTGCTGTGAATCCTGTTCGAGATGCAGGTGAGATTAACTATGAATAGGCTGGGCTGAAGAGAAGTAATTTCCCCAAAGGGAACAATAAAGCACACTTTGGAGAAACAAAAAGCAATAGGAAAAACTTCCCAGCTTGAATTTAAAGGTTATTACGGCACTGTTTTACCGGTCCGGTGCACTCTAGGTGAATTTGGGCTGTTTGTGGCCCCTGAGGTAAAATGGGTTTGACACACCTGGTTTACAGTACGGACTCCACCTGCATCATGGTTGGCCAAACTGGGACTCTTAGAACAGACACAAATACTTTTAGTAAGACTCAGACTCCTGAAATTAAATTAGCAACAGTTAAAAAGACCTGGAATCAATAACATTTTCAGAAGCTGACCTTTTCATATTAGAAAACTTCGAACCCTAAATCCTTAAAAGGTTCCAACAGATCAGGAGTCCTTGAAGTAAACTCGGGAATATATAATGTTTGTACTCCATATATTAAAACTGAACTGATGCACAGGCGGGTTCTGGTTGGAAAAAACACAAATGGTTCACCAGCTTGTTGAAGTGGTCTGGCCTCGTCCTCCCACTCTCTAAGAACCTGTTGGCATGTGCGCTGCACAGAAGTGAGATGTTAAATGGAGAGAGCGTGCAATCTTATGTCTGTGCTATTCTGCTTGTTAGGTTAATTGGTGGCTGCCTATCGCCTGTAGGTGTGAACGTGAGCTTGCAGGTATCTCTCCCTGTGTTCGCCCCGTGATGGACTGTCAACCCGTCCAGCGGTTAACTCTCCTCTAAGCAGCTCAGCTCAGGGTAACGTAGGTCTGGACGATGTGTGGATGAATGATCTGCAGGACAGCTGGTGTGAGTGGAGAACAGATTTCCACCACTGTTTGTGATTTTCTCACACAGTCTGCAGCTGTGATGCAACTTCGGGCTCGAGAACATTTACGTGGCAAATATTTTGAAAAAAGAGGCAAAAGTTTGGTTGCATTTTCAGAAATCTCCTTGGGTGGAAGCATTGTGTCTGCACGTGGTCAGTAGATAGACAATAAAATCAGTGTTTTCCACCAGATTGTCGTGACTCTCAGTCCGGATTCTCCTGAGTCTTGGCAGTTTTAGAGTTGACAGTCAAGCTTGCACTTGAAACGGGGCCTGAGAAAGCCAGAGTCAGAAATCTAACTGCCAATCGAGGAATCGGAGGACGGCTCACTCCACCACCTGCGTGGCTCTGAACGAGTCTGCTTGTTAGTATTTGTCAGATTTACGAGACAGAGAGGGATTCCTACTAATTGTGATCACCGGCTCAATGAGTTACATCAAAGCCGCTTCTGACACAATGAGGTTGTTGGTGAGCAAGTTAAATCAAGGACACGCCGCGGTTCTTCGCCGCACCCCGCGGGGAGGCTCACAGCGGAGGGTTTCTATCTACTGTACATATGGCAGCATGGGAGGAGTGAGCACCGTGCACGGCAGAACACCTCGGACAATTTGACTGGGTCAAAGATTTGTCTGCATTGGGAAATAAGGAAGCGTGTTGGCTTAAGCGGTTTATTCCAAACATGGAGTTTTTGAACATGAAGGATTATATTCTGTAACAGCGAGTATGGAGAAAGTGTGTTCCGTCTGTGTCAATATTGACAGATCCAGTTAGATGTTTGGCTCCGGGGGGCTTAGCTAGTCTGAGATGCACTAAAGCGAGGAGAGCCAGGGGGCGATGCTCAAGTGTCTGTCTATTTATTGCAGACAAAAACAGGCGAGCGCGCGCACAGGCGCACGCACACACACACACGCACGCACACACACTCATCTCCAGTCATAGACTCACACCAGCTCACTGATGCGAGTCAAACCTGCAACTCAACCTCGGCGGAGGGAATTTTTTTAACCTCTTCAGGCTCGCGGAGACAGAAATCCCTCCGTGCTTCTCCTCTTTCCCTTTACATCGCCCCGAGGCTTTCATGAAACGAGGCTTAACTCTTCCACAATGAAACGCGGTTAGTTCTGACTAAAATGCCGCTTTTTTTTTTTTTTTTCCCTGTGGTTACCCAACATGCCCCGGAGCGGTCGGTGCAAAAAACAATGGGCTTCTTTTTGATTCTTCTGTGAGTTCATCCTCAGGTGGGAGTAATTCTCTGGGTGGCATCGACTTCTGAAAGTGGCATAAAGGGGGAAGTTGTAGGTTTGGAGTAAATGACATTGAGAGGGGAGTGAGTGACGGACCCGGGATTTATCAAGGTGCTGCTTCCATCTGGGAGGCACAGGAGTCATGATGTGTGCTTTGAATAGATGAAGCTGGGGGAAAAAAAAAAATAATCAAAAGATGTGAGGGAAGCCAGATGAAAAAAAGAGGCAGCTATCGGATTTGGTGAGTGTGAAGATTCACTAAAGCTCAGACACAGCTTGGATTTCAAGGTGGAGGGAGACTTTGAAAAGCTTGAGATTTTATTTGAACACTGACATGAGCTTGACCAGCGGTTCACTGCACTGTTTCTGAGGAAAACATTCCAGGGTCCTGGTCTGGGCCCGATGGTGACACTGAGAATCACAAGTTCGCCAACAGAGTGGAGAGGAGATGGTGGACAAACACTCAGAGGGCGCGTCTGCATCCGGATCAAAACCCATCAAAAACCATCCAGAGTGGAGCAATCGATGTTCTCCAGGATGCAGGGTATCGACCACTCATACGATCTCGGTGAAAATACTCCTGCACGTCTGTGGCGTCGCCGTCTTCTCACCCAAAAAGGTTGGACGAGTTGAGTATGTATGTGGGTCAGTGAGACGCCAGAGAACCCGGCGTTATCAGGTATTATCCAAAAGGTAATTTCATCCTGGTAATCTCACCGGTTAAAGACACACTTCAATGATTTTGATAACTTCTGATCTTTCTCTCTCTCTCTCTCTCTCTCTCTCTCTCTCTCTCTCTCTCTCTCTCTCTCTCTCTGTGCCAACTGTGAGATTGTTAACAGGGTTTTATCACTTTTTTCTGTGCGAGTTCTCAGAAGCACCAAAATGTCAGCTCGAGCAGTGAAAGCGAGACCTTGAAAAGAATCTGTGAACTAGTGGAGACTTACTTTGCAGAGAAGCAGCCAAACACTAATTTTTCATTTGTTGAGATGTCTGCAGTGACCTATACGTCCTCTGTGACAGCGAGTCTTTTCCTCCAAATTTTACAAATGAATCTGTTGTTTGTAGCTGTCACCGAGATAATAACTTGATGATCTGACACCTTGTTGGCTCTAAAGTATCTTCGCTGCGTGCCCTCCATTTATTTTCAACACCCACTTTATAAATAGTTGGGGTCATACGCTGAGTCTGGCTGATACTGTTCAAATGGCACTCACAGGCAATTTAAAATTACCAATTACCAACAAAAATGTCCTTGGATTTACAGAAAAAGCTGTGTCTTTCTTTTATTGCAGGACTGTGGATACTTAAAGTTCAGTCTTCCTGCACGTCTCCCACTTTTCCCACTCATTGTAAACGAGCCTGTTTACATGCACAGAAAAAAATCTGATTATTGGTCCCTTCAGAGTCTTCAGTGTCTGCTTCCACCTGTTTGGAGTTCTGGTTAAAAACAGCTTTCTTTTTTTTTTCTTTTTTTTTCGGTCACACATTGTCTTGATGTTAGTTTTCTGAATCTTTCTGTCATTTGTTATTTTTGTTACTGATCTTTGTGTTTGACCCGGGTTGATCTTTGTGTTTTATTCACTTACCTGAATTTGAATCACTTTTATAACTTCACCAGTTCCACAGTTGTGTTTTCTTGGAGCTATGACCTGAATTTGCATTGACTTCTCACTTTTCATGTTATATGCTTGTGCTCTTTCCATGAAAACGAGTCTATATATTCTCACATTGAAGTTTTCAGCAACGGTATTGAATGTTTGCAGGATGAGCTCTTGAACATGGGCCTCCTTGTTGTGATAACAGCGCGCTAATCACTACACACCATGTCACCTTCATTCCATCAAAAACTGGTCAATATCACCATTAAATATATGAATAACGTAAAAGTTATACGTTCACTAATAAATAAGTTTCTTCATGTTACTGCAAAGTTTTGAATCTTAAAAGTACAAATATTCAGGACAGTAACTGTTTCTTTATATAAAGTCCTTTGGCCCAGTCACAAAAAAAAAGCATTGAATTAAATAGAAGTGAAATGGCGGATTTGAAAATTATATTTCACACGTTATTCAAGTTATTTATGCAAATTTATATACGGTACTTAAAATAAACCTCCACTGACTTCTGCTGTTGTAAAGACATGAATTACAGTGAACACAATGAACACTCTGACATGAGCGTCATCTTGCCTCGACATGAAGAACGCTGTGAGCCTTGTGAATATAAGGCACAGCTTCAGCAGTACAATAAAACAGTTTCCTAGGTTTCTGAGGTTTCTGAGGTTCAGAGGTCAGGTCAGCTCATCTGATGTTATACAAAATCTTCCATCTGCCCGAACAACCTCATTTACACACTCATTTATCTTTTTCTTTTTACGTAAATGTTTTAGACGCTGGAAATCATTGCAACCTTTGACCTTCGTCCTCATTGCTCAGGGGGTTCGTGTGCAGCTTTTGCATATGTTTCACAGATTTTGCATGTGTTAAGCATATTTTAATGTGCAATGCAACTTTTTGTGTTGCGACTTTTCCATGTCTACTGCAATGTTTCCCTGAGTGTTACCGTACATCGCTTCTTAACTTTACGTACCTGTTGCAGCTTTTGCAAGGTGTTGCTTGTTGTTCCTACCTTTGCATGTATAGCTATTGTGTTTTCTTTCATTTTATCGCTTTTAGATGGACATTGATGTTTTCTCTGTGTATTGCAGCTTTTGCATGGATGTTGCTGATTGTGCGTGGTTGTTGCAGCTTTTTCGATTCTCTTGCCTCTTTTGCATGTGCTTTATTGTTTTTGCATGCTTTTTACAGGTTTTCCATGCATGCTGTGATCTTATGTGCATCGCAGAAGTTCCATTTTATATTTCCACTTTGCACGTGTGGTTCTGATTTTCCATTCTGATGTTGCAACTTTTCCACACGTTTTTCAGCGAAGGGATTTATGTCACAACTTTTGCATGCATGTCGTGACTCTATGTTTGTCACAGCTTTTGCGTAGTTTGTTGCCACTTTTGCATGTACGTCCGTCACTGCTTGTGCATGCACGTTGAGTCTATTTTATAGATGTTGCTTTTGCACGCATGTTGTTTCTTTTGCATTCTTATTAGAATGTTTATATTCGTGTTGTGTTTTGCAGTTGAGCTGCACTCTTTGCATTCTTGCACCTTTTGCGTTTTAGTTGTGGCTTTGCAGTTTCCTCACTCTTGGTTTAATCACAAACAATAAGAACTACCTTTAGAGCCGACTTGTGTGCTAAAACAACTCTGAAATTAAAAGTGCACTTGCTTGAACGACTGGTTCAAACACCTTTCTCGGGACTCTCGTCTCGTTGTGACTCCAGACGCACTCATATTGTTCCCTGCGCTCTGCTCATATTCTGAATACTGCTGCAGCTTTCCACTCACCCAAAATTCATCCTGGTGTATCTTTATGTAATGTATTTTTTGTTTACTTCAGTAGAAGCCTAACATTTGAGGAGCCTGTGGCTGGATGCGATGAGCGGGGCATTTTGTAATCTCTTGCTTGGTGGTTTGATCGATATTCAACTAACATGTTGACACCATGTTGCTCCAGATGGGCAGGCCAACACCTTCGCTGGCAGCTCCACTGGTGTGTGGGAACCAACGGATAAAAATGGTCAAGTGCTTTGTTGCTAGCTCTGCAGTCCATTTGAAGCCTGGCAGTGCGGATTGTGGTTAGCAGAGGTTCGGTACTGTTGTGTAAGAGGTTATGAAAAAGAAGATCTCGGTTGGATCTGTTATAATTAGGCAGCTGTGCGGTGGTATAAAAGAACACAAATGTATAAACTGCATTTGACTTGTGTGGTTGTTTTTGCATCATCATGATTTTTTGCTTTTGGTTTTGTGTTGAAGTTCATCCAGTCAGGTTGCATCTTTTACATGTACGGTGTAGCTGTCGCATTGCAAAACTTTTACATTCGTGTAGCAGCTTCTACATTTCTGTTAGCGCCTTTTAATTTGTGTTGCAGTTTTATTTGACAGCATTTACATCCATGATGATGAGTTTACATTTGCTGACTCTTACAACCTCCTGTAGCTTTTGCATTCATGCATCTTATGTATTTATATGGAGTCCTTACATGCATGTTGCAGATTTTGGATTGTCTGATGAATTTATGTTACAGCTCTTTGATCTAAGGTGTTGTTTACATAACAACAGCTCATTTTTGCATTATTGTTTCAGAAAAATTTTACATTTACACTGCAAAGTTTTGAAAAAAAATGTCAATTCACTCATCAATGATCTCACTTGAAACATCCGGTTAAAGAGATCAGAAAATATCAATAATAGTAAGATTTTAAAGTGTATCACATTAGGTTCGCGATAAAACGGGAGTAAAAGAGTGCAGACCACTCTGAGTGATGGTATTGGACTGGTTTCTTAGTTAGTTGGCTGAGTCGAGTCGATTGAAAGAGAAGAGAAGCAGAACGGTCCAAGTTCATGTCGGAAACACAGCAGCTGTAAATCAGTGGAGTCCGACACTCGGCTGAGAGGAAACACTGAAGTCTGGGAGGAACTGGCAAAACACATAAACTCTATCAGAGAGAAACAAAAGAGATGGATTTCCATTCATATAGCCACTTACAAAAAGCATCCCGCCTCCATTTGATATACATTTTATGAGGCTAAACAAATACAACATCTACAAAACAAACAGGGTTTGAAGAAACGGTTCGAATGGTGTGAAATTCTTTGGAATTCCTTTATCTGAGCGGCTCACAAACAGACAGCGCTGCCATGTTGCTGCACTGAATTAACCAGCACATCAAGATGAATTAGTGTTGTTGCGCCTTCGCACCCCGTTTCTCCTTCCTTTCTTTCCCATCTCATCTCATCTCCTCTTTCATCAGGAGCAGATGTTGAGGTCCACTTGACAGATAAACAGCATCTCTCATGGAGGCTGTGAAGAGTCTAAATCAGCCCCTTCACTGTCACTTTGAATGTTCATTATCATGCTTTATCCCCACTGTCACTGGCAGAACACAGTTGCTTTTTCAGCCGAGCCTATTAAAGATGACAGCCGTGGCTGGTTCTTACATGCTAGCTGGAAACTAAAGAAATCATCACAGAGTCAACATTAAAGTGTGTGGGTTTTTTTTTTTTTCTGCCTATTTTGATACAGAACAGCTCATCAGCTGATTGTAGCAGGAGCTTGATTTCATCATTCAAGGCATATTGGAGAAAACGATGAATGGAATGTGGAGTAGGACATGTAGACTTTACATGTTTTCTTTATGAGTCAGAAACAGAGAAAAACTGTAACATTGCTTCAAAAACAAATAGTCTTATGTTTCAGCGATCAGCCATAACATTATGGCCATGTTGTTCATGCTATATAAAGCCTTAATTTGTTGACACTTAAAGCATTTTTAAAGAAAAAAAAAAATTGTTCTTTTTTGATCCAGTGGAGAGGTTTTAGTAAATGTGGGAATAGATCCAGCGAGGGTCCCTGGGAACACCTAAAAGGATGTGGTAATTGCATGGTTCAGATTTTAAGCCCCCCGGGCCTCTGAGAAGCCAATCCACTTAAAGATTTTATTTTTTGCATCAACACATGTCGGGTTTTTTTTTTTTTTTATTTATTTATTTTTTTTTTCTGTTTATTTCAGTTTTATTTATACAGCACGAGCCCAGAGCGTAAGTAATCTCAAGGCACTTTACAAAGTCAGGTCAGGACCTGACCATAAAATATCTCCGGCATTAAGTGTAAACAGAGTCATGAGGCGCAGTGGACCTGGACTGGAGCCGCTCTGCAGGACTCACGCTTAGGATTCCAGCCCAGATTTGACCGGGATTTAAATTAGTCTTGCTCATCAACACACATCAAAACGGAGACTGTGACTCATTTTCGGAGGAGGTTTGTTCTCGAATCACGAGGTTGTCAGTGCGATCCCGTCTCTCCGCGTTCATGTGTGGAAAGACACTGAAGAAGTGATCTGTTGAAGGTCTGTGCAGATACACGCAGGTGCGAACAAATACTGTGACGCTGATCTATTGGCGAGGATCATATCTTCCAGATGTCCAATTGATTTACCACGTTTTTTTGTCTTAACAATGCCAAACTCTCATTTAAAATCTCCTGCTCGTGCCTGTTGTTTTATTCTGCAGGCAAACTGAAATTGCAAACTGTTCAATTTAGCATGCTTTTTGCAGGATTTGCACAAGAAATATTTGGTGAATTGGTTCAAATCTGACAGCTGGAATTTATTTTGAGGGATTTTGTTTGGGTCATGCATGTTCTCAGTGTGCATAAATCTGAGATTAAACGGTTTACTGTGCAGTAAATATGAATCCTGTCCATGATGGTCGATGTATTTCACCCAGAATTGGATGGAAAGGTTTATTCCAGCTGCATAAAACCAGTAAAGAGAAACGTTATTTGAAACGGACCCATTATTATGGATGGAAAACTTTGCAGCCTGTTCGTGACGGTCCAGTTCTTTGAGTTTGCAAAGTATCCAGACAGTGCATGGTAATGAAGTTGCATGATTCAAGTTTTTGAGACTTTCATCTTTCCAGTTAAGCAATACAACATCCATGCAGCTTTTTCCGCAGGATTGTAGGAAAGACGTGTTTTTGTCAAATTCGACCCTCGGCTGCTGCAGTTTGTCCGCCTGTTTGAACACAGTGGGTTCATGCGATTAGCCATTAATGGGACACAGAGGCCACCCAGATTTTGTGTTGATTCTTAGAAGCAATATTGGTTTTTTTTGTGCTGTTTGGTACCGCGGGCTCATGCACATACCAAAAACACATTTCCTCGTCGCTCTGATCTGTGTTTGCTCGTTTGAACGTTTTGGGTGCATGCAATTGGCCATTAATGGGACACAGAGGCTTCCCAGATCGCCTGCTCATTCACAGCCACATTTATTGTTGGCTTGCTGTGTTTGTTTGCAGTTTGATATCACGGGCTCTTACACACACACACACACACACACACACACACACACACACACACACACACACACACACACACACTAAAACACATCTGATCAGTGTTCCTGGAAACCGGCAGCCTCTGGAATCCAAACGCATTGTGGGGTTAATTGCTCAGACAGATTTCAGGAATCTGTGTGACTGAGCATCAAAGTCATTGTGCGTGTGAGTTAAGATGGTCCAACATCCAACCTTTTGTTTGTTTGTTTGTTTGTTTGTTTGTTTTGCTGAATCTCCACCATAACGTTCATTAGTTGAACACTACAGATTTTATTTAATTATTTAAGCATTTATGTACTCATTTATGTACTGTAGCATTTATAATCTGTAGCATTTATGTATGTATAGAATTTCTTTACTGTGTTTTTGAAGCATATATGATGTTTCTTTCATACTTGTACCATAAATGTTTTAGCTCACCTTCCTTGACTTCTTCATTTGTTATTGGCCCATTGGGTCATTCAATGAATAAGAAGAAAAAAAAAAAAAGTTTTTAGCAATGTATACCATAAAGATTTTTGTATAGTATTTGACAATATTTGGGACATTAACATTGCCGTATCATCAATATTCAATCGAATTTCTGAGTATATTGTGAGTTATTTGCAAAAATCTGAATAAATAGTAATGAAAGGACATTAATCGCATCATGTTTGATCAAAAACAAAGACACATTTATGTCTTTTTTTTTATTTGATAAAATTTGATATTCTATCGATTCATTACACATTGAATGAATATTTCAAGCCTTTAATTCTGGAAATCTAGATGACTGCAGCTCACAGATGATAAAAACTCAAAACACAGTATCTCACAAAATTTGAATATTGTGAAAAAGTTCAATGTTGGAGAGTCTGGTGTCAAACCCTGATCAGCTAATTGACTCAATACTGAAATAAGTGACAAAAAGTATTGAAATTTTTCATGATTTTCCTTTTTTTTTTTAAGTATAGCTTTACTCACCATTGTTAAAGTTTAAGTTATGTGTGGTTTATGACAAAAAAAATGCTGACGACATCATTTTCAGAGTTTCTGCCATTTCCATGTAAACGGACATCATTTTCAAAACGTTGCAGTGTGAGCACAAGACTTCTAACACAAAGACAATGCGTTCAACAGAACCCAAAGTCTTCAGTCCGTCCTTTAGTTTCACTGTTAATTTCCTGATTTTCTCTGTCTTTCTTTGGAAACTCTCTTGGTGTCAGCAGCACCACTCTCACGACATTTCACACCTCATTTATCGGAAGTGTTTTAACCTTTTCCTGCGTCTGATAGTTTAAGTCATTAACATGGCGAAATCAAAGGCAGCTCATGAGAATCAACAACATCTGCTCTGAAGCCTCTCGCCGCCCTGCGAGGTCTCTGGTACGACTGTGTGAGCAGCAGATCTGCAGGGAGGCCAGCGGCTTCACACACACACACACACACACACACACACACACACACACACTATCTCTCTCTCTCATGTTCGGTCCAGTCACTTCCTTCCAGACGGTGTTGTCCAGACTTTGTAGAATGCAAAAGCTAGAAGAGACATTTTTTGGAGCTTTGACACTCCGGATTATTGTTATTACGTGAATTACCTGAATTACGTGTGACTTACAGTGACAACTTTACTAAACCTGATTAAATTGATCACTTCTAGAAGGCTTTGACAATAAAAAATGTCACAAATCTCAAAGCAGGACAGTCAAATTCAATCATGTGTCTTCCAAGATGTTTGGTTTAATTGTCCAAACAGCTTCATCACTTTGTAGTATTGCTGTTATTGTTGGTGAAGTCGAAACGTCCCTGTTGACCTGATTCCGTTGCTGTGAGGTGCTTCCTACCTGCACCAATGAGAACATTCATTCACAGAATGTCACCAGTAAGAAGATAAATGTAAAAAAAAAAAAGTCTATCTGTGCCGGTTGTACATCTCCATTAAACATTAGATTAATGGACAGAACCTAAAGATCTGTTCTTTTTTTTTAATGCACATCTTTTGTTTTGCAGCTCACTTTTATGCTATGTCTCTAAAAGAAACAAGGCTGTTTCTGTTAATCAGCTCATAAACAAACGTGGAAGAAAGAGCAATCACAATCACCAGCGAGCCAACCATTAACGTGATTGCAATCCAAATCAGACTCATTCTCTTCTTATTTTTAGGGCTCTTGAGGGGTAAATCCTCTCAATCATCTTGTTGAATTACAGGCTGATTGTTAGCGGAGCTCATGACATGACCTGAGCCTAATTGTGTTGCACTTGCCTGCTGGTAGCGGCAGTGACAGAGGGCGGATTTATTTAGACGCTGCAGTCCAGCAGCAGGTTGGCTTATTTAAAGATAACTGGAACTGTAGCAGAGAAAAAAAGAATCTGATGTTCTATTTGAATAAAGAAAACTTATTTATTTTTAGAGGATTTAAAGTTTGTCCTTAAAGCTCGTGTCCGGAGTTTTGAAAGAGAGAGGTTTTTTTTTTTTAATCCAATGTCTCGAGGTTCCGCCCTCCCTCTGCTTTCATGAGCGACCAAGCCACGCCCCTTCAATTGTGCAAATTGTGCAAAAGGAACGTGAGCCATGTCACACACAAACAGGACAATTTAAACGAAGGTTTGTAAATTTTCAGATGGGGTTTCCCAGAGAACAATCACCCAGAAATTTCCATTTGATTTAATTTAAACCACTGATTTAAATTGTTGTTAATGCCGAGAATAGTGACTTGAATCCAGCAGTGTGGTTACGGCTCACTTCCTGTTCATAATTGATTTGATTTCTCCATCTTTGAATCTGAATTCCAACAGTAAATGTTCATTTCCTTCAGCGAAGAGTAAAACATACAGCGAGCAGGTTATTATGACAGCCACGCATGCAAACTTGTTGTAAATTCTGAGCCTATTTTTCGATGTAGTGTGAGAACGAACCGTCTCTTTGTTTAAATGTGAATATTATGCATCGCTTTCTATGTTTACCGCATGACTCTCATGTTACTACGGTTTAGAAGTCGTGTATGCAGCTTGTTATGCTGATGTTACCCGCTGAGTTTCTGTTGTCCAAACCACCAAACTGCTGCTCGGAGGGGGTTCGCCCGTGGGCAGCGCGCACGTCCACAACCTCGCCAAATGAGCGTAACTTACTGAGCCTCGGCGCGTTTTCCTCGTGTCGTTTTCTTCCCTGTCTTTTTCAATACTGCTCCTCCAGACAGATTGTTTAACGACCTAGCAATGTGCAAAGCAGCGAATTGATAAAGAACTCACATCTGATGAAACACACACACACACACACACACACACACACACACACACACACACACACACACACACACACACACACACACACACACACACACACACAGCACCCGTCAATCATCACTGCAATGGTCTGTATTGATTATTACTGCTTGCCAGCCAAGAAAAAAACAAGGAAATATCAACTAGTGATGGCTTGAGCCTCACAGGCTTATGAAACAACGAGAGAAACCCTGGACAGGATTTGTAGGAATTGGAAAAGCAGATACAGTATTTGTGTTTCTGCTATTTTGAGTAAAATTTGCATTTAACTTAAATTTTTAAAGTTGGTCCTGAGGGGAATATTGGATCTTATTGCAATGTTCTAAAAGGCTGCGTGTGCATGTGTGTCTGTGTGTGTGTAGCCTAGTCTTTATGGACCACACACCACACATAAACCACACATACTGGAGGTACACTGGAACTAATAATGTTAATAGTAATAATAATAATAACAATAATAATAAAACTTAGGACACCCAAAATCACTGAATACAATGAAAATGTAAAAAACAAACAAACATATAAATAGTGATTAAAGACAGATTTTAAAAGATTTTCGGTATTTGCAGCTCATGCAGATTAATCCATCATTGTGTGATTAACCTGATTAAAACTTTTTATGCAGTTGACCCATTTGACTCAAAATCCTTGAAACATCACGAGCAACGCAATTCTCGAAGTTCGTCTGAGTAGACTAACAGTTGTGCAGCACAAATGGACAGAACAGTCGACTAACATACAGTATTGTTCCCACTCTGAGGGAAGGAAGGATTTTTTTTATTTGAGGTTTCGGTGGTTCTCCTGCTCAGATTCCAGTGAGCTTGGTTGCACGATGTTTCATGCCATGCATGGTCTCCTTGTGCACGAGTGGGTTTTCTCCAGGAGGAACATATTAACCTTCTAAAAAACCCCGCTTTCCTGTCCCCGAAACACAGAGCCATAGTAAAGTATAAAGACCGGGTGTACGTCAATGCGAAGGCCCTCCTCATGCGCGTACTTGCTCGCCATTCATGCAGAATTTACTCATGTTCACAATGTAACAATATAATCAGGGTCACCGCTGAGAGTTGTGAAAAGAATACAGCCGCAAGTAACATTTCATGTATTGGGATGAAAGTTCAATCAAAAATCACAGTTTAATTTTTCTTTTCTTGGCAGATATCAAGGTCTAAAAGCTGTCTCAAAGCCGCCCACACAAACAGAAATGAGATTCAATCCCGTGATTTTCAGAACAATTTGTTGGCCTTGAAGTGACAGAATTTATCAAATCGTAGTTATATGTAATGCCAGATTCTGTTCCTGATCCAAAGCGAATTAAAGCAAAGCTGCTGTCACTCATCCTCACATAAAGCTGAGACTGTAGAGACTCTTTCAATGATGTGTATGAAATAACACTAAAACAGAGATGATTCCTTCTTCCTCCGACTCCTCATTTTTCACAAACGCAGCTAAAAAAGCTCCGCAAATGACTGCATTTGCAATCTGCCATTGTGGACGTGCGTCTCAGCCTCCAACTCGATGGCGGCCGTGCACGCGCACGGGGGATTTAAACGGCCGGGAAAGGCAAGTTTGTTTGTATCGCTCGTTTAGCGACGAGCCGACTCGAAGTGCTTTACAGCAACAAATGGTCACATTACAGCAAATGCCAAATTTTCACAAAGGGAATAAAACCTGTGAAAAAGAACAGCAGTAGTTTACATCACCGCGGCAGTCGGGAGGAAATGTAGTTTCAGCCAATCTGTGGGTAATCAGTCCCGTTAAGAGCCTTGACAAACAAACAGACCTAAATCAAGTATGAAGAGCAGAGCTGTCGCACACGTTTCAGTTCAGGGGCCACATGCAGCCCGGCTCCATCCTGAATGAGCCGGACTGCAACAATAGAGTCATAATAACCTTTAAATTTATACGTTAAAGTCCTTTGTTTTGGCACAGAGTATACGTGATGAAAATGTCAAGAAACAAACAAGTCCTACTGAAAATAACTACAGTCTCAAGATGAAGCCAACTGATGCAAAATACAGTGAAATATCTAATAAACTGTTACATTCTGCAAGTTTTTCCAAACTCTGCCAGACAGCATGGCTTTGAGGCTCGTGTGAGAGCAACCGGTTAGCTAGCTAGCCAGCTAGCTAGTTTTCTGTTCATGAACTTAATACAATTAAAGCGAATATCAGTCAGGAGCCAGTTAAAGTCACATCATCACCAGATCTCTACATCTTTTCAGGCATGTTGAAATGTGTCTTAAACCAACAGCCACCCTAAATTCATCGCATTTATTTAATGATTTACACTTTTTTATCCTTTTTGCACCTTGAGCGAGAGCAGCAAATTGTTTCTGAAACAACGATAATAAACTTTATTCTCTCACGATAATCACACCTACATCAGATGCCTCTCTTTTCTTCTGGGGGCAGTGATTTCATTTTCAGTCTGAACATGCATAAATGTCTTTAATATCTTCTCGCCTCGCTGAGCGAAAGCACGGTACATCCTGGACAGATAATTACGAGGCTGAGACACTAAAAAGGGCAACTCACTGATTAACCAGGGTAAGGAAAGTGCGTACATCCACAGGGAAAACATGCAACATCTACAGAGAGGGACTTGGAATGGAGCCAGGGCATGACTGCAGCTCTTCTCGGCGCAAATCGGATCCATTTTATCAAAAGAGAAAAGCTGGAGGTGCACAGGGGTGTAGCGGTTACCGCTCTCACCTCACAGCCGGGGGATCCAGTTTCAAGCCCGGGTGTGTGTGTGTGTGTGTGTGTGTGTGTGTGTGTGTGTGTGTTGCCCCTGTGAGAGACTGCTGACCTGTGGAGGGAGTCACCTGCTTTCCACTGCAGTCAGCTGTGAGCACGGAGCCCTGGACAGATGGCTGTTTTCAGCAGATTGACTTTCTCACCGTGTTTTTAACCCTTGATGTTTCAGAAAGCCATCACCATTTTCCTTTTTTTTTTTTTTTTTTAGTTTCTTTAAACCAGAGGTGTTAAACTGAAATATATACTCCAATAAGGCCCCAGACCACCAAGCAAACGGCAACAATTTCAATGAAAAAATAAAGTAATTCTGATCAACATGATGTTTTCATTTAGTTGCATTTTTATGACTGACTCTAGAAAGTCTCAACCATTAAAAAAGAAGTGGGTCTTGAAATATTCCACTTGAGAAATTCTCCATTTCTAAATATTTCCGCTCCCGCTGCTCCCGTTCATGATCATCCGCCTGACAGACGCGCCGTTTGCACTTGTAGTTCAGAGGAAGTGCATGAAAAGCAATCCTCACTGGTGTGTTCAGGCATTACTCCCTTTGTTGCCGCTGAAATTTAATGAAAAACACGTTAATAATGACAGCCTGTTACACTGTTTAATTAATCATCATTTCCCCGGGATCTGAGGCGTCCGCCCCCCTCCCCTCCCCCCCGACTCGCTTCACCTTTCGCTGCCGCTCTTTGTTGCTCATCTTTTGAAGTTAGCGTCGCCACTTTTCTCCCCGTCACTTTCCAACGGCTCTAAAATCGAAACCAGATAAAAAAACAAAATCAACTGATTAGCGGGTGCATCAAACCTGCCACCTATACGCCATCATTGATCAGCTTTCACCTTGCTGCCTTGTCTTCCCGTCTCCTCCAGACGAGCGCTCCCGACCACCGGCGTCCCGTATCTGCATATATCCATTCACTTACTCCCTCACTTTTTATTTCATCTCATTCGTTCTCCTCTTTCTCCTCCACCACCTCCCGCATTATCTTCTAATAACCTGAAATTTGTTTGTCACTGTGGTGAAACAGCAGGGCAATTCTCGTCCTCTCTCCCACCCACACACGCATACACACACGTACAGACACACACACGCGCCCACACACACACATTTAGTTTGCTTTATAACGCCTCTTATTGAGTCTGATCAAAAGCCAATTGAACTCCAGTCAAATATTTGTATTTCCCCCTCGTCTGTTTGATTTAACTGGCGGTGCTGTCAGTCCTGCCTCGGCTGCTACCTTCCTGAACCCTGCCACAGCTCACTGCCCTGCAATCTAGTTTCCAGATTTACTGTGTAACAGCTCCTAATGACAAAGAGAGTCCCTGGATCCCCGAGTGGTGCATTCAATGCTGAGGCAGTCAAGGTTATTCAGGAATATAAAGCAGGGATTTGTTGGAGCAATAGGCTTTATTGAATGAGTGTGAAACAACGCACATGGTATACCAAAGTGCCATATGATGGCTTCTGCTGCTGAATGACACAGTGAATGAGCGGTGATACTGAAAATTAGTACTTGGTTGAAATGAATTCTTCAAAAGTAATGGCGCTGAATGAAAATAGTCTCAAGTTGTAACAAAGCCCAGGTTTTGGAGCTAATTGGGTCGTTGTGCAGTTAGAGTTACTAATCCAACCCACTATGCTAATTCTCAGAAATAAATCGGATATGAAACAAACTGAGCTGGCTTCAGTCATATTTATCAGACAGGTTTCACTTTGTTCCTGTTAATTACTCTTCAGCTCAGACGTAAGTTAAACATGGAGTTCCACAGGGTTCTGTCTCAGGACCTATACTCTTCACGTTATTCATTCTTCCTGTATGGAATATCTTAACTTCTGTTGTTATGCAGATGACACATAAATCTATTTATCCATGAAACCAGATGACACAACTTGTCAAACAAGAAGCTTCTCTTGAAGACATAAAAGTCTGGATCAGTTGCAGTTTTCTCCTTCTGAACATAAAACATAACTTTTTTTGTGTGGCCCAAAACAATCTGAGAGAAAAAAACATCTGAAACCAAACACCTGTTTAATAAAGCTTAAAGTTGGAGCTGCTTCAGAACATTCTGGACCATTTTCTAGTGAAGCTGTTATAGGTTTAGACTGCTGGGAGACTTACACAGGGCTTCCTTTTATCCTCACTCGCTATGCATTTATATTTCACCAGCATACTTTTTCCTGCAGTCTGTGCGCAGTCTCTCTGCTCTTTGTCTCTGTACCGGCTTTGCATTGAAAATCATTTTATCGATTAAGCAGTTGGCCTGTTGATGTACAAGATACAGAGAGAGAGAGAGACAGCAGCTCTGCAGCGCTTTGACCATTTTCACTCAGAAACTTCAGTAATCATAAATGCATCACTGATATTAGATTATTATTAAACACTGGCTAATACACACATGCATTACTGCATTACTTGTCAGCAGACCAACACGAGAAGCAAGTGAGAGAAGGTGTGCGTGTGTGCGTGCGTGCGTGTAAAATATTCAGTATACTCATGAAAGTTTAATGCTTACAACATGCAAACTGGAGATTTTATGGAAAGTGTTCCTCACATGAACACTTTAGAAACACTTCAGAACATCCCCTTTCACATATGCAAGAGGATCTGTGTTTGTTGCATTATAATGCAAATCTAACTAAAGGAAGGAAAAATAAAAACTCCAAGTGTTTCGGAATATCTGCATGTACCACTGGACATTCATGCATATAAAAAGCAAACTGCAGATTTTATGAAAAGTATTTTTTTTCTTTTGTGTGGATTTGAGCGCTTTAAAGCATCCTCGCTCCCCGGTGCCTGTGCGTACATGTGTAGTGTATATGTGTCCCTGCTGTTTTTCCCACCTGCTTCTACAGAAAGCTGCCACAAAACCCCAGCACTATTTCTCAGGTCGAAATGAGTGCGCCCGAGTTTTGAATGGTCCTCATCTGTTTTCTTTACGAGTGTCGAGGTAGCGGCGTTACCCCCTGGCCGGCCGTATCACTACTCTCTATTCCGCTCCCCACTGGAGGAGAAGGAGTGTTAATGCCTGCTCGTACCTGGCGCTACGAGATTCTATAGTCTGCTGGAGTGGCTGTAGCCGTGGTCGAAGGCACCCCAGGGAAAACACACATACGCCACGGTACACATATTGCACATAGACGCTGGCTGGTACAGTTTGTAGGGCAAGACCTCATTCCTTTATGTACAGCTAAAATATCACTGCTCTCATCTCATTTTGGCAATTTTACAATACAGAATATTTCAATTCCTGAGGCGAAATTGCTTTTTATATGAGTCTTTACTCGGAAGTTTGTTCCTTTTTCCTCAGTATGACTCTAATGTGTGTTTTCTTTGTCATGTGCACAAACAAAGTGAATAAAAATCTTGCCTCACTGTGAGGAAATTGCCATTCCGACTCTGGTTGTGGGCTTTTCTGTATGAGTTTGCATGATCAACCTGTGCATTTGTGGGTTTTCTCTCTCGAATTTCACAGTCCAGAAACAGCAATTTGATGTTAACTGGTGACTCTAAGTCTCCGTTCAGATGACAACAGTTCAAGTGAAAGTAAATTGCCATTACGTTTTCATTTCTGAAAGGTTTCATGGTGTGCATGTGCATTTCCCAAGACCTTTTGCATTTACACTGTGTACACAGAAAGTTTCAGGAAGTTGCACTTGCCCCCAATTAACCCAACAAAGAAGTCGGAGAATTGTCAGAAAGTTAAAAAAATTGCATTTTCAGTGACTCTTAGCATATTTGTCATGTAAATGGACCGTCAGAACGCAAGAAAAGTTGTCATTTTCACTTGAAACATTGTGTAAATGGGGCTGAATTGTCTTCAGGTATGACTGTGAGTGCTTGTGGTTGTCTGTCTCTGTGATGGACTGGAGAAAAATGTCCAGGATGTATTCTGCCTTCACCCGTCGTCACCCGGGACTGGCTGCAGCCCTGTGACCTCAGGTTGTTTGAATCCGTAAGAAAGATAAATGGACTCGTTAGCCCCATTTCACCGAGCGAGAACTTGCTCTAACCCTCTTGACCCAGAGTTGGATCAAGCAGGTACAGAAGATGGATGGATGTGTAATAATCTCATTGTCTCACCTTGTCCTCACTTTCTTTTCAACAGGCAATATCCTGCTAATTCTGAGCTTTGCATGTGCCAAGCTATTAAAATCTGTGACCCACGCGAAGCTGGCAGCCCTCCACGTGGTTCTGGATGAGGGGCAGCGTCCTCGGCTTTACCCTGAGAGACGGTCCAGTGCAGGCGTCCGTTCACCTCACATCGCAGCTCCAGCAGGGCTGACGGACCAACGCCAGAGACGGACGGCTGTTCTGATGAGCGCTCACCCGACAAGAGAGGAAGAGCCACGTCCACGGTGTGGAAATTCTCTAATATCAATGAGAATCACAGAAGTAAACAGACTGTAAATAATGTTCTGGCAAAATATCAGGAGTAGAAAGATAGTTGGTACAAAACCAAGAACTTAATCAGCAGCAGAGTTTGAACAGTGTCGGTGATGAGTTTAACTGCTCAGTGGATCCTGAAGGAGTTTAATCCGAGTCATGCTACATGCTAATAAGTATCAGGGCTCTCACACCAGCGATGCTACATGCTGAACATGATTAAAGATTCCTCGGCCTACAGTCGGCTGCAACCTCCCTGAGAGGCTGCTGCGTACTGTCAACTGTAAGGATTTTGGGGGTTCAAGTAGCGTCGACACACAGACTGTGGAGGTGGTTAGTGGCGACATACCGCCTTTGCGTCTCGTTTGCCAATGGAGTATAATTTAGGCTTCATTGCATTTGATAAATACTCGTGTCGTCACTCGTTTGAGGCAAAAAGTACTTGAATTTGTGCTCGTTATTTACAAAAGAGGTGTTGGTGCATCCCTAGCAAAAACATGCAACGCTGAGATCTCTGAACCATGAAGTATGCTGCATTACTAGCTTTATTCAGACAGTACTGAGAATGTTGCAGTAATCAGTTGGTTTTTTTACATCTTTTTTTCCCCTTGAAATGAAAACAGTGTGTTCTTAGATTCATTAAAGCAAGTGCTCTCCTGGTCCTCGAAGGATCAGACTTTTTGCCACATTTGGCACCTGAAAGAGGGTAAAATGATTCTGGGTTAGCTGGCTTCAGACCTCTCAGTCTCTGCAGATTTGAAACGATTTCACTTTCATGTTCTGGGATACGGAGACACAAATGTATTCTTTGTTTCACCTTCAAAGGATAAGCCCACAAATGCAATTGTTCCACTCAGCCGACGCTCTCTCTAAGTGTGTGGACATGGCAGCGGCACACCGGGGAACGACTTCGCTCTGCTTTGTGGACAGCCTCATTTAAAGCGACTGATCGGGAGAGGAGCTGGGACGTGGTTCCTACATCAGCCCACCGACCGTTTGCAGATTACAACCCTCTTGGACGTGGCCTGGCCCGCTGCGTTTAACACCTACTTAAGCTCACTGTTCCCACCTCAAAGTCTTCCAAACCGTAGTCTGTGAATTTCACTCACGTTGGAGGAGTTACCGCGATGACGAAAACAATTCAAAGTCAGAGGTTCGGGCTCTATGTGGTGTCGAAACGTGATCCTCTAACACTCAATAACGCACCGGCACAGATCCTCTGCAGACACACACACAGCTGAAGCAGCTGCTGCTAATGTGGCGCTCACACTATGTCCCCTGTGTACTTACAGTGTTAAGGCCTCTGCTCAAAAGCTTTTTAGACTTTTTCTTTTTTCACAAGTCAACATATGTTTTTCCAAAGTGTGGCTCTAATGTGTGGCTTTTATCATGCAGGCACGGTGAATGAAGGTGGTGCTAAATATGTAAATAATGGATTAGATACTGTAAGGGTTAGCACTCTCACCTGATGGCAAGTAGATCCAGAAATGTCATTCCAGTCTGCATGTTCTTCCCCTGCCTGGTGGATTTTCACTTGATGGTCCGGCTTCCTCGCAGCAAATTTGTGGTATGATACTAATAGTACAAAGCAGTCTTCTGAAAAAGAATGAAATGAACATGAATTCAAATTTCGAAAAGACCAAGTACTGCAAAGTGCTCCTTAAATTCATTAATGTGCATATTTATACTGTATTATTTCAATCCCGGGACACTAAACATTCGCAAACCATTGCAAGACCTTCTTATATCTTTTTAGAAATTGTTTCATGAAGGACAAATGCTTTCTGTATTCTTCAGTGATTGATTCAATTCAATTCAGGTTTTGAAGCACCAGGCTGGACACTCTTTCCAGGGACACTACCTATTTTTCTGAACTTGGAGGCTTAAAATTTTTTTATGACAAAAACAAAACAAAAAAAAAAACAGAAGTTAGGCACCAAAAAAAAATGAAGCTTTACGATTAAAATCAGTTTGATCTTTGCAGATGTATTTATCCTGCATGTCTTTGTTTTTTAGTAGATGGATATCAATAAAGGTAAAATCAGAGACTGCAACCAAATAGTATTCTGCTTTTTATTAATATTCAAATTATGGCTCAGTGATTCAGACAGCATCAAATGATTAAGAAAAAGGTAGAAATAGCTTGTTTTCCCAGGTGGAGGGATGAATATTTTTACCAATGGGGCACCTTGAAGAACCTCTGTGGAGGGCGGGGTCATCTGTTCTACTCAGTTCTGCTCAGTACGAATTTATCTAGCATTTAAAAGTAAAATATCTCCAGTCCCTGCTCCACACCCATCGTCCTCTCTGTCTGAGGCGCCACCCTCAAAATAACAGCAAATCCATGATATTGCATGCAACACGTACAAGGCGTGACTCCTAGTTTCTCATTGATAATTTTATGGCCTAAAGCCAATGTGGCCTCAAGGCAATAGTCACCCATTCATTTGGCCTTTAGTTTCATATTTCACCTCATAATCCTCAGACGTCTCACTCTAAACTTTAAGTGGATACAGTGGTTAGTTATATGAGGCTCGAATTTGGAAGCTTATCATTGGTTGGCTGGCTTAGTGTGCATTATTCAAATTTTCAGTGTGCGAATCTGAGAGCTTAAGAGTTAAAACCCATAAAGCCCTGTTAGAGGGCTTTGCCTCTGTTCATACAAGTGGAATTATAATACCTAATCATTACTTAGCAATCCAATACAATGTCCGGGATGGGATTTTCCCCCTAAAGTGTGGTTTCATTGGCTAATCCAGGTAAACATAATCAAAACAAACACATGATTCTTTCCTCACTTTACTGAAGAATCACTTATCCAGTGGCTATCAAGCCACAGACCGCGTCTATTGAGAATCTACTTAATCAGATTTATCAATATCTTTAAAGTCAGATAGTTTGGACCTGTAAAGAATCATAATTGCCTCTTTCCCCGGCTCTCAAAGTGTATAGAAAGAGATTGTAAACCAGTATTAACACAGACTCCCAGAGGCTCTTGGATCGTTATTGAAGAAATAAGCAGCCCTGACATTTCCTGCACCACCCGAGCCGCACACACCAGGGCTTTTCTTTCTTCTTTGATTTGGTCACAGCCATTAAACTACAGCTTGTGCTCCTCCCAGAGGGTCTCCATGGGGTCTCAGGATCCTTCACACCTCCACCTTTTTTTTTTCCCCTCCCTTTCCTCCAGCCGCCCTTCTCGTTTTAATCCCTCACATTATAAATACATGGAGGAGGTAATTATCAACCATCGGGGTACATGGGTCAGCGCAATTACACCATTAACATGTCACCCTGGCTGCCTGTATGGAGTTAGCCTCTGCCAACAGCGGGTTGGCACCTGGGCACTAATGACTGGCTCGGTAATTAGAGGCTTGATTCTACCTCAGTCGCAAGCAAACATGCACACCTAAACACATGTACACACACACACATATCTAAAACTGCAGAATAGTTTTGGGTGCTTATGCGTGTGTGTGTGTGTGTGTGTTTCTTTGTCTTTTTGTTCTCAGTTTGAATGGCTGAGTTCATCGCATGTCACAGCAGTTGTGCAGCATCCGTGCAGTGGGCGATCTGGTTCAATGGAGATGGCTCCATGAAGAAAAGGGAAGACAATGGGCATTTGACTTTGGTTTTGCATAGTAATCAATGTCAGAATTTGCTACAGTGTGAGAGTTAACAGCAGCAACTGATGCTAAAAATAATGACAAGTTGGTATAGAGAGAGTAACTGAGTGCGAGAAGCCATGCTTAAGGTCACATACTGAAATTGTAATTAAAGGGTGTTGGTAAAGGGCTTTGTCTTTTATTTCCTATTGTGTCTTTTTAAAGTCTCTATGAATAAACTATTATCTTTCAATTCATGTTTTATCGTGCTTTATTCACCGTAGGGTCACGTGACTCTGGATGAGATTCCAACTGAAGACACTGAAGTGGAGGCACGCTCAGTGAGGGACAAACAGAAAGACACACACACCAGACAGCTGGAAATGCAAGGTTTTTTAATAGTGGTGGAAAACTGTCTTAGAAATAACTCCCACACAAGCACAGGGACAACAAGCTAGAGGGAGCCACAAGACTCCATGAAGACGGATTTGGAGCGTTCTCGAAAATTTCCAATGTAGCAGCCGCATTCATAAAGCTGTGTTTTCAGTGGTGTCAAGCTCCAGTGTCATGTAACACCTGTAACCTAATGCACAATGTTAATAGTAGTTAGTAATAGTTTTCGATTTTCTCTTGAAAATGTGTCACAGTTCAAAGATGACTTGTGTTTGCGTCATACGCTCATGCAGACGGAGCGGCAGATTATCAATCCAGTACGGTGAGATTACAGATGAATCAAGAAACTGCGACTGTCAGGACTCAGACGTTCATTTTTTATCTTTTTTCCTGTTTTGCGTCTTGTGGTTGATGTTTTTCCAGTATGTTTCCCTCACATCTGAGTCCCTCAGGGCTCGTTGTGTTGTTGGGCTTCATGTCCTGTCATGTTATCTTGTAGTCCTTCGAGGTTTTAGGTCTTTGTCTGGGTTACTTATTTCAATTCGTGTTTATGTCTTGTTCAGCCTACTTTTTATGTCAAAAGTCTTGTAGCCAGGGATTTCGCTGTTGGTGTTGTTGTCTCCTGAGTAAAAGGTTTCCATGTGTAAGAAATCATAAAAACAACTGATCAATGGACAAAATAACAGTCTACCCATTAAATGGCTCATCTTTATGGATGTGAAATGTTGTGCTTTTGTACCAGGAAGCACCAAATACTGCGAGGGATTTGGCTAACAAATTAATTAAATGCATACACTGTGATCGGGGTGTGTTTTTTTATGATTGTTGCTGTATTTTTAAGTTTTGCGTAGAACATACATGCAGCATATTCTGAGTGGACCTTACTGATGAAAGAGAGATGGCTCAAAGGAGCTTGAAAATGTGACAGAATATGCAAACTGCACAAAAATGTGACAGTTTCCAGTCGATCGCTGAACTGAGCCACAGAAAACACTGCTTCAGTAATTCACACAGGAAGTAATGAAGACACGGATGAAGGTCTGACCATCTGTGGGAGAAGGAGACTCTCTTTATTGAGGATCATAGTAAATCAGGTCTTCAAATCGTAGACTTGTATCCACCCTTGGGAGCGCAAAGTGTTTCACTAAATGCCTCAGCAGATGAGAACAGACTGACTGTGTTGTCAAACACAGTTCCTGGTTCTGGTGTCAATAATAATGTAAAAATAAAATGTAGGGGGGGAGAATCTCTGCTGCTTAATATTATGTGTCACATTCTCTTTACTTGTCACTTTACTTTTGATCACGCTCAGTCACGTTTTTTTTTTCTTCTCCTAACTGCATAAATATGTAATGATATAGTGTAAAATTCATTTGTAACGGCTGTCGCCGGCATTCCCTTAAGCAATGAGCATCAAACAGACGCAAGAACACAACGCTGGGAAATGTGCAAATATCATAAAAGCATCTTGTACTGAGTGTTTCCGACTGATTGTGCAACAAAAAGCCGGAGCAGTCTGCAGAAGGAGCGTCTGTGGCGCTGCATCGCTGCACTGAGTTATATTCATCACTGAAGATCAGTCACTATCAAACTGAGTGAGAGTAAAATGAACTCCGTGAGATGTTGAAATATGGGGGTGTGTGCATCTGAAAGTGTGCCCAGTGTTGAGGCAAGCAGAATTAATTGGAGCATGCCGTGACCAATATCCGAGGAGATATGCTGTAAATCAAGTTCACTATAGGATAAGCACTTTTGGCAAATCCATTCAACCCTCTTGTCACAGCTTGTTTCAGTGGATTGCATTTGCGGTTTTCTTTCAATGGGCTGATCTACAATCAACACCAATCATATGAAACTGTAAATTAACAGGAGCATGATGACAAAGGATCACACTGAAAGGTGCCTGCAGAGATGTTCTGGGCATCGGACCAGGATGCGACACCTGGACATGGAGTTCATCCTACGGAGTCAATCAGGTCGCGTCCATCTGTTCAGAAAAGACAAGGCGCACTCAGACCGGGCTGATAAATGCATATTTATAAATCCTCTCTGAGCTGTTGTGACTTCAGGATCTACCAGGAAGAACTGGAGCACATTCACAGGTGTGATGACACCTGCCTCACTTTGGGAATTCCATGAGAAAGTGATTTGAAGAGTGTTGTAACGAGAGCGCATAGAGAGTGTACCACAAAAAGCTAGCAATTAAACTGACTTTATATATTAACATTTCAAGTTTGGAAAAAAAAAAAAGCATAATTGTTGCATTAGCAATGGGAGTCCACAGACATTCAAAGCTCAGAAAGTTCAGTCTTTCCCAGTTTCCAGTTGCGTTTTCAATGACTCTGAACACCATTCCCGTATAAACGGACACCCAAATCACAATGGAATGGCAAACGTTGTGTAACCAGATATAGGGTCAGAAAATACACAAACATGAAATCTTAAAATTATAATCAATAAATTGTTGGGAATCATCGTCCTTCCTGAGTCTTATGATGGCTTGATATTTCCAGTGGTATCACATCAATACATGCTACAACGGAACAACATTGTATCTTCAAGTGTATTAAAACTATAATGAACTCGAGCTGTGAAGGTCCAAAATCCCCTGATTTCTTCAGTTATTCGCTGAAACAGGAAACATTCACTCTGATTGAATGCCAGACAGCAAGAAACAACAGAAACAAGGTTATGTGTGTTTTTATACAGTGTATGTAAAACCTCCAGTTTCCAGCCCAACTCCAACCTCCTCAACCTGAACTGGAATGAAGATTTTTGTCTCCCTGCTCTCCTCAGTGTCGGTTTTTACAGCCGTTAACTGTTTTCAGCCAAGAAATAGGAAAAAAAAAGCTACAAAAGTCCAAAGTAAGCAATCTTCCAGTTATCATCCAGCCAACAGACAAAGCCAAATATTTTCTTCGGGGCTCGACTGAGACACTGACTCCACATGAAAGTTAATATTTGCAGGGTTTCCTCCAGAAAAGTTGCAGCGTCCAGCGGTGAAGTGCTTTCTGAAATTGCCAAAAACAAGTTGAGTTCATGATGTTCTGTCAGAACGTAGTTCGGTCGGATGTACCTCCGTACATATTTGCTGAGTCTGTCTTTTACCATCTTCTTTTGTCTGTATCTCAAAAAGTAGCAACAACAGTGAAGGTCTATTTTACACTGAAGGAACTTTGAGAACAAGGAGCAGTTTGCATTCAGGTTTGAATGTAAATCATTAATTGATACTGTAGTTATTTAGTCTCAGTTTCAAATAAAATTTTGATTCCAAATAGGGCTGTCGCGGTAAACCGGTATTGACGATAATCGTGGTATAAAAAAATGAAATTTCAACATCGTGTTCAAAATGCGCACATGATAATATCGTAAAGAGGATCTAGTGCCACTTGAAACGTGTTGAAGTGTATTTTCAAAATCCGCTCCTGTTCTTCCGCCCTGCTTCGTCTGCAGACCCCCCGACCCCCCCCATATATAAACACAGCAGCAGCGGTAGCGGCACGGCTCCTAGCTAGCGTGGCTCCCAGTTAGCGAGCGTCATGAGTGAACTAAACATGTCAGTGGTGGCCGACAACGACAGCGACACGCTCTATAACCCGAAGAAAGTGTGTTCAGCAACACTGACTGCACGTTGATGCAAGCCGGGTAGTAGTGGGGCCCCATTAGGTAGGTTCCAGACGTGTCATTGTAATGTAATGTGTTTCAAGTTGTGTCGCTGATATCCGCCGTCTTCTCCGCCGGCCCCCTTCTAGCAACTAACCGGTGAATACTCGGAAAGGGCCCCATGCGGGGGATTTTCGTCACGTTGTCGTTGCAGCGTCTAGTGTAGCGCCTTAAATTTGTCATTGAAATTGACTGATGTCAGCCGTCCCTCGGGTCCCCCCCTCAGCTCGGGGCCCTAGCCAGTAGCGGCGCCTCCAGCTGGAGAGAAGCAGCTGCTGCTCATTCCGCCTCCGATTCAAACAAACAAACAACAATCCTCGGCAGTGTGGTGGTGGGACAGGATTTCACCCCAACAGGGCCCGAGGGTTTTCATAACCCACCAACCCGACGTAAATGACGCCTCTGCTGTGGATCCTCTGTTGATCAGTTCATCAGATTTTAATTAGTGGAGTGTAACTTCACTTTTGGTTTGCAGCTGTACAGTTACTGTTCTCTTATTGTTTCAACACCTCATTTGACAGGTATTCTGACTGTAATTCATCTGGGAAAGAGAGAAAACAAACAAAATTAAATTAAAGATGAATCTGAATGTTTGAACCATTATTAGTTAAATTTTTGCTGATATCGTGATAATATCGTTATCGTGATATTTTTTGCCCATGATAATCGTGAAGAGAAAATTTGATATCGTGACAGCCCTAATTCCAAACACAAACACTCAAAAACAAACCCATGGCCAAATTCAGAGAAATCAGCTGAAATGTCTGTTTTCTGGACTGCATGGAGTTAAACCCAGGGAGAACATGCAAACTCCACATAGAAAGGCAAGAGCGCTCTGAAGACATACGATGAACCAGTTCTCCAATTTGTTATCATCCTGTTAATTAAGATAACAAATTATTGAAGTCTGTGTAATAATCTAATCTCTTTAGGTCTTTAATTGCAGATAATAAGTAAAATTGGTGTCAAGTGATGGGTTCATCTGATTGCATCTTATGGGCCTTCCTTCTCTCCTTGCTTCTTTAAAGAAAAATCCCCCCACACCCCAGAGTTAGCAGGATAATCAATCAGGCTGCATTCCAGTAAATATAGCGAGGAGTCGTCTGTGCGGAGCTCCCCTGTGTAAATACCTCCATCTTTGTTAACGGAGAGATTAATCTGACCGGCTCTGCGGAAACCTAAGCTGCTGTGAATCACAGTTATTTAAGAAGATGGGACACGGAGGCTCTTAATGCCACCCTTGCCCTTCTGTCAGCCGATGAGATGGCTCATTGCCATGCGCTCACGCACGGCGGTGAGAAATACCAACTGACACACGCTAATGCACACGCCATCCGAGATGAACCACGTGCACGCATTTCCTCCATCACGTTCTGATAAAACAGTGACTGACAGAGCGCACAAATGTCAGAGTTGACATCCTGGATCCTGTCCGTTCGATGTGTGTGTGCACCTCCGCAGTGCGGCGGCTTAGTGTTTGCGTGTGACGTTACGCCACTTCCTTTCTGAGATTATGCATATGTGTATATTCATACATATGCATGTGCTGGTGTCTGTCATCGTCTTTGTCTGCGCGCCTGCCGCCTCCTGCTCCTCGCCCCGCGGATCCGCCAGCCGTATTAACGTTAGCCTCGCCGCGCGCCGCGGGGACGGGACGGATCTTAGCCGGGCAGGAAATGAGGGATGGGATAAATGAGGGGGAAAGAGGTCATCGTTGTCAGCGGGGGGATGAGGGTGTGAATATTGTCATGCGGGGAGCCGGTGGGAGTGGCGCTCGCTGAGGACGAGGAGGGGAGCGTGAGGGAAGCCAAGCGAGCGATTGTCAAGTCAGGAGAGGGAGAGGGAGTGGCAGGTCTTAACCGGAGCGTGGCTAAGTGGAGGGGGCATGGCTCCATGTCACTCAGTTAGGGCTGAGTTTAACTAGTCGAACTCAGCGTAGCGTGGAAGGTTAACACCCAGACTGGAACCGTCCTGACATCTATATACCATACCTTCTCATTTCATGGCATGGATTTCTCTTTTTTAGATGAATTTTAGCTTAATTAGACGTCCTTCATGCACATTGAAATGGTGGTGAGTTCTTTTAATTCACAGCAAGACACTCCCCAGTTTGAGACATTCCTTGGCTTTGAAGGCCTTTCTAGCCCCATTTGAATGAAGTTTAAACTGAAAAAGCATCATTTTTGCATTTTCGCTTCAGAGAGATTTTGCATTCACACGGCAATATTTTGTAAACGTCTGTTTACACAGAAATGATGCAGTTAGCATGTAGTGGGCGCTGCTGTTTGATTTTGTAAGGAAACCAGAGACAAACACGTGCACAGAGCTGTTTTCAAAAACCTGTGTTCTCAGTGAGTCCGAGCACCGTCGTCGTGTAAAATGACACCAAAAAGGCTACGAAACTTTCACAATTTCAATTGAAAAACAGTTTAATGTAAACGGATGTGGTGACTCTACATCACCATTAGCTGTGAATGAGTGTGTGAATGTGTGATTGTGAGTGTGTATGTGTGTGTTGTATATGTACCTGTTCCAGTCGCTCACAAACCCCAGTTGGATGAACGGGCATAGCCATCATTGTAGTGTCTCATGTGTCAAAATGTCAGTGTTGCTACGCAGAACTTATGGGATGAATAAAATCTTGTTTCCTCTTTTCTTATAGATGATGAATGGATGATCATGCTTTAGTTTACAGCAAGAGAAGGATAGAAAATGGCAGTGTCCAGTGACCTGTTTGTGGACAGAAAAGGCATCTGTGGCTCAGGTGGTGGAGCAGGGCATCTTTTCAATCCCAAGGTTGTCGGTTCTCAATCGCCATGTGTCAAAGTGTCCTTGGATAAAAACCACCAAACCCTAGTTTCCTCCCAGTGGAAAGTGAGCACCTTGTACTGTAGCCACTAGTGTGTGAATGTGAGTGATTTTAGACTGCTGAAGTAGTAGAAAAGCACACACTGTAACAAATGAAGTCCACTGCCACCCACAACTGCAATCAAATACAATTTTCTTGGACGAAATGTGAAATTATCAAAGGTAAAAGAACTTCCTGGAGCAGAGAAGGCTTAAATTCTAATAATCACCTCAAATGAGGAAAACAAAAAAAACGGATTTAGATTTTTTCAATTTATTTTCAACATGGCACAGACTACATTTATGTATCCGCCTTTGTCCAGTTATCCTCCTGATGTGTTTTAATTGTTGCCTTCTGTGCTGTTTATTGCTGATTCGACGGGAATCCCTCTTTGTTACCTCTGTAGTATCGTCATTCTTCCACGGCAACCTCCTGCCACTAGTGCACTTGTAAACAACCTTGACAATATATCATGTTCACATTGAGTAAATTGGTATTCAGGAAAAAATAAATACAGCAGATTTCTCATTGACGCTCCGAGCAGACTGTCTCATTCATGGAGAAGGATTCTGACTTGATAGAAAAAACTCATCTGTCAAAAATGTTCATTTCAACATACCTTTTGAAAGGAAGGGCAAAGTTTATTAGGAAAAAGTTCTTTTTTCTTTATTCTCGTGTCACCTTGAAGAGATGAAGTGTGGAGTGAATTCAAGCTATTACACTCCTGGTGGTGACTACAAGTGTCACACTTTTACTGTAGATACACCTGAACCGGAGGCAGCATCAGAGGTGTGTTTTCTCAGCTCAGGAGAAGAGAGACTGGAACATTTCTCAGAGTTTCAAAGTCTTCTCTTGTACTTCAAGTAGAAATCAAGGTTTCGGAGTGTGGAGGAAGAGTCAAGAGTCCCAAAATCCAAGAAGCTTGAAGTCCGGTGTCTGTTGGTGCTCCGTGTTTCATCAAGTCCAAAGTCAATGTAGCCATCTGTCTGGAGATTTGACAGCATTTCCTGCTTCCAGAAAGCTTCACAGAGATGCTAATTTCCTTTTCCAACTGGAACACTCACCACTGGTTTGTTAGCTTTAGTATTACAGGCCTGTAGTAAAACCTGGGGAGAATCTGTGTGCTGTGCTCAAGAGGAAGATGAGACTCCAGAGACATGATGCAGGTGAGCAAAGACCAGCAAAGCCTAAAGGAGCCTTCATAATGCATCATCAGTGTCTCAGGCTCATCTCCTCCATGCCACACTTCACTGATGCAGCAGTTCGTGCAGAGAGGTCTGATCAGACACAGCACGGCACACAAAGACGATCAGGTGGTGAAGTCTGCCAGATGAATCGGTATAATGGAAGAAGAGACAAAACACTTTAATCCTCAAACTTTTTTTTGACTTTTTTATTGCGTGTTTCATTGTTCTGTTTTATGTGAAAACTTCAGAATGGAACAGCCTACAAGCACACAAACACAACCTGTTCACTATCATTCAGACACTTACTGCAGTATCAATACCCACGGCTGCCATTCAAGGTCCAGGCTATTAAAAGCGACGTCTTGGAATAAAGTCTTCAAAACATTAAGAGGGTGAGATCAAGATTTTACTCCCAACTACAAGACTACATTCACATTACAGGTAAATGTAACCCCAATTTTGGCACAGTGAACATTGCAGTTCTGATTTTGTCACACCAGACTAAGGCCCCGATCATATGTGGGACCAAATTGGATACAGGGGTGCGCGATAGTCCCACACAAGGGAGACAGCAGCCACACATGGACACACTTTGTGGTTGCTACAGAAGCCCACATGCAAGAAGCACTCACTCTATCTGTCTCTTTTTCTGTCTCTCGCAGCGCCTCCCCGAAGCCCTTTGGCGCCCCCTAGGGGAGGCACGCCTCACACTTTGAAAACCACTGCCGTATAACATTCACATGGCAGTCTGATGGAGGTCGCATTCAAAATGTCGCGTGAAGGATCACATGAGCAAATCAGATCTTAACAAGAAATCAGAACTGAACATCAAGACCTGCAGTGTGGAAGTAGCTTAAGAGACAGTTTACATGACATTTTCAAGCGAAAACGTAAAATGTTCCTAGCATTTATAGTGTCTATTTACACTACAACGGCACAAAGTTTTCGAAAGAGCTCCCAAAGTGGAACTTTGAAAATGTTCAAACTCTGTCTGTGTGTAGACTGTAGAAAACGTTCCTGTGCCATACTGCTTTTATTCCAACATACTTTTCTAAAACTATGCGTTTTCACTCAAAACGTTGTTGTGTAAATGGAACTTTAAAAGGATGTTCCAAGGAAACTACAATGAAAAAAAAATGGAAACCAGTGATGCAAAGCAGGAGAGTTTTCTCTTCTTTTGAGGAGTTTTTTCAAGTCTGAGTGCTTGATTACTCCATTTGAACTCATCTTTTAGTGATCTGTCTTCAGATAACATCCCACGGATGAACCACAGAAAACTGCCAGAAAGAAGTGATGAGAATCACACTTTGCTTCTTACAGGTGTCATTTATTAGGGGAACACCAGTTCAGGGACTTTTATTCCAAAATCGGTTTATTCAGCCATCACTCAGCAAGGCAAACTTCTGGTCAGGGCCTCCACTGACTTACTGGATACTCGTTCAAATATGTAAGGAAGTCCCTGAGCGAAGGCTTGTACATACAATGGTGTCTCTTAGCTTCAGCATTTCCACCAAGCCATTATCGGCTGAGCTTTGAGCTTCCTTTCAGCCTCGTACGCTCTCACAGAGGGAGAGTAAATGAAATTTTAATGGGGCTTTTTAGAAAGTTTAACCATGACCTCTGATTCACAGGTTTCCCTCATGGCACACATACGAAAGCAACTCGATATTGAGACGTAACAGATGGGCGCCAACAATGCCATGGTCACGGCATCGAGCGCTGCTGAGTTAATGTTTCTGCCAAGATTAGCAGCAAGTGTCTGCTAATGCCAGAGTGTTAGTCAGTGTCATCAGCATTGCTTAAATTGGCAGATTTGTGTGCATTTTCATGGTCAATGTCAGATAAATAAAATGAATGAAATGGAAGGTTCAATGGGAGGAAGGATGTGAACTTGAAGAAGGAGAAGGGAAAAGGTATGAGTGAGAGAGTGCTTGTGAATTACTGCCCTCATTCATTCAGTAAAATGGTGAGAAATGTCTAAAAGCAGATGGCCAGGAAGAAGCACAGGTGTCTGAATGCTCAACTAAAGTCCCTGGATCATCTGCAAATATTAGGTGGGTGAATAAATCACTCCACTCAAGCCGTCCTCTTATTCTTCCTCTTCTATTTGTCTAATTTACTTGAGCATCAAAATCTGCTCAAACGTGCAAATTCGTCCGCTTATTGCTAAATTTATATTCTATTTGTGTGCTGATGCTAATGTTCTTTTTTCTTTTCCCCAGATGTTGGTACTCTCACAGTCTCATTTCCCCATAGTAATCAAGCAAGTTCCTTTGATGTTATTTAAAGGTTAAGTAAAAAAGCATTAGGAGCACCTCATAAATACTTAACCTGTCACAAGTGATACAGTATATCACTGACACAGCAGGTAACCCTCTGGATGCCATTAGCAGCAATAGCTCAGGTCTGGTTTGGTTTCTGTCACTCTGAATCTGCAGATTAAGAGCTCAGGATACCATTCAGCCATTCACACAAATTCTCTGGAAAGTATTTCTTATTTATTCCAAAGTGGCACTCAAAAAGACGTCCAGCTAAATTGATCAATGCATATTTCTAATGCTTCATGTTGGGATTCAGATCAAGGTGAGAAAGGTAAGCTACAGGTAACATGCAAGTGGCAATGTTTGGTAATTTCTTAACAGCTTTCTGCTTCTTCTTTTTTTTTAAGATGTTTGAACAGACGACCAAGCTGGATCCTTATTACAGAAGACTCTCCAGTATAAAACTGCCAAGTCCCAGGAGAAAATTGACTTGGAGTCATAACACTCTTGGAGCTGCAATTGATAATTTATACAGACTTTAATATGTGAAATGTCTTTAAATAACAATGTTGTTTTTAATTACATGATCTTTAAAGTGTTCAGATAGTTTACCATGCTTTGCCAAGAACACAAGAATCATTGAATTCTCTATGTAGCATCATTGTGATCTTGAAAGTGCGTTGTGCATCAGTGAAGAAACCCAACAGCAGCACCAGCTGTGGACAACGCCTCATAATTGGAAAGTGTTCCTGAAGAATAATCAAGTGTTTGAATTATGAAGGTCTCCTAAAGTACTGCAGAAGGTTGACTTTCAAAAATATAGTGTGACGGCCTTGAATCTCAAAAGACTGTCACATTCAGAAACAGCCTTCAGGCTCAGAGAATTCCACTTTCAGTGTTTTCATTAAACAATATGCATTGATGTGGCATCTGTGCTTGATATTTATGTACACTATTGCTAAAAGTATTTGCTCACACTCTGTTCCTTAACTAGATGATTTAATATGTGCCGAGCCATCCTTTACAGCTATAACAGCTTCAACTCTTCAAGAAAGATTTTCCACAAGGTTTGGGAGTCTGTTGATGGGATTTTTTGAGCACTTGTGAAGGGATGATGGGATGTGGGAGGAGAAGTGCAGGCTCACAGTCTCTATCCTGTTGGTCTGAGGTCTGGACTCTATGCAGGCCAGTAAAGACTGCATCATCCCAGTCTTTATGGATCTGCATTGCGGTCTGCCACACAGCCATGTTGGAACAAGAGGGAGCCGACTCTGAACTGTTCCCACAAAGTTGGGAACATGGAACAGTCCAAAATGTCTTCGCATGCCGAAGCTTTCCGAGTTCTTTTCACTGAACGTCCCCAAAAACAAGCCCACACCAGAATCCAATGCAGTCAGACTAGAACTGTTCTCCTGGCAACTGCTCACTCCAGAGAACAGGACCCTTATTTATAAAACATGGCGTAGGATACATACGAAAAGACAAAAATGACGTAAACTAAAATAAAAGGAAAAAAAAAACAAAAAAAAAACAGTTTGCTTCAATTCCGCCTTATTGTCTGTGCTGTCAGATTCACCTGTGTCCAAAATCTCCATACACCAGGGTTGAACTTGGTGTAGCAATGCGTTCAATCTCACGTCACTTTTTTAAAGGGGCTGTATCATGCTTTTTTAGCTAGTCCAAACCTGACTAAAGCCATTAAAATGGTAATAGTTATTTTTTGGCGCTAAGGAAAAGTCATTTTGTGTGAAATAAGATTTTCTGGGGCTAATTCTGAAACCCGGAAGAGAAAAAGATCTTTTTTACTGAAAATCTCGCCTCTCCCCCTGTGGACTGACAGCGTACTTCAGCCAATCAGCGCTTCAAAATAAATACGTCATGCGTTAGCTTCTCCAAGGGTTAGCTTTAGCTCTTTAGCTCTAGCTTCTCTACACGCAAAGACACGCGAAAATGTCTTTTCCTGTTAGAAACTCACCAAGCACAGACTTTTGCTCTTGCTTGATTGTTGCTTTCAGACGATGGTTAAAGTTTATCTCCGTAATTGGAGATACAAAAAGCGGCAACGCTGATCGGCTCAGCCTTTTCACGACCGAGGGCCTGCAGAGAAGGGGGAGAGGGGCGGGCTTGGGGGGAGCGCTCTTCTTCTAGTAACGTCACTAAGAGAAGACAGACCGTTTTCACGGGTATGGGAGGGGCTGCTTCTCTGAGCAGGAGAAAAATAAGGAAAGCTCAAACACACGGACATGAAGGAAAAACTCCTCTTTTGGGGGTGTTTTTGATGAGTAAATAAATATATAACAAGATTGAAACATACAAAAAGTGAATTTTGCATGATACAGCCCCTTTAAAATGCCAGCCTTGTAAAAGAAGTGGTGTACAGCATTTTCTGGACTTATTTTGTGCGTAAGCTATGTTCATAAATGAGGCCCCAGGTCTCCACTGTTCCAGAGTCCAGTGGCAGTGCGCTTTACACCACTGCATCGGACGCTTGCTGATCTGAGGCTTGAAAACTCTCCATGAAGCTCTCGACTCCTGACAGCGACTCATTCTTTCACTAATCTTTCCAGAACTTGCCTGCTTGCCGAGGTGCTGGACTTGATCCGCCTGTGGCCATGGAAGTGATTGGAACAACTGAATCCGATGTTTTGGAGAACTGAGCAAATACTTTTGGCAATATAGAGTGTGTATAAGGAATTTGGCCATCCACCAGACTTTATTTTAGACATCAATGACAGACTGCGTGATCCTCTTCTGAAAGGTTGGTGTAGGTATTTCGTCAGATTTCGTCTGAAAGAAGTTGGAATGCTAAACTTGTGATACACAGCTATGTTTCGGCAGACCACCTAAGCAAATGTCAAAAGAAAATGAGTCGAATGAAAGAAAAACAGCACAGGAGCTAAACAAATGTCCACTCACAGGGAAAGACGGAACTAAAAAAAAATAAAAGAAATTGGACCAGATAACCGAGCGGCAGAGCCGTGGCTTTGAGATGCAGAGAAATGAGCGGCGTGTCAGAGACAGCGGCGGTGTCAGATGGATTTACATAAGAAACACGGTGATCTAAGAGCAGCCAGAACCCGGCTTTAGTGAAGGGGATCAGCCTGCGCTGCCATGGCATGACGTGACACAAGACCTGAATTTAGCACACATGTTTTTTAAGTGCCTCCACACAAATCTGAGAACAGGCAACTTGCATTTATATGTATATGTATATATACGTATGTATATATGGAAATATGTGTTTAAAATAGTGAATTTTTGCAGCAGTGAGTTTCATGTCTGCACAAAATATCTAAACTATGGACACGCTGAAAAGTTCATCAGAGTGATAACAGACAGACAGTCACACATTAAAGGATACCTATACCTGAAATTTCAAGACAATGAATAACCTTAAATCATGTTTTTGGACTTTGGGATTAAATCAGTGTACCAGTGAAAATCCATGAACATGGAAACTCCACATAGAGAAGCAGCATTGACTCAAACGGTGAATATTAATCAGAGAAATATTTGCACTATTGATGAATGAAAATGTATGAGGAAGAGCGAGAAAACATTCAGGGGAAGAATCAAAGCACCAACTCCTCAGACGAAGCGTTTAACAGTTACTCTCTGGTAAATAAGCCGTGGACATAAAGCAGGTCTCCTCTCTGCTGAATTTACATTTTGGCCACCAAAAAGAGTTCAAGAACTTTAGATGTTGATTCAAACTCCAGACACTTGAAGACCCACAGAAAACCTGGATGCAGAGGAAAAACATGCAAACTCAACCCAGACAGGCCGCCAGTTGTTTTTAACTAACTCCGATCAGACATATTATATGAGTGAGAAATTGTATCTGATAAGATTTCAGTTTTCAAACGTATTATCTATTTTGCCTCAAACTTTTGTCCTTTTTTTAAAAAAATATGTTTTGTTCTGTTTTCTGATTTATGTGCAGTAAGACTCAGATATGTTTGATAGTTTCCTCCACCAGCACTCCATGATATCTCATTTCATTTTGTGCTTGCGAGGGCTCAGCTCTCCATCTAATACCTATTGGGAACTTAAGCAAACACTCACAGAAGTGCTAGCGTTACGAGCAGACCGTCCTTGTGTGAACAGGGTCTAAAGCATGCAGAACTCTCATTTGAATACTCCTGTTTGCGCACGATGTCACCCTTTTTGTTATCCTTGACAGATCACCCGCAGAACGCATGCAAACTAAAGGCCTAATCTGTTTGTGTGAGCCAGTTATTCAGCACATTTATGCAGGATTGTACTAAATCAGTCTCTTTTCTGTCGTCTGGGCTCTCTTTCCTTGGATTGGAGCCCACCCATGACCGAGCAGAACATGCAGATATTGTGGACTTGGAAAAGAGTTACCTTCCCTCTGAGGCGAGAGTGCGAACCACTTCACCCCTGTGTGACTCGCTTTCGTTTAAAGTTTTAGTATGGATCTTTTTCATGCTTTCTTTTCAAAGTGAATCTGACTGTGGAAGCTTTGATACCAGCTGTCTCTTTTTGTATTATTAAAATGATCTCCAGTCTGCGTACGCCTAAATTATTAAATCCCAAACACGTCAGTTGTGTTCTAGTTGATTCTTAAGGAAACAGGTCCTGTATTTAAATGAAACTGTGGAAAGTGGTAACGTGGGTCAGTGTCACACTTCAAGGAAAAAGTTAAAATTAACGATGATGTTTCTGGCTCCACAGCGACAGTGTTTTCAAGTGAAAACAGAAAACTGTTTTGAGGGCCCATTTTACAGATAGCAACGTTTTGAAAATGCTGCCACTATTTATTTATTCGTTTATTCTATTTCACCTTCATTTTACCAGGTGAGTGAGTCGAAAACAGGTTCTCATTTTCAAAAATGACCTAGTACTCAACAAAATAAACTACACAATGTTTAGGTAAATACTTCTTCTGCACATGCTCAGTCGATGTTTTCTTCTAGAGTGTCATGACTCCCAATCCAGATTCTCCTGGAGTTGATAGTTTTAGAGTTGAATCACTGTAATAACAATCCAACTTGGTCATCTGTCCATACTTCCACGTGCCTGGACTCCCACATCATTTTAAGCATTTCTGTTGATTCCATGTGAAATTGCAAAATGATATGTTTTCCCTTGAAATGTTGTGTAACTGGAGCTTAAGTGACCTCTACTGAATGCATTTGGAAAAACCGGTGCAGTCGAAACCTATAGCAGTGACACTAGATCTGCAAAACAGTTACATGAGCCATTCCTTGCGCTAAGTTTGATCAAAAGGTGAAGTTTTTCCTCTGAAAAGTGGAGCGTTGGCCTCTGTCAGGAGGAGTTGAAGATGTACTCCGCTCTGCTGGGCTCTTCTCTTGCCCGTCATGGTCTTCATTTCAGTGAAGTGGTGCAGATGACGGACACATGGATGTATGCAATAAAAGGACAGAGAGTCACATACATACAAAGTCCCTCTGACCAAAATAACCCAAAACAAAACAAAAAGAACCCCACCAGGCTTTGTTCTTCATCTGAATGTGAGAACCTTGTTGTTCTATTACCGCGTGTCTCTTGGTCTCACACACAAACACGAGGTTGCGCGGTTACAAACTCTTGACATAGATTCACATGTGCACGCTAGTCTAAACACACACATACGAATTCATCCCCGCACACAGGCACACACACACACACACACACACACACACACACACACACACACACACACACACCATGCCGCGCCCCACTTCTGTTTAGGGAAAAAAGTAATTACTTTCTCTCCCTGCCTCAATGCCTTCAAAAGCCTCAGTGGGGCGATTCCCCGGTGAGCCAGTGAAATTCACTTAAACAGCTTTTGAGAGAGTAAGCAGTCTTATTGTTGCGCACTGAAACTTTGATTGGAAAGGGAGAAAAAAAAATGAGAGGAGGAAAAGAGGGGGCATGAGGAGATTGGTAAATAAAACTGTTGGCCGGTATTATTTTTCTGTCTTTTTTTCCCTCCATTTCTTTTACCTCTTTGAGTCTTTGTTGTCTTTGACTCAGCTAACAACTGAAGGCAGGTAAAGAAGAGCTGCGCCCAATCACGCTGTGTTTTTTAAAGCACTGGTGTGTGTACGTGTGTGCGTTCTCCATTAGGAACACACCGCTCCTCAATCTTTCAGGTCCAATTTACATCACAAGTCTTTATGAGAGCACGGCTCTATTTTGAGATTGCTCAACCTTGACTTTGAGCCCCTCGCTCGGTGCACCTGCAAGACTTTCTCTCTCGCTGGGGCTTTTCATGAGACTTCAAAATAGGAGGAACAAGACGAACAATATCCCGCAGGTTCCCTCTCCGGGCGACAAACTGGGAAGTCCCCGTGGTGGGCCTCCGGGAGAAAAGAAAGGACTAAATAAATTAACAAAGCTGCGTCCAACGGCTCTGACGAAGCTTCTCATGGTGGACTGGTGTGTGTGTGTGTGTGTATGTGTGTGGGTGGGTGTGTGTGTGGAGGCCTTCTTTGAGGTAGTCATCATGTACGAGCTCTGGAGAGATTTGCATCGTTGTGTTGGGGATTTCGTCACGTTGCCGTAGAGCTAATACTTTTGTGAAGCCGTGCAAACAAATGGTCAAACGAATGCAGTGCTCGTGAATACATTAAAAAAACGGACAGTCTGAGGAGCACACACACTTTTCAAGCCCTTGATCGTGTTTTGTGTGTGTGTGTGTGTGTGTATGTCTGGAGACCACACAACACTCGAGGGGAAATAGAAAGGGATGGATGAAGCAGCTCCAAGAACAAAGAAGCTCCACAGGGACTTTATTAACATATAAAGACTTTGATTGTATGTAGGTGTGAGGTGTGTAGCTGTGTGTGTGTGTGTGTGTGTGTGTGTGTGTGTGTGTGTGTCTTCCGGCATGTGGGTGCATGTCTATACATACATGTTATGGTTTGTTCAAGCTTGTTTTGTGTGTGGATGTGTGTGTACAAACAGCTAACTCCCCCCGCTTTAAACAAAAAGGGGAAAAAATGAAACAGACACAGACACTAATAGGGCTGTTGAATTATGAGGAGAACAGAGATGTGTGGCCCCCCTCAGCTGCTGTGGGCGCTCACAACCCCTACGTATGTGGGAGCGTCTCTGTTTTTCTTCTCTTTCTCCCCGTCTTCCCCTTTTCTTCTTTGTTTCATCTTGCCACCGAGCGAATCCTTCACGGAGTCGCTTCATCCGCCACGTTCGTCATGTGTCGGTGTGTGTTTTTAAATGATTCGGCTGACTGATGTCGGCTGTAACGACATATATTCAGATCAGAGGAGCGCAAAACAAGGAGGAAAGGGGAGCCAGTGTGAGATGGGGAGGATGAGAAGGGACGAAGCGACGGAATAAGTGCGCTGGAGTTTGGAAGACAGACTCAGATTTAGTAGCTGGAGTGCAAAAAGAAAAAGTGCAGAGGAGATATGCGTGGGGGTTTCAGGTTCACTTCTTTCCTTCGCTTCCTCTCTTTGATCTCTGTGACTTCTTGCGAGCGAAAAGAGGAAAGAAAAAGTCAGTGAGAAAGGTAAAGAGAAGGAAGGAGAGGCCGAGTCATAAAGGAACTGGAAGAGATGAGAGGGAAGAGAGCAAATGAGAATTTGGGAGCAAGAAGAAAAGAAGAAATGCTGTGAGAGAAGTGGAGAAAGACGTGAAACAGAGAGAGAGAGAAGCGAGCTGAGTCACTGGGAAGGATATTAAGAGCCGAGATAGTTGTGGGATAATTTTTAAGATGAATGGTGTTTCGAGATGCTCTCAACTCACAGCGAGAGCGTCCCCGGTTTGAGTCCAGACTTGTAGGCTTTATTATGCACAGTCTGCATGTTCTCCCTGTGCACGCGGGAAGGAAGCACAGTCATTTCTTGACAATGTCAGAAAGCATATTTCTGAGGGTTGCGCGTCACTCTAAACACCAAACCACAATCCAGTGTCATCCATCCCCTATCCTCCTCTCAGTTCAGTTAAGGAATTTGGTAACAGAAGGTAATCATACGTCGACCGAACTCGCATTTGGTGCATTGGTTAGCACTTTAAGAAGTGGATTTATATCCCATTTTAGAGATTGAGAGCTTGTTGGTCTATGACCTTTATTTCCCGTTCTATTCAATGAGAATAGCAGAAAATCTCCTCCTCTGAGTCTGGTTCTGCAGGTTAATTCCTGTTAAAACGGAGTTTTTTTAGATTCCACTGTCTCCTCCACTTGCTCGTGTTGTTGGGTTTTTCCACTGTAAAAGTAGCTTGAAATGAATGTGCTGCATTTGGCGCCATACAAATAAAACTGAACTTTAATGGTACACCAACGACATCCTGGGTTTGAGTCTTTTTCTTTTCTTTCTGTGTTTGCCTTGGCCTTTCCGACCACAGTTCAAAATCATGAATTTGAGGTCAAAGGTGACTCTGAATTGCATGTAAAGGCGGGTATATGTGTGTGTGTTTGCCCTGTGATGGATGGATGGATGGATTGTGTATCAGAATAATGCAGTCAAAAGCAAAACATGAAAATAAAGGATGTGATTTCTGAGCCACAACATGCTGTTTATTTCAGCGATGTTCAAAGCTACATAATCAGGGGAGGCAACGGTTCTGCATATATTTGTCATCGAGGCAATAAAGTAGCAACGGAGGCATTTGCACTGCTGAGATCAGTGGAGCCGCAGGAGTCCTCTGGGTGTCCATTTCTGTTTATTTATGGTGAAAGGAGTCTGCCAACAGCAAGACTATTGAGGAGCCAGATGAGCCAATGTCTTTGTTGAAGCGAGTGACTGTAATAGCCCTGGATCGGCCGGCAATGGAAAATGGGTGTCTGGCAGGATCCTCTGTTTCTCCCTCTCAGATGAGTCACTCACTGGCCATGCTTAGCTATTCAGTCCACAGGTCCGCTGATTCACACGGTTACCATGGCAAATATGAAAGTGACTTTAGTAGTAACAATTAGCCCCGCTCTCAGATGGGTGGGATCCCCACTAATGAGTTAAAAAGCCTTTACTTTTCAGGAGGAGCAATTTAGATGTAAAAGAATTGCAACCAGGAAATGACCCCGGCACAAATATGGATTATACAGAAAGACTTGCCATGGATTTCAAATGGTAAAACTCAAGCTAGCAGGAAAAGAGGGCTGTGAGGATATTTATTGGTAGATGTTATTTTAATTAATACTTCCATCACAAATAGAAATAAATATTTTTTGACAGTTTTTGAGTGAAAAGAATTAAACTATCTACTTTGGTGCATCTTTCTTCTTCTACTTCATGATAATAATAAAAATGACAATAACTTTTGATACATAAATGCTTTCCAATTTAAAAAATGACATTAAAAAATGAAAACATTTCATACTATAATATCTGCATAATATCAAAAGAGAAGAAACTTTAAAATAGACTGAAACAAATTACATTATAAAATAAAAAGACATTAGACAAGAAGTGAGTTTAATCAGAGTTAATTAAATCTGCTCCTGATGGTACAATCAGTTAAATAAATGAATAATTAGCGTGTGTCTCTCACTCTCTCTCCCTCTTTCAGTAGGCATGCGCAGTTTAGCCGGTTTGATTTTGCTGGATTGTTTCCTTGTCTGTCACCTGTTCGAGTCAGTGTTACTTTAAAACTCCTCTTAATTATCCAACAACGCTGTGAAACTTATAAGGACATGACTGAAAATCCAAAAAGGGCAGTAAATGTGTGTTTTCGCGGCAAAGTGACGGAGTAGTAACATAAATGCCGGCAGAATGGCTGCTCCAGATTGAAATTACCATTCACCCCTCATGCACACTGGATGCGGTCCGGCACCGGAACAGCTCCGGTCCGGCTCCTGTCCGGTACACCGCAGCACTGTGATTCACACCGCCTGCGGTGTCTCTGCAGTCTGCTGAAGAAGGTTGCCGGATCTGTCGTTATCCCCCTTAAACAATTTGAAACCCGTTTTACTCAATAGAAAGCAGTCCAAACCACCATCTCGGTTGAAAATGCACTTTAAAACTGTAGTTTTATAGTAACAAACACATCATGAACACATAATTATTTCATAGACCCGTCCGACATGTTCAAAAAAGAAGCTTAATTTGGCAGAAATCCCAATCTGGCAACACGGAGCTGCTCCGGTCACAGAGCTGTTTTGAGCCATTTTGTTGTCATCTGACTTTATAGCAGTGACGAAGTACAAAAGCGTTCATTCATCTAAAGCGTATAATGATTACATCACGTTGTTTGTTCTGTATTCTACCAGAAGAAGTAAAAAAATAGAATATTAAGGCAAAAACACGACACAGATTTTATTTTGAAGTCACTTATTTTGGAACACGTATCGCGTTTCCTTCCGGGCACCCGACTTGCTTCTGTCCGAATTGACGCGGTAGGGCTCCGGCATGCGGAAATATAGGATCTTTGCGGAAAGAGATGGGAGCTCCGCAGAGGCTCCGGAGCTGGACCGCAGCCGGACCGCGGCTGGTGTGCATCACAGCATTGATTTTAATGACTACAGATTAGCTGCGGTGTCCGGACCGCATCCAGTGTGCATCGGGGGTCAGTCAAATTTAAGAATTAAAGCTCGGGTAGACGATGTAGTCCAAAAGCACTTTTTGTCATACTGCGTGAAATGCTCCTTGCCCCCTGGGAGAAGTCAATACATTATGTGGACGGAAAAAGGTGCGGAAAAAATCTGACCACTGTAGCGGCCAAAGGACAGTAAAAACTCTGACCAATCGTAAGGCGCGGAACGCTCTTAAGAAACCAATCAAATCCCTTCGCCGTTCTACCAGCCCCCTGCGCGTACATTTCAATGGCGTGCACTGCCCCTGGTTCAGTGTGCGCGCGCGTTGCCAAGGCGTTCTCGGTGCTCGCAGCTCGCGTAAAAAATAGAACGAAGCGGAGCGGGGGCGCTGCGCTCCTATGCGCGTTGTGTGCGGGCAGTCAGAAAGGTTAATAATACTGGAGGCGATCACAAACTCCGTGCGCGTGGTGCTTCCGTGCGCGCGCATGCGCGGCGGCGCTTCCGCGTCCAGTGCGTTCGCTCCCAACGGGAGCTCCTCCAATGGGGTGGGAGCTGGGCGGAGCCTGGGGGAGATGCTACATTCGTGCTACATGCTAGTTTTCCAAGATCGCTGACCCTAGCTTTAAACTAAGTATATTTTTTTATTGTATATTCTTTATCTCTAGCTATATCAATCCTCTAAATCCTGTAAAAATCCCATTAAATGCAAGTTAGAAAACTACATTTGTTTGTTTAATTAGTAAAAAAAAAAAAAAAAACGAACAAAAAGAACATTGACATTTTGCAGGTTTTTAAAAACATATTTGAATTATGATGAGTTTACATCTTTATGTATCGGTAATTTTTTTTATGTAGCCTTTCATACTTAACTCCAGCATTGAACTGACAGTTCACTGAAACACCCAATCTGGAAATATGTTTGCAAGCCATGAATACATCCATTTTGCATGGATGCAAAACAAAGTGTCTTATGAAAATGACTCTGACGCAGTGGTATTACACATGAGGTCTGTGGGCCAAAAGTGGCCACAAGAGGCTACAATGTGACTATAAACCACCAGCTGTTTTGTGTCTGCTATACTGAAAAATAAATAAATAAATTAGTGTTTTAAATATTTACAATTTTCTTGGTGTTGTTGTGGGCTGGATTAAAACCTATTGTGTGCCTTATGTTTGACACCCCTGCTCTAAAGGGAAAAGGTTTAACAATGATGAAAAATTTTGGTATTTTAAATGACTTTTACTGAAGGAATTTCTGATTAGAAACATGAAGTAAAATGGATTTATGAGAACAAGCTAATTCCTCACATTTTTTTTCTGTATTTCAGGAATTACATTGCTGCCTTTGAGTGCCACCGCCTGCTGTTCCACTGTGCAAGACACTGGACCACATCCAAGGCCAAGTCCAAGCTGGAAACCACACCAGACACGATCTTTATGGTTAGTCTTGCGTGAACAAGTTATAATTATAATCACGACTTGCTCAAGTAGTCTGAAAAAAAAAAGGTATACGTTTAGTACAATTTGCAGCCATGCATTCAGAAAACTGCATGGAAATATTTTGTATTAAGAGACAAAGCCGTTAATCACCATTCTCAACAACCAGGTGAGATTTGAAATGCTGCTGAAGGATGAGGCACTTCGTACGGTGCAGTAATTTGGAGATTAATATTTTGCGTCTCGGAGCTGTGTATTCAGGCTCAACATATCCCATTAACTTCCCCGAGCCTTTACCTTCAACCAAGTTAATTGAAAGCGTATCTTGGAAGGGTCATTGTGGGGATGAGCTGCGTTATCTTTTCTGGCTCAGAGTTTTCTGGAGGAGGGGTCTCGGGGTGGTGGCAGAGCGTCCTGCACGCTTTGGACTTCTCTCTCCAGCAACACGCTTCATTTTTACTTTTCTGATGTTATGTAAAATATCGAACGTGAGATTCAGGTGTGTTCTGTGCTATACAAATAAAGTTTGAAGTTTGAAGTTTGAAGTTCTGGATCATGCTGGACAAAGGCAGTGTTAAGAGACTGTTGTTCTTGAGGCACATGAAGCCAAAATGGTGGCTTGAACAAGTTGTCTACTGTGTTTTTTTTTTTAAATGTTATTCACTCATGATCGCTGCACGATGCCTTATGTATGTATGTACTTGTAAGAACTTTAACATACTAAGTATTTTTATATACATTATGGAAAGCAGCATAAGTTTCCCTCACATTCTGGCGTCTTTCTCTAATTACGGTGTGTTTTTTTGTGTTTGAGAAAAGTGTTGCGTTTTAAAAACGATGGTCATTTACACGAAATGCCAAGAAATGCTCAAAACAGTGTAGAATAAAGCCACCTTTGTATGCGTGCTAAGAACAGAATTCAATCACCTTTAAAGCTAGGGTTGGCGATCTGAATGAGATACATTTTTTTAAATACTGGTTAAAACGATCTTCATGACCCGATGGGAAGCAATTCATAGCGTGTTCTTAAAGTAGAGCAGGAAATATCCCCTATCTACAGCAGGAGTAAAACAGGAAAAACAGCAAACAATAGTCTTGCCGGGACACCTTGGTTGTAAACCAATCAAATCCCTTTGCCGTTCTACCTGCATCTTGCGCGTACATTTCAATGGCGTGCACTGACCCTGGTTCAGTGCGCGTGTTGCCAAGCTGAGAAGGACGGAGCGTCGTTGCAGAATGGCGGAGAAGAATGTTTGGGGGTTTACTTACCGTTGAGTGCGCCATAACTTGGCATAGTGCAAATAAAGAAAAACGAAGAAACGAAGCGCTGAGGACAGGTTAGTGCTGTAACAGCGGTGCTTGTGCATGCAAGCGGGAGCTGGCCGGAGCTCGGCGGAACCTTGGGGAGATGCTACATTCAAATACATGCTAGTTTTCCAAGATCGCCAACCCGAGCTTCAAACTGCCTGTCTTCATCGTCTTGGCTCACTCAGTGTCTGTATCTGTAAGAAATGAAATGTTCTCCACGCTTGATCCAGACTTGCTTTAGTTAATGTTTGCTTTATTAGAGAAGTGCTCAACGCTACATTCACTGTTATGAATGAATCCTTCTCAGATAAAACTATTTACTACGACCGTGGGAAACTTCTGAGAGTTTTCAGAAAGTTAGATTTTCACTTGAAAATGTCGTGGCGTGAACGGAGCCTCAGAGACTTTCTCATTGAGTTAATTAGTGCCACTAAAGCGACTCCCTCTGTCAGTCCTGAGATGGAACAAACCACTTTGTAAAACCACAAAGTGTTGCTCTCAGATTAAGAAACTGATCGTTCTAGAACAACTTGTCCAGATCTTTTTTTTCTTTATTGAGTTCCAGAAAATCAACGCATCACACTTTATTTGAATGTATTTAAGATAAATGTTAGGGTGAGCGCCTAATTGAGGCCCGCATGCTGAAACGTAAGTCATAACATCTTCATAAAGGAGCTTGTTAAGGAGTTCTGCCCTCAAGTGCTTCCAGCTCTTTCTTGTTAGAGCAATTTTAAGACGAGGCATGACGACGGAGACGGTGCAGAAGCACCGCGTCACTCATCGTCTCGTCCGCATTGCTAAAGGTGAAGTAAAGCTGTCGGTTCAGTCTGATACCAGATCAAATATTATGCCATTGATACGGTATCTCTCCTGCTCCAGCGCCGTCTGGCTCGTCTTCTTCTCGCTGGCTTTCGCACCAAACTGACGGAATGAAAAGATTATTTGTGGTGAACAAAGATGAGGATATTAAAACCTGATTTGTGTCAAATTACACTGGGAGACCAGTGAGAGACATGGAAGGTATCATTAAAAGCTCTCAGGACGGATTTTTCATTGTGGTTATGCTCTGTTTGTGCTCTTCAGTCACACATATGAGCAGTGAGGATTTCATGAAGTTTGTCTGTGGCTTCATGACCCTGGATCCATCTTCCCCTCCTTTCATATCCAGACACCAGACTCTCTCGTTGGCTGCATTTTAACATTTGAATATTATCTCTTCGGCAGGAAAGTGACAGCGATTGGAATTAAACAACTGTGCGCGAGGCTTTCGGGGTTTTCTCGACAAATCAGCGCCCGCCGCTCGTTTGAGGATTTTCCTGAATCTGAACTCGGCGGCTCAAACCCCCGGGCTCAGGCTTCAGGTGTGCGCGTGACAATTTGCCCCCACTTTGTTGGCACATCCGACAAACAATTGATCGGCTAATTGAACCTGGGAACCCTTTCATGTTTCGACATGTGTTCCCGGATAGATGATGTTGATGGGACGTTTGAAGAAGAAAGCCGCCACCGTAATCAGGATGCCCTGTCAGCTTCAAATGGATTAGCGCTTGATTTGCGCGCTGGCACTTCAGAGTTCAATTGTGAAGGAGGAGGGATAAAGGGGGAGGGGGGTGCTGGGCTGGAAGACAGAGAAAGTGAAATGCTTTTCAGAGAGGGTGGCGTTTGCTGGATTTGAAAACAGGATGCGTCCTTTTGCTCATTAGCAAGAGAGAAAAGTGTTTGAAGTTGGGATGTTTGGCAGTGTTGGCAGCAAATACGACAAGAGAGCTCCGTAATGAAATTTAGTTGCTTATTTTCTGTCAAACTTCAAGTAGTGATAGGAAACATACCTTAATCCAGTTGACAAAAAAACAAAAAAACAAAAACAATCCTCTTGTACCATGTTTGAATTGAATTAAAGTTTTGATATATGGATTTTGGGTTCCAGCACTGTGGGGCTTCAGCTGTGGAACACCAGTTTTCACTGGAGCTGTAAATTATACACAGTGTGAAATCTCAACAACGCAGGATCGTGCCATCTGTTTCTCCTGACATGTGTTGTACGCTCCATCAACACAAAAGTTGCATGGATTTTTGTTCTCTTTTTTTATTTACTTATTTGACTTGTTTTTTGGTTTATTACTGCGAATCAGTGCATTGCTGTGAGAGACAGGAGATTGGGTCAAAACCGGCCCACAAGAGGCTCCAATCCGACCGAATCACCGAGCAATGTGTCTGTATTTTGTGCCAGAAGTTATCATTGGAACTGAATTTGTGTTGAGCTTGAAGTCATTGTTTGGTCTTCTTAGAAAATATAGACATTTTTATCACGTACACTCTGCGCCACAACAACAAAAAAAGTTTGAATTTAAAGGTTATTATGGCACTATTTTACCAGTCCGGCAAGATGAAATTGGACTGTATGTGGGCCCCAGACTGAAATGTGTTTGACTCTCCTGGCCTATATAGTCTAAAAACATGAGCTGATAAGAGGAATCTGAATGCGAAAGAAATTTAATAGTTAGCTCGTCCAGGAAGCCCAATAAAAGCGCTACTACTACATTCAGTGTGTGTCCACACGCAGTGTGTTTCCTAATATGAAAAGTTGTTGGTTATCACTTGGGCCATTACTCAGAGGAGCTCACAGTCCACGGGGACTATATTAATTAGACCCTGTTTAATAACTGGAGAGACAGGGAAGAAATAAAGAGTAAATAAATGAAATGAAAAAGTGACACACACAGTTATTAGCAGCAAGAACCACAGTCTTGACCGATGAGTGCGGTGCGGGCCAGCATGTTAATTAATTTTAATGCGAATCATAATACCAAGCAAATTATCCACTGTCATAAAGGAGGGCTGGCATCAGCAGGCAGAGCGTTTTGTAAATTACAAGGTTGCAGTCACCTGATGTGGAAGCAGGGACGAGGTCAGGTGCTCACTGGAAAGTTAAATGGCGGTGACAGTCGGTGACGGTGCTTGTCAAACTGAGCATATGCTGTTGGCTAATGGGAAAGAGGTTTTTTCATTAATTTTTTTTGGTAAGTCATGATTACTTCCTGGGTGTAAACAGAGCTGTTCTCCTGCTCTGATCACCTTCAAGGTGAAAAACATCAGTATAAAGCAGTCTTTTTTTTTTTTTTCCCTCAAACAAGTGTTCCAACTAAAACACTGCAAATCCCACTCGACTTCACAATCTGGCCCGAAAATCGCTCCTTTCAACTTATTGAATTGCCCCCTAACTAAAGTGAAAGGTAAAAATTTCACCACTGCAGCGAAAGGGAAGACTTGATGTGAAGCTGAACAGAAAATGTCTCATCAGAGAATTGTGGCAGTCTCAGAGATGGCCCAGTGAATACTCTCCATTCTAAGAGATGTTACGCTGTGTGCTGCAACACAAGATGTTCACCCAGACAGCCACTTGCAAAGACCCTGGAGCATAAAGCACCTGGCCAACACACTGAGACTTACTGAACTGTATAAACTGTCACGCCAAAATATGTATGCTTCTCTCTTAAGGAGAGCTGTGACACACACATACTCACTTGAAATATTTACACACAGAAGGTATCAAGTAACTTTAATATAAATTTCAACTAAGATAAAAGAGCATTCCTGCCAAGCCGCCGCCTCGGGGACTCATTCTCATTCATTAGGACTCGCAGTCCTCCCTCACTTGCTGGCCGGGTTGGTCATTAGGCTGCAGCCATGCTTATCATTCATGCTGCAACAGATTATTTCACATCATAACTTTTAGTTTCGACTTCATACTTTGCCCTTCCCGTATATGCATATGTAATTTCCGTCTCTCTCGTTCGCTCTTTGCCAAAAGTTCCTTCTTCTGTTATCCACCTGATTGAAAAGCCAGTTTAATGACCGTTATTAGTTGTCATCACTCCTATAATTGCGCCTCAGACGGGGTGATGTGCACACAGTTTGGGGTCAGGAGGTTACGTTTATTGGGACCTTTTATAATTATGATTGGAGCGAGTCAGGAGAGGAGGCAGAAAGAAGGAGAAAGTGTCCACAAAGAAGAGGGTGGAAAAGAACTCTCTCAAAGAACCGACTCTCACTGCATCGTCAAGCACAAGACGACTTTCTGTGAGACACTTAAACAGGAGTGAGCGGATACATCGCAAAGGTCATGAAACTTTTCTGTCTCATGAGCTCAGCCAAATCTACAATCTTTTTTTTTGTGCTTTTGCCCTGAATGAGAAGCTTTCGATGCCTAAAGAGACGCGATGTTATTTATGTATGACTGTTACCGAGATGACAGAGAGAAGATGCACATATGTTGTTAATTGTCACAACACGATCATGGATTGTGTGTCTTTGATATTGGCTCACAGAGTTACGAGGTGGAGGAGGGCTGCGTCAAACGGCTCTTTAATGAGCTGTTTTTTTTTTTTTCTTTTTTTTTTAAACAGGTGGTGTTTGCTATTCGCAAATGACACGTGTAAAGTTGCTTTTCACTTTCATCTGCCGGAGAGGGTAAAGTTCCCCGTGCTCGTTTTTTTGGAGCTCGGCAGTTTGCAGGAGTGCCGTGCCGAAGTCTCCACTGAATGTACGCCTGGCTTGCTCTTCAGGTGTCTGTGGTGCATCGATCTTCGTGTGCTTCAAAAACAGATTAGTAGATGGGCGATCGCCGCATGGTGCTGAAACTTGAACTGGCGTTTTCACATTGGGTTGGGCGGCAGTCGGTGCAGTGGGTTGCCTCTCAGTCGGAAGGTTGCGGGTCCCGTCGCGTATGTTCAAGCGTCCTTGAGCAAGAAATTGAAACCAAAATTGCTCCCAGTGGATGCATTGAGCAGCTTGCGTGGCAGCCGTCACCGTCATGTGTGTGAACGGGTGAATGTGATTAACAGCGCCAAGTACTTTGGGGCTGGTGAAGCATTGGAAAAGGGCTAAATAACAAAGAGAATTTTCTATAAGCCACCCCATGGCCCCATCAAGCAGACCCCATGGAATAGAGTTTTAAAAATCAAATTGATTTAACATGAATAAAATAAATGCATTCCATGTGTGAGGCTGCAGACTGAATTATAATCACACCGCAGCTGTGTTCATTTTGTCCGGTTTCATACCGTAACATGGTTTCGTTGAGGTTAAAGGCGTGAATTTGTGTTAATTGGTCTCATTTTGGGTTATATTTGCATGTTAAAAAGTAGAAATCTCTGCGGGGTCATTCAAACAGCCGTCACCTACAAGTCTTTGGGTTTTTTTTTTCTTCACACTGTCACGTCAAATGACAAATTTGAAACGAACTTTCAGTTTTCAATCTTTGCTGATGATTTCTCTGAATGTCTGTCAGTAAAGGAAAGTCTTTTGACTTGTGTTAGCTGAAATCGTGTCACCAGAGGTGTTTAATAGCCTTCTGGCCTTTTGAAATATTTGAAAATTCACCTTTATTATGGAAAAACATTGAAGGAATTGAAGCTGAAGTGTTTTTTTTTTTGTTTTTTTTTCCCCTTGAAGATCACCCACGATCTCTCCAGAGTAGACATGGAAGCATATCGAGACGATCTTCAGCGGCTGTCTTGGTCTGTTTTCATGCGCCTCCATGGCAACAGCTAAAGGCCACGGACATGTTTTCTAGTTGCCCATCTATCCACTGTGGGGACGTCTTCTTATTTTTGCTGGCTGTGATTAAGATTTGAATTGATAGGACTCGGGCGGCCATGGGAAAAAGGTCGAGGTCACTGTGACTTCATTTACCTGTGAACCGATATCTCCGTAATGGATCGAGGATATTAATTCATCATTGCTAGACGGATGTTGTTCACTTGCGCCCAACTGTGACCTGGTCAGGTGAAGGTCAAGGAAGGTCAGTGGAGTTTGGTTCACTGTAGCCTTCAGTACTGTTGTTAATGCTTTATCTGTCATGCTCTCACCTCATTCTGCACTTTTTTGCCAATGATAATGTCAGAAAAATAGGAGGTAGAAGAATTTCACCAACAGTGGAGGTTTGAGTGCGACGTTCTTTCATGGATCTCATTCATTATCCTTTTGATTCCACCAACTTATTGATGAGCAAATAGAAACCGTGAATGTAGAATATCCATTGAAAAATGATTCGAACTTAAAAATAGTACAAGAAGAAGCAGCCTGTGGAGCACTAATAGTCAGCTGATGGCTTTATTCCCGCTCTTATTTATTTATTTATATACAGTATCATTATGTTTCCAGAAAGACAAAAGCTTTTGTGAGATGCTGTCTTGTTTTCTTTTCATCGTGTAAGGGGAACACAAAGGAGAAAACAAGGTCCTCAATAGCTCTCCCCCTGGAGAGCACTGACGTTGTCCCCCCCTTGCCACCAGGGACGTCTTCCATCCTCCGTCGCCCACTTCGGGGAGCGCCGCCCGTCCCCGAAGACTCCGCCGCGCTCCTGCTCCCCGGAATAACTAGGGCATCTGGGAGAAAACTTCACAGCATAATTAAAGGAGTGTTTGTGGCTTACACCTCGCCGCATCTCAATTTGCGTATGAGTGCATGTGTACGTGTTTGTACCAGGCGCTGCAGAGATGCTTTTGGGAGGGGAGTTATGTGATTAGCTGCAATGTGCACAGCAAATGAAGATGACAGCCTGCTCACTACCTGTAACAACCACCACCCTCAAAGCTTTGGAAACGGGGGCTTTAGATGACGCAACAGTCCCGGGTTTTGAAAGAGGAAGTGTTTTCTTGAGTTGGACTGCTTTGCAGTGCTCCAACAGCAGAGAAAGAAAGTGGCTGAAGATAAGAGAGGCCATTTGTTTAAAATCGGAACCACGCAGGCAGTGGCACATTATCTTGTTATCGCACTTCTTTCAGTCGCCCCCTTTTCTTTTGGCCTCATTACCTTTTGTAGACTCCTCTCCATTTGTTTTATTCTCACCCCCCTTCATCTCCCCGGCTGTCCGTCTCCCCGCGCGCGAGGCTCTGTCCTCCTCATAACTGTAATGACCTTCCCGCCGCTCTTCTCTCGGGCCGCGGGAGGTGAGGATGTATGAGAACGAAACAAATGAACGCAGAAAGACAAAAGGAGTGGGAACAATGGGGGAGACTTTGTTGGCGGGGGCAGCTGCAGAGACGACCGGTGGCGTCCAGCTCCGTCATTTCCCCGGCCAGCCAGTCGTTAAGTCAGTCAGTCAGACGGAGCAGACTGCAGCGTCACAGTGGCTTCCTCTTAACTCTCTATTTCATGGATGTAGAAGGAGAGGTAGCACTCACTTTGCAAAACATGAAAGAACACTTTACATGGCACAGTCCCCTCGGATTTCTTCCCCTCTTCGCGCTCCTTGTCAAAATATTGACACAGGAGGGAGAAAGCAAGCTGCATTTTACTCTCACGTATCAAAGACTTTGTCCTTTTGAATTATTGATATTCCTAGAAGGGGGGTTGTGCTGGACACAGGGATATCCTCAGGTCTTTTTTTTTTTTAACACATCTTCAGTGGTAGCACCTCAGGAACGGGCCATCTGTAGCTGGATACAGATTGCCGGTCTGAAGCTCTTTCCTGTTAGAACTGTGGCATTGCTCAGGGCTAAACAAGCGGCTGAGTGGCTCTTAGCGAAACACCTGGCCTCAGGGCTTTCAGGGGCTGTTTAGCTAATGGCAAATCGGAGAGGTTGCAGGTTCAAGTATGCAGGACGGCTGTGTTTCGGACAGCCATATTCATTCCTGACAGTGTCTGTGGGAGAGTATGTAAGGTGATGTAAATAGCTGACCTGAGTTTTAGACCTCTGATGCTCTCGGCGTCACGCAGAGGGGGGAAAAAAAAGTTGTGAAGTAAAAAGTTGCAGACTGCTGACAGAGAATGTGAGTTCTCCTAAAATGGAAATGACAGCTCGGTGCATGTTGTACTTTGTGCAGCTGAAATAAGCTTTGATGTGCATTTAATGCTTCATTGATTTACATTTTCACACGTCCATCAATGCGCAGAACGAATGTTTTCAAAAACTCATTGTCCATGCTGCTTTTACAGTTTTCTTGACGTGCTCTTTTCTGAACAGATTGAGCTGAAATATACAATGTACTTCATTCCATTTTTTTTTTCTTTTTTTTGTGACTGCACAGAGCTTTGTGATACACTTGCTTGTCTGTATGAGGATGAGTAGAAAATCAGCCGATGCGGGAGAGAGACGCAAAGTGGTCCGATGATGAAGAGCATCAGGGTCAAACACATTTTAACTCAGGGGTCACTCACAGCCCTGTTTCGTCTTGAGTGGGCTGGACTAGTCAAATAGTGTCATACCAACCTTTAAAGGTGCATTAAGGAGTTTTTCAACTTTAAAAATACTTATTTTCCACCATAAATATGTTACACATTTTTAATGATGTGTACAATGTGCCCTGACATATTCTTTGCAAGTATCTCTAACAGTGCTAAATTGTCACTTGAAAGTTGCAGTGCCGGTCCGGCACCAGAATTTTTTTGGGGAGAATTTGAGATGATGTGACGTAATGCGCGCTCCGGCTGGCCTGATATCCTTAAGTTTCGTTTTGTCAGCCATTACTCCGCCAGATGCTTAACGAGCAACAACTGAGCAGGATCTTCCAGGAAGTAAGAAAAGACTGGCTTCCAGCTCTGCCACAGCTCCAGCACAGACTCCACCAGGCAACAGAAACTTAAATTTTACTCCAGTACTACTTAAAGAGCGAGGAAGGAGTTCCCTTCTTCACTTCCCATGCACGTACATGTACACAAGCCACAGGCAGGAGTGTTTCACTAAGCTGCAGGTATGCCCAAGGCCTGCAGGGGCCGTTGTTTCAAATACAATGTGAAAACTTTAAGTTTAAACTTTAAAGTTCTTGCTTGTTGTGTAGCAGAGTGTGTGTCATGAAAATGCCGATATGACAGTGCTTGGAATTCAGTCGTTCGTGAATAAAATGTTCCCCTGGACGAGCTAAAAGCTGCTCTTCCCCACCCGAAATTATATATCTGGACGAGTAGCGTCTAAATCTCAGTTTAAGCAAAAAAATAACCTTGTGAATAGCAATTCTTCCTAGATTCATGAGGGTAGCCATTTTTAATGATGTCACAAATCTCCCATGGTTCTCCTCCCCCCCCCCCCCCCTCCCCCCCCCCAACTTTATGATTTTTCCACAACAAAAACATTGGTATGAGTATATAAGTGTCAAAAGAGGAAAATAAACTCGAACAAAAATAACATGTGTATACACACACTGAAGACTCAAACCAATCAAGTTCAAATATTGTGCTTGCAGTACCACCACTTGGACATCTGATAGAGGAGGGAAAAAAAGGAAAGGATCTTGATCAACACAGTTTATGCATTCTGGATTTCCAGCCAGCAGTCGGAGGGAGACAATGGAAGATCAGGCGAAAGGCAGACTCCTAATATGTGTTATGAATCGCGACCGAGTTTCATCATATTTAGCCTCCAGTCTATGTACTGTATATTTAATTTATTCTCAGTGTAATTCCAGCATTACCTCTCTGACCCAGTGAATATACGTAGGAGGATTCTTTCCCTTCCAGTTCAGCAGTATCAGATGCCAGGCATGCAGTGATGATTAAGTGGTTGTATTTTTTTGAAGGCAAGACCCCCTCAAACTCATCCCCAACTATACTGAACATCGCTGTTAAAGGGTCAGAGTGTCAGGTTGCAGTGCTTTGCCGGGTATCGCCGAAAGTGATTGAAAGACTGAAGACCAAAAATTATGGTAGGTTGGAAAACAATGTAATTGACACAATTTGGATCGTCAGTCACTGGAAGAATGTAATCTATGGACAATTTTAAATTGGATCAGGTTATGTCTAATACAAATAGAAGAAGTGATAATTTTGGGGTGTTTCTAAAAATGTAAGAAAAAAATATTCTCTTTTGTGAATCAGATGTTAAATTCTTGCCTTGTTATTAATGCAGTATTAAAAGTAAAAAAAAAAATGAGTTTATTAATTCAAAGATTCTAATTTGGGCAAGTTGTTTATTTCTTTTATTCGTAAGTTCTGATTTGAAGCTACTGCTAGTTTGTGTTTCATGAGGTGGCGAGCGTTCACGCTGATACCTGAGTTTGGGTCTCAGTGTTGTGTTGTGTCCACTACTCCTAAGTAATTTATTTAAAAAAAAAACAAACAAACACAACAAATCAGTATTTCCCTTGATCGGGTTGGAGCTTCTTGTGGACCAGTTTTGGCCTCCAGGCCTTATGTTGGACACCCCTGCTGTAGATGAAGACTTGACCCTCCTGCTCGACGCTGCAGAAGGAGACACCGACTCCTTTCTTATTGGCTTTTGAAGAGGCTCTCAGGAGGAATCTGGATCAGAGGACCTGACAGCCCGTCTTCTGTGAATTCTACACTTTTTGTGATCGTCACTCCAGCAGCTTCGAAAGAGACGGCAAAGAACAGTTTCAGTCATTTCAAACCAATAAACAGTGTTTTCTGTGGGACCGTAGTGCTCCTCGGTGGAGACGGCTCTTGAGGTTTTTTTTCCTGACTCCTAGCATTTTTCAGATACTTTTTTTTTTTATTTTATCCTTCTGAGGATGTTCTGTGACGCATGAAATGCTTTGATGTTGGATCGAGGATCCGCCCTTCTGCTTCTGTACTGTAGATGCTGACCGACATTTTCTACAGTTTCTTTTTTTTTTTTTTTCCCCTCAGAAGGAAGTTATTCCTCTACCGTAAAAAACAAAAAACCATGAAATCCAAACTGCTGTGAGACTCCCGTAGTTTAAAGTGGGCTTCATAAAAACTGTCAGTGCTTTACTTGCTTTGGATGATGCACAGTAATGAGACCCACTAGCCTGAGGACATAAAGACTACAAACAGCCCATAATGCCGCACTCACACACAGGTATTATTCCCATTCAGGGGGAACATCTGCTGGTGTGAATACAAGCCACGCAGACAGGCGGCTCTTCAGAGACTACTTCCCAAAGAAAAATGTTTTGCTATTTTTTTATTTTATTGTATAATTTATTTGTAATTATTATTAAGCATGGAACAGATGCAGCGGAACTGTCTAAAAGCATTCATGTGTGAACTGAAATGACATATTTGTCACATGCGCTGGTGTTAATGTTTCCCAATCTGAAAGGATTTGATGGAAGTGTTGCTGTTATGAAGCTGTCCAAACACCTCCAGCTGTAATACTAGCTGTGATTGCATCCTCCATCACATGCATTAGTTGTTTGGGCCTCATATTGTTTCCTTAGCTGCAGCTTCGACCCCCCCGACCCGCTTCTTTTTGAATATTGGCTGATATCTATTCCTCTTCATATCTGCGTCCTCAGGTGCCACCTGGACTGCATCGGCGTGGTTAATGTGGCGCCGCGTCACAACAAAACGCATCAAAGACAAATGTGACCTTTTGAAATCAGAGCCTCCGCATTTCGCATCCCGGCCTGCGTGACGCCCGCGGCCGGAGGAGGAAATACTAACAGACACCCAAACTCCGAACGTGAGAGGAAGAAGCAGCTGTCACCATGGAGGCAGACAGCTGCTGCTCACCCCTGGATGCAAACATTAAAAAAATAATGAAGACAAGTCACAAAAATTGGGAATTCACCTGAGCAGAACTCATCAAATATTAAATCCACTCTGTAAAGCAAAGCAAAGGTTAACTTGTTTTATATAAAATTATAGTAAAACACTCAGGCTGTAATAGATTTAGTAGAAATGTAGCTTTATCCTCCATCCTCACGCTTGCTTGCATCCGTTTTTGGGGGAGTTGTACAGTATTCCAGGTCACTGCTATTGCAGATTGTCAAAATCTTTTATTATCAACCTACATTCCTCTTGAATATGCCAGGGAAGGGGTGTTGAACATTAGGTCTATGGACCAAAGCCGGGCTGCACAGATCTGTGGGTCGACTCGATTTCAGATCTTCCACATTTAAATCCAGGGTTTTGTGGGCATCGCTCCTTCACGTCATTTTACTACTCAATAGATTAACCACAATGATTTATATTTTTTACACAGTATTGCATACTCTTTCTGAGTACAACTACGCTCAATTGAATGATTGTCAGTGTTTCAGTTGTATTTTCATGTGGGCAAAGCACTTCTAATGTCCCTCCAACACGAAGCGCGTCGGCCAACACATTTGTTGAGTGAAGAGCCACTCAACTCGCAATCATCCTTTACACACACTTTGTACACGTGTGTGATTTCATTAGAGCGCATGGAAGAACTGGCACACATTTTATGCAACACATAGGTCCGCCATTAATAACCCGTGTGACTAACATATCCTAAAGCCCATACAGAAGTCCAACCACTGTGGAGTCAGGAGCCTCCAAAAACCTGATTTAAAAACACAGAAGCCGTCGAATCCAAATATGAAGCCTTTCGACTTAAATAGCCGATACAGTGGATGCTGCTCTCATCAAATAATTACCATTAAAACGAATCCAAGCATCCTGTTAAGAGTTTCTCTTGAAAGAAATGTGCTCCAGGGTGTGATGCAGCTTGCCATCTATTTAATCATGATTTATCAAACCACTGCACTTTTTCACAGTCTTCTGACTACAAGAGTTTCACAACCCAAAAAAAAAAAAAAAAAAAAAACCTAAAGTAATGCATTTTTCCACAACGTAATTCTCAGTTTTAACCACATAATTGGCATTCTGTTTCATACACAGCGGACTGCATTAAATTCCGAGAGTTGTGTCAGCAAAAGAGGTGCTTTATTAAAACGTTGACTGTCTTTGGCTTTTTCCTCATGATGCTGCCGTTTCAGACATCTCTCCTCGGCGTGGTGGGGATTGTGTTGTAACTCGCCGTTTGTCCAGACGGGCGTGCGGCACTGTGCGTTTGGCTTTAAACTGACCGAGGGAGTGAGTTTGGACCTTTAGACCTCACTGATATCGCTGAGTGCTGCCTGGGGGCATCAGACGGTGTATGATAGGAGCCAGATGGGGCGCTGACATTTAGCTAACAAAGAGCCTGGTAACATAACCCCTGTGGGGTTGTAGGGGAGTCGATCGTAAGCCATGTTGCTGTGTATCAGATGAGCTGCTGACATTTTTTTTTTCGTCTAGTTTTTTTTTTAAACTGATCACTCCCACAGTCGTACCTGCTTTCTCACCGTGAACTATAAAAAGTCAGCTCCACATTCACTTCATTCTCAATGCATTTTAAATGCACCACAGGAATGAACTGAGAACTGAGGTGAGAGACATTTTCACTCAGCTTTCATTACACTTTCACTGGCATTTTTGCTTTGGTATGAGTGTAAATATGCATTTCGACGTGAAGATAAAGTAATAAATCATTATTTAAGTAAGTGTTGGTAAATAAAAGGCAACACAAAGCTACAATAGGACTGTTTTGTTTAGCATTTAGTGTAGATGGCCACAAATCAATGACACCTGTGGAAATAAAAGGAGAAATTTAGCACCTCTTACGTTAGTTAATTATTCCCTATCATTATTGATATGTAAATGTGGGCTCAGCAGACTGCAAGGAAGAATGATATTAAAAATGAAATTGCAAAGGATGTGATAAAGATGTCAAAAAAAGCTTATCTAATATGGAGAATCTAGAATGCAAGGGATGGGGCCAAAGATCAATATTGGATGCTGGTGATCATCAGGCCCTCAGGCTGCGGCGCTTTTGGAAAATAAGCCTGAGCTCACAGAAGTCACTGTCTGGAAACAAATGCAGATTTAATCCAATGTGGCCACAGGTGGATGCGATCCAGGAGCACTCCGGTCTTTATTAAAGTAGAAGCAAAAACTCTTCAGTGGTCAGACTGATCAAAATACTGCAGTCTGGTTCGTCATCACTCCAGTCCAAATGTCAGAATAGTAAAGGGTTTTGGTTCAGTAGTTTTGGCAGCTTGCACATTTTAGGGCTCACCAGCAATGCTGAAAAGTATATTTGAGCTTTTAAATAACGCTTGTCGGCATCCAGGAAACATTTCTTTTCCAGGGAAGTTGACACGCTGCATTCATCTCAACAGCTCGGCCTTGCAGCAGAAAAGTCCCGGCCAGATTTTTCACCAGGGTAAAACGCTCAGAGAAAAGTGTTTGTCCCAACCTTTCTGAACGTAAGATCATACCTATAATGAAAGGAACCTGTTTTAAAGCCACTGAAAGAGTTTGTAATGCAAGCTTTTGGACTGGTGGAGGAAAAGGGTTTACCTGGAAGAGTTTGAACCAACTGTGAGGAAACGGTGCAAACCACAACCTCTTATCTGCAAATGAAATAACTTGAGAAAAACACAATTGTGAGACTTGAGGATGTAGTCACCAGACATTTGAGAAGAATAGCGGAAACTGAAGAAACACAGCCTGTGAAATTAATGTAGTTAAAATGAAATGTCTTTCCCTAAGATTTTCCATTTGTGTTTTTGGGGATCAGACGTGCGATCTACTGATTAGACCTGTGACCCATTTTGGCGTCACGCCCAACTGGGCACGAAGAAGGTGTGTAGATGGTAAACGTGCGGAGAAGAAAACTCCATATGTTAAGAAGTAATTGAACCAGTAATTGCCTCATTTGCATGTAAATCGTTGCAGAAATAGATGGATTAACATATGAAAAGTACACCTATGTGCACGCATACGCACACACGTGCATGGCAATGCAATATCAAGGAATAAGTGCATCATCCCTCATTGTCCCATTACTTCCCCGTTTCCTCCTTAGGCATGTGCTGACACACACAGACTCTGTTCCACAGAGCAACAGCTGAATAATTTCCATTGACTTCCTGGTGCACTGGCCACCGGAGGCAAATTCATAAAAACAAAGATCTAAGACATTAATTCACATGATTTCATTAAAGATGTGTGATTGCATTAAGCCCATTTGTTACACAGTGCCAGTGGTGTGTGTATTGTATGTGTGTCGCGCTGTTGTGTAATTTGATTCAGGGGATTTCCAGGCTTATTTCGTCACTTAATTAACTGGAGAGGAGAATCACCAGTATGTCTTTTCTTTTCACTTCCATTTTTTTGTTTATCTCTGAGCCACAGAGGTGTGGAGTCATTCGGAGGTCTCCGGCGCGCCGCGATGATTAACGCCCGTCGACTTGTGTGGAATCTTTCATTCCAGCCGTGATTAGTAGATGGCAAAAATCCTCCTAATGAAGTCTTAGTTTGAAAACATGCACGTAACGTTTCGCGGTATCATGGTAACACTCCCATGTGAAAGTGCCTATTATGGCAGCAATTAAAGGTATTCCAGAGGTGTGTTCAAAGCCCACACAGTAAGGAAATCTGAATATTGTACCCAATGATATTTCCCATAATAACATCAACCTTCACAATTACCCCTGCCAAGTACTAATTACAAACAATTAGTCATAGAGACAGGTAGAGATATCACACTCTTTCATCAAGTATTAGTTTCAGCTGATTATGGGGAAGCAGCACATTGCATCCCGGCACATAACTCTCCCCACAGGCCTAATTGGGTCTTGGATGATTCCAGCGTTGTTTATTTAGCCCTGATTACACCTGGGATAAAGGCCTCAATTAAAGTCAGAGCTGTAATGATCTCGTCTTAAATGCCAGCCGTGTACCAGCGATGGCCTCCCGCAGAAAGGTCACCGGCGCTCGCAGCGGCGGCACATTGTGCAGCATCGTTGGTTTTTCAAAGATTTAACACAGCAGCATATGAGAGCAAGTGGCCTTGTTGAACACTAAACATCATAAATACTTAATCACAAACTTTTCTTTCCCAGAGTCATCAGGGAGGAAGACAACAAAGTTAGTCATTTAAAGGTACTAAAATGAGATATTTATTCTATCTGTGTTTATATCAGATTGCGCCCCAGGGCTACAACCATACCAAAGGCTGATTAACATGCTGACAACAACAGCTGAGGAGGTTTGTGTGTGTGTGGTGGAAGTGTGTACTTGAACGTCTCTCATTTGTTTCCCTTGTTTACCTGGAGGGCATCTCACTGGTGCACAGATATGAATTGCTCGCCATTGACAAATAATCCAATGCTGATTGCTGCATTAGCTCTGCTTTTCTCATTGATTGCTACGTCACCGCTTCTTTCAGGAAGAAAGACAAAGCTCCGCGTTGAATTATTAGCATTATTTTTTACCTGCTGAGGAGCAGAAATGGAGACGACAATGCGTTTGCCTCCGTGTTATTTCTGTGTGTGTCTGCCGGAGTGACAGGGTTCGAGTCAGCTGCACGACTTGCGACGCTGGCAGACGGGCCTGATTAGGCCACACAGGAAGTGCGCTTTTCATCTCCGATTTCTGCAGGTTGCATCAGTGCAGCTTGTCATTGACACATCCTCCCTTGCTTGGAAACACATGGGGCCTAAACCAACATTTCCCACCTGTCAAATTATTTCCTTTGTGTGGCGATAACATCATCGTCGAGCTGACAATACGCGCGCACCGCCGACCGTCAGCGTAACGACGCGCGACAACGGGAGCAGCTGCGACGCGGGATTCCTCGTCTTCTCCCACGTTACCAGTCGCTTCCGCAGAATCATGTCCTACTTCTAATTGTCATTAGAAGTGCAGAAAAACACTTCCTGCTACAGGATTCACCCCACATTCAACCTCCGTTTGCACTGGCAAGTATCTGCAGGCCACAGCAGATTCACTCATCAGCTTATTCTTTGTTAATGAGCGTCCAAGATTGTTTTTTTTTTTTTTTTAAATAATTATATTATGGTATCGCAAAAAGGACAAAAACATTGTCAAACACATTATTCTGCATGCATGTGTGTGTCTGACATGCTACCTTCACTATTTTTCAGTTTTTCTGCCATTTCCATTCTGTTTTTAAAGCGTTGCCGTGCAGGATATCAGCAGAGATCTCGCCTTACCATCATCTCACAAAGTCTGTGTTGTATCGTCACGATGTCCAAAACTAAATTACTTTTTACTCCCGACGGTCGTGGTGATGAAATTCTCGATTTTAAACTTTGTTTACTTGACAGTCGGCCGTTCCGAGAGATTAAAAGGCTCAGAAAGCAGTCCGAATCTTAGATTTTGAATGCTGCTGAAGGAGGAGGACCCTTTGCACTGTGCAGTATTGTAAATGCTTTAATTTCACATCTCAGCACCGTCTATTCAGACTCAACATATTCAGTTGAATTCCTCAAGCTTTTTACCTTCAGCAAAGTAACGTGGAAGCATGACTTCGAGGTCATTTTCATGATAAGCTGTGTTATTATCTCAGATGGGACAGGAGCCGACGCCTCCTCCTGGAAAACTCTTAAATATGCACATTGGGTTCACACCAGTAGCAGCAGCAGAAATTCATTCCTGCAGGTCAAACAGTTGAGTTCATGTGGCTGAAAATTCCTCTCGTAGAGTAATTATGTGTTGTTGTTTTGTTCCCCCAGTGGTGCCTAAATGTTACCTTGTTTGACTTTTCTCCTTTTTGACGGATAATAGCATATTAATGGTTGTATTAAAATAGTCTGTCATTGTGTAAAACCAAACTGTTACAGAAAGCCCTAATATGATTTGACATGTAAATCTCCGCCTGCCAACTAAAATGCGTCATTATGCATTCAGGCATCACCCTCAAACTTCAGCCTTTATTTTGCCGTGTTTATTTTCTGGCAGGCTTCCTCCAGTCCCGGGTTGTAAACCCCACCCATCTGTTACTTTAAGGAAAAATACGACAAATGCAAGGAATATTTTGCAAACACCATTTAACCCAGATCTGAATCTCATTTCCTTTGCGGTGCAACACAGATGATTTGGTTTGTGTGTTGGTGGAAGAAACAGCAAAGCACATTCCATCCAGATTGAAATATTTGTCATTGTGCTCTCACTCTCGTGGCCATCCCTCGCTCTCTTTTCTTGCCCCCCCCCCTCCCCACTTCTGCTTCTGACAAATGTGTGCTGTTCTCCGACTCCACAAGCAGCATGTTGTGACTCACTGAGTTTAGATTTATTCCTTCCATTACCTCTCGCCCTTAGTGTCTTAAATGCGGGACGTTCAAGTTTGCACCGCGTTCGTATTATTACATATTACACACCCAAAACACAAAAAAAACGGTGTTTGTCGGTGGATGCGTTTTCCCCTCCTCCCTCTCTGAGCCTCTCCCGTCGTCAGGATCTGCGACTCGGATTCCCCGCTAATGCATTTGCCCCTTTGCATATATAGAGCTGATTCTCTCCGCTGTGCCGACTGAGGCTTTTAAATGTGACAGGTATCAGTGTCGAGATCAGCTCATCTGAGGGCGCGGCGCCGCTCGCTTCTTTCTGCTAATTCTGTTAAGCCACTGGGACTCCTAATAAGGAACAACAGCGCCTTGATGTTTGGCCCTCTGGCGTGCCAGGCTGATTTGTGGGCGGCGTGGAGACGCGCACGCATTTCAGTGCACACTTACACACACGGTTAGCAAACGCGCATTTCCACTGGCTGTGACACAAACACACACGAACACACTCACTCACACTCGTACACAGCCACAGGCGGAGAAAGAGGCGCAGAGATGCTGGAGCATTCATAACAGGCTCACAACAGAAATAGGCCCTATAATTTACCTGTGCTAAATGCAGCTGTTTAGTAAGTGCCAAAGCGACCAGCATCCTCCTCTCCTCTGCTCTTACTCCTCCTCATCCTCGCCCCTCCTGCCCCAGATTGTAATTGTCTCCTGAAAGCGCACACAGTAAATAAAGCTAATGCAATATTTTCTCCTGAGTTCATCTTGTGGTGTAGCGCCGTGCTCGGCTTGCGGGGGGGGGGGGACTAAGTTTTTGAGATTGAACTTGGGGGCTGGTTAGATGAATAATGGCTTTTTTTTTTTTTTTCCGAAATACTTTTCAAGGTTAGAGTTGGATGAAAAGGACACACTCTCACATCTGAAGCCCATTTCTGCTGTGCGGAAAATATACGCAACCTAAATACAAATGAAATGTTTATTTCTGCGGAGACGCCGACAGCCTGGGATTCTCCGTGCGGCCGGGCGTCGCTCACCTCCGTCACCTGCCCCTTCTCAGCCGGCGTGACATCTCCTTCAGCGCTCCCTCCGCTCCTCTCTCTCTGCTAACCACGCGCTCCCTTACCTTGCCCTCATCTTTCTCTCATCCCTAAGTGCTGCTTTTCCCTCTCCGCCCTCCCAGTGAGCCTCCCACTGCTGTCTCTGTGGTGTAGTGGTGGTCACCATGGCAACTGTCAGGCGAATGCAGGGTGGCACATGGGGCTGCTTTTGGGGGCGGTCGGGGTGGCGGAGGTAAAGAGAGACTACAGTAGTATGTTGAAAGGGTTCGGCGATGACATGCAGAGGTTGCGTGAAATCAAATAGAGCTGAAACCTTTCTCCCACACACACACACACACGCACACACACTCGTAAATAAACACACAAATACTACTACATACAGTGTAAATGCATATAAAACTGCACTTGTTTGCCTCTCTCTGTCTCTCTCTCTCTCTCTCACACACACATAGACACACACACACACTCTCTCTCACACTCACTCTCACACTCTTACCAGGCACAAAGAAGCTCTCAGCACAAGAGCATTAGAGTTGAGAGGCTTACCATTGGAAATGGGGTTTTAAGACTACCTGTGGATTCCCATACAAAGAGAGTGAACTAATGTAAAATTGGCTTAGATGGAGAATAAAATGCAACATGCAATTTCACAAACTCAAATTGCATCGAGAAGTGAAAGCGAGTCGCCTTCGCTGGAAGAAAGTAGAGAGCATGGGAAGTGCCTATTACCTGTACCTGAGGTAAAACTCTGCTATTGTTTTATTTACCAATCTGCTGCAAACTTCGTCTTCTAATCTTTTTTCCTTCTCTTTTTTTTTTTTTTTCCACCTGTGGGCTTTAATCTCTCTAAACAGCTGAGCTTCCTATGAAGAGACATTAGATTACACTGGGCAGGTTGGCCAATGAGTGTAGGAGATGAGAAACACAAGCCGGAGATAAAAGAAAGAAAACAGTTGCAGGTAATGGGAGAGGCACAAAGCGACGATAATGAGAGCCGGGCTGAGGTACAGCCCTGCATATAAGAAAACACTGAGTAAAAAATGACTCGGCAAGAGGATACAAGGCAGTAAATAGCGGAGACTGACAAATAGTGTGCTGAGAAGCAACCAGGCAGATAGACAATCCAGAAACGTGTCAGACATGTTAATAGGTGGCTGTCAGCCCGCCAGCCTCTTATAAACCATAATTTCATCCTCACGCCGTCCCTGTGAAGGTATCTGGAACCTGTATTCATTAACCTTGCAGACTCTCATGGTAGTGCACTAAAAATGTGCAGTATTAGCAGAATCGCTCACTCACACACACACACACACACACACACATTCTGATCTTAAATTCACTCGCACCATGTAAGCCTAATGACTGGAGTTTATTTGTGCACGGACCGTGCACCGTGCGGAACGGTTGACCAGCCATAATTTCCGCCAGGCCACACTTGTTAGCGCCGGGCCCGGTGACGGAGACGGGCGCGTTTGTTGTGCACGCACAGAGGAATGTTAATGACACTCAGAAAGGAACAAAGTCTAAAGTATCTGTTGTGGCTTCCGCTGAGAGTCACTGAAGTGTTCCGCAACACATTTATCAACGTCTGCAGCAGCTGAAATTTTGGCATATTTAACTCCCTTTACTGAACGTATTGTAATTACAGTGTCAAGCTTTCACTGTGAGGCTTTGCAACATTAATTCTGTCACACTGTTTCAGATCTTCATTAGACTCTCGAGCTCTGGACAAAGGTGGAATGCCCTTTTGAATCTAATTGCATGACAAAAAACAAAAGATATTTAATATACAGGAGCATCCCCAAAGCTGTTGAAAATTTGCCATTGAAACTGGATTATGAAATGATATTTAATGGTCACAGAGACCGGGAACCCCGTGGGTCTCACAACAGAATGGGAATCTAATTAAAATCATTGTCTATGATACATTTTTTTTTTCCATTTCAGTGGTCAGTTTTTTCCATGTTATTGGCCATTGACGCATTATTGGTCATTGCATGCTGTGAAAATAGCACAAAAAGGAAATATGTCGAACCTCAATATGCTTTTCTTTTTTCACCTTGTCAGTTTCAAGGTGAATGTTTTAATTTGAACAGATTGTTATTTTGGCTTTAGTTGGGGATTTTTTTTTTTTTTTTTTTTATGAAATCCAAAGATATGTTTTGTTTTTTTTTAAAAAGCCATATGACTGGAATTTCTATCAACTTCTTCAAAGCTGAATGTAGTAAAGTCAAACATTGGCTAATGTTAGTAACACTGAAAAAATAAATTGTTGGAAGAATTTAATTGAATTGTTTCATTTGGTAACACCTAAATGAATTCAGTAAATATTATGTATACTGAAAAATGGAAATTTAATTTAGCTTAAAGAAATTGAATTAAGTTGGTCCGAGTATATATTTTTTCAGTATACTCACACTTGTTGAACCTAAGTTAATAATTTTATCTTTAATAATTCAAACAAATTTGGTCTTTTGCAGGCATTTGTAAATGAATGTAGACAGCTACAGTGCTGCTCTCTATATTTCTCTTCAGTGTAAACTGTAAGTGCCAGGATTTACTTTTTCCTTCTCTCTAAACGACTCGATTGCTTTCAACCCACCTGAAGTCCTCTTCACATCAGGCTGTTTGCTATTTCTGTCTACACTACCAGAACAGTGTCCCCGGCCTTCTGAAAATTCCTCGTTCAGCGTGCAGGACTGTGTTCATGCTGTTAGTATTGTTTAAAATGACTGAGCGCAGAATGTCGTACTTGTTCCAGTTTGAAGATACACTTATGGATTCCACGGCCTCAGGAAAGCTTCAGGTAATGAATGAACTTGTAAGAAAGACTTAACCGCTGTTGGCAACAACAAAAACTTCAGCTCTGATTAACTTTTTGTCAGACTCATTATTCAGACATTATTTTTATGTCTGTCTTCATTACTGCTGTTCAGCCGTTTTACAGCAATTACGTACTTTGTGTCCTTGCAACAGAAGTGAAATCGAGGCGAAACTTTTTCTTAAATGATTAATGAATGCAATATAAAACAACTAACAATAGTTTGCTTCTTCATGTGAAATTTTTAGTTTATTTCGAGTCGCAAAAATCACTGATTGAATCCTATTCACCCCTGCCTGACATTGTATTGTAGCCATAAAGCTGATAAAGTCATTTGTTTTCCTGTCAATGTGTTGAAATGTTAAAGAACCCGAGGCAGCAAAGCAGACGCCCGAGGACAAAACTATGGCTGTTGTTTTATTTTCTGGTAGTTTAGTTTGAAAAATGTTCTTTAGTCAATGTATTTTTCAATAAAATCATTTGAGTGAAACGCAGGCAGCGATTATCATGATACACAAACATTTTTTTTTCCCGCCTCAGTGAAAATGATATTCCTCGGTCGGAACTATATGTCCCTCGTGAAGCCTCTTCTTCTCCTGTACGGTGTGCTTGCGCTCTCTGACAGGCTGCAGGTGAGCGTGACGCTCTGCGCACCACGTCCTGTCGTGGAAACGTGTTGCTCAGTGGTTCTTGTGAGGTAGAACCGAGATGCTGACCTCTTCTATCGAATGTCCCAAGCTGACGACTGTTACACTAAGTCTGTTTTTAACTCCTCGTGCCTTTTGGATCAATGCAGCTGGCTGGAGGTGACTCAGTTCGGTCTGATATTGAACACTTTGCTGAACGTGGATCCCAGAGCCTGGTCCTCCAGCTCCTGCTGGTCTCAGTGAAACCTTGACGGAACGTCTTTGGAGGTCTGTCTTTTGAAGAATTCACGCCAGCACATTTGATGCATTGAAAATTTGACTTTTTATACGTGAGAGTAGAAGTTAAAATTCTCACCTCGTGATATTATTACAAATTATAGCACTCTCAATTCAACTTCTTGAAAACTTCATCTTCACCACAGTTGAGGAGAAACAAAAGTTTTGTGTTTTCACCATAGATGCCCTGATCATAACGGTGGATATCGGATCACAGCCGATGTTAGTGATTTTTAATTAATGGAGTATCTGCAAATCCAGAAGTCGAGTCCCACCTGGTTTATCCAGATCTGCCCTGTGGTCAGGTGCATCCAGATGTGGTCCCAGAGTTTAGCCTCGAGGTCACATACAGCAGTGATCTCCAACCTTCTTTGCACCATGCCTGTTTTTTCCACGGACGGTGCATGAAAAGCGCTTGAGAAAGGCTTCATAATGTATGAAAAAAAAAAAAAAAACAAGAAAACAAAATAAAACTGAGACTGAGTTACTCACGGGAAGAAGAGAGAATGAAGGTAAAATGATTTTCAAAATAAAACTCAATACAGACTTTTTTTTTTATAATAAATAACTTTTATTCTTTATTCTATATTCAAAATGCTGTAGTGTACGTATCAGATTGGGGAAGTGTACTTCAGAGCACATTTAATGACAAATGAGGAATAATTCATCTTTTCATCGCTGTATCTGATTATCAAGCTGTTTACTGGTCCCAGCCAATCAAATTCAAGTGTTTTTTTAATTGAGTCGAACCTGACGACACAAAAGAATTCCGCAAATGTCCCCGACAGTAGAGAGAGATAAAGTAAGTGGCCACTTCGATCGTATCTGAGCCGAAGCAGGACGAGCAGCGGACGGACAGACAGACCCGCAGCGGCAGACAGACCCGATGAAATTGAATTTGAGAGAAAATGAATCTGGCTTGATAACACCGGAGTCAGGTGTGAGCGGAGAGAACAAAGAAGGCACGAGGTGTGCTGTGCTCAGAATACCACTGACGCAAATGAAAGAGTCGTTGGTCAATCAAAGTCAAAAGTTGACTGCGGTAGCTGCTCCGCCACGGGCGCAGGTTAGATCCCGCCGCTTTCATTCCTCCCCGCCGCAGAAGACAATGCAACCGTGGAGTCGGCCTAAAATTCCTGTTATTATCCGAGGGCGCTGTGGTTCGTGGCAGACTGCCTGAACCCAGCCAGTGAGAGTGTATTGAATGTAGATTTTTAATAACCATTAGTATGTCTGCCATCACACAATGGCTGATTCAATCTACTCCCGGTTTCAAGCTGTGAAATGATAATGATTAGGTGATATGTGTGCGCGCGTGTGTGTGTGTGTGTGTGTGCTCGTGGGCTCATGTGTGTTTGCGTAGCGGCGGAACACGCGCACGTCTTTGCTTGAGTACGCACATTTGGTTATAGATGCGGAGTTTGGGGGGGATTGAAGGGATTTGTGCGGCTGTATAGTTCACACTCCTGTAAAGCTCCGGCGTTTTGCATATGCATCTGCACAATTCTGTATTTTCAGTGACAACTGCCTTCACACTTGTGCGTCTTGAGTGTTTCTGGTTGTTTAACTTTTCTTAGTAGTTTTGTATGCCAGCATGCATGAATGACTTTGTGTGTGCGTGTGTGTGTGTGTGCGTGTGTGTGTGTGAGGATGGGGAATGAGCAGTCTGTCATGCCTGAGAGGGAGCCAAGCCTGTTTAAATTGCCTTCTGGCTTCCAAGCCTCTCATCTGCAAACTGGCACCTCTTGTTCTCCCTCACCCTCTCTCAGTCACTTTCTCCCTCACTTCCACATCCTCTGCTTTGTATGTCCGCCTCTGTTTTCCTCCTATTTTGTATGTATGCCTCTATTCTGTCCTCCCCCGTCTCTTTTCCCCCCCCCCCCTCCTCTCCTCTTGTCTGTTTTTCTCCTCACTGTCAGCCGCTGTCAGTTTTTCCACCATGATGCACCTCTGTACTGAAAGCAACGACACTATTAGCTTTCCTTTGCTAACACGTGCCCGTTCACACGCTCGCATATCCTTACTGTCAAATCGCAGCGCTCGCGAGACGCCTCGCCTGCACCCTCGGCTTAAAACCGCACAGAAACACAGTTGCTGCATGCCCACTTGTTGCCCACACGTAGTCTGCAGCACAATAGCAGACTGACAGAGCTATTCACAAATCAGACAGACGCGTCTAATACGAGGACAACATGACATGGATGTGCTAAAAGCCGAGGGTTTTTCCATCCCTGCATGCTATTTTCACTCCGCATTGATAACATTAGCATAATTTAAAGAAGCCCTGTGGAGTTCTGTAGGTTAGTTGGTGATTGCACCATCGCAAGTTTCATCTGAAACTATTTGAGGTGAGACTTCAAGATTTCACATTATTTTTAAATTAGAAGGTGCGAAAACATACAAACATACCTTGAGGGCTTCTGCTCCAGCTCAACGTCTTTTGTTGCATTTTAGAACAGAACTAAATTAGTGTACTATTACATTTTCTTTTTTTTTTTTACCTTCAGGCATAGTTAAAAATTACACATTATGATAATCTAATATATTCTCTGAATGAATTCAGCTGTGTTCAGTTGTTGTAAAAAGAAAACTAGAGGTTCTCAGTGTGCTCATTCCTTTTTGTACCATTACACTGACAAACATTTGGAGTTGTTATTTAACAGTCACGATGATCTGTACAGCATGGAGATCAGACCGGTCTGTGTTTGCTCAGATCCCCCTTCCAGTCTCCATGTGTGCTGCTGTTGTTGTGTGTTGGTACCGTAATGTGTGCATTTGTTCCGCTCTGCTCCCCACAATTGAGCAGTAGTTCTAATAGCGTGATGCTGTCCAGGTCAGTGAGAGCACCCTGACCCCTGACCCCTGGAACCTAACAGGTCAGGAGGACTAAAACGTGTGGCTCTGCCACAATGCATGTGTGTGTAATGAGAGAGCGACTGGACAACTTTGACTTGCATCGGAAGTACAGCCTGACGAATACACGCATGTATACACTGTACTTGTGGGTGTGTGTGTGTGTGTGTATATGTGCGTGTGTGTGTGTGTGTGTGTGTGTCTACACATCTGTTGATATGCCATTAATAACCCCCATTTGTTTGTCCTTCAGTGTAATGGCCTCCATAAATCACATCATATTCTCTGAAGAGAATAACCACTGGGTTATCCACTCCCCCTCCGCTTCTCATCTCCAGATCCTACCCCCCCCCCCCCCCCCCCCCCCCCCACACACACACACACACACACACACACACACACACACACACACACACACACACACACACTTGGGCGCACACCTCCCTCACCTTCTCACACTTGTATTTGTCTTTCTGTTTGTTTCCTACTTCACTACTAATCATTTCTCACGTTGGTTCAAGGCCCTGCTTTTTGTGCCCTCCCTCATTTCATCAGCGCTCTCTCCCTCTCTCTCTTTCTCTTTCTCTCTCTCTCTCCCTCCATTGATTATCACATTAGTGAGGCTCAGTGTTTGAGACTGCCTTCAGACTTCGGTTTGTGTGAAGGTTGTCATCGGGCTGTGGCGTTAAACGAGGTGAAAAGGCCACATGTCAAATGGAGTGATTAGTGTTGTTTGAGGGAGTTTTCCAAGCAAAAAAAGTGTGTGCGCGCGCGTGTTTGACTGCGTGTGTGCAGTCTATTCATGATTGTCCTTGAATTCTTTAGTGTGATCTAGAATTCTGAGTGCTTTAAAAGCTTCATGCTGTTTCAGCCAAGGTTGTTTTCACACCGAGTTGTGGCCTCTTGCTTTTCCCTCACTCTTTCGCTCTCATTCATGCACACAGATGCACTTACACACACTTCTGTGTTTCTTTGTCCCTCGCGGTGAACTCCTCGGAGAGAACTTCTTTGTACTCGTGACATACGACTGTACACACATTTCTAAACACTGGACACTCTCACATGAATTTGCCCACAGCCTCATGCTATTACTCAAGCTATTCAGGATCCCCTTATCTATTGAACTGCACCGAAAAACACAAAAAAGACACACACACACACACACACACACACACACACACACACACAGAGGCACCCTGACACAAGATAAGCACATTTACAGTTTCACACACGCATACTGAGTACCTTCCGCACTTCAAAGTGGGGCTGCCTATCTCTGAAGAAGGCAATCGCTCTGGTTACAGCATTAGAACTGGGATAAAGAAATATTTACTGAACCTGAACATATGCTCTCAAACACACCTAAACCCTCCACTGGAGTGGAGGGGTGAGGCTTTTGAAGATTGGTTGAGGAAAGCTCGGGGATTCGACTTTATCCTCCTTTCATTTGTTAAATAGGTTTGAGCTGCCTTTTCAATTTAGGCCAACTCTTGGTTTCCTCCAAACAATTTCAGCGCTGAATCACATGAGAAATGGTTGTGATACATGACTCATGAGAGCAGACTTATGATTCTTCAATAAATATGGCAATCATAGCTTGTTTACAGGCTTTGCATGCAGGTGGTGTTTTTTTTAATTTACTCTTCGTCGCAAAGAAAGAAAAAAATGAAAAGCTGTCGTCGGTTATTACACTTTTGAAGTTGTGGCATCACGGTTCAAGAAGCTCCTTGATGAAGGGTCCAATGGACGGGGTCAGTGGAGTCTTCAAAAACACATAGTGATCATAACTGACCCTGTAAGAGAGCAGTCCACATGCACCCTTCTCTTTACTGGAATCAAACCTGGAAGAATTACTCTTCTCATGGACCTCAAGTAGCTGAAAAGTAAAAAAGAAAAAAAGATTTTTTTTTTCACCATGCAATCTTTTTTTGGGATAGGAAAGTTTGTCAAATGCTCATCAAAAACATGTTTCCCTGCACAGTCAAACTCCTCTGCTGTCCACAGAGAATGCCGGCGGTAAAAAGAGCATGCAGAGCAAACAGTACTAGCAAAGTGAAGTACTGCAAAATTAGGTTAAGGCATGTTTATATGCAAATAGTAAAATAAGAGTAATAAGAAGCAGCATGAAAATTGTGCAGTTGTGTGCCAGATGCATTAGTCTGTGAATCTACAGTTATTCAATCAAAGCTCATTGAAATCGACTCACATATTTGAGCATTTTTAGCTAGAAAAACATCAAATTGAGCTTTACGTTCCCCTTGAATTAAAGTTAAAAACATTATTTCAACACTGCTGCCTGGTTTGCTGGTTTGAGTTTGCTGAATTTGAATAAAAACTGCACTAGATTTGTGTTCATGGCCTTTTTGGGTGGATATTAAAAGATGCTGTCACCGTTTATGTACAGTTCATATTTTCATATTATTTAATTTAAATGAATCAGGTGTTGATCCCAATATAAAGAACGCTGCAAAAATAGCATCTAATTTATTTCAGCTTTTCTTCAATTAGCCTTTTCCAGTTCAGAAAAGAGAAAATTGCACAGAATACCAGATATACACGCCTGTGTAATAAAGGTTTTATCCTGGATTTATTCAACCTTTCAAACTCAATCATTTGAACCTTTAGATGTGTGTCTGTGTTTTTATGAGATTTAATTGACTTTGAACAAATGACTTCATGTTGTCCGACAGAACGAGGTTCTGTTTAATAAAGTAATTGCTTTTTTTTTTAACCTCAATGACTTCTAACCAGCATTAAAAGATGTAGAAATGCAGAAATATTTTATTTGAAAACACTAAGAACTGTTAAATCGATGCCACAAAACACCTAATTCGTTTGGATTTCCTTTTTAAGTCCCCTGAAATTCGAAGGCCATGTGAAATCCACGAGAACACGGCGTTCCCGCATAAAGCAGTGGAGAGACCGTCGAACCTGCTCCAACTCACAGCCCGGTCCTGGTTTCTCGGTTTTCAGCGAAGCAGCAAAGACTCACCTGTGCTTTGTTTAACCAGGAGTTATCCTTTATTTGTGCGAACGGCACAAATGCTTCTTGTCGCTTTTTTTGATATTTGCTGTTCCTCTCCAGATCTGAGGAACTCAATAGACGATCCGACAGCGTTTCTCCGTCAGTTCTCGAGAAACATGCGTTTAATATTGAACTGTTCATAGGATTCATTTCAGAAACCCTTCCTGACCTACACGTTTTAAGGGAACCACTTGATAATTTAACGTTGTTTATCGGACGCCACTCTTTAAAATTACCGACCCGTGATTGAAACACTTCAGTCATTGAAGACAAAGTGGGGCCTCTTCACCTCCGTATCAAACATCTTCAGATCAGATGTGACAAAAGTCTGTTCAGTCCTTGTTCTGCGCTCGCTCTCGGGGGAGAGGCTTGTAAATCGTTGTCCCAGAAACAGGTTGCAGGCAATGAAGCAGACCACAGAGCAAACTCAAATAAAAATACAACATTGTTTGAAGTCACCGTGGTAGACTGCCTCCTAGCAGTAAATGGGTCATGCCTCAATATTTCTTAAAGTTTCAAATTATTGCACAGACTTGCCTTCTTGAACTTTCCCTTAATTTAAGGTAGAGCAGTCTGGGTGAGTGGAAGTAAGAAGTACAAGGCGGAAAAAAGAAAGGAGACTCTTTGGGGCTCATGTTGTTCTGCCTAAGATTAACCTTTTCTTGTCCTCGCTGAGTCTTCCACTACGTTTTCTTTTTTTTTTTTTTTTCCAGCCTCATTGATGTTGGGATAATAATGCTCAGTTCTTCGCCCCTCCAGACTGAGGCCTGGTTTACAGCTATTTCAAGAGAAAATGGGAAACTGTAGCAGCGTTCCGGGTGTCTGTTTACACGATGACAGTGCTCAAAGTCACTGAGAATGCAACTTTTTGAAAACGCTCTGACTCTGTTTCCCTGTGAACAGAGACAATGTGGTCAACAGTCTTCGTTTTCAAATCATTGCCGTGTAAACACAAAGCTTCAATAACAACTGAGTGGATTCTCTGGGATATTAGAAATGTTTCAGTAATCAATAAAACCTGAAGAACATCATCAATATCTGGAGCTGTCAGCAGCTGTCTGCCTGTTTGTTGCAGATCTCGGCTGGTTAGTTGCTGCTTTGCCTTGTTTTCGTTGGTTCTTAAATCAGTTTCTTCCAAGAGCAGGTGTTGTGTACGACTGAGCGCATACAGCCCAACATATCGGAATTCCTTCATAACAGATTTACTCAAACAGAACAAAATGAAGCGTTTAACTTCACCTGACTGACCAAGTCTGAAGATCAGACCAGTCATCGATTACCACATCACTCTATACGGCTGTCAGTCAGGCAGCATATTGCTCGTATTGATACAGAAAAGTGAACTCAGCAACACTCTCCAACCTTTGTTCCTCTTTGAAATTAGCTGTGCAGTTGCTCTTAAAATCTCTGATGCATGAGACTGATGGGGCAAAGCCAAACACGAGTCTGTAAAATAATAAAAATGTGGAGTTTCTGTGCTCTGCTCTACGCCCAGAAGTTTTTCTGATGGTTTTCTTTGACATGTGTAAATCTAATTTTGACAGCCTGAGAGAAGACAAGCTGTGGCGTCCGATTGAGTCCCAGCCGCCTGTTTGGGAACCTTTGACCTACGTGATTGCATTCTTTTTTTGGCTGTATATCTTCTCTATACAGCCAAAAGTACAAAATCAAAGTGTTTTTCAGGTAAAGATTCACACTAAGACAAACAGTGTGTGAAGGCACGTTCACTCAGCTATGATTTTTTTAATGTATTTTAAAAAAAAAAGATGCAGGGAAAACATTCGATAAACAGGTTCTCCTTGGAGTAATATCTTCAACGGCAGCCTGCTGGCTCGTGCGGCTGCTGTGGCACGTTCGCCGACTGTTTTTGTTTAATGCATTCACGTTTGATGTACGGCAGCTCCCCTCCTAAGAGGAGAAGCTAAGCATTTTGACCAGGTCAAAGTTCAGCGGCGGGTCGGCAGCCGACACGGTGACTAACAGGCTGACAGCTGCTGCCGGTGTTCCCCTCTCCTCCCGCTTCCCTCGCCTCGGCAACAACATCATCATCAACATAATATACACACAGCATCCCAACTATCAAATATTTATACAATATTACTGTAAGTAGGCTCGCCTAAAGCCAACCAAACCGTACATCTTCATAAGCAGCGTTTACCGCTTTGTCATTTTTACTGTGAGCTGCAGTAGCTCGGCTGTGAGGCAGCATTGCAGCTTATTGTCCTTATGTGGTTCGACTAGCAGTAAATCTGCTGCCGAGAATATGCAAGACCATCCACTATGCATGTTATGGGAATATTAAAGTAAAGGGATAAAACGGGGGAAAATCGGCAGCGAGGTGAGGGGAAGAGAAGCAAGGACAGTGAGTTTATGAATCCTGCTTTAATGATGCCACATTATTCAGAAATCCTCCAGGCCAAACCCAGCTGTTCACTTGTAGCCCCTTTGCCTGCTCTCACTCTTATTTTCCTTCTCTCTTCTCCCTTTACTCTCATTGTCCTCCTCGATTGGCCCGCCTCGCTTCTTCTTCTTTTTGGTTTTTTTTCGTTACATTTTTTAAAAGCTGCTCTAACCAGTCTCACTCTCTCTCTCTCTCTCTCTCTCTCTCTCTCTCTCTCCTCACTCAGTCCGCCTGTCCTTTAATCCCATTCACACTAGTTGAGTGACAAACCTAATTGGAGTGCAGAGAGGGTCCAGTGGGAAGCCAGACATGAAGCAAAAGAGACACTCACTTCTGTAAAGAAACACGCAATACAGAGAGGCAAAGACAGTGATGGCCAGTCAAATAGACAAGTGGGAGCGGAGCAATCAAAGCAGATTGAAAGCGTGATGTGTGTGTGTGTGTGTGTGTGTGTGCGCGCGTGTTCAAGTGTGTGATATGTTGTTTAGAGCAGAAATGTCAGTTCGCTGACGTAAAGCGCATCCCTGCGGAGGCCATCAATCACCCTCATTTCAAATTTGTTGTTATTGACACATGTTAGATTGGCCAGTTAGGCTTGAAATACAACGGTACCTGTGAGCTTCAGTAGCTCATGATCAACTGCTGCTCAGTATACGTCTTTATTTTGGCTGTCTGTCTGGAGTCCTGTTGATGTTTTCCTTTTTTAAAATCCTGTTAAAGTTGCAGACTTGTTAAAGAGGCCATCTGGCTGTGTGCTTTGAGTGAGGCTATTGCTTCAGGTTGATCATACACAGATGGATTATCATCAGCGTTGGGAGCCGTCCAATATTCTGTGAGTGAAACGACGCTACTTCTGACGGTAACACACGCGGTAGTTACCATTTCTAAAGTTTCAGTCACTTTGTTAGTTGTCAGGGTTCTGATGATACACTGAGCTCACGACTCGAAGTGATTCACGACAGTACGCATTTCCACAACATTACAACATGAGTTTTACAGGATTTTCCTTTGTTCCTAAGTTAGGTAGAGTAACTGGTTCTAAAGCTTGAACCTAGATATTGTATTTACATTTGAATGTGAACGGATAGCTTACATTTTTTGGGTCTCAGTAACTTTCAAAATAATTGACAGAATTTTCAAGCAAATCTCACACAAAGAAAACAAGGAAGAAAATGTCTTCAATAAACAAGGGCTAATTACAGAATTTGCAGGTTGTTTTGTTTTTGTCTGTCGTTTTCTCACCGTTTTCCTTTTCTGACGTCGAACACATTCGACATTTGTCAAGGAAGGGAAGTGATCACACACCAGAGTGCGTCCTCTGCAGTTTGCATCACAATGCATTTTTTTAACCCACCGGTTTAACTGGTTAAACATTTGTATTGATTTTTAACTGATGCATCTTCACAATGGTTGAGTGTTAAAACAATTGTCTTGCTGCTGTCTCTCCTGCTCCTCGTGACCTAAATGTTCGCGTGTGGCGGTGTGGGTCCAAGCTGTTGATTTCTCGCCCACAAAAAAATTGAGCTTATCTCCTGGAAGTGAAACTCATCTTGAAGTCTCTGCTGGGGACTTTGAAGCAGCACATATACGCTCAAGGGGGTCTCACTCTTGAGGATGCTCCTGCCACATATCCCACTGCAATCACCCCACGAGAATATTTTCATCCTGACTTTCAGCTCGACTTTGGACGCCCGTTTGAACTGAGTGTCCGCACACCCAAAGTTTGAGTTCCAGAGTGGATGAGTGACGCATCCCGTCTCCTGGCGGAGGACAGAAGAGGTGCTCATCCTCTGATGCCGCTTTTCTCAAAGATGAACATCGCAGGATGTTTTCTCCTGAAAAACTCTTTCATTGAAACATAGAACAAGTAAATATTTCCAATACTCGATACTGTGGCTCCAAATGGAATCCAGCACAGAAGCAGAATGGAATTTTAAACACTGGTGTTCTCATCAGTTGCCATTTCACTAAACTCCTGTGTACACCACAATGAGACGGTAATGTGCAAAGTCAGGCTCCATTTTCAAGTAAAAAATTAAAATTTCTGTTGCGTTTTCTTGTCAACAGTATACAGAGCTATTTACAGTGCAACTTTTTAAAAATGTGTGCGATTTCCCTAATGAAAACTGCCTCGTTTTCCAAACGTCATCTAAACGCGAAGCTTTTCTGAAACAAAAATGCAAAAACTATGCGTTTTCATTTGAAATGTTGCCATATGAACAGGTTTTAAGACATCCCAATTAAAACACTAATGGAAGTATCAGATGAGGTTTTTTTTTTTTTCTTATTGAAACAAGTGAATTCAGTTCTTCAGTTTTCAGCCGCTTCTGCAGCCCTGATACCATCGACACAAGTGCCTGTGTTTACAATCACAGCTCCCAGCTCTAAGAATAGAGTGTGGTAAGTCTGAAAAATGACCTAACATAATCCTTCACCTCGCAGCATGATGTCTTTAATGTGCTAAGGGCCAAGCTCTGATCTTTCTGATCTCCTTTATAAGTCGTCCTCCCCTACCATGTTGAAAATCAAAAGTCTTGCCGAACGGCAGGCGGAATGAAAAGACGGAGGGCTCAGGGGCCACGGGACTCAATATTGTTTAAACGCAACGATAACTGCCCATTTTCAGACAGCTCACTTGTTCACAGCGAAGGTCCCTCAAATAGCTGTGTAACAAATTAAAAATGAGACCTTGGAAGACACGAACAGTAATCCTCTTTAACCTCTGCGCTGTTGTTTTTTTTTTACCAAGTGAAGTGTGTGCCGGAACTCTGTGGCATTCTTCTTTAAAATAGGAAAGGAAACATGAGTAACACACAATAATAAACAAACTGAATTCAGTTCATTTATCCTCTACAACCCAACTTCACATGTTTTTCAAAGGTAGACGGTATTCATTTTTATTTTCTGTATCAAACCCTTATTTTGAAGCATGTCCAACTCCAGCGAACCCAACACCGTACACAGCATTTTCAAGTGAAAATGCAAATGTTTTGTTGTGTTATGAGCGCCTGTTTACAAGGCAATGGTGCTCAGGGTCACTGAAAACTCAACTTTTTGAAAACTGCTCCCAAGGTGGAGCGTTGAAAACCTCCCGACTCCATCCCGGTGGAAACGGGGGAAAAACACAACTTTCCTGAAGCGCTGCTGCTGCACAGCAAATAGTTCCTCTGCACTGCTCTGCTCAGCAGATGGACAATCACAACATTTTCATCCATGGAGTCGCATGGCTCCCAGTCCAGATTCTCCTGGACTTGGTAGTTTTAGAATCGAGAGTTGCCATGTAAATTTGAAACTTTACTGACATGCAAACAAAAGTGCGTTTTCACTGGAAACGTTCGCATGTGAACGAGGGGCTTGTTCTCTGGCTTTCTGCTACATACTACCATACTCTCTGTCAATCACTCCACACCCGTATTTGAGATTTGGTTTTTGTATCTCGTGTCTCGTTGCATATTCTTCCTGGTTCTCCTGGAGTGCAGGTGATGATTGTAATCAGCAGACTTGTCGCACACAGCAGCCTCTTTCTTGTGCAGGTGAGAAAATGAGGTTACAGATGTTTAAATCCCCCCATGAACCCTCAGCTTCCTGTTCGGGGTGCAGCTTGCCAGTCAGCTCATGTCTGTTCACTTCAACTCCAGCGCTCCCAACTAACCAGATCAGATCTGATTTAAAGTCTCTGTAGTTTCACGTTACCATCTGCAGCTGATTGAGTTTATCCAGAACTTTCCATTGTTTCAACTGTTTATCTGTTTATCCCGAAGCGTCTTCTGTCTCGGTTTACTCTCTCTGCTCTTCAGCTCCAGCAAACTGTTGTTTTCATGGAAACTCTCTGACAATTCACTGCCCACTGTCTGTTCAGCACCAAATGGCACTTTATGGCATAGTTTATTCCTGCATGTTGTCTTTTCTTCTAGAAAGACACACTTTTCCTCGAGTTTTCTGAATCTCAGAACACTACAGCTTACATTCTCCACACAACTCTGAGTGATTAATACTGCTGCTCTCACACCGCCGAGTGAGTAAGAAGGTGTTTAAAATAAGTTCGCCGTGACTCAGGTTGGTGGGAAAACAAATCAAACCTTTGCTCGTGCTATTTCTGAACATTTCAAATCACAAAGAAATGCATTGTGCATCCCATCTGAGCTATGAAACAAAATGTGATCACTTTTTATTGATCGTGAATTCACCAGTTCAGTTTGGAGAGGCTATGTTAATGATTTGGATCGAAACACACACTCGATAATTTTAACGTCCACCTGCCTTTTTTTGGTCTGGACTCTGTTGAAGCACATTAAATGTTATGATTAAACTACTGTGAAATCATAACTCAGTCTTGAAATGATGTGATTAGCGGGCAGATGGCAGTTTAGCAACCTTAAATGGCCTCCTCTTTTGTCTTACTTTTAATAATTATGAGAGAAAAGTTTATTCAATGCAGGTTATTATTGCATTGGTAGATTAATCTTTTAAAAAATATTGACACAATGATTCAAACTGAGTGGTATGATAAGCTAATTTTAATGAAAACCAACTTTGAGTGATAATCAATATATATATCTTTTTTTCCCTCCTGGAAGATTTCACAAGATTTGAATTTCAGCAGATGTGCTAATGAAGTGGTTTTGAGAATCTTAGACAACTTGTTAAGCTTTTTAATATTTATTCCCACTGAGGCGCTCCTCTGTTATTTCACGCTTCTGACGGACAAGCAGTGACAGCCAATGAATGGCTCTGAAGGCCTGAGGTCGCCTGTGTCAAGACAAAGATGAGAAGATTTTTATGGAAACGTTTAAAGTGAAATGCACGCTGCATGTGTGGGAGTGCCCCAGGCCTTCGCTGTGTTTAGACCATCAAGCATTTTATCACATCGAGACGTGAGACAGCCTCTCTTTTTTTTCCCATTGCCCACACAAACACTAACAGACGACACCCCTGCCAAAGAAGTCACTGTTGGATGAGTGATTAAACTTTAACTAAAGCCCGATGAAACAAATCAAATACACACTGACACCACTTCACATTCAAACTGCCTGAAAACAGCTTTTCCCCGTGACAGTGGGACTTAAACCCGCTGCAGTCATTGAAAGATAAATGAAAAGAGCCATCCAAAGATGTTTAATGAAATAATTAGCTGTCAAAAGGCAGGCTGCGGAGCCGGGTGAGAATCCATCAGCAGGCAGGATAAAATCCCCAGGTTTACGTTATAATCCCGGCTTTCAGGAGCCTCAGCGATATGGCCCACATTTCGCTGGGATTAATTGACAGACTTGTCACCGGAGTGAAAGCTGTTTGGGGGCAACAGCAAAGTCGGGACCTAACACGGAATAACTGCGGCTTAAATAGACGGCCGGTAGTGGTGCCTGAAATAAAACCCCGTGACTGCGTGAGTGTGTGAGGTGTGAGCAAGGTGTGTGGATCTTTGTGTTTTGGTTTGTTTGTGAAGTGCATCTAAAGTTTGCCCGGCTGACACTGAGTGATTATTGCTTTTTGTTTTCCAGTCCAGGATTTCAAGTGTTTCCAAACTTGGAGTTGTCCATTATGGTTCTGTCCAATTTCCAAGTCGGAGTAAAAGCTACCTGACCGTCCGAAGACTGACATCCTGCTCTGGAACATAATGTCCTTCCTTGAACCTGGTCTTATCTCTCTCTTTTTTTTTTTTTTTTTTTTTTGAGGTGAGTGGTAAATTCAAAGCCTGGGAAAACCTTCTTTAGCCTTTTGAAGTTCCCAGACCTGTTTGCGTGAAATCAATCGCAGGCACCTTTTTTCCAATGCTTCACTTCAAAGTGCTGTCCTGTCTCGCTGCCGCCGCGGAGGCCTGCCTCCACTTTCGTCCGTGGCACTCAGAGATTGGTCCCTCTCGGTTCTTAAGTAAGATTCTGCTCTCTGATTACACTTCCCCTAGTTGAGGGATTGTTAATGGAACATAAAAATAACTGACCCTGAAACTGTGGATGGTAGGGTGCATTATTTAACTACTCGTACCATGGCCTCCGGGGAGAGGAGGGAGGGAGGAGAGATAAGACAAGAAATAACGGCCAAAAGAGGGAAGGGGAAGGACAAAAAGAAGCACGGCGAACGTGCAGACATGTCTTTGGCGAGACGTATGACGTCTGTGTGCAGCCGTGAATCTCGTACGTTAAGAAAGCAACGGCTATCGTTGCTGCTGTCCTCCGTCCTCGACTGAAACGCAGCCCCGCCACATGCACGCCTGGTTCCAATAATTTCTTTAAGGGTCACACGTCCTGATGGTGCTGTAATTGGTCTCCTGTGTGCAGATGTTGCTGGAACATTTGGATTCATGCCTTAAGGCTCCACATCTCCGTGTCTGCGTGCGGGAGCGGCGGGAGAGTGGTACGAAACAAAGAACAACAATGGCTGGATGGCACAGGTTGACAGAGAGCCAGTCCCACTGCTGATGCGCGAGATGTTTCACGTCTGTTACATGAATTATTAACGCCGAAGCGCCTTTTGTGTTCTCAATAACAAAAACAAAGGACTGGAAATGAGGTAATGACTCCGTATTATATCAGCAGCAGTAAATCAGTCAGACATGTTGGTTATGGAATCCACTAACCGATGGGTTTTATTCAAAGATTTGTGAAGGTAAAAGCCAAACTGTTTCCACGGAATGCTGACTCAGGGTCCCTCCACCATCGCAGCTCTTGTGGAGTGTTCCTGATCTGCATTCTTTCGTATCTGTCTAAAGTGGACCTTGCACGGTGAAGTGGTTAACCGGTGACAAGGTCACAGGTGACCAAGGCCCAATGAAGCGCATGTTGAGCGATATATCTGCCTTCTGAGTCACTGTAATAGAGATCCAAGTCTGTCATCTGTCCATGCGAATATCCGTGTTCTCCCAAAACGTTCTATTCACAGTTACTTTATTTCAGGAAGTAAACTTGTCATTGCCAATTATAAACCCAAAAGACGGAAAACAAGCTGCTTTTGGTGGAGCTCCAGAGTGAGCCATTGGTTTCTTTTCAGTGACTCGAACTCACAAAAATGTGTTCTTATGGTAGAAACAGTATGAAGTATGAAGAAAACAGTTTAACATGTTTAGCATGTGTAAAAATAGAATCATTAACAAATTACGGAACTCTGATGAAATCAAAATCTTGATTTTAACCACATCAAGGATTCTGCTCATGTTTACAGGATTATCCGACGACATTCAACACAGCCTCATTTCATTTTCATCATTTATTACTGTGCTGACCTATTGCTGCTATTACTTATGTATGCCCTGGAGAGCTTTTATAATCCTTTCATTTCTGTTTGATTTTTTTTATTACATTACACAACTTAAAGAACCCATTTAGCAAAAAAAAAAAAAAAAGGCTGGCATTATGATGGTAGCATTATGGGTATGTTTTATGGCTGAGTAGCTGTTCATCACAGCTTTCTTTTAATGGTTTCCTGTAATATTTTGTGTGATATCCGATAAAAAGGTCTAGCCAGCCTCTCATTCTCAGCATTTACAATATATTGTTGTTTTTAACAAAGAGCACCGCTGTAGTGAAGTCATTCTCTAATAAATTTAACCAAGTCCGACATATATAATTAATATTTGCCTGTGACAACGCATTCATCTGATCCAGCGGTGACCAAGGGAGAAAGGGTTTTTTTTTTTTTGTTAATTTCCATCAACTGAGAAAACATACATCACCTTCGAAATGAGCTCATAAAATTATATGAGTAGTTTATCTGCAGCAAAAACCTTTATTTTAGGACATTTTTCATTGAAATTTCATAGCTACAGTTTAAACTGGGTACACCCGATGGCATCACTTTAAGTGATGGAGCCACTTAAGCCAGGGATGTCAAATAGAAGGCCTGTGGGACAAAACTGGGCCATAAGAGGCTCAAATACGGCTGCCAAACCACCAAGCCTGCCTGGATTTTGCACCAGAAGGTTTAATTAAAATAAGCTTCATTTGTAGATTTTGTAATTTTCAAGAGAAATTGTTTGGTTTTTGTAAAAACAAAAATACCTCAACAAAGAAAAAGTTTAAATCTAAAGGTAATTCTGGTACTATTTTACTGGTGTGGTCCACTTTAGATGAAGTTGTTCTGTTTGTGGCCTCTGTTTGAAACGTCCGACTGACACATTTACACTCTTACACATGTTGGCTGTTTTTCCATTGTAGCTGTTTCTCACAATTCTAGCCTTTTAGACAGTTTTATTTGCTTCAATGATTTTTCTAGCAATTATTTAAGTTTTGGTTATTAGCATTTTAGAGCCAGACCATGAGTCTCCTTTTGAAAGTTAGTGTGGCGTTCATATGAAGTAAACATCAGCTGAAACTGTGGATTTGAATAAAATCTTCTGGAAGTGTCATCGAGGGGCTACAGGGCCATATGAGTTACAGACCCCTGGACTGGAGCACACTATAGGTCCATCATGAGTCCCTCTGCTGTCTGACTTTATCTGCCATCTTTGTTCTTTAAGTTGTCTGAATCCACTGCAGGACCCTCATAAACCAGACAGAAAAGAAGGCACTGGCTCAACACGAGCAACAAAAACTCATTTGGATCAGAAACTGATCTCCACTGCAATCCAAACATAAAAGTCAGAGGGTAAATTAACCTGGCTGACAAACATACATAAAAACACATTAAAATAAAACACTTGACCTTTGTTTCAAATCTCAGCAGTGGATCGCCCACACAGGACACACACACACTCACAAATCCCATATCCCATGCAGCCTGAGTTATTACCATTCAGAGAGGAAGTGTGTTGGCCGTGATAAAGTACATCAGGTGTCGAGAAGTGTCTTCCACACATCTGAGGATCCACGGGTCGGTGCTCTCTGTGGACGCCGGTGTTTTATACTCTGAAGGCAAACCTTGAGCTGGAGGGCCTGGCCCTGTCCGACACACACACACACACACACACACACACACACACACACACACACACACACACACACACACACACATACACACATGTTTATGCATACAAGACGACATCTCCACAAACACACACTTGCTTGTACACACTTGGGATTCTTATTCACACCCCAGACTTGTTGTCGGAGCTCAGGCAACCTTGCTCCCTCTCTCCCTCTCTCCCTCCCTCTCTCTCCCTCTCTCTCCCTCCCTCCCTCCTTCCCTCTCACTTCAGTGTCATCAAGGGGATTCAATTTTTGCGTCTGTAAATCAGCCGTGGAGCTCTCTGTGTCCATCTGCCGCCGCACTCTCGTCTCTCCCTTTCTTTCCATTCACATGAATTTGTCCCCATCTCCTTCTGCTCGCCGTCCGTCTTCCTTCAAAATGTGGAGAATTGTGGGCTTTCGGAGTAAATCCAGTTGAGATTGCAGCCGCAGAAATGACAGAATATATTATATTTGTTTCTCTCCGTCCCTCTCCCTTTTCTTTCACTGCTCATATTTGTCTGCACCTGAGCATGAAATCACATTGCTAATCTATTGAACTTCACACATCAGTGTGACACATGGAGATACATGGAGTGATTTATTTATGTGTAATGAATTTAGAGCAGCCGTCTGGTTCCGTAAAAAAAAAAAAAAAAAGGAAAAGTTCAAGGATTCCAAACCTTTGAGACACAACAAAAAAAGTTCCTTCGTGCAATGCACACATTAATGGAAATTACTTGATAGCTATTTCTGCTGTTTTTCCTCCATACCTCGATCTTTCCACTGATAGATGGAAAAGGTCAGTGCTACCATGATCCTTTGACCGTGATTGGGCAGAATACTAGCAGGGTCATCCTGAAATACACATTTTTCCATTGTTTTAAAGCAAAGACAGCCGGTTTGTTTTCGGAACACCTGAAAAAGTTCAACATTTCAAAAAAAAAAAAAGCGTGCAAACTTTAACACCTTTTTGTTAACACAAACTGGAGAAACAACTTAATTTTAATTCATACCCCCAAAAAATAAGTCATCATAATATTGGAATGTAAAACAGAACAACAATACAGTTCTGTATTTAAGTATATTAAGCCAATCCTACTCACGTATCAGTCCCAGACATTCATAATAATGTGAAGCGACAGTGTGAAAACACTGTGTAGTTTGCATGTTTTCCTTTTATTTCCTCAATCTGAGCTGTTTGAGGTTGATGAGTGACTTATTTTTCCTGTGAATTGTTTCGGTAAAATTTTGAGTCTTCTCAGTCAAGTGAATGAAATGTGTTCAAATGTTGTAACCTGGAATTTATAAACATACAATGTAGAATTGGTTGCGGGATTCAGATTTTACACTGGATATATTTGTAGCCAGAGGCGGAGCGTGGGTCTCAGTGCAGAGGGGGCGGAGCATTCTCGACGGGCCCTGATGACAGTAATTTTACCATGCAAACAATACCTCATGCTACCATCAAACAATCAATCAATCAATCAATCAATTTATTTTTGTATAGCCCAGTATCACAACAACAGTTGCCTCAGAGGGCTTCAAGATGTTACACTGGTTGGTAAAAATAAAAACAGTGAATAAGCATAATGTTAATATGTCAAATTCACAGCAACGAGACAAAACGAAGCAACCACCGCCTTAGACCCTCACATCCGGCAAGAAAAAACTCCTAAAACCCAGTGGGAAAAGAAGAAATGTAGGGGAGAACCGCAGTATGGCGTGATCCCACTCTCAGGGACGGACAGCTTTGGCAACAGCTAGCAACACACGAATGCTCACTTTTATTGAGCCAAGCAAACCTATATGCCTCAGAAAGCAGAATAAAGTCACGAACCAGTTCACAAACTTTTTCTGAAGAACAAATACACATTCGCACGCACGCACACGTGCGTGCGCACACACACACACACACACACACACACACACACACACACACACACACACACACACACACACACACACACATAAATGCAGCCTGTGTCAATCTCAGAGCGTCTGCTGTCCATGGTCCTGAAAACTCAGATAAAAACTCACGGGCTAAATCTGTACCATCTTTGATACAGTTTAAATACAAAATGAACACAGCTGGTCTAAAATTACACAATCTATTCAGATAGATATAGACACAGCTATCTATGTCTTTTGGAATTCACGTATATTAGAAAAAAAATGGACTCGGCGGTGTCTTATAATTGAGAGCAACACAAGGCACATTCAAATAGGCAGCTGTTTAAGACCACAGCATTCTGATAAAGATAATATTTTTGAAGGTTTCACTGACTCACCAATGTTAGGTTTTGGGGAGTTCCGCTAGCGGCTAGCATAGTGTTTAGCATACTGTTTAACTTCCCTCCAAAGAGTTCAGATCAAGTGCAAAAGAAAAAACTCATTCATTGCGCACAGCCAATCAGCGCTGGCTTACAGCTCTGATGCATTCATGGACAGTCCTAATGTAAGAATTGGCAAATTGGAGCCCATGATCATATGCGTATACCTTCTCGCACACACTGCACATTTTATTATAATAATTTATTTACGAGTAAATGTGAACACATCACATGAAACGGGGCCCTATGACCTTGTGTCGGTCGCCCCCTTGCCCCCACTCTGGCTCCGCTACAGTTTGTAGCTTTTCCTGACAGAATAAATGTTCAACACCTTGCTGGTTAAAAAGAAAAAGCTTCCTTCAGAAATTCAATCTGTCAGAATGAAAGACGACCCTCCAGTTTTTCTACTATTATTACCAAATTTCCAGTTAATGACAGAAAATATTCAGTTAATGTGACCTCTGCACCGCTGCTTTTGCTTCACGCCAACTTCTTTTAAAGACTGTATTGTTTGAGTTCTTCTGCATTTTTCTCCAAAGACGGAAACTCATCTGTTGCGCCTGCACAGGTGCTGCTGGGTCACGATTTCCCCGAGAGGGACAATCACACATTGATGAGAACAGAAAAAAGTGTTGGGAAACATTAATATTCATGAATAAAGATCACGCTTGCTCTTGCAGGTGTCCGGATAAGAAGATAACGCTCTGTTAGCATGCTTGATTTCAGCTGTTTATTTTTTGCTTTTAAAATTTCAAACCAGGCCTGACGAATGAGGTCAAAAAAAAAAAAAAATCTGGCTTTTACAGCAAGCCTTTCATGTCAGATCTCGGTGATCTCAGGTAGACTCTGACACGTTTAGCTGCGCTCGGATAAACACACATATACACACACATATGTGTGTATATATACAATCCTTCCAAAGCAGCAGTAATGATTTTCAGACCAGAGAAAATCGAACAGCTTGCATCACACGACAGTCGGTGTTACAAAGACTTAAAGTTTATCTCGGCTCCTCTTTCACATGCAGCCACAGAATTACCACAGATTAGTGTAGTTAGTGTAATTAGTGACTGGTTTGGAGCAATCTGGCCTTTGATGATTGTAACTTCCTCGTTATGTTGCCCTTCGTCATTTTAAAAGGTGAAACTGTTGCGTAGACCTAATTGGTAAAGACGGTGAGTCGGGCACTTTCTCATTCGGCAAACGGGTTAAATCCATTTATATCGTGGTACACTGCGTTTATTTCAAGTCTTTGTGTGTCTTCAGGTTTATTAATAAATCCCACTTTATTGATCATCAGTGCTGTACTGAGTCTAGCTCCGGTCCTGATTTCACCGACTTTACACCTGAAATATCAACATATTTACCTAATTTCCATAAAACTCTGCCTCAATCAATTGCACCTTTCTTATGCATCTTTCACTCACAGTAGGTGGCTAAAAATACTGGGACACTTTTAAAAACTGACAAATTGTTATGAAAAAAAAACAAAGATTTCAGCATGGGATCAGATTTGAACAGTGATGGTGAAAAGCAGCAGCAGTAACATCGAACAGAGAATCACCACGTTTCTCGTTTTGGTTCGGTCCAACTCCTCTTATTAAGCTTCTCATTGTTCCCGCAGTTATTGCAATTAGTTAACATGTATGTCTAAACACAGCACACGATTTAAGTTGAATTGATCCTTGTAAAAGTGTGCAGAATGAACTAGAGTTGTTCAGTAGTCAAGGAGGCTGACAACCGGTATTTACAGCCGACTCTCATTTGCAGTAAAAGTGAAAATATTATTAAATTTTGAATAATACAAAACATCTTAGGCTTCTATAGCTACTTCCTGTTTGTGTTTTGTAGGCTACAGACAGTTTTCAGAGTTTTTCATCATTGTTCCTTTTTTTCTCAGTGAGAGAAATATACGTCTGTTAGCACTGAATAATTTGCATCTGTGTTTTATATTTAGTAAGTGAAATGTTTCTCAGTTTAATTTGTTCCATCAAGTTCTGTGACTATTGTGCGTTTATCGTGTCAATTGGTTTTCCTATACAAGTTAGCATTAAGCTACTCGGACTTCATTTTCATAATGCATGTTGTGATTTACTTTCTTATAGCGTCACGTCTGTGTGGAAAGCAGAATTCAGCCTTTCCATGATTAATCTGCCAGTCAGGAGACTTATTTCTTCTCTCCAAAGGTTGTTTCACTGTCAAAGCCTATATAACATATATCTATGGCTCTATGTACAAATGTCTATGTCTCTGCATTTATCTGTGTGCATGCATCTGTCACTGCTGATTGGCTGTTAGCTCTGTGTGATCAATGAGATGGTGCTGTGGGCAGGACAAACTGCAGGCAGCGTAAACACCAGGCAGAGAGACGTGGTTGTATTTGAGCCAAAAATAATCCTGTGTCATATTGATCTCTTATCAGCAGTCGGATTAGAAAAAAAAGGCTGATGCCGGTATGCGTCAAAATGCCGAAGATCGGCCTGGCTGATGATCGACTGATCCCTAGAATACACTTTGCATTGGGTGCATGGAAGCATCCCGGCTCCGTTCGATGTTCTGCGTCATGCACATTATGTTTCAAGTGAATTTGCACATTTTTTTTTCCCATTCTGTGTCGTTTCAGTGTTGCTGTGACACATTAGCTTCTTATTAACCACTCAGTGAGTCAAATGGCAACGTTTCATTTCGTCTGTTTAGGTTAATAACTCATTATTTAAATCTGGTATTTTCAAACACATGGGTTCCTGTAGGAGAGATGTTTTCATACATTCATAAAGATAATTATGGGCACAGCAGGCGACAGCTCAGAAAAAGGTAAGCTAACGGTTATTTCTCTCTGAATGCATCTCAGGTGCTGATGATAAAACGAGTTAATGAGTTTTCGTACGTCACTTCAGTCCTGACAACTTTTGGGTTATTCCCAACACTCCACAAGGACTGGCTGTCCCTGGTGGGGACTCGTGAGTTCCGTGAGAAATTTCAAAATGAAAAACACTTTTATATGTAATGCAATAAAACTGCTTAGCTTTTTCTTTTTTCATTCAGCAACCGAAGGTCATGACGCTTTTGGATGTACCTTCACTCATCACTGCCAAGGAAAGCTAACTATGGGTAGCTGGCAAAACGTATTTTCGCATTTTAATTAATCCACGACGTCAAAGTTATTGACTAAAGTTGAAGGTAACACTGTGTGCTCAGTTCGTGTATTGGACGATTACAGTTTGAAATCAGAGAACTTGAGTGATGCAGAACTTAAGAAATGCGTGAATAAAGAGCAGGACCAAGTTCAGCTTTGAGCTCCAGCTTCCTCAGCCATCCCAGGAAAATTTAATCACAAGTTTCATGCTCTCAAGCCTCGAGTTGTTACGATACCACAGTGAAGCAACAACGTATCCGACATGTGGAAAACCGCCACATCGACACTGTTGGGAATTTTGACTTGTAACACAAACGTCTGCTAATCAAACAGTAACGGGCTTACGCAGCTGTCAGTCTGACCCCGGGTGCCATTGCGCACAAATAACACATAGACGGCGTGGACGATCGGCCCCACAAACAGACTGTGAAGGTTCAGAAGACGCAACGAGACAAAAGGCGTGTGTGAGCCTCGAGGGACCGACTCCTATAATGAGCCAAATCTGAAATGTGTGAATCTGACAACAAATTCCATCAGTTGCATTTTCAAGGCCCGTCCCGCTCGCTCCTCCTGTCTCCGCGACTATCTTTGACTCTGCTGCCTTATCTCCACACACACACACACACACACACACACACACACACACACACACACAGTTTATCTAATCACTACACCCCAAAATCAACAGAAACTTCTGAAAGTTGAAGATGCCCCCAGACTATTTTAAACTGTGAGCGTGCACGTGCGAGAGTGTGTGCACGTTTCCAGCCCCTCAGTCATGGCCTAATTGAAGTATCTGAGGCCGGGGACACAGCAATGTGAAGTGCTAATTTGATTTGTGTTTGCGGCTCTCTGAGAATGGCTTGATGGAACTGATGCAATTAGTGGTAACACAATTGTGTCTTTGTTACTGTGTGTGTGAGAGAGTGTGTGCAGGTTGCTGGGTTATTTATTTAATTTTCATATGCATTTGCATGTGTTTTCCTGCATTATCTTATGTATTTTGAAAGACTGTTCCGCTTTCCACAGCCAAAGGAAGCCGCTTCAACCACAACTGCAAAGTTTGCCATCAAGTGGCAAAGTAAACATGGCTGATATCCTGTCTTAATTGATTTGTTTGTGTTTGTTGATTGAGATGAGAGATGCAGCCGCGGAGTGTAAACGTTCAAATTATGAAAAGCAGACTGCATAATTACATCTCTGAATATTTCCCTATGGGAAACTCCCTACGGGGCCCGAGTGAAGGGAGGTAGAGAAAAAGGCAGCGCCGGAAAAGGCGTTCCAACAACCTACCCAGTTAACGTAAATGTGGTTTGAACTCAATCATTACACGTCTCACGGCTCCATCTCTTCCTCCGCCCCGGAGACTAGTGGATTAGATTGAAACACTGGATTAAATTAATCCGCAACCCAGGATGAGGATTATGAGTGTGGGTTTTGAGAGATTTATAGCATGTTGCATAATGGATTTACATGACTTTTATGGGTTTAAACCAGTGTATTGAGATCCCCAAGGAAGCATAAAAGTACAGTAAACTGGCAGGAAAAAAGGCAAGACAGAGCAAAGAGTGGATTATTTCACTTCTTCCCCTTCGCACGTCAGTCTGAGGAACTTCTTTTAATTCCATGTGCAAAGTTATACTTGTGAATAAATGTAGTTTAGTGCAGCCGGTGGTGGATGTGTCAGTTCACACTGAAATGAGAGAATGGCACAGAGGTGCCCAGCAGGGACGAGCAGGCAGATAGGCACACATTTAACTTAAAAACTCACATATTTAACCAGGGTCTGAACACACACACACACACACACACACACACACACACACACACACACACACCACGTGTGTAATTCATTTACAGTGACAGGTGCCGTGTGGCAAAGAGCACGAACGTAGATCCTCATCAGTTCATATAATCCCAACCGGCCTCTTTAGGTGATTGTGGATTTGATATTAAATCATCTGCTGTGGCTCAGTGACGTCCGTCCGTCCGTCCTGATCAGAACCACCTCAGGAACACCAAAATAAAACATGGTTTTCACACTGTCATTTCACATTATCTGATTTTCAAAGCATCAATTTCACTTAGCGTTTTGAAAAAAAAAAAAAATTGCCACTCTTTCTCTAATTGGTAATTAGCGGTTCAGTTTGTGTCTTTAATTCTCTCTTTGTAAATACAGTGTATACAACTTCCTTTTTACTCTGAAACATCTGCTTTTTCACTGCAGTTTAGCCATTAACCAGAATTCTAGACAACTTATCAAACACATTTTTACCACGATCACTTTTGCAGAGTGTAATATCTGAGATGAATACAGTCAGGGAAATCCAAGTCAAATCAATGAGTTACTGTTGTTTTATTGATGACATGTGAACACGATGCCATGTTGAATGCAAACAAACACGATACCATTAGCCAATCACTGTCCACTCTGACGGTAAACTTTGAGTTAGTTGAAACCAAAGTAGCATGAAGTTTCTACACAGACTTAATTCGGATTTTTTTTTTATCAAGAATCACTGTCAAAACTAATAAAACAGGTTGTAAACAAACTACAGCAGTTACCAAAGCAAAGAATCATTTTAAATCTCTCCGAGTTACTATACTAGTAATAGGTCATCTTATTAGTCAGACTCAATTAAAGTTGATATTTCAAGCACACCCGACTCGCTCGCCTGAACTAACTTGAGAAATTAGCTGGAAAAAGTCATTGTGTGTTGCAAACATTCTCTCCCAGAGAGTTATATCTCGCCTTTCCCTCATTTATCTCATTGCATGTTTATCCAGATTGAATGTCAACTCGGTGGCTTTGTGAGTCTAATTATTCTGTGACGGTGTCGGTTGAGCAGAAACGGCAGCACAGAAGAGTTGTTGTTGTTGGACTTCGGGGGAGTCCGGTGCTCCAGACTGGCCGGATGATTACCAATCAACATTTGTGATTTCATCATTCATGCCGCAATCGCAGTGCAACTAGAAGAAGAGGCAGTGTCACAATGTGGGGAGTGTGCATGAAAGTTTGGGCTGTTTTCTGCCTTTTCATTCCCGCTTTGACAGAAAATGTTCCGGCACAAACACAGTTTCCGCTCACTTTGCTGTATCTGAGGCCCAGTTTACCCGAGAACACAACAGAGCAACTGAAAATGCAACTTCTTAACATTTAACTCTGAGACCATCGCCACGTAGACGACAGAAAACGGAACTTTTCTGAAATGCTGTGTATAGCATAGTGTGTGTGTGTGGTGTCAATCACTACGTTTACATGCAGGCAATAACCCTTTTCAAACCCTTTTCAAACTCGAATGTTGGCAATAACCCAATAGCGCGTGGCCATGTAAACACCTGCCAAAACCTGGAAAAGCTCATTTTTGAGATTTGTAAAACCCGATAAAGACCGCGGGGTTACTCCTTCTCAAACTCAAAAGTGCCGCCATGGAAACAGATAACGAGTAACAGGACATTGTTTTTGGTTCTGCGCATGCTGCCATCTGCAATGAGTCATGGTCTTTTGAGTCCAGCAACGAGTAGGCGCGAAACTCACCACAGTTTTGTCTCTGTGAGGCTTCCGTAACGTACGATACAAACTGTTATTCTGAGCGTGCACGTCGCACATGCTTCCTTCTGAAAGTCGGAGATTTGTATGGACTGCAGAAAAATCATGTACAACAGAACAACCATTCTGTCTGCGTTCTGTCTACAGAACGGAGTCACCGCAGCAGTCCGCCTCTGCAGTCCAGTGGAGGAGGTTGCCAGATCTGTCGATCTAGCCCGTAAAAAAATCTGAAACTCGTAGAAAGCAGCCCAAACCTCCATCTCGGTTGAAAATGCACGTTAAAACCGTATTTGTATGATTAAAAAAAACACGTCATAAACACATAATCATTTAATCAACCCATCCAACGTGTTCAAAAAAGAAGCTTGCTTTGCCGGAAACCCCACCCAATCTGGCAACACAAAGCCGCTCTGATCAGAGCTGTTTTGTTTTGAGAACAGCATGACGTGCGCCGTTGTTTGGAAAGGGAGATCCCAATTGAATGCGCTGACTTGTAAACGGGGTAACTCTGTCTGTTAAAGCATGTAAACGGGGTTTTCCTAATGTCTCAGAAACCCAGATATTGACCTGAACCTGAATTTTAGCTGCATGTAAACGTAGTAAATAAAAAAAAAGTAAACAACACCTCCTACTGGCCCAACATGGAAGCTCCAGCATTTCATTTTGGTATTATTTTCAAATCGTTTTCATAAAGACGTGAAACTTTTCTGAAACAAAAACACAAAAACGCTTCGTTCTCACTTGAAACAGGAACTAAGAAGGACACAGAGAGTGGCATCAGGAACAAAGACAAGCAGAGATGCTGGTGAATAACATGACACAGTTGCTGCAAATAAATCTGACAAACAAAAATGAACAAACATGTACGGCAAAGATAATTATAATTAATTCCACAAACAAAAAGCTCTTAATGCCCTGTACTGTATTTCAGACACAATTTATAAGATAATACTGTTTTCCAAAGGCTTTCCACAAATCTTAATGAAAAGTTTATTTTATCAAGGAGATAAAACAAAGAAATTAGCTTCCAGAAATATCCCCCAAAAATTTTTTTCTTGGTTTTTAAGCTGTGCTGAGGAGTCTCTGCAATGTGATTGGAGAGTAGAGAGGATGTGGAAGGGATTTTATTGTTGGGAAGTCAAACTACGAAGCCTGATCCAAGACACTGTGAGACCCATTATCATGCTTCAGTATCGTCTTTTTCTTCACCTCTGTTGTCCTTCTCAACGTTTTCTTTTCGGCCTCTCTGTTCCTGAGCTTTCTGAGGTCCCGTGGTGGATTAAGGAAGACAAGGCCAGAAAAGAGTCATTGAAGCAGTGTGAGCACGTGTTTGCTGAGATCTGCAGCCATGACATTGTGCCGGGTGTTGCTGAGCCACCTGTTTGCTAACCAAGTTAGTCGACGGCAGCATTCCTCAGTCAGTTTCAGCTGATTTTTAGGAAAATCAGAGTTTGACTGTATTCTAGCTAGAGTGGGAAAAGTTGAATTTGAATGGCTGTAGAAGTAAATAAGCCAGACCATCAATCGATAAGAGCAAGTGGACACAAATGGAAAGCAATAAGGCCGGTCCACAGAGTGAGTTAGAGTTTGTTAGTTCAGAGCATGCTAATTCTCGTGCCTTCTGGTCATATTATGACTGAGATGATCAAATCACTGCCAAAAATCTCCTCTCACTTGAACTTACTCAGAAATGCTGAATTGTAGCTCCCACTGTGAGGGAGTGTGCCAAATGCTATAAAATGTACAGAAACTGTAAGTGTTACCAGCGTGGCGAGCCAGCGACAGCTGCTTTTTATGCCGGCCGCAGAGAGAGGCTGTTTATGGGCCCCCCTCTTAACCCTGAAACGGCGATATGCATGCAAAACACACATGCACACATTGCACCAAAGTGGCTGATATTTTACTGGCAATATGTCGGCTTTTATTGACAAAATCATCAAAGCGGGGATTATTTTGGGTGTTTGCGATTTCCCCGTTGCCGCCGAGACACATCAAAGCTGCACATCATACCGCGAAAAAATGCAGGAAGGTCATGGTTTTAGATGACAACACGCGCTGCGGTAATGATGCCTAACTGTGCAATAACTTCAGCTGCAGGGCTCACAGCACAGAGGCCAAACAGAAACCTGGAGTCCGGGCGGAAGGCGGTTTGATCAGCTGTGTTTGACGGACAGAAGCGTGAAGACATTAAAACACAAAAAAATTACAAATTGTCTTTAATTTTACTGCTTACTCGACTTTTCTGTAGATGTTATATATCTACTCACACATGTGCAGAAGGACTGGTTGTGGTGCACGTGCAGAGTAAAGCTCAGGGCTCATAGCACTGTTACTGTGTAAACGAAACCCTAAAACCCAGTGACAATGTAAATGACGCCTGTGCTTTATTGTCTGGAGGAGATTTGGAGGAGGCTTGCTCCGCTGTCACATCTTTGACAGATGTCACTTGGCTTGGCTTGCTTCAGGAAGTGGTCAGACGTCCCGGGGGAAATTAATCTGCGGTGAATTTCGCAGAATTTCAGAGACCCGGGTGGGTTTGTTACGCCACGTTCAGTCAGAGTGCTGCAGATGAAGGTTGCTAAGCAGTAACTCGCTCAACTATAATGACATATTGCTCACTTGACAGCAGAACTAACTCTGTGCAAACCTCTCCCATTGTACGCTGCACTTATTTTTATCTCCTGCTTTATTTTCCAACATGAAAACAAAACTCTGAAGCTCACACACCCACTCTCTATCTATCCATAAGACGAGGTCTGCGCTGTCAGACCTCTTTGTGCTGTCTTGGAAAAGAACCACAATGGTGTTTTTTTTTTTTTTTTTTTTTTGTTCTTTTTTTTTTTTCCTCCCAAAATGTGTTCAGACTCAGCATAAAGCGCATTTAAAAGGAACAGTTGCAGGTGGAAACGGAAAATGTATGCAAATATGCTTCGGCGACTGATTTTGCACTGATATGATTTGATGAAAACGTTCCTGCGTCAGTCTGAGTGCACCACAAAGCATGCAGGGATGACTGTTAAATGTCATTTCTGTGAGAGATTTGACCCAGCACATCAGGAAGTGAAGGAAGTAACATCGCACTCACACTCCATGCATCATTTACAAATGCTTCTAATTCAATAATATATTTTTTTTTTACAGCACCAGGTGCAAAGTGAGCGTGCCCACCTAAAGAGAAGTCACTCATCATCTCTTTCAGCCTCACAAACCATCAACTGCGCGCCCGCCCACGCACACACAGTGCAACACACAGTGTGCCTGATAGATGGTGTTTTCACAACCCAAATGAAAACGGGTGAAACCGGCCGCAGCTTTAGCTGCTTCGAGTTCACGACTCTCTCTTTTGTTTGCTCCTCCAAGTAACCATAAATAATCTCGCAACGCTGAAAAGATGATGGCTGTTGACAGAAATGAGATCACCGTATTCCACCTCAATGGCATAAAAGGAAAAAAAAAGAAAAACTTTTTAAGCGGAGCTGCTCATGCTGGGAGGTTAAAGTCGAGCTGAACTCGCTACAATACCCGAGGAGAGACCCAACCTGCGAGAACACGGAGAAGCAATTAGGGAGAAAGTAGCTTTTCAAAGGTGCAGTTACAGTGACGTTTTTCTGCGCGCAAGTTACTGTGAACTCAAGCACTTTTTTAAACTTACAACAAAAAAAAAAAAGAAACATCACTGTACTGTGTCCTGATGATATTTATTAAGGACTCAGCTGAAAGTACTTGGAAGTTTTCCAGTGTGAATGGAGGGACTGCAAGAAAAACCTTAAAGTGGCAAAACAAAAAAAAAAAAAAAGTAGTGTATCCTTACAATAGAATGACACGATAATGAAACATTTACAAAAGCAGAGTTGAGCTACTTCAAATAAAAGCAAAAGTCAGTCAAGAGTTTTGTTACACACACACACACACACACACACACACACACACACACACACACACACACACACACACACACTCATACATATACATGCAGCACACCACACATGCATAGAGAGTAAATGTACCACTGTCCATGGTGCTGAAGTAATACCTCAATACAATTACTAGGTACACTGTGTGAAAACACAAACACACACGCACACACACACACACACACACACACACACCACACACACACACGTTTGTACTTCTATATTTGTGAGGACTCATTGACATAAAGCTTTTCCTGGCCCCCTTACCCATACCAAAAACCTAACCTAAACTTAAATGTAACCCTAAACCAAAACTGAAATCTTAATCCTCAAAAAGGTCAAAAAAAGTCAAAAAAAAAAAAAAAGTCCTCACTTTCCAGAATTGTCCTCAATTGTAAGGTTATGAACCCATGGTCCTCACAAAAGGTCCCCACAACTATAGCTGTACAAGTGCACACACGCACGCACGCACACACACATGCAGCACACCACACATATGCATAGAGAGTGAACGTAGCGCTGTCCATGGTGCTGAAGTAATAACTTAATACAATCACTAGGTACACTGTGTGTAAACACACACACACACACACACACACACACACACACACACACACACACACACACACACACACACACACACACACACACACACAGAGAGAGAGTTCTGGGAAAAAAAACAGACAATAGCTGCTAAAGAGATGGCATTGAGCTTTAAACATCCATTAATATTAATTACCTGTCTCATCTTGGCTCAAACAAGAAACAACGCCCAGCTCCAAAGAGTTTTTCTCTATTGATTTTCTTTGTCTGATCTTGATAATGGAGGTCATCATATTCAAGTGAAGTAGCCTTTCCAAGTTGACAAAGTTTCTACGTGAGCAGAGGAACAGATAAAGTTGTATCGAAGAGGGATGAATGAATGGTATGGTATAGTGTTTCCTGCATGTGTTTTCTTCTCAAAATTTAAAGTTGTGCTTTATTATATGTGTATTTTATCGTATCTGTTGGTGTTGCTAAATATTTGTGAAGGTCTGACAGCCTCTCCACAGTGTGCCCTGCCTTTTCTCATGGTCAGCTGGGATCAACTCCAGTGAAGGAGGCTTCACACTGTGTGACGTGATGAAAGCTTTTTTCATGGCTTTAGATTGGTGGTCTTCTGTTGGGAAGTGAGACAGGTTTGTGGTTAGTCAGTGTCCTAGTCATGTGACTACAAGCAGCCATCAATTAGTTTTTGACAGAAGTTTCATGAGTGTCCCATCACGAGGGCGCCGCAAAATTTGGTTTCTGTTACAAATTGCAACTGCAAGCAGCCAATGGAAATACAATAATCAATGAGATGCTGGCAGCACAGACAGATGACATCGAGGAAAACGCTGCTTTTCGAGCAGTTTTCACCTCCAAGTTTATGAAATCCATTGTGCTTTGTTGAAGCTCCTTCAGTTGGATGAAGGGGTCTGGAACATGGTTGGGCATAGATGTCAATCTCTCTGTCTGTGCTCTGCGATGGAGTAAAGACCTTTCAACCGCACGGCATGGTGCAGTTGTGGACTTGAGTCTGGGAAAGTTTCTCAATCAAAGGTACACGAAGACGACGGAAACATGTGATCTGACATGAAGATGAAGTCACAACCATTAACTCTTAGTTTTGACAAGACCTGACATGCACAACTGAACAAAATGCAGAGAAGGGCCTCAGCACACAAGAAAATGAGATAAGCTGGTACCAGATGAGACAACAGACACCAAATAAATACAACAGGAGGTAAGGGAGCTTGATGGGATGCAGCTGGAGACAATTAGAAAAGGTTCATACACACGATGGATGAGGATGCAACACCTGAAGCATTAGAGCAGGTTCAGTGCATGAGGTTGAAACCAGATAAATGCAACACTTTGGGTTTAAACTGGAAAACGAATTGAAATGAGTTTTGGCTGAAAAGTCCACCCTGTCATCCTGAACCTCAGTTCAACTCCAGCAAACACTCGGGGGCAGCAGGCGCAGTAAGAGTTCACTTCCCCGTTTAATATCAATGTTAGATGTAAGTCTTGATGTGGTGAAAATCATTTATTGTCTGTGTTTTGTCAGTGTTGATGTGGGAGGGACAAATATGGAAGTCCATATTTGAAGACATCACCTTGACACTCAGCTTACTCAGCTCAGTGCAGCAGTAACCGGGGCGTGTGTGTGTGTGTGGTGGGGAGGGGGAATTATTCTCCCTTTCACAGTTATTATAGCTACTTTAACAACAAAAAGAACAAAACACCTCAAATAAGTACAGCTTTCACCTCTTGAGTACTAAAAGTGGAAGTCGCACCATTATTTCATTGAAATGTCTCACTAAGTTGCAATATTTCATTATGTGGGACTTTCTCTGGGATTTCACAATTTTTCTTTTTTATTCACAGCTGTACTTGTTAGAAATTTTTATTTCTCATCAGAAAGTGAAAGCGGTAAAGCCTTGTATAGAATCCATTTGACATATCTTGACTCATGATTAAGATAACCTCTACAGGAACGGCAAATTATTATGTATTACACCATTAAGACACAATGCAATTCACAACACTTAAACAGAAAATAAAGAAAATATATATTTATTTCTTGAAAAGCTGATTTTGTTATTCTCATAATGTAGAAATTGAATTTTAGGCCTGATTTCAGAAGTCAACTGAGAATTCTGCCTTGATGAGCACTGACCTTCATTGACACTGACCTATACAGAGCTGTGTGCCACAGATAAGGTGCATGTTGTAATGTTAAAGATCTGAGCCAGATGGAACATGCAGATGTTGAATAAAAGAGGCCCAAGGACGGAGCCTTGAGGAACCCCATTATTTTCATATGTGAACATTTACTTTTATTTTAATTATTTTTTAAGAGATTAGAACTGGACATGGGTTAAGTGAATCAACAACACTTTATTTATCATTTATATATTAAATAATTGAGTTAATTATTTATTTTGCCATATTATGAATGGACTGCACTAATATGGCACATTTTTTTCCCTTACAACAAGATCCAATGGATCCCAATGAAGGTCAAGCATTTTGACCTCCATTGGGAGCAAGGTTTGGCTCAGTGTTTTGCCCAGTGATGCTTTGACACAGGGTCTGGTTGAGTCCGAGCATCGAATTGACCTACAATACAGTTCAATACAACCAAAGGATATGACCAGAACAAACAGTAAATTAATAACAACAGAGAAAAGCATGTATCTGTTGAAAGCCCTGATGGGATCGACTCACCCGCCGCTGCATAATTGGATAAAATGAACATTAAGATGAACTTTAATTCAGAATCATTAGAATGGAAAATATTTCATGGGAAAACACAGAGTGTGGTTGATGCAATTAAAAGTTAATACATTTTTGACTGGTCTACTGTAAAAATATCCAGAGAGAGATGTTCACATTTTTAGGCTTCCTCTATATTTCACTGTTTTTTTGTCATAAAAGTACAACATTCGGGTCCGCTCCTGCTGTTTTGGCAAAATGACTGTCCATTACAGATAATGTGTCTTTTATGAGTCAAAGCCTTGTTTTTCGAAAAGAGTTGTTCTGGCAAACTTTCTCTCATTCTTAATTCCATCTTTTGTCATAATTGTGGTTGAATCTGAATTGACATACCGCATATGGGTGTCACGGTGCAGCTGCAGCCTTGCCTCCTCATTTCGTCTCGACTGCTCTCCTCTGAAAAGCTGAATATTCTTTCCTTCTTCTCCTTAAAGTATGTCTTCAGTCTTCTGCAGGGAGACAGAAACACACGACGTCCAGTAGACACCGCAGTGTGGTGCCAGGAGAAAATAGAATTAATATTGTGCCAGTAATCTTGTTAAAACTCCCACCCTAGCCCCACCCACCGCCCAAATAAATACACACACATACATAGACTGGTCTGTGCCAAGCAATCCTATTTAACAATGAGTGTGACATTTAATCTCTTAACAAGGGGGACCTGCAGACAGACAGCAAGGGACAGACAGGAGTTTTCGCTCTTTCTCTGCCGATCTGAGTTCCTGTTTAGTCTCTACATGCCTCCATCATGTCACGTCGGCTGCAGCGCCTCATTATCATCTTAACGGATTCAAGGTGTACACAAGTGATAATTGAGTACAAAGCCTCAGTAGAGGAACGCACATACAGAAGGAGCTTGTGTTGAACGTAATGTAAATGTACGGGGGAAATTGTAAACAATATCTTATAAAACCTTGAATAATCCAATAACAACAGACTGTAATGTTTGGCTCCAAATAAACAGTCCAGACAGTGAGTCAACTGCAACACACACACACACACACACACACACACACACACTCACACACACACACACACACAAATAATTACTGAACGTGGTGCGCGTGCATACTCACCACCCACCGATCTATCATCCTAATTATCACTGACTTCACAGTCAGACATACCCACTTAATCAGCAGAATGTCCTCCATACCTTAGTTACTCCTGCAGAGCCGCATGCATCCAGCAGCCTCGTGCAAATATCATATGCATGCATATGCATCTGATTGGAGTCCTGCTCAATGTGCTTTCAGGATGCAGAGATGATTTGTGGTGGAAAGACACTGGTGAGAACGTTTCAGTATTTCAGAGCCAAGCATAAAACAGAAATAAAACCTCAATCATGGAATACTCACAGCAAACCTGATGCTATTAAATCTATTCAAAGTGATGCATTTAAACCACCACTGAGAAAAAAAACAAACTTTTTTTTCTCCCACTGGGCTTTTTTGTTACTTCAAATAAACAGTCAATCCATTAAAATTAGTAGTTTACACTGCGGCGTTTCAAGTGAAAACAGTTTTTGTATTTTCGTGAAAATGTAGTTTTCATGTTGGGCCACGAGTGGGTGCTATTTTTTTTTTTTTTTTTTTGCCATGAAAGCACACATGCATGCAGAGAACAAAAGACTAAACACTAACAATCAGCATTTGTATGGACAGATGCCCAAGTTGGATTGTTATTACGGTGACTGTCAACTCTAAAACTATCAAATCCAGGAGAATCTGGACTGAGACTCATGACTCTCCAGTGGAAAACGTTGTTGTTGTTCATCTACACACGCATGTGCAGAGGAGCTATTTACTACGGCAGTTGTGCACGTGTGCAATAGCAGGGTTTCCACCATCTAGCTGGAAGTACTGGAGCGATCTCAAATAACTGGATGAGACATTTGACAGAAGGAGTACGACAGAGCTAAGGGTGACTTAAAGCTACTAATTAAGTTCACTCATGACTTTAAATTCATGGTTTTGGACTATGAACAGAAACCAGAAAGACTCTCAAACCCTGAACCCTCTGAAGAGAGAGAGGTAACCACTTCACACCGTGTGTCCCTTCTTTGACCTTCTACCCTAATAAATCAAAACTTGACTTTTTTGCAGTGTGGCATCACTGATAGAATATATGTTAATAAATCACTTATTATGACCAGTAACATAACCAGCACCTATAAATCTGTCCACTATCTCCCTGGACATCCATCCATCCGTCTTCCATGACAAGTCTTTTCATGAGAGGGTTGCTGGTGTCTATTCCATATGATTTAACATGTATGGATGAGAGACTAACATGGTAAATGTGCTACATGCGCTTTAGGAAGAAACCAGAACTAAACCAATGCATACACAAGGAGAACATGCAAACTTCACACAGAAAGCCCCCTCTTTGCTGTGAAAAGGTGAAAGTGCCAATTAAATTGCTTAACTCTGCCTCGGGCAAACCCGACTCAGCCGCATATTGAACTGAGTTCTGTCATGATGAAACCATCAGTGGTAGAACAAACCTGCCAATATGGAGGTCTTTAATACAGGCCAGCGAGCACTCACCTCCACCTTTATGTCCAATGAATGGAGAGTGCAAACTAATGCGACAGCATCGAGAGGATAAATCTCTTCGCTTTGAGCCTCCATAAAGTCCTATGTTGTACTTTAGTTTCCAATTTAGCCGTGCGCTGTGATATTTCATTATTACAGCCTCCACATTCAAACTTCCGCACACCCTCGTCTTGTAACTCAAAACCATCATCGCGATCGCAAAAACGTCTGAACCTTAAAATACGACTTTATGGCTCAAGTCTGCCAACATCCACTAGAGAAACACATTCCACAGAATACAGCTTGTGGTACCTTTTATGGATTCCTGTGAAGAATTCCAATACCTGCAGAACTCCGTCTAAATCCTCTGAGTTATTGTTACTTATTAAAGGTACATCATGCTCTGTTCCTGCAATATGGCAGCCATAAGATGGATTTCACTTATTCTAAGCTATTACCTCTCCCATAAAGTTGACAGGGACAAACGGAATAACTAACTAGTGTTATATTATTAATGCATAGATGATAGTTAGCGGCCATCCATCTTCTTTTTCAGCTTTGTCCTTACGAAGGTTGATGAAGCATACTGCCTCCAACACTGGGTGAAAGACTGGGAAGGTTGTGTTTCTGGTGTGAATCCTGCACAATCATTTTCTATTGATCACAGCAGCTGTGGCTCAAATAGCAGAATGAATCGTCCTTCAGTCGTATCTTCAGTGTTTTATTCCTGCCGGTCTCTGTTGATGTGTCTCAGTCTTCTTGGAAAAGACACTGAACCCCAAGTAGGTCTGAATAGTGGGAAAACACTTAGCATGGAAGCTGCAAGTGGTGTGTGAGAATCAGCAAACGTGTAAAAAATTTTAAGACGGGGGTTGACGAGTTGTGAAAAGCTGCGCTGGCAGTAATTTTGAAGTGAAGCTACTGTCAGTAATGAGTCTGCTGGACTCAGGAAAAGGTCATCCGGTCATCACAGGTCAGGATTCAGATAATCCACATAAGCACACCCCTGTGACCAATTTAGAGCCACAAATCCACCAAAAACACGTCTTGGTGTTGGTGAAGGAACCTGACACACTATACAAAACTCTAAAACATATAAAAAAATGTAAACTTCACACCAAAGAACCGTTAAATTATATTTTGATCTTCTGGCTGTAAGCAAACGTTGCTAATCACTGCTTCACAGCGTCATCTTTTGATTCATGCATCTACTTTATTTGCTACATGGTTTTAAATTATGTTTATGTTGGTCTGAGATGTGACTTTTATGAGTGAGTTTTTGATTTGTTACCTTCGTATTTCTACTTTTCTGTGCGCCGTGCACTCAAACTGAGAATTAACTGGTTTTGACAACTTGCAGTAATGTGATGCTGGAGCTGATCCCAGTCCACCACAGGACAAACACACAGATGAGCACTTCACGGTCGCTGTAATGTGGGGTAACCATGATAACCTACACACACTGTACCCAGGTCGAACTCATCTAATGTAAGCTTTGGACTTCTTGTTGTGAGCTGAACCTACAAACTACCATGAGACTGAGCTGCTGCGCTCTAATGCACACCTCCAAGAAAAGGATGACTGAGTGCCGAAAATACAAAGTACAGTTCAAAACCTGAATGAATTAACCGTCACCGTTAAAGCTCAATGAAGCTGACAGACACCAATTCTTCTAAAAGCATCTCAAGCAGGAACATTTCCCCATTATACATTAGGAGAAATTTAGCTATTCTGTTCAGGGGGGAGTTTTACATTTCTGGAGGGAAACTGCTGCATTTAGATGTAATGATAATCACTTAGCTCATGTTAATCATGTTGGAGTTTCTTCCTGGTGTTCTTTATCTCTGTCCCTTTCTCCTGGGCTCCTTTTACCATATCTCTCATCTCTGTGTGGGCTGTAATGAGGTGATTTACCGCTGCACAGTTGACGACTTTGTGTACTGGTCTTTATGCATTAGTCGGAGCTCAACACAGTCAAACAGTGGATGCTTGTCAATGGCTTCTTATTTTACAACATTCAATCCCCCATAGACTCAGCAGATATTTAAAAACATCAAGTGTAGAAGTGAATCAAATATCCCCTGCTGTACATATCAATCAAGTTAATTGCATTAAATAGCCCAGAAACAATGTAATGGAGTATGGTGTGTACAGTAGGCTTCCTGTGGTCAGCACTGTTGCTTCACAGCAAGAATATTCCTGTTCCAAACTCATTCTGCGTGATTGTTTTTGATAAAATGAGAGCTTCAGGATGGGGAGGGGCTCACAGCAGCACCCACTGTTGAAGAAGATCCAAATGATGCATGCTGTCACATCAAACTTCCAACCTAAAAGCACCAGAAAAGATTTGTAGAGAGTGTGTTTTTTTTTTTTTTTTGAAAACCACAAAATCGTGAAATTGGCAACACTGATTCATCATATTGTGGTTCGTGGTTTTCAAATGGGTCATGTTCAGATCTAGCAGTATTGCTCCTCTCTGCTCCTTTCATGTGATTTATGTGAAATGTTCTGTTCTGTTAAACGAGGGGTGTCAAACATAAGGCCCGGTGACAAAAACTGGCCCGCAAGAGACTCCAGTATGGCCAAGTCACCAAGCAAGGTAGAAATCTAGACATGAGCCTCAAAGCTATGCTGTCAGGCTGAAACATGAAGAATACAAAAGCCAGAGGAGAGGTTTTTGGGACATGTCACTGTATTTTGCATTTGTATGTTGAAGCCTTCATTTAAATTGACTACATGTTGAGATTGTTGTCTACCCGAGTTTACCAGTCCGGCCCATTAAAGATTAACTTGAGCTGTGTTTGGCCTCTGAACTAAAATATGTTTGACACCCCTGTGTTAACCAGACTCACACACTTCAGACTCGTTTCAGGCTGCTGGTACACACACCACACGCAGCCAGAATCTCTTGATTGCCCCCTTGTGGTTGGATGACTGATAGATTTGGAAATTATTTGATTTGATGTGCAGCAAAGCTGCCATTACCAAAAAATAATCACAATGAATTTGTTGGAATCCTCACTGAAAGCCACACGTGCCTCTAGATGTGAATGTGGGTTTGCACACACGGTTTGCTCTCTGGTTGACAATGGAAGCTGATTTTTGTTTTTCTATAATCCAATCCGCATAAATCATGTAAAGAGGAAGAACGGATGTGCTCTTCCATAATTTTGGAATAATCCATGTGCATGAGGCATGAAGAGGATTGTCACGTCAAACTCTATACATGGATCCTACTGTCCGTCCAAGACAGCAGCCAGACAACCGGAGGAGCCTAAATATTCCCCCTCAACTTCCTCCTACTTCCTTTTCTCTTAAGAATCCTTCAGTACACTGAGCCCCGCTGGGACACTTAATCCTCCAGCAGGTCTTTACCAGGGTCTCCTGCCAGTCACTCATGCTGAGAAAATCTCCACAGGGAGTGTCCACAAGGCATGCGTATCACCCACACCTCCCCAGGCATTTCTCATCGGGAACGGGCAACAGCTGAGCGCCGAAATCGCCCCCGGTTTTTACTTTTATGTTAAGTTTGGTCCAACCAGCCTCCACCAGGAGTCCGAACCCAGAGCTTCTTCAGCGTCCCTCGGCAGTGGCTCCCTGGAGCCTTCACACCTCAATAAACAGTCATTCCTACTCACTCTTTATTTTCTCCTCAGCAGACGGTCTTTCAAAGAATCGCTTGCCTTGAAAATGCAGGTGACAAATGTGGCACTTTAAAACTTTTCAAGATTTCATCACCTAAAGTTTGCGTTACATCTCAGTTTGTCACATGTGCCTAGCTTCACACCGCAAGTGATAATTACTGCATTTCCAGCCCGAGCCCTCAGTAAGTTACCCGTTTCTTAAAAATGGCGAGTTGAATTCTTATTTTATATGTCGTCTTGTATCCTGAAGGTTAAAGTGTTTTTTTTTTTCTTATATTCAGTGGATGCGTGCACTTTTTATTTGACAAAAATGACTCCTGAGGTTGTAAATGTTGCAGACACCTGCCTAAGACCCAACTCTAAACCAACCGTTTCCGTAACTTTGCACAACTCAGTGAGATTTTAAAGAAAACAACGGCCCATGAATACGATGGCGGTGCTCACTGACACAGGTGGAAATACTGAAAGATGAAATAACCAAAGGAAGAAATGGCAGTGGAAAGATAAAGGAAAACAGCTGACAGCCGGAAAGACCTCGGAGATCAATAAAAGCGGCAGATGTAAACATGGGCGCTGACAGTTATGCAAGAAGCTTGTGTGTTTCTCACATTCGATTCTCATCCCTCTGTCTTACTCACTCACACACACACACACACACACACACACACACACACACACACTTCAGAAATGATAAAGGCTTCTGTTAAAACGGGTGATGTAAGCGTGCTGAAACTGAGCATGAAGGTCAGAGAGATGCTGAGTGAATGCAGGCAGACACCAGAAATCTTTCTCTTTCTTTCTTACTCTTTCTTTCTCTCAATACAATGAGAATTCCCCCCAAAAAACAAGACACACACACACTCTCGGAGTGTGTGGCTGATGGATGCTGTTTGAGTTGTGGTGGAAGTATCCCGTTGTTCTCTACTAAGCACTTTGTGTTCAGCGCTCATTGCCAAGACTAATGGTCAGTGAAGTGCCCCACTGCTCCTGTGTGTGTGTATTTGTGTGTAGGTGTGTCTGCGTGTTCTTTACATCTACACACTCATCACACTGACACTTTCATGCGTGTGCTCTGTATAAAAAGCTCTGGCCACGCCACCGTCTGGAAGCCAGCCCAAATTAAAACCAGCACTCCCTCATCGTCCGCCGGGTCTTGAGTGACCGCTCGCCCGGAGCTGAGCCGGTGACTGGAGTCTGGTTCGACCCATCTGTGTCACCGAACGATGATTATCATGCATAACCATCATCCACAGGCCTATTATGGTTTGGACCGGGTCCAATTAATAGGACTCTCCAAGCTTCAGGAAACAATGATCATTTAGAGAACGGCGTCCTTCCAAATTTGTGGCAACGCAACACGTGCAGCATGATAATGTCCCCGAGCTTTGTGATGTAAATTAAAAGAATATTTTTTAAAAGTTTGATGTGAAGCAAGATCAGTCACCACATCCTGCAATGCAGTGTGTTCTACCATCAGCTGCCTCTGTGTGTTTTGGTGCTTTTGTTACTTCTTCATCCTAAAATATAGAAAACCCTGTGAAGGGTTTAAGCTCTGTTTTTGGGGCAAATGAATTAGATTGAATTAGAATCCCAACACTGGGACTCAAGCTGAGACATCAGTGATGTTGCGACTAAATGCAATTTTAGAAGAAGTTCGTTTTGGATGTTTCACCGTGTTTTGCACCAGAAGGTTTCATTAAAATTGTGTTCATGTTGAGATTGTTGTAACTTTCTGTAGTAATTGTATAGATTTATGGAAATACAGACACTTTCATCATGCACACTCTGAGACTTTGCAGTTGTCAGAGATTTTGCTGCTAATTGTTTGGTTTTATGAAAACACTTCATAGAGTTACACTCTGCTCTACAATAAAGACACACTTCAAAGTACAAATTTAAAGGTTTTTAGGCACTATTTTACCGGTCAAGATGAAATTGGACAGTGTGTGGCCTCTGGAATAAAGCACATTTGACAAACCTGGTGTAAACCTTTAGAGCGGTTTACTGTTGTGGGGTACAAAGTGCTGAAACACATAATGTTTGCCTGATTTTAGGTTGAAGATAAAGTCAACTTTGGCCACTTGGTTGTGACAGTTAGGCGAGAATAGACTGTACTTTTACTAACTGTACCCAACACTCAACAGAATATAAATGTGCTCGTCCCTTTCGAAATAATCCCTTTCGTTCCGACCGGCTTGTTGATGTTCCTTCTTATTTCGATGCAGCGCTGGTGTCCCTCAGAAGAGTCTGGAAGAAAATCCTGGAATGCGCACTGAGCTGGAGGGAAGGGAGTCTCTTTACCGGCAGTAAGTAACGCTGATCACCGCCGCTCCTCAGCTCCTCTGTGAGGGACTCACTTTTTCTTCTCTGCTTTTTTTAAATGAAATATATACAGTTGATCCAAGCAAATCTGCTTGTTGAAGCTGCCACACTTATTTTGGAAGAAATGTCTTACTTTCTTGCAAACCAAATAGTTTTAATAATGTTCTTCTGTGTTTTAAATTTCACTTGACATCCACATTAATAAGACTCGTAGGGAATCGCTGTGTACTTCACTATATGATATGATGCATTACCCATGATGATGATTACATTCTAATGCTGTGGAGACACAGTTAAGTGGCACTGCAAAGTCAAAACTGAGGCTAATGTTTACTTTTCAACACCTTGATTTATTAATCGGAGTATTAGAAATGGCACCAAGTGGCACAGGAACATATTGCCGTTTCAACATTTTGTTTGTATCTGAAAGTAATTTGATCTTTATTCATAATAGGAATATAGCAGCTCACTGCAAGATAGAAAACATTCATTATGAGGTATTAGCTCCTTGTTTTTTTTTTCTTTTTTTTTTTCTTTTTGTGATGGCAGCATTCTTGAAAATATTGAGATAGAGTTATTTTTGGGAGGTTTTTCTGGTCGTTCTTTGAACAAAGCCATTAGTTTTAACCTTTTTGGGAATGCGACCCTCCAAAAGAAAGTACGATTCAATAAATTCCCTCTGATGGAGCTGGTAGATCTCAGAACGTTAATGATGAGTTTTGTCATTTTTCCGGTGAGCCATGAGAGTGAGTCAGAACGCCGGGTGACGCGACCCTGCAACTCGTCCGTCATAATAGAATGCAGCAATTTCTGATCCTATTAATTACTACCTGCTGTTCCTGCCATGGCATGGCAAATGTCCGCTGTGAAAAAGAGCTGGATTAGCCTCCGCCGCTACATGGAATTAGTATTTTTTTTTGTTTAGCTCGTTCAGTATTTCTTCCTCCTTCTAAGGCGGTGAAGACTTTTTTTTGTGGTGATTTTCTTTTGTGATTTTATTTGACATTGATTGATTAGATTAATTAATTAATTGATTAATTCAATTAACTTGGCATGCAAACATCATGCAAACATCGTGGGTCACTGGTGTCATCTGCATCAATTCTTGGTCACTTCTAGAAAATATGAAGTCAACTTTTCTCACGTTCTGATGTACCGTTAAAAGAACCGTTGCTGTCAGAGCTTATCGATCCTTCAGGCCTGTTCAGTACTGGGGCTCCTCCCTAGTGAAGATCTGTCTTCCAGAGTTCGGAGGAGTGCTCCGCAGAAGACAGTCCTCCAGCTCTGAGGAGTCGACCTTCACTGGATGTATTAACGAAGAGGTTAAAACAGAACTTTTAAAAGATTAGACGATGGCACGCCAGCAGATTCCACTCCTGGCAAAGTGTCAGTCTTCTCTGTGATGAACTGACTCTGTCAAAGCCTGGAAATGGAGTGTTTGGATGAAGAAGCTGGATGGAGCTCATATATATGAGCCACTGGTCAGTTCTTCTTGTTCAGCTCCAGTAGCGGCAACAGACGGTCTAAATAATCGTGCTGAATCTAATGTAGTGATTATATGACAGTTTCTTTACCCTGATGCAGTTTTACATGCTGCTTTGTTCTTATTTTGAAGATGGAAGTACCAACTAGCCTTGTGGTTATGTGAGAGGGTTTCTGGCAGACTTCTTCCGGTTTTCACAACATAAAATATAGATTTTTTTTTTCATCCAAGTAATATTTCTTTTGCAGACTCATGAGAAGGTCAACACTTCATCATTCAGCCAATTAAATGCATCCATTTCCACTCCATTAGACTGTACAGCATATAATATTCTCAGTGTGAGTCCTTCCATTCAGGTCTTTGTGTTTTACTGTAGGTATGGCCTCTGAAGCTAGCAGGTGAAGCAGCTATAGTAAAGCTCCTGATTATGATTGTATCAACTGAAGAAAAAAAAATCTACACATTTAATCATATGATGTGAGCAGATGTTCCAAAACCTCCACACACTAAGCTATAGACAATACACGTTTAGGTTCATTTAAATGAACTCATTTGGATTGTGCTTGTATGCGGCTTCTAAACTTGCATTAGTGGGTTTGTCCAGATGGCTATTTGGGGAAGTGAGTCCATGCTGGTACTCTGAATCCTTCCTGTTCTCCATGCTGACCTGCCTCGGGCCCTGGAATCAGCCTTGATTCCTCCCAATTCTCTAAACCTGGGCTACTCAACCCGCGGCCCGCGGGCCGCATGCGGCCCGCAAGCTGTAACGGTGCGGCCCACGGCTGATTGTAAGCAGTGAAAAAAAAAATCGACTTTTAATGAGGAAAAAAACGTTTCTGATATGCGAACACCAGAGGGCAGTGTGTTTGACCTGCTGACAAAAGGCAGATAAGTGTTGCAATTGTGGGGCTGTACCAGCTGGTGGCGGTAATGCGCCAATAGGCTGTTTGCTCACTGCCGAAAACAAAAGACTCAAAGAAGACTGATCGAAGTGGAGTTCATGGCTGCCGCCGGTAAAGTTAAACTAAAGTTATGTGATGAACACAGGAAAGTTCAACCGTCATGGGAGGAAGAATTTGCTTTTCTGGAGGTAAATAACAAGCCAGTGTGCCTTCTTTGCCAAAAACCGTCCATTCCTAAACGAGCGAATCTTCAGCGTCGCCGCGACAGCTGTCAGGAATTTATTACAGTAGGACTGCACCACTCAACCTGTGACAACACTGACACTGTTCTGTCACTGAGACACTTCCGAAAGTTTTGTTTTCCTTATTATTAATCCTACGTGAATTTGACTTTGCTAAGAAATGTGATACATCGTCCTGATTTCAGGTGAGGGTAATTGTTTTAGCTGTGACCTTCTGTAGGGCTGCTGTTGTGCACAATTTCTGAGTAATGCACACCTGTGTTTTTCTTCTGTCATTGTTCTCCAAAAAGTAATCACCTGCAGAGCTATGTTTGTATGCTTTACAATGATTGTTTTTTTGTTTTTTTTTTTTTGCCCCCGGTGATCTTTTTTGTGATGCACAAGATTTAATTTTTACTTCATTTATTTCTTGCAGGAGTAGGCCAATTATTTTTGTAAAGAATCCCTTAATTTATTTACTTTTTTGTGGAAAAATACCTGCTTTTTTGTTGTAATTTAGTGAATTTCTCAAACGCATTGCTTGAAAAATATTTAAAATACTTATGTTTTGTTACAAAAAGTGCTCATATGTGTAGTAAGTATATTCATATTTTGTGAATAAAGCCTCATTTTATAATTTGATATCTGACTTTTTTTAAATGTCATGCCATTTCACCTTTTTGCTTTTTATTGGAAATGCAGAAAACAGCCACAAATAGATCTATAAGGCTTAGTGTAATATATTTTCAACAAAGTCTTATTTTAGTTTTACAAAAGACTAATGTAGTTGTCTTTCTATTGTAATGCATTTAAAATTTCATTATTGAATATTAATTACATTATTTAAATGTCTTTTACATAATTCAGTCATATAAATTAGCAAACCTAGGTTGCGGCCCACGCAAACAGAGATGTTTTTCTATGTGGCCCTCGAGCAATGGTAAGTTGAGTAGCCCTGCTCTAAACCAATAAGTTGGTGAAGTTTTTTACACTGTACCTCGTGTGACCTCTCCGAATTTTTACTGACATTCTTCCACAGTTTGAAGGCGTATTTGTTTTGAATGTCACAACATGCTTCTCCCATCAAACCCATGATTTCCTTGAATCTTTTTTTTAGGGTCTGTTTTGAAAACATATCAGTTCATCTGATTTGTATTCCAATTTTTTTCCTTCTTTCTAGTAGTTTATTGGTTGGCAGTTTCGATATCTTCTATATATCTATAGTCTCAAAACATGTAACTGAGTCGGTGACTGAGATTGACACAGTATGTGTGGCTGTTGGGTTTTTGGTGTTGCCGTGATGGACTGATGAGCTTGCCTTGGTTGAAACATCTGGAAGAACAGTGCAGCAGACAGTATGTGGATGGATCGCTTCATTTTAAATTTACTTAACAAATGACCTCAGTGTCTCCTGATTCCAGACATATTTTCCTATCAGAATGCAGACCACAGAAATGTACAGCAGTAAACATTTCCAGTCAGGACGGCAGAATTTTTAATGAGTTTGTGTCGAGTTTGTAGTGTGTACTCGGCGTGGAGACACCGGCACAGAAACCCAACAGGGAGACGTGCCACACCTCCCAGTCAGCACTTAGCTGCCTCTTCCAGCACAGCGAGCGGTGCGGCACAGGTACTGTAGGCCTGAAAGGTTCAGCAGCATCTTAAAAGGCAAGCCAGCACCTCCCACGGCGAGGCCTCGTCAGCCCTTCACCCAGCCTCCTCCTGCCTCACCAGGCAGCTCCTGCAGCGCCCAACACAAGGCAGGAGAGAGACGTAAACATGGCGGGGGACACAGAGCGCCACACCTTACTGTAGCAGAGCAAAAGGGAGAGACAGATGGGAGCAGAGGCCCTCGTGTGTGTGAGTGTGAGTGTGTGAGTGTGTATATCTTGTTTACAGAGCTTCTCTGTCATATGTCTTCATCTCTACTTTCCATCCCCTCACTGTTCTTCAGCTCTGTGGCTTAGCCAGCATGAGGCAGAGGCACACTGTGCAGGTTTAGAGGTGAGTGTTTATGTGATGTGTTGTGTGTGTGTGTGCGAGGAAGAGAGAGAACGATAGTGTGTATGTGAGTGTGTGAATGTGTATAAGAATGCATTCACCTCAAAAATGCATGTTTCCTCTCTGAAATTGTGCATTTGTGCCCTTAAATTTGATCTCATTCACCGTGTATTGGCATGTGTGTGTGTGTGTGTGTGTGTGTGTGTGTGTGTGTGTGTGTGTGTGTTTACCTCTGCAGTCTGATCCCAAGCTTATACTCCAGTGAGTGGCAGGCTCTGCCATTCGGGGCCTCTCTCCTCGGGGCACAATGCATGGAAAAAACAAGCTTAGGGGCACATCAATTCCACAGGCTTAACTGAGCGACGGGTGGTGCGTGCGCGCGTTTGTAGGTTTGCGTAGCGCTTTCCTTCACATGCATCTTCCTGCTTGTTTCTAGACGTGCGTGCGTGTGTGTGTTTGTGGGGGGGGGGGGGGGTCTGTCACATGCTAAATGCTGTCATAATGAGCGTATTGAACCAAACGTCAGATCAAAGCGGAGGGATTCAGGGGACTCAGGCCTTTATTAAGCGCTCATATTGTTTCCCCACATCTGACAACTGAGACAAAGTGTTAAATACAAATGGCTTCTCATATCCCCCAATAAACATCGCAGTCAGGAATGGAAGTGATAATGATATCAGATTGAACGCGGTTGCATTTCGTCTCTTCAGATGAATCCTCTGACAGGAGTTATTAAAAGATAGTTTAGGCTCCTCAAAGATGAGCGATAGTTCGCTCTTTTGTACATTTCTCCTTTGCCATTAGAGTAAGCAGAACATGAGGGATATAGTATTAATATTTAAGACCTGCAATTCACATTAGGAAGAGGAATGAAGTGACGTTTGAGAGGCTTCTATTTGTTTTCTGATTTTCCAAAAGCCCTTTTAATGTCTTACAAACAGAAACGCTGCCTGTGGAGACTTTGCAGAACATGAAAAACAACAAAACGCCAGCGCCTCACATGCTGATATGTTTGAATTACCTTTTAAGCTGCTTCTTTTTTTGCTGTTGAATGACTTCTACTACATGCAAAATGTATAGATCCCCCACTATCTCCAAGCTAAAACGTACACAGCACGCAATGAGATTAGTTCACCTAACTCACTCGGGCTGAATCAGAATCCCACAAAGCATTCATTTTGAAGAACATCATCATTATTTCATTTTCCCCGGCAAGTGAACAACACAATTTCGTTTGATTACAAGCCGTGCACTCATGCATTATGAACGACTGATTCATTCCATTACATTTCAAGTCGTTGCGAGGGAATAGCACATGCTAAATCAGTATTCATAAGTCCATATTTCTTGTTTGATGATAATTTCTCATTTCGCCAGATTAAACAGCATATTTCGGATAAAGGGATGCGTAAAGGACTCCCAGTGAACGGCAGGGAGAGAAAAGACAGACGCGATATTGTGGGTGGGGAGAGAAACTGGTGGAGACGCACGGTTTGGGTTGGATCGTGAGCTCATTCTTGTGGCTGTCTGAAAATTTCATCACACACAGAATGTGTGTATGTGTGTGATTTTTTTTTTTTTTTTTTTGGGGGGGGGGGAATGTGTGTGTGTGTGTGTGCGTGCGCACGCGGGAGAGTGGAGCGCTCCTCCCTCAGCATCCACCGGCGCAGACAGAGCTCCGTCCAGAATGGCAGTCACAGTGTCGGCTCCCCGCAAACGATCAAAGAGCTGCAAGGCTCCGCGCTCCAACCACCAGGGGATTTACTGTCCCCATGATGAGCGGGGAGAGAGAATTAAGAGGACAGGCTGGAGAGAAGAAAGAGGGCGAGATCGAAGAGAACGAGAGGAAGCAACAGACAAGGGCTATGCAGAAATGAAAGGAGAGGCAACGGGAGGAGGAGGCGGAAGAAGAAGGGGAAACTGAAAGTAGAATGGCTAAGCATGGCTGAAAGGGAGGGAGAGATGAGAAACCGATGGAGGAAAAAACGGGGCTGTGGGAGAAAGAGATGAAGAGGATAAGGGGGTTGAGGGGAGGAAGTGGAAGGCACCATTAGAGTGAAAACGAATGGAGAACTGAGAACCTCGGGGCCGAAAGCTCCTTAGAAGCTGCAGAAATTATTGCGACTGTGGCATCGCCCCTCATCTCTCTCCCCTGTTCCAGCGCACTACCGAGTCGGATGACCGTCGGGGGGACGGCGGAGAAGTGGGCCAAGCAGGAGAGGTAGCAGAAGACCCGAGGCTTCAAAGGGTTCTGGGATGTTTTAATCCTCCCTCCTTTGTCTATCCATCTCTTCTCTCACTTGCTCTTCTTGCCTCTCCAGTCCCGGCCGGCACATCCAGCTATTGTTCCTCGCCACTGGTTCGGCGCCACCTTTCATCTTCCCTGTTTATTTGATTCATCGTCAAAACCCAAAATCATTGCGCTCCAGACACAAAAACATATGTATCAGCGGGGCTTAATTTTCCTATTGTGATCAGGTAATCCCAAGAAGATTGTCGGTACGGCCAAAATCTTATTACCGACTGTGTCACTTCTGAGGAATTAAAGAATAAGAACAATGTGATGGACAGATACTGGAGCTGTTTGTTTGTGTAAATCTGCTTTCCATCAACAAGGATTTCAAAGTCGAGAGAATGTTAAGTGCTTCTCTGTCATGCAAGACTTTTCCTCTCTCTTTTTCTGAGGCCAGTTTTCAGATAAGGCCCAGCTACTTGTTCACCTCCTTCATTCTCCCCCATTTGTGGATTCAAATTCAAAGAGTAGCCACTAAATCTCTTTGGGTTCTAGCGGGGAATACAGAGAGAAGGATGGATGGCAGCCAAAGAGTTGTCTGAATGCAAATCTCTGAAGCCACTGCCCTCAAGGATTCTTTCTCCAGCCGTCACCAAACCAAATCAATACTCGCAGTTTTGTTTTTCTATTCCTTTTTTATTTTATTATCTTTCTTCTTTAGTCTTTTAACAAAAGGGGAGCCGAAAAGTTTTCTGCTGGTGTGGCTGCATTTCTAAAGAAAGTAGCTTTTACCATGACAACAGAGAGTCTGCTGGTGAAAGGTGAACTTGGAAAATGACGTTTTATCCAAATCCTTTTACTTTCTGCATTTCTATTTGACAGAATATTTGCTATGTATGAATTCCTTTCAAAACAGCCTCTTTTTTTTATGTGTTCAATGATGTTCTAGTGCTTTTTAGCGTTCTGGCATTGCCCCCAGATGTTTTTAGTCACTTTTGTTCTTCTCCTGTCAGTTCCCGGGACTGACAGTTGCATAAACCTTTCTCTTTTTTGTGTCAAAAGTAGAGAGAAGACAGCAACTTTGGATTCTTCTGAACATGAACTGTGAAAGGTGTTGTTTATTGATGGTGCCTTAAAGGGACAATATGGATATTTTCAGTTCAATACATTAAATGAATCAAGTCGTGTGCTATCAGATTATGCCAAGTGATGCTGTCATGACTCACTAGATGATAAAAATGTTTTTACAATGTATTTTCACAAAGCCAAATAATTAATCCTGAAAAAGACTACACTCTGAACATCAAGCCAAGTGTACTGAAACCTTCTGCTGCTATATACAGTGGAATGGCTAAAAAAAAAAGCAGTTGTGTTATGGATGTGTTTTCCAAGCTCGCCCTGCGAGGCTTGTTTTCTGTCAAGGTAGCGAGCCTTCACATGTTTGACACCCCTGCCTTAGGATCGAGTCCAGTAGTGTCCAAACCCGGTCCTCCAGGGCCAGCGTCCTGCATGGTCTAGCTCTCTCCCAGCCGCAGCTTCGGTACAAGCTTGAGGAAGACATTAACATTAGATTGAGGTGTGTTGAAGCAGAGAGAGAGCTAAAACATGTAGGACGGGGGCCCTCTGGCACCGTAGCTGGACACCCCTGATCTAGTCAGTCTTCATGTTGACAACAACAACTGACTTGAACACACTCAGAGTTGGACTGAAAACAGATTAGATACCGGTGTTACACACAGCTGGAACCAGAAAAGTAACATTACTTCATCTGACTGTGGACAAACCACATTAGTTATGTGAGATATTAACCAGCCTCCTTCTGGCTACTCAACACCAGAGAAATGGAGATAACCCAGCTGGTGTTTTATTCAAAGCTTCTCAGTCGTCAGTCAGCCGCCCGCCGCTGTTCAGGACCCATTAGACAGCAGCGCCCCTCTTCAGAGCAGAGTCCAGTTTAAAGGGATGCAGTGGGAAGCGAGAGGTGTTCTGTTACTGAACCAGCATATTGTGGTAGTCCTCAAACATTTGGATAAGAACCTGGACGGAAGCCCGACGTGGTTTTGGTAGAGACACTGATAAACTCAACTGTCCTAAAGGTGAATGCTTCAGGACATCATGATTTACCGAGATGTTGAGTCTTATCCGAGACACTTGTTTGTTTTACTTCACTGTAAATCTGGTGTTCTATGTAGTATACTATTTTAATGTTGACGTTTTCTCATGACGTGACCGAGGCCCTGGTTAGTTTCTGAAAACACTCCGGCTCTGTCTTCGTGGTAACTGGAAAATGGAGCTTATTGAAAACACTGCTACTGCTCATGTTTATAGCGGATTGTTCTCTGTGTGCATCGTTTGATTACAAAAACAAACAGCAATGCCAATTTGTGCATGGCCTGGGACAGTAACATCATTTTGAAACTGTTGCCACGTAAATACAAAAGTTTTCATAAAGAAAAAGAAAAACGTAAAAATGATACCTTTGCGTTTGCATCTTGTACCTGGTCATACGTGGAATTATCCAGATCTTTCTGCTTCCTCTCAAAATCCAGAAACATGCATGTCAACAGGTGACTTTAGATTTAAATGTCCTTAAATGTCTTTGTGGCGCTGTGACTAACCCTGCAGTTTGAATAACGTTGCTCAGCTCATGATCACAACCTTGTTGCATTGATCTTTTTTTTTTCTTGATGAATTGAGCAAGTGCCTGAAATTTCTTACTCATATCTACAGAGACTGTATGCAGCTGTCGGCGTTCTAAATCCTGGATCACCTCTGTCCAAAAGCACCCTTTAAGTTGGACGAGGCTCTGGAGGCTTTTCGTTACAGCAGAGGTTCCCTAATCTTGGTTTCAGGATGTTTTTGGAGGTGTGAAAGGAAATAAGAGGAACCATCAGCCTTTCTTAGAGCAACTAAATAGGTTGAGAATCACAGTCTTTCATCATATTAGACATCCTACTGATGTAATTATCATTGCTACGATATGTCACAGTCTTTATAATACTCCTATACACGACTGTGGGAAGAGGAAAGCGTCCCAGCATTCACTGAGTGACAGGCATGGTCCATTCAGGGGTTTCCAGCACGCCGCACGTCCACACAGGAAACACAGCCTCTCCACGTCTTATCTCCCGTTTCATATGTCTCTCTGAGATGTCACAAAAAGTAGGCAGAGGCAAGAAAAAAAACAGAGGAACGTATGAAAAGATCAACTTACACCCACGACCTCCCCTCTACCCCCCCCCCCCCCCCCCCTTCAATACATGTGTTGTGTCTCCAGGGGCCCTTTGTGCTCTCTAGCACCTCCAGAGGCAAACTGTCACACACAACATCATAAGCATAATCAGAGAGTTCAAAGCTGCGCACATAAGACAAAACACCCACATCCCCACACCCACTGCACCTTCTGGCACTGTTGATGTGTGACATCTATGTGCTAACTAAAACACTGCCAACTAAAACATCACACATACGAGGCAGCAAAAGCATACATTTGTGCTATATGCCAATGCAAATACCATTTCCAGGATAACATGACGGAGAAGGCTCAGATTGTATGAAAATTCCCGCTTTATGCACCACTAGTGTCATGCTGTATGAATATTTACTCAGTGTATTAGGATCTGCCAGCCCACTGTGTGGGAACCAGTGAAACATGATGGCTATTTCAACAGAAGAAATAACATTCATTTTCATCCGGTTCTGCAGCCGAGCGAGATTGGAATGTTTTGACCTTGCGGTGTAGATGCTTAACATCCCAAGAATGAAATTGGCACTCCTAAAATGGATTTGGCCTGATGTGCAGAGGCTTATAACAAGTGCCAGCTCTGTAGTATTTAAGAGGGTACTGGCGGAGGAACACTGTATGTGTGTGTGCGTGTGCGGGCGTATGTTTTACTCCACACAAAGCTGCCAGTGTTTCAATCCTGGCTAAATATTTATAACAGAGGAAGACACTTAGTAAGTCAGACAAACACACACGTTTGGAGATAGACATGGGGGAGAGAAAGTGAGAGACAGAAGAAGGAGGGAGCTTATTATTTAATGTCCTACTTGGCAGAGAGCTGTCAAAACCAGGAGAGTGGAGGCTTGCCAGGGACTGACAGAACAAAATCACCATTCGTCTTCTTTTCTTCAAGACATGGACAAACTTAATGAATTAAGATCCAGCTCCTCCATTATTTCAGTGGCTTGTGACACGCAGGGCTTCACATTTGTAGGTTTAACAGTCAAACTGTCAGACGTACGGCCTCAGATTACAAAGCGGACACTAACTGCAATTTACAAAATGCTGCTGGTAATTATTCCGGTGGAGGTCAAGAGATGTTTCAGTGAGATCGGAAGACGTGGTTCAAAAGTGAAACTCAAAAACTACATGTATCTGTTCCACAGTGCCTTTCAGACAAAGCTTTACGTCTGCGAGCTTTGAGATCTGCAACCTTTCTAACCAAATGATCCATTTTTATCACTTTCCACCAGATAAAATAACAATAATGATGCTCATAAAGCTTCCTGATGTGTCTCATGTTGCAATGAAGTTTCATGAGAACAATTTAGAAAGATAAACATTTTACTGCTTCACTCCTTCTTAAAAACACATTTCTTTTAAGAGTTTTCTCCTGTTTAACCATTTTGACTCCGTTTATTTGAAAAAAAAATTTAAATAAACTTACAGTCTATGTATTTGTATACTTTTTAACAATTTGTGTTGAGTTCAGCATGTTTACATGTTTTAATTTGCTCAGATTACTGACCTTTTTTTTAAGTTTTTTTCTTTCTTCCAAAAATACTGTCACTTTTGGCCAAGAGAAAATTATCACTTTTAAAATATATCAGTTGTGAAACTAAAAATGTTTAATTAAATGAGTGCATTTACAGCCTTTTGTGGATCCAGAATCATGAATGAATCCAGATGAAGATGAAAAGAGCAGTTTAATCCATCCATCCATCCATCATCATTGTCATCAGGAAACAGGACTAGTCACAATCTGTAATTTAGCACATTATGTATTACACTGCATAAGTAAATTATTATAAATGAACAGAGTTAATTTGCAAATAAAAAGCTCAGAAGTTTTATAAAAGTCCCAGATTTAAAGGAGCTGTATCATGCAAAATCTACTTTTCTAAGGTTTTCAGCATGCCACAAAATTGATTTCCTTTTAAACCACCCCTAAAATGTTATTTGCCTTCATCCACACATGTCTGAGTAATCTCTTTCAGTCTGCTGCTCTCTACAGCAGCCCCTCCCTTCGGGTAGAAAACAGCTCGTTTGAAACTCTCCAAACCTAAGTACGTCACAAAGTTGAACTCCTCCCCACCACTCTTCTCCCACCCCACCCCCGTGCAGACAACGGGCCCACTCTCCTCTGACCAGCAGTAGCTGATTCGCATTTTCCACAGAGGAAACCCCCCCCCCCCCCCCCCCCCCCCCCCCTGCAGGCCCTCGGCAATCAGTGTTGCTGCTTTTTGTAACTCCGATTACGGAGATAAGCTTCAACCATCGTCTGAAAGCAACAATCAAGCAAGAGCAAGAGTCTGAAGGGTCTGCGCTTGGTGAGTTTCTAACAGGAAAAGACGTTTTCGCGTGTCTTTGCGTGTAGAGAAGCTAAAGCTAAAGAGCTAAAGCTAACCCTCAGAGATGCTAACGCCTGATGTCGTTTGTTTTAAAGCTCCGATTGGTTGAAGTACGCTGTCAGTCAAAGTCCACAGGGGGAGAGGCGGGACTTTCAGTGAAACAGAGCTTTTTCTCTTCCGGGTTTCAGAATTAACCCCAGAAAATCTTTTATTTCACACAAAATAACTTTTCCTTAGTGCCAAAAATAAACTATTACCATGTTAATGCCAATAATAGGGTTTGGACTAGCTAAAGAAGCATGATACAGCCCCTTTAAAGAGAAAGTGTTGAAGGAACATCGGTGTGCATTCAAGCTTGAGAACGAGGAATTTAAAGTTATCCTTTAACTTTAACTTTCTCCAGTAAAGAAAGTAAAGAACTGGAGATTTTTCATAAAGTGCTTTAAAAATTAACATTTCCAAAATGCACTCAAGCTTTGCACTAAAAAAAAAGAAATAATCTTTTGTAGTCTGTATCTTTTTTTTTTTTTTTTTTTTGTGGTGTGGCCTCTGAAATAAGAGTTCCTGTTTTAGACCACAGACTGGATACAGAGATGGACGTATCACTCGCCACATCACCTATTACATAAAGCCGTGTTGGAGTCTGAAATGTTGGATTTCTGGAGCACGAAATGACACAAAGACAGCAAGTAGGCGGGGCCAGTGAGCAGTAAGGGGCGGGGCTGAGTGAGAGCAGAGGACTGACTTCTTTTCTTGTTCCTAGTTTCTTTATGCTTCAGCCCAGCAGGTCTTCTCATCCGATCTGAGATCGTAGTCGAGGGGGAGGTGGGTGCACCGCAGATTGGACACAGCGCGCCCAGCAGCGGCGCGTTACCAGCAGACCCACCGGCGTTTCTGCAGATGCTTGTAGAATTAAATGTCTCGTCAGTCTTTATCGTCTGTAACTGTCAGAACTCTGTAGCGCCAAAGTTCACTGGATCATTTTAATTAGTATTTCAATTTAGTCTTGTGTTTTCACCTCCACTTCCTTCTTTTATCATGATATCTTGTAAAAAAATGAAAGAAAGTAGAGTTAATAGTGGGATCAGTTTGACAGCCAGATTGTTCCCGCTGCCGCCCCGGTGGAGGCCCGCCCCGCACTTTAAAAACAGTCATTTGGAGCCTCATTACCTGAAGTAAGCTCTCTATTAAGACTGCAAACTGTCATCATTGGAGAGGAGACACATGTGCACATGCGACGACACTGGCACACGGGCTATTACCTCCGTTTATAAATTCACCAGCTTCCCAAACAAAAGCTGCAGAAGGCAAATTAGCAAACAATGTGCATGCTCCCGCTGGCTGACTGGTGAAAGGCAGGCCAGATTCCTGCTTCCACTCTTATCTACACCTAACACGCTATCAGACAAATTAGCAATGGGGTCCACTTAGGACTGTGTGTGTGTGTGTGTATGTGTGTGTGTGTGTGTGTGTGTGGATGTGTGTAATCCTGTGTGTGTTTGTTCAGCGCTGAGCTCCACTCATCGTCTGCCTCCTCTCTTGATGTTATTTATGGCTGTTTAAATGATCTCAGACACCTCTCATTTGTTTAGACAGCTCCAATTGGCTTTCTGTCTGAAAGGGAAAAAAGAGAAAGGGGAGAGACGTGGCGAGAGCGAGAGGGGCGAGGGGGGGGGAGGGTGGACGGACGAGTGGCCGGACCAAACGAGGACGAGGAGGCGTGAGGGATGGTGGACAACAGCAGAGGGTGAAGAGGGGGACGGCGGAGATGGATGAAAGGTGGAGAAATCTGGAGGAGAGTGAGAGGTGAGGCAGATCGACAACAGGCAGATAAGGGAGAGAAGCTGAGGAGAGACAAGGAGGCAGAAGTTCAGGAGAAGATGAAGGGAGGCAGCAGAGAAGAGAGAGCAAAGCCTCAGACTCAGACGGATCAATTCTGTTGTGTCCCACTGAACCATGATTGACTTTTCAGCATGCGTGCTGTTATGAGTGGAGGCATAAACCGTCTCCCACTACAGGAATTTAACCCATTTTGATGTCCAGCTAGCTCAGCTCACGTGTCAACATGTGACAGAAATGATGAAAAATGATGCAGTTTTCCTATCGGGCCACTAGTAGGTGCTGTGTGTTTTTTTTAATTGGAATAAGGGAAATGGCACCTGCAAACCCTGAAGCTTCTTCAGCTGTCTTTCTTCACTGTTTTGGCAAGGCCAGTTTATTTATACAGCGCCATTAATCCAAAAGGCAATTCAACCTGCTTCACAAATGCCAAGGATACAAACAACTGCATTAAAATAACAGAGATAAAACAAGATATTGAAAAAAATAAGAGCATTCAAAAGACAAAAGGCAATTAAAACAAGATAACAGTTTGTCGTCTTTGCTCGCCCGTAGATATTACATCTTCTCAGCACAGAACCCACAGGTTCCTTCGTAAACAATGGACTAAACACATTTCTACATGAGCGGAGGAACTGCTTCACTGCACTACTTCAAAAATTATTAATTTCATGGGGCAATTATCAACGCAATCACTGTTCCAAATGTGAGCTAAAGGGATTAAAACCAGCATAAATAGGAGAATAAATAAGGGAAGAGTTTTGTTAAGGTATACGCAGTAAAATAAGTAAAGTCTGTTGTTTATTAGAAAGTTTGTGTAAATAATAATGATTTAAGTGTTGATTCAAAAGAAGAGAGTGTGTCAGTAATCCTCAGGTCTTCAGGACGTTTGTTTCACAGGTGAGGAACTAAAAGCTGCTTTTCCTTGTTTGCTTCTGAGTCTGGGAGCACTTAGTTTGATTAATTTGATTAATTTGTCCATGCACTCAGCAAAAACTTGACGAATTCTCTCAGAAAACAACCACAAATTAGCATTGTGTCTTCATTAGCTGTGTAATCCTCTCAGAGCAGTCGGGATCACACAATCTCTGGATAAACTATGTCCAATTGTCCTGAATGTATCCAGCACTGGTCATAGCTTCGTTAAAAAACCGCCTGCCTGGAGGGGACAGCTCCATCTAGAGGTGAACAGGTTCATGACAGTTAAACAGCTCATCATTTAGCCATCTGTCTGTCTTCTGCACCAATCACCTTAGGAGGACGCAACAAAAGGGACAATATAGTTATTGATGGCTCCTCTGTGTGAAAACACTTTTGGGAGATAATAAATTGATGGTAAAGTGCTGAGTTGAAGTCAGAATGTGGAAAGCATTTAACTTTCTGCCACCTTCCTCATTGATACGATTTATAACGACCATCCAAACCTAACTTTTTACTGGCTCTTCTATTAAATAACACAAACACTGTTGAATTATTTAAAAAAAAAAGAAAAAGAGAAAAAAAAAAGAATGAAACATCAGGTTTGCATTGAACATTGATTTGTAATTACATATTTCTTTGTTGACTCTGATTTAAAGAGGGACTGTTTTGTTTAAATGTGTTTTTTGTGTGTGTGTGTGTGTGTGTGTGTGTGTGTAACTTCACTGAGCAGAAGAAGTACTCCATCAGGAATATGCAACAAAGCAAAACCAAGTTTTCTATAGTGATTGTCCAAGTTTCTCCGATTAAAGAAACAAATCTGAACCACTCCCTTTACCTTCCGGCATCGTCCCTCTGGCTTCCAGTGTTTCAACAGGATTGAAGATATTACTGATATAATGACCTTCTTTCCTCTTACATTAAATGAGTCATATTATGCAAAATTCCCTTTTAAAAGGTGTCTTTACAGTCATATTGCCTCCCAGAGCCTCTGCATGATCCCCCAGAAGTGAAAAATTCAGTCGCCTCCCTCAATTGTGCACTCCACTTTTAAGAAAATATACACTCAAACACGCGGTTCTGAAATCTTCCTCTTTCTGACGTCATGAAGAGGAACGCCACTCCCCGCCGGAAGAGAATCCAGCCTTTGGCCGGCCCCCAGACAGGTCGCTCATTTCGGCTGTATTTTCTCATCCATCGCCAGTGTTTTCATAAAGTCAGCTCCTCCACCGTCTTCAGGTGGGTCAGCTGACGAGCTGACAGTTTTTGCTAACTTAGCCACAATTAGTTCGGATGGGAACGTAGCGGAGCTCCTCTCCCCAGCAGAGAGGCACTTTGAGTCGGCCGCGGCTGTGACGGCGCCCGGGCGTCTGACTTCCTTGGGCCGATTGGGTAAACGGCCCGGAGCCGCTCCACGGAAGCTGGTCCCGAAGCCGGCGGAGACGCACGGCTTGCGCGCGGCCGCTGGGCCGCTGGGCCGCTCCTCTCCTCGCCGGGACGCTGCGAAGCTCCGGTGCCCAGCGGAGGCGCACTGCGCGCGGGGCGCAAACTCAGCACACACCGGCAGCGCCGTGCGGATGAAGAGGGCTGCTCCTCTGAGAGGCTCTCTGCTCTCGATATCACACGAACACATGATATAAACAGAAAATAAAATAAAACACCTCATTTCGCTTCTGCAAGGTCGCTCTGCTCGTCCAGCCACATTGATCTGTAATTTATAGACTTCCAGCAAGGGTGAGTACATGGTTTATGTTTTGATCTCAAATGAGTGCTTTTCTTTATCCAATAGTTACTTTTGTATGGTTCATTCTATATAAAAACGGTAATTTCCGCGTTTGCTACTGTCTGGGACCCTGTTGAGCTGATTCTCGTGCCTCCCGAGGTGGCGTAATAACAACACATAGGAAAAAGTTTACGTCCGTGAGGTCGTGCATTGTGTTTTATTTTGAAACTTCTGGTGTAACTTCCTATAAGGTGCTTTCTTAACGACAGTAAATTTATGAGGTGGGCGTGGCCAGATGCGTTCAAGTTCATCACGGAAAATAGGCTGTCAAAAACAGGCTGTTCTGAAGAAGGCTCCACAGAGCCACTTTTTAGAATGCTCAAACTCTGAACATAGGACGAATTTGGGGCAAAAAAACTTATATACTATGTTTTTAGGTGTCTGTGACCTATATGACATGACTGAAAAATAGCATAATAGGTCCACTTTAATAAAAATCAGTATTAATAGCTGCACATACAGTTGTAAAAGTAATGCAGCATATTTACACAACCCGCATTACCAGTTGTGATGCAGTCAATCTGCTAATGATCTATATATCCAGCTGGGTTTCTGCAGGAATGTTCACCAACGGGCTGTGACGAAGACTTTTTGCACATGTTGCACATCGTTACCAGTTGTTGAGTCCTGTTAAAAAGAGGGCGTTGAGTGGCTCTGTTGGGACCAACGTGTGCTTTTAAAGCTTCTAACAGGAGAATAGTAGAATAATACTCCAGAAAATGAGAATATTTCTGTTTAAAAAGGACATTTTGTTTGGATAATTGAGCAAATGTCAGCAGGAATGGTGCAGCTCTTCATGGTCCCGCCCTGGATGAACCTACTGAAATTACACCTTTGGAAGAGTTTCAGCGTCTTTGCTGTCCATTTTTTAACATCTGTTTGGTTAAGCGTGTTCATTTTTGCTGATGTTGAATTGCTGCTGGAAGGCTGCTGTTCCTCATGCACGCTCGCTGAGCTGCACTCCTCTTCTGACCACTGCCAGTGGATTTACTATTAATCTATATTTTATTCTGCTTTAATGTTACTGACATTTAAAATTAAACATGGGGGATAAAGAAGGGCCTCGGAATGTATGCACAGTCACAGCTCTGGATGCACGCATGTGGGTGGAAATCTTACTACAGTGTGTGTGTGTGTGTGTGTGTGTGTGTGTGTGTGTGTTGGTCAGTGAAGAATCAAAGCGTGTGGAGCAGGAATGAGAAAAGACTTGTTTGTCTGATTAGACCCCTCCAGGGAACACAGAGGAGCTGGTAGGAGGGAGGCCACTCACTGCTCTGCTTGTTACAGCTCCACTTAAAACACACACACACACACACACACACTGACACACAACACACTTCCAAGAAGTATTCAGATGTACACACACACACACAAGCGCGCACACACACTCTATTAAATTTAAATGTTCATGATGTAATTTCTCCTTTTTGTGCCCGGGCAGCTTGATCTCTGGGCACTTTAATGTTAATTACCACTGAGGCCCGAGATGGTTGTAGTAGTTGCTTGTTGTTTATGACAAGTTTGGATTGCGGACTAATGTAAACAATGTTGTAAACACAGGGTCAGCTCACAGAGCAGCTATAGCCTGGAGTGTTTTTGCAGCCGATTCTCACAGAAATGGAAATGAGTCTCTGAGCTGCAACACACACATGCAGATCACACGCAGGGAAAAAGGCAGTGTTCTAATCTGATTTCTCGAGTGTCGATCTCTAAAAACTACCTATTTTTGACCGTCTCCAAGAATACATCGGTTTCTATGTCACTGATTGAAGATGGTGCAGCGGAATTAATGAGCAGCTGCTCATTAAATTAAGTTTTTTTTTTTCTTTAACAACAGTAAACGATTTTCTCATTTTTATCTCTGTAATCATGCAGGAGAAGTCTCATGGTTTCTGTCTCAGGTGTCAAACATGAGGCCTGTGGGCCAAAACCGGCCTGCAAAGAGGCTTCAATCTGGGCCGCCAAACCAATCCTCTTTCTCTCACCCAAAAATTACAAAAAATAACGTTTTCTTGAACCAAACTGTCCCAGCAACTTCCTTCATAGGCGTTGCAGTTTTTCCTTCATTCCTATCAACGCACTGACTGAGAACAGATTGTCTTCTCTGCAAATCATTCAGTCATGAAAGTCATACACGGTGGAATGTGCCTTTATCTCTGCGCTTTCCATTACTCTCCTTGTAAGGAAAAGATATAGTGTAATTAATCATCTTTCATTGCGCCATTATACCGTTTCTTCCTCGCCGAGCTAATTACAGACATGCGATATGGTAAAGTTTTTTTCCACTGCTCCTAAAGACCAGAATTTAACTGAAAGGAATACTCCCATCGCTCACCTACAAGAGCACCAGCCACATCAAAGAACGCCCCAGCTCGTACGCTGTGCGCTAATTATTAATAAAACGAGACAGGTTTAAAATTCATGCATATCTGGAGCAGTGACCTCTGCCGACACACAGATTTGTCTTTGTGATGTATCTGCTGTGACTGCAGCCTGGGAAGGCAATAAGCGGCACAGTTAGAGAAGTAAGAGGGGATTTATCTGTAGTGGTGGTGAGTACGCCAATGATAAATGGGTTAAACAGATGCTTTCCTTTGAAGGTAAATGAGTTAAAACTGGGAGAGGTGTAGAACTGGGTCAAAGTGGGAAAAGACTCAGCTTCGTGGCAACAAAAATGCAAAAGAACAAGGACGTATATTCATATTACAAAGATGTACTTCTATTACACAATATCTAAATGCAAATTTGTTTCGAGGAACACAGACAAAACAAAATGTGTAATAAAGTGAATAAAGAGCTGTATTATGAACCAAGCATTATTGAGTGTAAAGGAATACATGCTAAATATTTAGTTATCTAATCTGAGAAGAAGGCAACACATACTTTTAGTTCTTTCTAAACCAACATGCATTAATGGTCATCCCATTATCACAGTGAAACTGAATCACTTTTGAAATGTGTCTGTGAGAAAACCCAAATAAGGAGTCGGAGGCAAAATAGAGCTCCAAAGCTTGATTTGAATAAAACTCAAACAAACCAAGTAAATGTATCTGTGGTGTCACCACCCCCCCCCCCCCCCCCCCCCCCCCACACACACACACACACACACACACACACACACCCCACCCCCCAAAAAAATATGTAATGGTGAAAAATACAAGGAAAAAGAAAAGGCTCGATGACTTGACATGTGGTCCAAAGACAATCTGGATGCATGAACAAGAGGGTAGCGAGTTTAATTACTCCAGGGAGGGTCAGACACAGGTGAAACACATGAGGGAGGAGGCAGGTAATCACACACTGAGGGAAGAAAGACCAAGGCTGTGCTCACACTGCAGGTCTTGATGCTCAATTCTGGTTTTTTTTGCTGAAATTTGATTTTGTTGTGTGATAACTCAAACTACATTTAAATGTGACCTCTATCAGAGTGCGGTGTGAACGTGATACAACCAGACAAGGAACGCATGCTTGTGAGTAGCCCTGGTGGTAAACCAGACAGCGGTGGAAGACGTTAAATTCACCCAAAGCTGCAGCCATCAAACGGCACTGGGTGGTTTCATTTCATATCATTCATTCATATTGTTAAACACTGATGATGCATATGTGTGACTTAAGCATTTGGACCGTGGTTGCCTTGAAAAATATCAGATATATATTTAAAATGTTACCATATATGAGCGAGGCCTAGGTCTGGTGTGAAAAAAAACCGGAATTGCAGCATTCATACTGTCACAAATCAGATCAGATCTGGGTCACTTGTGAGCAGAAAATCAGAATTGAACCGCGTTTGCCTGCAGTGTGAACAGAGCCAAAAGCGAGAGATGTTTTACAATGAAACAGAAAGTTCTTGAATGGAAAAAAAGGTGGAGAAGAGCAACTTAACCAAGGCTGGACTGAGTCCTGACAACTGACCCTGCTGCTGAAACCAGGCTAACACTCATGGTTTCTGGGTCAGTGTGAAAAACAAAACCACTTCCATCAATAACAGGAGGTGAGGAGTGACCTGAAACATGTTCCAGAAAATCCTCAGATAAATTATTCAAAATGGGAATTATATGCAAAGTAAACGTTAAAAAAAGGACAGGAATGTCAGCTTTTATTTGCTGGTTCATATCAAGACCTGCCACAAGCTGTTTGAGGTTTCATTACTTTAGTACATGAAATGCTAATTGTGATGACTGTAAGCAGTTTCAGTCGCGAGCCTGCCGCCCTTTGATATATTCATCCTGTTGTTGGGAGGATAACAGGGACGCGTGAAGGACGAAAAGTTTGGGGCAGCAGCCCCTCCCTGATTCATCCCACTGCTTTGGCAATCAATTCCGCTGTAATTACCAACAACGACATCTGTCAGAGATGTGTATCTTATCTGACTGGACCATTTGATAATGGAGTTTATCAGTGGAAATGACTGCTGAGATCTTTACCACATCAAGGATACACAAGGATATTTAAGGTCAGGGTTCCACAAGAACAGTAGCTTATCTGATGGAGGACTGTTAGAAGGGACGGCGCTCGGGTTTTACAAAGTCCCTGGAGAGAGGAGAGACGCTTCACCTGTAGTCCCGTATTAGCTCCTGTTTTTGTAATAAATCTCGATATAAATATGGCGCTCTGATTAATCTGCTTAACAATTGGACGTGATGAAGGTCATCGAGAAATGGAGTCAGGACTGGAAATGCTCTCAAGCCAAATGAATCTACTCCACGGTATGTTTTCAAGTCAATCTATCAAGGGCATTTAATGAAATCTGATAACAAGAACCTGAAATTACAAACAAAAACATGAGATCAGCTCTTCATCACCACATATTTACCTAGTGGTCCCGAATCTTCTTTTTGTTTCTACAGTTTCCTCAGAAGGCTGCAGACCTCCTCTGATCTGTGATTTGTAATGTTTACAGACTGTTACTCCCAGGAAGAAAGAGGGAAAAAAAAAGACTGGGAACCACTGGTTTAATCCAAACTGTAATCACTGTAGTAAATCCACAGCTTTATTTATTCATCCATTTATTCATGTGAATTACTAAAGATAAATGAATAAATGAAGAAGAATAAAGCCCAAAACTAAACAAAATCATGAATCAGCCGCACTCATCAATGATTGGAGGGAGTTCACTTCTTCAGCACTGCAGTTCAATAAGCGCCATCATACGTCTCTTCAGTTCAATCTATTCAATAATAACAGCAGTAAATTGACTTCATGTGATAAAAACTACATGCAGAGGATTTACTCTATTAATATCCAGCCACAGTGGTCATTTTAATGGGAAGATATAACCTGGTAGTGTATCAAGTGTAGATTTGGACAGAGACAGGATCGATGTTTTTGAAGTAGTTGTGTATTGATGTACCTAATAATCAATAATCAATAAATTAAATAATCGTCCTTGTGAGCCTTTCACAGAATTCTGTCCCATAGCCGACAGAAGGAAGCCTTCATTATTGTCTTTATATTTACGCGCTGCGTGTGCCTCGTGCTGTGGGGTCTCATTGACGCAGCAGCCTCAGGGGGGCGCTTCGCAGACCAGCAACACATTTCAAAAACTGACTTAAGACACAGTGAAAACGGTTATCTCTCACGGCTGATGCCGAATGTGGAGTAAATAAAAAAGGCAGAGACAAAAAGAACATTCAAAAAAAACAAAAAGTGTGAGGAAGATGAGGGTCGCCGCACTCGGCAGAGACAGCGATCTCGTCAGATGTTGGCATTGATTAAAGCTCCTGTACCGGTTGCCCCTCAGTCTGCTCGTCTGCGCCCTTCATGCCCCGGGTCTCCTGCAGTTCAAACACCTGGTGTGCAGGGTGTGTGTGTGTGTGCGTTTCTCAGGATGCTTTCTGATATCTGAACCAGGTATCAATCCTAATCACTTCAGATTCCTGTCAGAGCGTCTCAGAAATGCCTGCATGTTGACGTGTGGAGATGTGCACAGGGAGGAGGAGGAAGGTTTTTTTTTCTTTCTTTTTTTTCCTTGCAGCCCGCACGATCATCAAAGTCGTCTTCAGCGTTGTTCTGACGTCCGTCATAGCCAGTTATCTTTAGGACAGTGTTAATGAGCGTTTATGTTAAATGGATTTTACTTTCAGTGTCAATGTGCTTTATGGGATCAGTGGCTTTCGATCATTCACGCTCACACACACACACACACACACACTCACACACACACACACTGCACCACCAAACCATCCGCTACAATAATGATGCTGTAATGTAATCTTTAAATAACATCAGTTAAGGCAAGAAAATACACCGAGAAGTAAACAAAATAAAACAATCATTGCCTCCGGCTCGTCAAAAAAAAAAAAAAAAACTTGAAAGAACTTGTAAGTAAATGCTATTATTCTTGGTATCCACTCCCTGCTTGCCCTCTAACGTGCATCTGAACAATGAGAAGTCAGTCACAGACATCTATAATTATTGTTCGTCTGGCTCAACAGTCTGGCAAAAATGCAAATCCCCGTTTTCCAGGTGTTTCTCTCTCTTCTCGTCCTCACAGATGCAAAGTGTAAGTCGCTCCGTTTTTATGAGAACTTCATGAGTGACGTGTCTTTCATCGATCTCGCTGCTGAAATATGCCGCGCTTAAAGTCCAATGTGTGGGAAATGTGGTTTCTGTTTGAGAGCGGGTTTTTTTTTTTTACAGTCATGTTGGGATTTGTTCCTGTCAGATAGATTCACTGTTTTTGACAAGAGCACTTGTGCTTTCCATACAAGGACTTTGTGGCAGGCTTCTATAACCACTGTCTTTTGTTGTTGTTGTTGTTGTTGTGTTTTTTTATATACAGCACAGTAATGAAATAATACAACCACTTTTTCCACTTCAAGTCTGCATTTCCCAAAGAGTTTGGACTTAGTTTGACAAATAAGTGAAAACATGAACATTGTCTCTATTATTAGTTCGGTGTCATGTTTTTTACCTTTAATGAACTCATTAAATGGTTGATTCAGACCATCAAACCATAAATCAGCTTTTGTTGGCAGTTAATCTTATTATGTCCCCCAGACATAACCTCGAGAAAGTATGATCTAATAATGATAAATAATAATATATTTTATTGGTTTTGCGCTTTTCAAAATACCCAAACACTTTACATATTTACGCCATAAAATCAGCTAACATTAAAACAGAGGAACATCATAAAAGAAGCAGTGAAACACGTCATAAAAATAAATGAAAAGCAGCTCTGAGCAGGTGGGTCTTCAATTGATTTGACTCCCAAGAAAGACACTTTTTTAGAAACAACAAAGAAAGCATTTTATTTTCCTTCAGATATAAGGAGTGCTCAAACACAAAAATACCAATTTTTACAAAAACTTACCCAGCAAGAAAAAAAAATACCAAAACTGTTTTTTAGTCTAAATTCCTACCTTGCATCAGTATCTCAGCTCAGGTTTAAGACTTCTGTTGTGTGATTGTATTATTGTAAAGTTGTGTTTTTCTCTACTCTTCAGAAATGTGTTCCAAAATCAATGTTTTCTATGAAATCTTTAGTCTGCTTGGTGGTTTGGCCGGGTTGGGGCGTCTGGTGGTGTTTGCTTTCGGCCCGCGGGCCTTACGTTTGTTGGGTTTATTTCCTGCAGATGTAAATAAAGAGTCGGGAAGACGGGGTGAAGCTGAAACGGCTTAAACTGAAGTCGCAGCTGGTTTTGCACTGAAGCTAATTTTAGCGTTTTAATTCGTCTTAATTACATTTCCATGAATCACATATTCTCCGCCCACACCCCGCGCCGTGGAGAGCTCCAGCCGATCCCAGCGGGACGGGATCGGGCGGCGTGAGTCCTGGGCTCCACGCCAGAGCAGACACAAAGACACACTCACACACAGCCACACCTACAGATGAGTGAGAGTCACTAAATAGCCAAACTTATGAGAATGATTTTTCATAAATGATGATTTTTATATTGTTTTATTGTGTTTATTCTTGCGTTCTCCTCATGCCTCACCCTGGTGTTATTCGTAAAAATGGCTTATAGCATGATAACTGTATATGGCCTAATATTTTCAATCATTCTGAATATGATAAAGCCAATAATTAAATATTTTACCAATGATGATAAAATAGTAAGAAGGAATTACGACCATGATTGAGAGTGGTCGAGTTTTTATCCTCAGAGAACAAATAAGACTCTGCCATTCACTGTGTCTATTTTAGCTGAGAAAACGGCATAAAAAATGAAAATAAAACCTTTGATTTCCAAGAAATAAAACCGCATTTATGCATTATTACATTATTGACTGCAGTTATTTCATTTTGAAAGGATTATTTTCGTCTCACTTCAGTCTTGTAAGAACGTATTAAATTATTGATTGGTACCGGGTTTCCTCCAGGCGGCCGGTTTATCCTCCCACTGTCCAAAAATCTGCTTCACGTTACCGGTTGACTCCAGCTGTCCCACTGATGTGATTCTGTGTGTTGACGTCTTTGATAAGCTGTGGATGTGGCGTGTTCGTGACATGTAGCAGTGAAGCGTCACGGCACGAGAGTGAGAGAGGAAGTGAGAACAGCAGAGTCTCCCAGCAGTCCAAACCTGCAGCAGCTTCATGAGAAAATGGTCCCGAGTGGTTTGAACCAGCAGAAGTCTTAAACCTCAATTTTTGATAAAGGTCATGATTTCTGCAGAGAATGTAATGTCAAATTTTAACTTCGATTCAAATCTTTCATGTGTGCAGTGTGTCTGTGAGAGTTGAGAAATGTTTTCAGCGTGCAGAGTTTTGCCCGTTTGCCTCTTTCAGCCCCCTCCTTCCTCCTTCCCGGTGTTTCTGCCTCTCTCTCCTGGCGTCCGGCCTTTTCTCACCCTGGGTGTCTTCATCTCTCTCGGCTGGTGGCCGTCTGTCTTTTCTCTCCTGAAAATATTTTCTAAAAAAAAGAAAAAAAAAAAGTCTTCGGCGTTGACCCGTTCGCAGCTCCATCAGATGATTAAAAGGAGGAATTTGTGCACATTCTCTCAGCTTTTCAAAAACTAAAGTGAACCTTGTTAAACTGGATTCTTTTGTTGCTTCTCTTTCACTCACACGCTCACCCAATTATGTAAAGTATAGTTAAAAGGAATCCTCACCTGAGAGCCGGAGTTCCATTGTTACGAGCGCGCCTGAAAGGTGGCTGCCATAAATCTGAATCCGGCTCAGATTCACAAGAGGTTTAATAAAGTGAATCGCTGTTGAGTTTTCAGTTCAGTGTTTGTTCTAATTTGTTGGGTGTCGATTCCTTTTTTTTTTGTTCAGGAACCACATGCAGCCAGATTCCATCTTGACTTGGCTGAACCGGTAAAGCAGTGCCATAATAACCTTTAAATCTAAACTTTTGGGTTTTTCTTTGATGTGGTGCAGAGTGTACGTGATTAAAATGAGAATTATAACTGAAAACAAATACAGTCATAACATAAATCCAATATTGATTTAATATTCTGGTGCCAAATGCAGTGAAATGTCTCCTGCAGTTGTTGCAAACCTCCCCCGACAGCATGGCTTTGAGACTAATTTAATAGCACCCGGTTCGCTAGCTTTAATGGCAGCATCAGAGATATCTCAGCTTGGAGAAAGTTGTTGAAAAAAAATTCAATGTTTTCTTTGAAATTTCAACAATTCCTTTTGTAGACCGCATTGGAGCCTCTTGTGGGCCGGTTTAGGCTCACAGGCCTTATGTTTGAAACTCATAATTTAACGTATGGCACAATATTCTGGGTTTTTTTTGCATTTAGTTATAAAAGCTGTCGTTTCCTGCTCTTTAGCCTTGAGCCACCCTCAGATTTAAAAAGGAAGATTCTGCTCCGGCTTCAGTTTCTGATTTGCTGAAAGATCAGAACGGAGCCAAACGCTGGCAGACCCGCCCACTCTCGCCAGGAAAAGTCTGGAAAAGTCTCCTTAGCACCGGAGTGTCTTGTTGATGCCTGAGGTCAGAGGAGAACCACCAGATGGAAGCACCACAGCGATGGGCAATATTCCAGGACTGATCTTCTGGACATTGTCTCGTCTCCCCCTTCATGAAAACTCGCCCTCACCCTGGAATGAGACCATCTTCATTACACTGCTTGAGAAATGATCCACGCAGTTACAGTTTAGACTTTAGATGTTTATTCTTTGCTTTTCCGTCTCCTGGAGTGAGCTCCCAATTACTGACGCCATGACGGGGTTTCCAGGTCGAGGAACATGTTCTGGCCCAGGAGTTCTCCAAAAGCCGAACACATCTGCTCTGGAAACAAAAGGCCAGCCAAGAGAGGAAGAGGCTCCAAGCGGCGCGAGCAGCAACAGCTGCACGGCGGGCGTTAGCGCTCGGCACCGACAACAAGGAAAAAGGAATGAATTTCAGAGCAACAAAACCTCAACCTTGAAATCTGCATCGTGTTTCACCATTTAGATCTTCACGGTCATGTGGGCGAATGTTTGCTTCTCACGAGCTTTGGCTAAAAGGTGCCAACACTGACTTTTTTGCTAGTTTTAAATCAATAGTTACTGCTAATACAGATATTGTAGTTACACCATACCGTAGCATTTATTCTCCTTTGAATTGAGACGTGATGGAGATGGGTGGATTGTTGGTGTTTTTGTGACATATTTGCTTTTTTGGGGGGAAATTTGACTATTTTTCACCAGAACACATCATTAAAATGGTAACAAGTTTTGGTGCTATTGTTTGGTTTAGCGAAAACTTAGTTTTAAGCACCACTTATGCACCACCAACAAAACAAACAAACAACAAAACACTACTTTAAAGTGTAAATTTAAAGGTTACTTTGCCACTTGTTTACTGGACCGGCCACTCAAGAAATCGGGTTTTATGTGGCCCGGCAACTAAAATGAGTTTGACACCTCTGATCTCTAATCTGCATTTTTTGGCTCCTTCTGGTTGAACACTGAGAAAAAAAATAGAGAAAAGTTTCACAGCTCATTCACCACCATGGTTCTACACTCTGAAGTCAACAGCTAAAGTCAACGGAAGAAATCTTTACTTCAATGCCGAGCCCCGTTTATGTGTAAATGGTCTGACAAACCGTAATGAAGGTTTTGCATTTTCACTTGAAAATGTTGTCATATAAGCATCGTCCTATGAATGTGGCCTTAAACCAACAAAAACCTTAAGAGGCGATGAACTGAAAGGCAGGATGCTCCATTCACTGAGGCGCAGTGTGAAAACAGGGCTAGTAAACCTCACTGAACAATTTAAATAACTTATCTAAATAAAGCATAGATGGTAATGGAGGAGAAGTGAGAGCAATGAACAAGTCCATAAGAGAAGGAACATCTTATAATTGTTGGTTCGAGTTCTGGGTGCTTACAGGACAGTCTCGACTCGTGATGTGAGTTGTTTTACTTCTTTAAAGCTGTGCTGTTTGACTTTAATACCAACACACAAGAATTTAGCCTCACTCCTGATAGGATTTTTAAGAAGGAGCCGCAGGTTTTGCAAAAGCATTTATTGAAAACTGTGAAAATAAAGAATAAAAAGGAAACAAAATCACATTTGAATAAAATAGGGCTTCTTCGATTTCTTGTTGCTTGTGAGTACAGCAAACAAAATGAATCTAATCAAGTCCATTTCTGACAGATCACAGTTTTTTAGACTTCAATATTCATCAATATTAAAGAGTCAGACGCTTACCAAACAGTGATCAAGTTTTACTACATTACAAAGTTTGAGTGTTTGAAAACGACTCTCCTCTGCTGTGATGCTGCAGTTCGTTCTCTGTAGAAGAAATGTAATGAAATTCAGATTCAAGATGGAAATAGATGTACTGTACACAGCGGTGAAAACATACAAAGACTCTGATTTATTCATAAAGCTGCCCGTCACATGGTTTGCGCTCTCTGTCTGTTTCTCGGTCTAAGCTGTGATAACCAACTGATTATTGGTGTCTAGGATAATGTGAAATTTGCATATTTATTACCACACAATGCCACATTGTTTTATTGTAATTATCCCACAATGGGGCTTTGTTTTTTCCATAGGATTGTGAGGATTTGATTACCATGTTTTAGTGCCCACTTCAAAACTTTCTCCAATGGAAATCCTTGGCAAAAGACAAAACTCTCGGCACTTCTTCAACCATCTGACTTTCAGAAGAACAAACACTTTTATTTACCCTACTTCAGATCCGTCTATGCATCACATCTGCCTCAGTCTGCTTGCCCTTCTCTGACCTGATTTGTTTTGGTCCTTCATCATTTTCCCATTTCCCCTTGTTCATTTTCTCACACTCTAGTTCCTATTTTCCCCCCCGCTTGTATGGAGGGCCTGCACCCATCACTGACAACGAGAGCCAATTCTCTGTCAAGGAGGTGTTTGGTCTGCTTCTCCCCGCCCGTGCGTTCCGGCGCGCGATCCGTCCAGCGCTTGTTTCCTCGAGGAGTAACGTAAGGTGAGATCGAGAGGAAATATTAGCATACCGTGCCATCTAAAGTTTTATTCGGTTTGCCGGCTTTCCTGGAGAATCTTTGAAAAAAGGGAGAGTGACAGACGGGAGCCGCTGAAAGAGGACTGCGAGGCGGGAGACGGGATTACTCATTCCCTTCCTTTTTGATGTTGAGGTCAAGTTTATTTACAAGGGAAATCAGCGGAGATAAAGACACCTGAAATCCAGGATAGATTAAAGTCTTGTGCAAACAGACTGCGCATAAAATATGATTGCTTCAAGACCCACACATGCTCACACACACAAATATCTTTTTAATCAGCCAAATATCAAGGTCTTCACAGCCTATTTTACGGTTACCAGTGTCTGCACCAAGCGAATTAATGTGCACCTTGAGACGTTGGGCTTTAATCACTGCCTTCATTACATTATAGCCCCAAAACAGTATTGTAATTCTGATCATTATTAGATTATTATATGTATTATTTAAGAGGAAAAAAAGGCTGTGTGAAGATATCAAAGTTTCCTGTCAGTTTCTTTTTTATATTTAAAACATTGTGAATCACAGTTCTTTCTTTCTGCTTACTGATCAGATCAAGTTTTACCAATGGATCTTATTCCAGAAATGTCATTTTCTCTTCCTAATTTGCCTGATTTGGATTGTTTTCCTAGTTGTGTTTTTCCTTTGTTAATGTGGGACTCATGACCGTTTACTCATTGTTAAATTCTCTCTGGATTTGCCAGTAATTTATTTTTAAATTGGAAGTCTTGCAACAAATCTTGTTTCAGTTTTTGAGAGCTGGTCCTTATTTTACTTCAGTGTTATTGTGCGGATTATTATTTTCAAAGATGAGTTTAATGAAAAATGGCTGATTTAGTCAGTGGTTCAGTTGACTTTCATGATCTTTCTGCACTTGAGGAGTTTTTATTGCCACACTTCATAAATGTGAGACATTTAGACATTGACAAGTTCACAAAACTAAAACAGCCTCACGAAATCTGTTAACCTTGGCGTAAGCCAGGGGTGTCAAACATAAGGTCCATCAAATATTTAAATTCCGTCAAATATCAGGTAGGTGGAGTTTTATTCGTTGAGTTGACCAGTCGAGCACATTTTTAGCCATGAAGTGAGTCTCGGTGTAAAAACAGTGTAATTTACAGCCCAGTTCTCTCGGTGTGACTTTCAGTCTTGTGCCTTGGTAAATGGATTTTTCATTTCTGTTGCTGTTGTTGTTTTCTCACCCAGCAGATGGTCTTGTTTTTATAATCAAACAGTCATAGAAATCTCAGGGAAATACCATGAGAAGTGCAGCGAAATATTCTCCTGGACTTATTAGTCCGGTTAGTAAACGTCGAGGTGGATCGTTTGTTTTGATAAACAATATCATCCGTGTGAAGCAGTAATCGGGTTTACCTTTGCTCGTCTTTGTAAAAATGCAGCCTCACTTTGGTTTAGTAGCAGTACTTTCTTTCTTTCCTTTTTTTTTTTTTTTTTTTATTTCCTGCACAGCCTCGCCGTCTCCCCCGGACAAACATTTGTTAAGGAAAGTGAAATCATTCCGTAGTCTCATGTGGCTCTAACCGCAGAGAGCCATTTGTTCTGGAAATGAACACTAATTTCAAATGCTCGGACAAGACAAACACACTCGGGGTGACGTGGAGTCGACACACAGAGAGGTATTATCATTCAGCAGCTGCCTTATAAATCCTCAGCCAGTGGTTTTTAGTGCGGCCGACTGGGAAGGAGGAACATAAGCATCGCTATCACAGACATGCTTTATGTTCCTTATTACACTGACTAATTGAATGTTTGTCCATATCTAATGGGGTGGGAGTCCCATGAGGATTTCCACATCAGTGTGTGTGTGTGTGTGTGAGGTGTGTAAGTGATACGGTGGTTTTCTGGAGTCCGCTGGTTCCGCAGTTTGGTCATCATCTCAGTTCCTCAGAGCGCGTTATGACTCTGTCAATCTTCTGTCTTTAAACGTTTCACGCCAATCAAAAGCCAATCCAGCGACCTGCCAGGTAGCGAGCAGGGCGAGTTACGACCGGGCGCCAACTGGAATTGAACTGAAAAACAACACATTCAATTCCGTTCAGTGCCGTATATAACGTCTGTTTGAATAGAGTAATCTGAGTACAGCTTCGAAGAAATAAGACGTTGAGAAAACCCTCCAGCAGGAAGAGCAGAGTGACACGCGGATGTTAGGAAACATTTGTCAGATAGGTGAAAAGTTGCAGTTGGTGTCGTTTTTATTTTTAAACTTTCTAAAGTCATTTTGCTGTTCTGATTGAACAGTCTCACTGACGGAGAGAACAAATACCGAGAACAAAGAACACGACAGAAAAGAAAGCAACGTTTTACAGCTACTTAAACCTAGAGCAGTTGAACTCCGAGAGTGATCTGTATTGACACATTGAATTAATATCCTTTGTTTGAATCCTGCTAATTAAAGAAAAGGCAGAGTTAAAAAGTTTGAACTGAATCTGGATCCACAAGAGAACAGAAAGCTCTGCTCCTCATTCTGCTTTTGAACTGAAATTTAAAAATCGTTTTTTCAGCAGTTCCAATGAAGAGCAGCCAGTCCATCATTCTGAACCAGTAGCAGATCTTTCCAGGAGAGACTGGGACACTCAGATGATAAGGAATTACAGTACTTTAAGTTCTAAATACACAGGCGGATTTTGCTGCCTGGCGAAGCTCATCTCGAACAGGAACAAAGTGTTGCTGCAGCAACAGCTGTTCGGGCTCCCCGATCATGATTAATTACATAATAATGTGAAGGAAATGTTCCCTCAAGTCACCCATTTGTAAATGTTCATGAGTATAAAGTCGTCAGTGCTGAAGCTAAAGTGTGCCGCCACTCTTGCTCTTTGAATTTCCGACGCTGTTGCGGTTGCTGTTTGTACACAGAACTTTGAACAGATGTCTTTAATTCCTTTCTGTGGTTGACATTGAAATCTCTAAACCAAGCAGTAGTTGTCCTTTTTACTCATTCTTTGACAATAACTTCTGAAATACCGTGTCAGTTCGTTTTTTTTTTTTTTTTCAGATATATGATTTTTTTTTTGACATATGTAAACAAATACACAAATATAAAGACAGTTTGACAGTTGACGTAAACTCACTCATACGATGCATTCACACAAATAATTTGTCTGGGATGAATTCCCTGTGTGTCTTTCTTCCAGAGAATACACTGAAATATGTATTAAAAAAGCAAAAAAAGACCCTTTGAGGAGGAACACCTTTGAAAATGTGAAATAACAAAGCATTACAAATCATTGTGCAAGGTTATTCATTTTAGGTGCAATAAAAAAAAAAATTTTTTTTCCTAAAAATTATGAATAATTGTGATTTCACTGTTGTTCAGAAATAATTGTGAAGATTATTTTGGCCGTGATCGCGCCGCCTGACTTGAACCCTGGAAGAAATAAGCTTACCCTGCGTGAATTGATCGATTCCGTTCGTGGAAACGCTGCATCAGACGGGGGGGTTGGCCATAGTTTGGGATTTAGAGAAAAGTCCTTCGTCCTCAGTGTTGCGGCACAAATCAAAAACTTGCACCTCAGTCACGTGACTCAGATGTTTCCACCATTCACCTTGTGATTCATTCAATGTGAGATAAAAAAGAAGCGTCACCTTGATATTGTTCCAGAGTCGTACCCTCTGCTGCTGTTCCATGCTTTTATAAATTACTCTGCAGTATCTTGGCGTGTGATCAAAGACCAGCAGAAAGGCAGATTTTCCCCTTTCTGTTTGCAAAAGACGATTGCAGCATAATCTAAATGTTGATAAAATGTATCATGTGGGATTTACTCTCTCACTGTTTTGGTGGGTGAAATTCCAGAGGTAATGATATCAGTGGAGTATTTCATTGGGTGTGGGATCAGCAACAATAGGCAGAAATTCAAAATCTCATTATTTCAGTGATATAAATATTAGTAATGACATTGGGACTTTTTTTTTTTTTTTTTTTTACTTTATAGTCATTCTTTTTCTTTTCCTTTTTAACTGTTTTCAAGTACATACTGATCGTCCTTTACTCAAGGCTTTCTCTTTATTCTCTATCCAGTATTGATGTTGAATTTCAGAGGTCTTTTTTCACCGACATCCGCTCCAGCTGCAGACCCTTCATTCACTCACATTGACCAGTCAACCTCAAATCTGGGCGCTTGGAGCTGCAGGAAACCGCAAAAAAATACACAGAAAATACACAACTGAAATGTTCAGCATTGATATAGATAGATAGATAGATAGATAGATAGATAGATAGATAGATAGATAGATAGATATTTAAAAGAAAAGGGCATTTATGCATTTTTAATCGTGTTTGTGTTGTTTTATTTTCTTCATCTGGGCCATATGATCGCCAGAAATTCTGAATGAGGGGTTTTATACATTAAATTGAATCCCTTTTCTCTTCCTGTTGGATGCTGATGAATGTCTATTCTGACTCATCCTGCACTCGAAGGCGTCCAATGGAAGCTCAACTGTCTGCTGCAGCGTCGGCCTCAGATTGCGGCTCCTTTTTTGAGGGTTTGTGCAACACATTATATGTGAAAATGTCAATCACTTCTATGTTAAAACCTTTATTTTTTTCTTACCAGAAATTACGGATTGAATGCAATAAAATCTTCCTCGTTCATTCTGCCTTCAAACCATGCCGTCGAGCTGGATTCGAAGCTGGGTTTATTTGCGCTGTATCCTCACAGTGTCAGTCGTGTCGTGAGCCCTGAACGACTTGTACATGAGCAGCTTTCAGCCGCACTCGCTGTGAACTGGAAGAAAGCAACGACAGATGCTGGTAGCATAAAAAATGGGCGCGTGCCAGCGTCTCGAGCAAACTGCGCCTGGCAGCAGACGACAATGTGCGATGGTCATGTACTCAGCAAATGAACATTGTATTTAATCAGCGGCTCAGTCTTGGTCATTCCCACGCTTTAAAGTCTGATGAAGTTAATTCAGAGACGCCAGCAGCTCTCCGAGTTGATAGATAATGAAGCTCTTACTCCAAGTTCAAACTCGAAGGCGGTTCCCTTTTCTTTCTCCACTCTAAATTTCGAAAACAATTAATGTCATCTGCTGAGTACCCTGATTATTCACTCAGTTGTGTTCCTTCACAAGTGCTGTTTGCTCAGTGCTTGTTTTTTATGATAATGAACGGTTATTTTTCACTGCTGTCTCTTCGGCGCCTGCAGAACTTTTGGTCTCAAATAATGTTGGAATTTGAAAAAAAAATAAAGGAAAGCAGAATTAGACAGATTGTATTACTCTTAATGGATTCGAGCGGATTTGTTTTAACCAGCTGCATGGAGGTGTTGAGGTTCACACTCTCACCTGCCTGGGATATCATGTTCTTCCTGTGCGTGCATGAATTTTCTGCAGACTCTAGTCATGTCATTGTGTGTGTGTGTGTGTGTGTGTGTGTGTGTGTGTGTGATGTGGTTTCCCAATCCTTTTCTCTCGTTCTACCCCTTAACCCCAACTGGAACAGCATAACGTTTCCTCTGAGTCTGCAGGTTTCTTCCTGTTTGAGGAGAGTTTCTTCTTTCTACTTTCTCCGCAGTTTGCTCATGTGGAATTGTTTGTTTTTCTCTCTAAAATATCCTGAAATGGCTGTGTTGCATTTTGTGCTATATAAACTTGAATTGAATTGAAACTATTATTTCTTGATGATGATCAATCATCCCGTACAAGTTATGACCTATAACCTTTCATTTATAGTCAACTGTGGTCCAATGACCATAAGTCAGATCTATTAAAGCTGGATGTTTTAGGTTTGCTGGATTTCTTGCTCTCACAGTAATTGCATCAAGAAACCAAACTCTGTTGTGTGCTGTGAATTTGGATTAAACCATCTGATCAGATCTGACTGAGAGTGGGACTTGGCGTCGCTTTTTTGTTGCATAAAAACAAACATAACTCTCCGGTTTCAGTGAGTCGTGGGCTGGACTCCGTCGCTCTCTCTCACCCACTGTATATTTAGATCTACAATCAAACAATCACACTTTCTGTGTGTACTCAGATCCTTCTCTGTCCCTCCAGTGCTATTGATTCCATCGTCTCGCCAACAAGACGCTTGCTCCTGGAGGGAAATAGGGTCGAAAATGTTGTAGCGCTATTGATTACTTTTGAGGGATGACATCAGAGAGTGAAGGGTTGCACGCTGTCGCCCGTGTCCATTATCTTTACTTCACTTTTATGCAGGTTCATTTTTCAATGACACGGCTGTGAATGAATGCATATATCAGGAACGAGGTATTAGGCTCCACTGTGAGGATGAATATATGGGTGTGTGTGTGTGTGTGTTTGTGTGTGTGCTGGGGACCTTGTTATGAGCAGGGTCATCCGGGGACGCAGTCCCGACTTGATAAGCAGGAGGAAGAGGAAAAGCGCTGATGTCAGCCGAGTGCAGAGGATCTGCGGCGCACAGTAGTCCCGCCTTCGTTATATTTACAAGTGGCACAATCTATCGCCTGTAGATCTATGGTCCTGAACCTGCATAATCATATCAGTGCTGATCTAAAAAGCCACACGTGTTGCAGCACTATCTATCTGGAAGCTCAATTTATTGCATACAACTTTTCCCCGAGGGAGCTGTGTATATACAGCATCTGTGTGTTATGTGTTTGTGAGTCTGTGTGTGTGTGTGTGTGTGTGTGTGTGTGTGTGTGTGTGTGCTTATCTTCTATCCGCTGTGTGCCAGGTCTTCTTTGCTGTAATTCAAGCCGATCTTAATCAATATTTTTTTTTGTTAGTCCCTTCTCCCTGTAAAGAAGTGAAACTACAATGAGAGGGTCGGGGTCATTTCCTCCTCCTAATGGCTCCTAATAGGTTCTGTTCCAGATAATCTGGGTCTAATGATGTGGTTAGCAGGCTCTCACACATGCGCCGGGTCAGGCCCGGCATCGGAGATGCTCCGGTCAATATTTGTTCAAGTTAAAGGCTTCTTGTCTTGTGTAACTTGGCCTCTAATGCTCAGATAGCTTGTCTGCCCGTTGATCTGACAGTGAGAATGACAGGAGTCCTGCTGGGTTAGGAGCTGAGCGACCTGACTGCTGCACTGATCCCGCCCAAAGCAGATCAAATAAACCCTTCAGACTCGAAGGGCCATGAAGAGTCGGCGCAGTTATGTGTTGATAGTGACTGGAGAGACAATCAGGGCAACATTCAATGTGTTACTGACACAAATTCTGCTATAAAGACAAAAGTAAGCGTTATCTTCATAGATCATATTTGATTCTACTGTTTTCTCTGAAGTATTACTTTTTGGGTGCAACTTAAACTCAGCGTTATGATTAAAAGAACCATTTTCATGTTTAACACAGTTAAATGTTAAATTCAAAAAGTGATGCCATCCCACGACTGCTGTTAAACAATTCATTCATTCAAATAACTAATCAACCAATGCAGTTCATGCAGATGAGATCAAGACAACCTGCAGGAGTTTGAAACGAGCCACAGTTCGGTGACGGAAACGGATTTGAAAGACTCCGAATGTGACAGGGTCGCTGCTGCGACACGCTGCTCTGACTCTTTCCTCAAACTGCTGGTCTGCTGGGATTTTCACACACATCCGTCTCTGGGGTTTTTATAGAATGTTTTGAAATGATATTCAGTGAGCAGCGATTCTCTGGACAGAGACGTCTCACCACAAATCAGAAGGGACAGGTTGAAGTTGACAGCATGACAGAAGCAACTCAAGAAGAGTGTTAGAGTCAAAAGTATGCACGATATTGTAGTCGGCGCCATTCTTGTTAGCCACAATTCACACTGAGAAACTGAAGTCGGTGCAGGTTTTGGTTGGATATATTTTTTTTCCTTGTCTGAGTTTGTGCTGCAACCTTCAGCCGGCAGGGTGAGAAAACATGAGTCCATCACGCTGTGTGTCAGTTCAGGCTGCCAGCTGTAGTGCAACAGTGTCTCGGACATTTCTCACCAAACTTTGGGCCTCGTGGAATTTAATTTGATTTATTTAAACATTGCAGCATCTCTCAGTATTACCTTGACCAGACCTGTCTTCCTAGAATTCATGACAGTTGCAAGAAAGAGAGAATCTTAGAGCTTTTAAAATCTCATAAATACATATGGCTGACCTTGCCTTGCCATTACAGTCAACACGTGATTAGGAAAACTGCATGAAGTCACTCTAAATAGCAGCTTACTCAACAACGGCAGCAGCTCTTGGCTGCAATACTGTGGTGAAGGCAGTGTGACAGCCAGGTTTACTGTAACCACCAACAGAGAGGAACCAAACCCAGGTGAAAAACCGATTGCTGCCCAAATGACTCAGCGCTGCCACCTGTAGTTGATTCGAGACATGACTTGGTTTTTCCGGCTTGGCCCTTTGAGCACGTCTCCCATATCGGGTTGGCAGTGACCCAGAGACCGAACACACACTCTGTGCTCTATTTAAGAAACACAACGACCTGCTCCAGACTCAAGAGTAGATGGTGGCAAGTTTTGGGGATGCTCGGATCTTTAGAGTGGGCCACAGTGATTTATGACCTGTGCATATGTGTGTGTGTGTGTGTGTGTGTGTGTGTGTTTCATAGACTCTGGTCTAAATGCGGGTGTGTACATTTGTAAACAGGGTTGTGCTCTACTTTTAATGTCATGTTGCTACTCATCCATTTATTTCCGTCCAAGGCTCCTCATGGGAAACACACGGATGTTCACACACAGGCTGGCCTTCCCACCGCTCATTTTTAAGGTGCTCTGGTCGACCTTCTAACAGAAGTCGTGTGTTGGCGTTGTTGTGGTCCTCCTGCTGTGGTTCAGGGTTCATCGGAGCAGGTTAATTTTCCTCCTGGCGAGTTAAGGAGTTGTGAGGCCGAAAATTCACTTGAGCTGTTTTTTTTTCTTCTTCTTCTTTTAAATCAAATTCTGCAGCAGCTTCTGTAAACACTGATGAACGATAAGAGGAGGAGTGTGTGCTGTGCCTCGAGTGTGTGAGCCTGTCAAGACAGAGAGAGGGAGTCACTGTTAAAAGATTGCTTTAATTGATCATCCTCTTCCCTGCAAACTACACTCAGGTATCGAACAGTGACTGGAAATGTTACTGCAGCCTTTTAAACCGCCTGCCTTTACTCTGTCTTTTTCCTCCTGTCAGTTACATGCGGCACATTCAAGAATGTAAACCGATGATGAAGCCACGTGTGACTCTTTCCACAGTATTCAGACATTATTTATTACAGAAGCACCCAATGATGCCAAATTTTAAAGGAGCCATATCATGCTTTTCTAAGCTTTTCAAAATCTACAATCAATAATAAGCTTTTTTTCACAGCCCAAGTATGACAAAGTACATTTGTACAACGAAATATTAGTGAATATTCATATAGTTTACTCTGATATGCATGAATGAAGAGAAACACTGACTCAACTTAAGTTTTTATGAGGGTAACCACACAATAACAATGTTAAAAGCTCAGAAAAGTCCATTTTTCATTATAAGGCCCCTTTATCATACCTGTAAATTTGTTCCGATCAGCCAGCCACAACATTAGGACCACCTACTATAAACCTGCAGTCTTTCTTTAGTGTGGCCAGAATATCCTGACCCATCACAGCACGGACACATCTGGACCTCTGAAGGTCACGTTTGCTGCAGATTCATTAGGACCTCCTGCACGAACGAGACTTGGCCAATCATGATGTCGGTTCATGTTTTTACTTCTTTTATCATCTCAGAAGTGGAATGAATATACTTTGATCTAATGTTCCTTTGGTTATACTCTGCCTCCAAACACAAATGAACCAATAAAATTCAACTGTCAGCGGCTCGGACTCAAACGTTCTCAGTCACAGGTCAATTGTTTAATGATCACAGTTTGGCGTTTGCCAAACTCACTACCAACAGACTTTTACCTTCCCATTTCTAACAAACCCACTTTGAGGCCAAGGGTCATTCGGGGCCTTATGATGTGCAAGAAAAAGAGAAACTTGTTTTTTTTCTCACGTCCCATTCAGGCCAAACCTTGAAATTCAGAGAACAGAAGGTGTTGTCACACGGCTTAGTTCGAACCACAGTGAGCGTTTGTTACGGACCAAATTTTAACCAAGCAGCCAGTTTTGTGCCGCTGATTTTCTATGAAGAACAAGAAAAATGTCAGTCTTTTCTCACAGTTTGGGGGATCTCACAGCTTGTTCTCAGCACATCATCTCTGCAGAACTTTTTTTTTTCCTGATGTTTTGTTCAATTACTATTTTATTGATTAGCTACTTTTTTTTATTTTCTACTCCATTGTGGGATTTTTTTGCTTTTCAGTTTGTTGTAAAGTACAAAATTCTCTGCTCAGAAATAACTTTAATCTTTGAAGTGCCACTTCAGGTAAACAGATTTCTGTATTCTCTCACCTGTTAACAAGTGCCATCGGTAGGAGATGTTGGAGAATGTTGGCGCATTGTGGATTTTTTTTCATGTTTTATCCCGATTCATCCAGTTTAGGGTTGCATGGCCCTGAAGTCGATCACCATCATGTTCAACTCAGAATCACAGATCAATCTCAAAGCCATGTTTTTAGACTGTGGGAAGAAATGGAGAAGACTCACAGGTGCACATCTCAAACACAGAGATGAGTCTGGACTCAAACCCAGAGAGAAAAGTCATTTCGATCAAAAACCAAAGTCTTTCAGTTTTAAATGTGTCGTTGCTTCTGGACTTCTGCTGCTATAACTTTAAGATCCTGTTTGCTCTGCAGTCCTATCATAACTTTTCTCTGTTTGTACTTCCAGTTCTTTCCTTCAGCGCAGCTGTTTGGAAAGTGAAGGTAGCCTTAATGTTGGACTCCAGACGTCAGCTTGTTTGGAGATTTCAGTGAATGCAGCGTTGCATTAAGTCAGACACTCTCCCAGCTCCTGCCTCTGAGATGTGTCTCTACAGCTGCAGGTCTGCTGGACATTCTCATGAATTTTATACAAAAAACAAATAAAACCCACGAAGACGTTGGGCTGGAGGTGTCGTAGCTGCTCCAGTTTAAAGTGGAGCTTTATCCTTCTGTACACATGAGAAAGTCTCTTGTTTAGATGGTTGTTTAAGGTTGTCCTGAAATGTAACAGAAATGCTTAAGGGCTGGTAAAAGAGAATGTTGTGACAGCGAAAATGTAAATGCTGAAGTGTATTTGTAGCTGTGGGCTGTCTCCGGGCTCCTCTAAGTGTGCGTCTGTATGACAGGCGGAAACCAGCAAACGGGAAACCTGCCAATTTTTTTTTTCTCCTTTTATATACATACGTTTGGAGATTAGAGCTCAATTTGCACGGTTCAACCTTATTGTACAAGTACACAGCCCCAAGTCAGCCCTGTGGTGACTCACTGCATTTTATAAACAATGTCATTCAATTATGAAAGAAAATATTATGTCAATAATAACTTTAAAACTTCTGAAAATACATAAAATAGAAATATTTGTTACTTTAAAAAAAATAAACGAAATGTTGACCATAATGCCGTTTCTTCACATATGGTGCCACACTGGAGGACACAATGTAGGTCTGAATCCAAGTCTGGCCTTTCTGTGCAGTTTGCATGTTCTCCCTGTGTCTGTGTGGCTTTTCTGTCCAGAATCTTTAGGGTTTCAGACTCATGTGCAATGTACAGTTAGATTTACTACCTCAAAAAGGTAAATCCTCCAGGCCTTATGATGCCCAGTGCTGCTCTAATATGATGAATAACTTTTTCCACCAGCATGTACCGCTCCACAGTTCTGTTGGAGTGTTTCCATCTGGTCATTGTCATGAAAACAAGATCTGAGTCCTGCAAAGTCTCATTTAAATTCTCCAATCTGTTCTTTCTCCAAACATGACATACAGTATATATTTTTACTTTACTGGAAATGCAAGTATTTAGGAGGCATTAATTTGCAGATTATTGTTGATTGCAGCATCTTTTTTTTCTGAGAGTAGTTATTACATTTACTGTTAAAGACACCTCCAGCAAGATTTTGGTTTTATTTTAACTTTGTAATTACGATCAGGTGTGCGACACGCGTCTCATCTGTCTTCACTGTGTGGATCAGCTTCACCCATAAAGGTCACCTGAACTAAAGCACCGCTTACATGACAACATTTCAGGTGAAAAACACATCATTTTGTCGTTCTTGTCTCAGAAAAGTTTGGTGTTTCCACAGCGATGGTTTGAAGACGATGGGAGAACATGGATATTTGTATGAACAGATCAAGTTGTGTTGCCATTACAGTGGCTTTCAACTAAAACTGCCTGGACCGGCAGAATATAGACTGGAAATCATGACATTGTGGAGGAAAACATTGCTCTCTTGTCGAGTAGCATTTCAGAAAAGTTACATTTTTCTGTGTTTACACGTAGAATGTTAATCAGTTGACTAATGAGAAGCGTCCGCTGTTGAGTCTGCACAGAGAGCGTTCGGGGAAGCTTGAACTGTGGGTTATCAGTGCTTTAGGAGAGCTCAGCGACGAACCTCCGCCTGCCGTCGTTACACATGGAGAACATGGAGAAATCCGTCTTAAGCTCCAAAACATAGTTCAGGGCACGTTGACGGGTTTGCGGCATGAGTAAAACATGAGCCACCGTGGATCGTCCGTGGATTGATTAGCATTGTGTGCACATTCAGGGGGCCTGTGTGTGCATGTGTGCGCGCTGTAAACACATGCTAATAAAGTGGGCCCTGTCCAGCGCCGGAGTGGTGCTGGGATGTTGAGCCCACATGGCTTTGGTGGCAAGCAAACCACGCTGCTCAATTACTCAGCATGAATCCCTCAGGTCTGAGTTCATACATTAATACTCAGTCATTCATTAGTGTAAGCAGCATGTCTGCATATAATCCCCCCTCCCTCTGGTGTTTTCCTTTTCATATCACCAGCCCCCGATCACTTTCCACGGGACTAATATTCAGGTAATAAGCATCAGGAAATGCAAACGCCTCTTATCGTTTCTTTCCCCTCATTTCAGTGCCAGACTATAACGGCTTTATGTCTCCCAATAGTACTGAGTACTGAGCTTGAGTTACAGTACTTGTTCTCATGAGTATTATCCTGAAAACACCCTCAGTTCCACTTCTTTTGTTAACGTTAACTCAGTGAGCTGCATTATAAGCAGTGTAATGTCATTTGGACAATGAGCAAACATTTTTAAATGTTTTTCTTAATAACCTTGGAGCTTTAGTAGAAACAACATTAAACTATACGAAGGAGTCGATCAACAAACTTTATACAAAACAGGATTTGGTAATCATCTTAACATTAAGCAGATATGTGTTGACTGAATTGAGATTCTTGTTTTTCCCAATAACTCTTTGACACATGGACCAAAGATACCAAGAGAGAAGTCACTCACATGACCGGAAAAGTGACAAAAAATTTACTGACAAATGACAGAAATCATTGTCATCAGACAAAAACTGATTAAAGCATGGTTTAAAAGACTGCTAAAAGGGCAGAACAGGTTTTAATATTGAAAACATTTCACTCTGAATCATGTGAAAATACTGAAACCTACGCTACGCTAATGACATCTGGTTCTTCACAGGGAACAGGCTTGTCGTGATAACTGAAATCAATGCTAGATCTTTGTTTTGCACAGGGGAAATGTTCTGAGCCTATAGCCACCTGTATTGGATTTTACATCTTTTTTGAATTCCAAGTCTCCTTCACTGTGCAAAAAAGCCATTTAGGCAAAATTCCTTAAAACTTTACCCCGTTTCAGATCTCTGTGTTTAAGACGTTGCTGATACAGTTGCTCTCAAGAAGGTGTTGAATGTTATTACAGGGATTTCTTCCTTTTTTAATCATGGTTTTTATTACACAATAATCAAAATTTTAAACAGGAATTTAGTTTAAGAAGAGATTTGAAACAAAAAATCAGATCAGATAAAGTATGTAGAAATTTACTGACGCTAGAAATAACTTACATGATATGTTAGTTTCACAAAGAGACAAGGTTGCACCTATGAACCTGATGAATGTGGAGATATTAATGGTTTAGTTTGGACATGTCTGTTTAGGTGGAAATCATCAGTCAGTAATGGGTTGAGACTCTGCTTGTTGGATTTATATCTTTCCATGTGGAAAATTCCCAATTTTGACAGAATTTGGAGGTGTTTCCGAACTCGGAGGGTCATCCCTTCCAGCCAGTAATTCCCAGATCTGCAGCCTTAACTCAGTTATTCCGCTGTCTTCCGCCTCTGATTGAATAACACCACTGTCAGCAACACTGCACAGCAACGCTGCACATCAACAAGCAGGACCTTATCTAGTAAATATTTAGTCCTAATTCCTTCTCACGCTCTCAATATACACCACCTCTCCCGCTCCAGCCAGCTGCTAAAGGGCTTAATTTCATTGTCTTTCAGACTAAGGTGCACCTTGTGTTAGTGTTAGTTCTTAATTCAGATATGACATTTACCTAATGAACCTTTATCCCTCCACAATATTAAATAAGCCTCAGAGGCTCAAAGAGATAAAATTATACAAAATTTCATGAAGAAACCAAACAATAGAGATATCTTTACGATGACCTTTTCAATGGAATGGAAAAAACAATATTAGGGCGTTTTATTGTATTTACAGCAAGTAAAACTTACTGATTAAAGGCTAATTTACTAAATAAAGGCTGATGCATGAACATTAACTCTTAAAGAAGGAGCATTGCTCATTTCAAAGTGGATCCTAACCCTCTTAGGAAGGGTGTGAATTATTTCTTTAACATCCAGTATGAAAGTAATGAGAAGTTCCACATGTCAAGACAAGTTAATCATCCAGCTTCACAGTTTCAATCCAATACAAGCGTCTTCAGAGAGAATCGGCTTGTTAAATGAACAGTTCATTGGTCTTGTGGTGGCTGTGGCCACGCCCCCTGAAAGCCTCCGTTCAGAGCGGAGCAGCGTCTGAAGCCGCCGCAGAAGATCTGGACGAGCTCAGATAATTGCAGCATCACTGTCCGCGCGTCTGATTTTGGCTTCCGCACGGCCGAGCTGTTAATATTAACAGACCACCGCGCAGAGTGCAGCAAGCCAGTCCGAGGTCAGTACATCAGAGAGCGGCGCCGACACCCAGCTGTCAAAGAGCAGCCGGAGAGGCTGTTGAATTAATGCTAATAAGTTGGATACGAGCAGTACATCATATTTCAGAACTACTTTTTTCAAGTGAAAAATATTTTAAAAAATGTGGAGAAATGTGATGAATCTACTCCAACGGACACTGCATTTTTATGACTGTTGAAGATGGCCATCACTGATGCAATTAGACGGAAAAGGGACTGCGGGCTACGCTGTAATGTGAAGTTTTAGGGCTAATGTTCAGGTATTTATGAGAGTTTAAATGTGAGAAAATAGCAGTAATGAGCCAAAATATATAATTTAATACACAGTCCAAGTGGAGGATTGTTCTTAAGTACTTCATCGCATTTAATGCTAATATAACTTTACTTAAAGGCCATTGTGTATTCCCGATTGCCAAATTAAACCTTTTTCTCCTCTGGGATCAAAATGGGCTTGCTTGTTTGACTGTTATTAAAAATAAACAGGACAACTTGTCAAGTTATTGTGACACACCTTTGGTCTTATATCAGTGTAACACATCACATTTTTCACATAAAAATACATCTCGTTTTTGAGTGACAGTAAATTGAAACACAGTGAAACACTTTGTCTTGTTTTGACCATCCAACTTATCACAGAATGGCGTACGTCAAAATGTTGTGACAATACTGTTTTGAAATCTTTAATAAGAGGAGTTCTGGTGGCTCATAATCAAACTTTCTGTACTTTTGGCGCAAAGCTGACTCCCTCCAGGTTTAACTGGTTGAATATAAAGTGGAAACTCATCTTGAATAACAACTTCATTCAAGCACATTAACACAAATGATGTATTCTGTTTGAAATTTCAGGCAAATGAGACCTTATTTAAACGGTATTACCAATAGTTCACAACGATTTGAAAATTCTGAAAACATATTTTGACTCCAGAACAATTAGTTTCTTAAATGCTTAGTTGGTCACGTGGCAGAATATGAGCCTCTGTTTACTCGATAATGCTTCAAGTGAAGCTGCATCAACAAGGAAATGGCAACAACGCTGAAAACAATCTTGTTTTCATGTCGGTTCGCTATTGCATGCTATTTTATGGATTAAATCGACTTCTTTATGCATGCAAAGAACATTTTTTTCAGTTACTGTGTGCTCCGCTGTCATGTAAATGGACCCACAAAACACATCGAAAGTTTTCTGTTTTCACTGAAAAATGGGGCCTTGTACTGTCGAAGGAATGACGTTTTCTTTTTGTCCGAGCAGAAGTTGTGGAAAAAAGTGTAGTTGCCTCCTAATTTATAGAAAGTTGAATGATTCTTGGCTATTCTTAACTTTTCTCATGTGTCCAGTAGCAGTAAGCAATTACAAAGCAATAAACTCATAGCTTACTTTTTATTTTAGACTCTTGAAAAAAGACCAAACCTGAGCTACACAGGTGTGTCTGAGTATACGGGTGCAGTGCTGCTGATATTTCTATAAATTACAATCCAGATCAAAATGACCTGCTAAGGGTTAAGTTTGTCCAGAGACTGCAGGGGAAGGAGCGCAGTGAGTGTTCCTCCAAAAGTGTTGCGGTTACATCAATTCCGTAATTAGTGATGGCAAAATAACGATGACAAATTAGGCAATAAAGGGTACAAAGACTGATGTAGTGGCAAAAATTCAAATGGCCCATTGCTCAATAACCGAGAAACAGAAACACTTGATTAGTTTGCACCAATTCTGGTGATTGAATGCCCTTTATTCTTTCCATTGATGCGTTTACCTGGCAGGGTAGAATACATTAGATCATGGCGTTATTTATGTTTCCCCTCTAAAGCTTTGCATGAGTCCTGCTCAGCTGCTTTGGTATGGATGGGGCATCGCGAAAAGAAAGCGATGGGTCAGCATTACTTAACACAGCCATTTAAATGCACATTCTGTCCCAGTCTCTCATAAATACACACATAAGAAACCCAGGCACATGCACACATCCACATTATTATAGTCCCTCGCATAGCCACATACAGCGTTTTGTCTTGTCTGCCATAACTTTTAGAAATAATCTTTTGACGATGGCTGTGCGTGGGAGAGACGGCGTGGGTTTGTGTATGTGTGTGCATGCACAAATACGTGCGCGCGTGTGTTTTTTTTTTTTCTCGCATATTTTGAATCCTCTGTCAGCACATCGTGTCAGGGGCTGGCTAGGACTTTCAGAAATGCAGGCACAAGCATATCTTATTTGGATTATGTATAAAACACTGATAGAGGCCGTCTGCTCGCATCAATCAGGAGAGCAAGGAGAGAGGCAGAAGGCAAAGAGGCAGCGGCGGCGCGGAGAGAGAAGAGAGGAATGTGTGAGCCTGTGGGGTGAGATGGGAACAGGAACTAACGGTGTAGCGGCGGAGCTGCCCGCATGCGAGTACAGAAGCGTTTAAATATGCAGAGGGGATGGACGGATCGGTGGAGAGATGGGAGTTTAAGATTCAAAGAGAGCGAAGAGAAAAGAGGAGGGAGATTAACAAAGGTGAGGTGGTGCATGAGAAATGCTTCACAGAGCGCTGGATTTATCAGAGAAATTGAGAGGGATGAAAGCAGAAAGAGGGAGACACAGAGCAGTGGGAGAGAGGGGTGGTGGAGGGGGGGGTGGGGGGGGGGGGGGTGGAGGAGGGGAGGGGGGAGGAGAGCAGAGCAGAGCCGGGAGGGTTTGATTGATGGGCTGTAGACAGGGCCTGCCGTTCTCTAGAGCAGAACCACTTCAGCACTGGACACCCGCCAGACACTGCAGCCCCGGAGAACCCTGTGCACGTGTGTGCACGTTTCTGTGTATGTGCGTGTGTGTGTGTGTGCACGTTTTTTTTTTGTATATGTGTGTGTGTATGCAAGTTTCTATGTGTGTACTACAGCTGTGTTTCCTGAATTTGTGCACGCTGTGAGTGTGAACATCAGCCAATAAACAGCTTTCTCATTACAGCCTGCTGTAACACACACACACACACACACACACACACACACACACACACACACGGCTGTAGAAACAGGTGTGGATGACCGCAGTATGTCTTTATGTTCTTGCACATGTGTCTTTTGTGTTTACATTAAAGTGTGTTTACTCTTTAAGGTACAGACTTGAGCACAATAGATGGAAGAGAGTGAACACAAGACCAGAATGTATTTATTTCTTTATTTTTTGATTGACAAAGAAATAGAGGAAAAACCACAAAAAAACTAAAGGTTAGCAGTGAAGCCTCAGGGGAATCACAAGAACCAGTCAGATTATTTCCAGATTAACCGCAAGTGTTCACAGAAATAAGAAGCAAAAACAAGGGTCAGCACTTCTGGCCGGCCGTGACTCGATCCCTGTGCCAACTCTCCGAAGGTATCCACTACTCACTAGCCGCTATCACAGGGTCATCTTGACACTAACAACCACAAAGCCAGAGGCATAAAGCGAGACGAGCTGTTTCCTCCAGACGGCCCGCTGAGGCATGATAGCCGCCAACCCGTTTTCATACGTCCGCCCCTGAGTGCTTGGCCGCCATTGGTCCACGCCCCGAATCACTGCACCAATGAAAAAGGTCAAGCAGGAGGGAGGAGGATGCAGGTCTGCAAAACAAGTGACAACAAGGAGAAGAAAGGAGCAGGCAACAGTGATCCTGTGTAGCTCTGGCCTCGATGAAAGGCTATTTACCGCTCGCAGATCTCTGATGGACGTATGGAAGTGTTTCTTTAACATCCTGTCATTCGAAATGAATATCTATGTGTTTTATTAATCGGACTATCTGTTTTTGAGGTTCAGTGGTTGGACCGATTGTATTCCAGTCTCAAGATTAGTGGTTCTTTTGCCCTTCCGGCCCTCTCCCTGTGTTGAAGTGTCCTTGGGCAAGTCACTGCACTTTGCACAAAATGCAGTCATCTTTACTTGCACCTGCCTGAAATTAATACAGTGTATTGTGTTGTAATGTAACCCTATCTATCTATCTATCTCTATCTATCTATCTATCTACGTATAATCCTTGGCCACACTGCCTTTACTGAAGCAGATATAACATTTATAGACTGCATGTAAACTCCGACTATATCTTACATTTTCAGTAAAATCTGAGGTGACGAGCAAATAATCAGGATGTAGTTGGGATTACAGAGTGTATTTTAGACCCGCTGTTTACTTGTTTGGCTGAGTGTTCTCACCAAGCTAAGATCAGAAGGGCACCTCCAAGTCCTTTCTGGTGAGGAAATTAAACAGATTTCCAAATGATCTGAAAGAGTCCGATAAGAGGAAAATGATCTGAGAGTGGTGTTGATGGTAAACGGTGAAGTGTTGATGAAAAAAAATCACCAACTTGTCGAAGATTACCTATCACAGTGGAGTCAGACTAAGAGCACAACAACAATCCACAAGAGCCCTCGGAGTTTAATGTGGGTTTCAGGGAGCTTTTCAGCCTTTATTGGGCAACTTTGGCAACTATTCCAATGTCTAATTTTTTTTTGCAACCTCACAGTTGTAAATTGTTGTGAGAAAATACACGGCTAAAAAGTTTAGAGTTTGACATTTTGGAGCCATAAAATCCAAAATGTCTAATAAAACAGAATTTTCAAGGTGTTACGCTAATTCTCAGTTATTCTCTGAGGACAACTGGACTTTCTGCTCCTTGTGTGGAGTAATTTTGGGTTTATCTTGCTGAAGGACACTTGATCAAGTGTACTGTCAGAAATAAAACCGTCTACCTTTAGGACTGGTGGACAAACCGCTCCTCCATGTCAGCCACAACCCAACAACACTGATCATACTGGATGCTCACAGTGTAATTTCATTGTAACACTTCAATTTTATGTTGTTTGTTGAGAATTCCATCTTAAAATATCATGTTGAGTGGTGAAATTATGTGATACAAGATGTTCTTCCGCATTTCCATTGATGTACAAGTGCATTTCATCAATAGTGTACCAGAGGCAGGTCGATATTTTATTAAATCCTCAAGGTTATGTTCAGAGAGGCAGCGCACCCTTTTTTTCTTGCCCATTCTCATTAGGAAGCAGATTGCTCTGATCAAATTCTGGCACGATGAGCAATTTTTATATATATAAATATATATATAAGTCCAGTTTGGAAAAATAAATTAAAGCAGTGCTGCTCTTGAAATCAGCTCTAAATCACTGAGCTCGTTCTCAATCGAGACGCTGAAGACTTAATTAAAGTAATTATGAAGATGACAAGTGGAATCTCCATGTAATATATAAACATGGTTAGATGAACCAGTGTGGGAAGTGACATTAAAGTGCGATATATTTTAATTTAAAGCCGCCGCAAAAATTCTACTACATGATTTTCCGTGTCAAATTACATAAAATCCATCATTGTATACTACAAGAAAGTGAAGTTTGCGAGCAATGATTACACAGCTCAGTTGTTAAACCTCCGTCCCAAAAGGGCCACACTTTTTCAGAAATACCTGTGCAGCTGCTTTTTTATGCAATTATACAGTCAGTCAATCATGTGGCAGCAGCGCAGAGCATGAAATCAAGTACATACAGGTGAGGAGCTTCAGTGCAAAAGCAAAACAAATGTGAGAGCAGAGACGCTGACAGTGACTTGATGGCTGGTGCCAGTCGAATGTTTACTCAGAATGGTGCAAAAAGCTTCCAGTGAACAAAAACGAATTGATGAGAGAGGTCAGACGAGAACGGCTGGAGCAGTCGGAGCTGTCAAAAAGGCTACAGAAACAAAGATAATCACTCCTCCAACTGAGGTGTGCATAAAGGCATCCCAGTGTGCACAGCTCCTCCACCTTGGAGGCGGCTGCATCGCGTCAGATTCCACTTCTGTCCAGAGCAAAGCAAGTCCCAAGTTCGCATGAGGCAAGACTCCATCGATCAATCTCTTTCAGCTCGTCATCCAATAAACTGATCACATTTTGTGAAATCAACCTTCTGTTAATGCGACGCTATTCATGAAGTGCTGAAAGTTTTCAGCACAATAGATGTAGTTTTACTATCAGATTATTTTTGACATAATGGAATCCATGAAATTCATCTTCCTTCATGCATGAATGTTTTATGAGGTCCGTCAATTTAATGTCCTTCTGAAGTCTGTGATGATATAGCATCACAGATTTGTGTATATATTTTTTTTTTAATTTAAATTCACCAACAGTCATTTATTCATAACAGCGGCCAGTCATCTGCATAAAAGCACACATTTTTGTCCAAATTGGTGGCACATTATTGATCATTAGTCAATAATCTAACACCAACTTGGAACATATCTTCTATTTAATCAGTACATCCTTCTCTTCAGAGCATTAGCCTCTATTGCTGTAATACAAAGACTTCAGGTACACTCGAAAATAGTGCCAGAGTTGTTTGTATTTGATAAAAATAGTCGTAGTTAAATCTGAGGGATAGTTGGCGGTTTCAGTAACCTTTTCTCTTTTTACAGATGCTTGCTTATGACATCAGGGCTCGAATATCTCTGGTAAAAGATTTTAAGACCAAAACATGTTAGCTCTTATGAAAATATGCTATAATTACTGCAACCTGAACAGAAATGTGAAAGGCACAGTTCATATTGTTGTATCAAAAAGAACTGATGTGGATTTGAGAAGGTGAACCCTGAAAAAACGTGATATTTTTAAATTGTTCAGTCCATAGTGCACTACAAATTTTGACTTTGCTATCAATTTAAGGCTCGGACGAGGGTGTTAATTTAACAAAAGGAGATTTTAATGTCACTAATTGTTTCTGACTCTCGAGTTCTTTACGTCTTCACTCTCCTACACACCTTCTGTATATGTGAAAAAATGGTTTCAGGATGATCAAGTCCGAAGCTACACTGCAAAAACTGCAGAAATTAAAAAATCTTACCAAGTTAAAAACTCTTATTTTCAGTCAAAATGTCACATTTCACTTGATTTAAGATATATTTAGAGACATAGACTTATTTCTTGATTTAATATTCTTATATTAAGATCTCTTTTTAAGTGAAATTCACTTGCTGCATGGACAGATAATTTCACAAGTTTTAAGAGTAATTTTCTTTAGTTTAGTGTTGATATCTTGTATTTAGGTTATTCATTTTTGCAGTGTATAACAAGATTTTAGTTATTTTATCAGCAATCCTGATGAAAGACAAAAACCTAATTTTCCTGATCTGTGTGTTTTTGTACTGTTATACGGCTCATTTAATAAAGTACACTCAGGTACACTTTAACAAAGTTAGGCTAGCTTTTATATCAGCATGTGTTTTATTTTTCATAGGTTTTTATTCACTGTCATGACCTTAGCGTGAACCATCATTGATCTCTGTTGTAGGGAAGTTAGGAAATGTTACATCCATCCAAAAAATAATTTACTTTCAGGGTCTGAATATCAACAAAATGACCAACTGGACATTTATTTTAGTTCCTCATACATTATGGTTTGTGCTCAACACCGTTTAAGCTCCAAGAGGGAAAAAAGAAACAATTTCACAGTCACTTCTTTCACCGTGAAAAAAGACAAAAATATTAAAAGGCTCACTCCTGGTTGAGACACACATCTGTGTTTGGTCTCAGAGAATGGAAACATGCAAACGCAACACAGGAAGTGTGTCTCTGTGTCCAACTGTCCTTCAGCAGGACATGAAACGCCAGTTTCCTCTCAGTGGTTCTTGCATATCTTCCACTATAGTCTGTGTATGTGTATGTGTGTGTGTGTGTGTGTGTGTGTGTGTGTGTGTCCATTAATGCTTGTGTGAATGTGACTGATGATGTGAAGTGCATCGAAACCGCAGAAGACTAAAAGATAAATCTTAAATAAGTGGAGGTCCATTGAGCGAGATAACGGCGTTTGTCAAGTATTTACAAAGTGTGTAGATTTCATATTTGTTTGCTGTCCGCTGGGTTCTGAAAGGATGTGTGATAAAGTTGATGATGCAGATGGAAAAAGTGTCCCCGGCTCGCAGTTCCATGATGCAGCAGACAAATTGGGTGAAGAGGAAGACGTTTCGGGTGGTCCCAAGAATATACTGTGAATCCAGTGCTGGTGGAAGTTTACATTGTATATATCCCCAGTAAGAAACCTCTGAAACTAAGGGTGTTTTCACACTTACCCACTTTAGCTCGACCTAACAGAGTTTTTGGACCGAGCACGGCGCGACTGGGTTGGTGTGAAAGCGCCACTCGCTCTAGTTGTCGCTCTAACTCGCACGCTCCGAGAACGGCTGAAAGGGGGGGTCTCGGAGCGGCTGGGTCGACCTGGGATGCGGCGCGGCAGATGTGTGAAAGCGCATCGGCTTTACCTCGACCCAAAGTCTAGATATTGTGCCTTTGTGAACTACACAGGCACCCGTAGTCAGCTCAATCCCAGGATCACATGTCAAAATGGCAGAAAGAAGAAAGTCTCTTCCGCTCACTCTCGAGCAGACTCGCGTGATAACAATGCTTTTTTCCCCAATGGTTGTTGCTCGATTTTAGCCCCGCCCCTTTCCTTGTTTGATTGACAGGTAAGTGACAGGCTGTGTTTGATTCTTTGCGGTTCCATATCAACGGCGCACCAGACAAATTTGCCGGTATTTTTTTTTTTTCAGCGTGAGAAATACAATGTGTGGCGTGAGTGTGTAACAACACACCGAAATGCGTGACTGTCACGTGAGACTTGAGAGCCCTGAGCAAGGCTGCTGTTTTGGTTTTACACCAACTTCCGACTGGTTGTCATGGATACCCCACACTTCCCTTGTTTAGAGCGGCTGCTCTGCACGGTCATGAAAAGCATATGTGAAAAGGGACCGTATTAGTTGAAAATTGAAACATTGTGTCTTTTTTTCTGGTGCAGCTGCCTTTGGCTCGACCCAAATATATGTGAAAACAGCCTAAATTAAAAACCTTTAACCCGGAGTTCAAGTAGCTATTGGGAAACATTCCGCACTCATAACACAAAACCCCTTTTCCCTCACGCTCGCAGCAAACTTCCCGTCATCAGAAAGTGATCTTAATTCCCTCAGGCTCCATCAGTGTTTAAATCAGACTGGTGTCTTTAATGTCACTCACACGCTACATTTGGGCAGCGTGTGAAACGCGGTTAGTCGCTCGTGACTGCGGACGTGCAAAGATGGCTGCTGAAACTTTCTCCATGAGATGCTGCAGAGGCGTAAACCACAGGAAGACAGATTGCAGGATTTTTTTTTTACAACAGAAACATGCTGTTTAAAGGGAAATTGACTCAGTGTTTGGACAGGGGGTTGACTCGGATATCAGTCAAACATCAGGATCAAGCGACTTTTCCGGGTGACTTGTTTAATTGTCGGTATTTGTTTATTCCAGGCATGAATATAATTTACTAAAAGTTATATATTTTTTTTCTCTCTCAATTATCTACCTCTGAAAATGAACCAATTTAGCAAATCTACTTTCAATTTCCCTTCAATTAGTGTGTTTACGTGAGGTGACACTTCAGCTGAGCCGCCGGCACTGTGTGGGTTTGTCTCACCACTGATTCACTCATTAAGTTCTGCCGAAGTGGTGTCGGTTGGTTGTAGGAAGACGCTCTCCAATCTTGACGTTAACTGTACTTTATAAAAACAGGTTTATGAATTAATGACGAGAGGCAGTAACAAAACAACTGAATGCAGCAGCATTCAGACAGCTGTGAGGAAGACGAGCTGGCATTTATGTGAGTCTGCTAATGCATCATGGGTAGATTGACTACGATCACAAAAGCACCGTATAACGAGCCCAATTCCACAATGCTGATCCATTACATTCATAAAATGTGTTTTTCACGATGCTGAATGAATCTTTAGTGAGTTCCAAGACAAAGATTATAGAATCAAAGGTCACAGACTGTCAGGTTATTATAACAGTCTTTTCTTTGTTGGAGCGTTTGAAGTTAAACATCAAATAACTCCGTTCCACCACACAACTTTTCCAATATTTCAGAGCCTAATCTCATTAAATGGGTGTTTTATTCCAACACCATATGGACATTCATTGTCATAATACACCCAGTACACTTGGGTTTTCCTTTAATGAGCAGACAGTTTATGGCTGTTCCGAGAAATATTTTGACAAGAAACCTCTTTTTTTTCCCCATCATAATTGGAACATTTTGTTACATAATGAGAATAAATGCAGTTTCTCATTTAAAAAAAAGAGAATATGTAGGAATGATGACAAAGTAAAGTTCGAACAAGACCAAAAATGTGTTTTCCAAAGTGAAAAAGATGTAATAATTTCTCCTTACATCTGAGAAATGTTCATCTTGGTGGCAGTAATAACTATATTAACTGAGCACAGAACAGTCCAAACATGGAACTTTATCTGTTGGTCTTTTTAGGAATTATTGTGTCTCAAGCTTGTAAAAGCTAGTATTTCTTCACTGAGAGGAGAAAGTCCCACCGGTTCGTCGGAGTTTTGTTAGGCTCACAGGAGTTTGTTCTCCCCGTGACCAGTTACATCTTCATGGACTCATTTGAACATCAGAGAGGGTTCGCGCTGGCCAGTTCCTGCTGCTGGGTGAACAGGCGCTGGCATCCACTCTCAGCAGGTCTTCTAGTCATTCAGCAGAAAACCACAAACTGTTCTTTTGTACTGTACAAAATGTACTTTACTGTATTTACCATTCACAGGAGTGCAACATCTCAACATGTTATCACAGTGTGTTTCACAAAACAGCCACCCTGCAGTACAGTACATGTGATATTGTACAGTACTGTAAATACTCTAGATACAGTCTGAGTAGAACAGAAAGTAGAAGACGTACCTGTTTTCCAGTTGGAATGTCCTTATTATAGATGAAAGTGTAAAACGGCTTAGATTAGGATGGACTCTCTGCCCAGCTTCCCTCGTAGTCAGACCATGGTTCATGGCACGCTCCACCAAAGTTGCTCTTTATAAGAGATAAAAGTCCTTGCATGGCCTCTGGGACCACATGCTCCTGTCTCTGTCTTCCTCTTCCTCTTTCTATAGCTCTCCCTGCCTTCATGATTGCAAAGTTCTCAACATGTCTTAGCTGAGGCCTTTTTGTAGCTGATTGATTGGTTTTCAGTTTTGTAAGTATTTTCAGGTGGGTGTTTGAGTATTTGAGGCAGTGTGAGCCACACGCTTTTATAAACAGAGAGCTCAAGACCAATAAATAAACAAATAAAACATTGAATTTGAAATATACAGGTATGCTCAAGGACACTACGCCATACTGACACAGTGATTGACAGAGGGATTCGACTACCAACCTTCCACCTTGAACAAAAAATAAATAAATTAACCCGCCCTGTCACTTGAGTCCCCTGAGAGGGACGAGACAGCAGAACTGGACCCTCTTTGACTCCTGAAATTAAACTGGGAAATAGTGACCTAAACCATCAGGAGATCATACAACTCAAGGTTCAACTCAATGACAACTACTGCTCTACTGTTCTAATGAGAGCTCAGTTTAATGTTCCCAGTAATATTAGTGTTGTATATTTACTGGTGCAGCTGTTTAACAGTTAAATAACATCTGCCGCAATTGACATTTTGAGAACAAACGATCAGGTTTTCAATGAGCTACATCCACTTACAGCTGGAGTAAATGGTGAAGGAGTGTAAAGCCCCATATTCCCATTCAAAATTTAAAAAAAATGTTTGGACGGCAATGTTTTTGAAAATGACATCTGTTTACACAGAAAGGCAAAAAAATGGTGTAGTTTTCATGTGTAGCCACAAGTGGGTGCTGTTCTTGCGTCATTAAAGTGCTTCTGTATGCACTCAGAACATTGAAGCTCCTTTAAACTGCTGCTTAAATATGCTGACAGAGATGTATTGTTCAGGAGCTAAAGAAAGAAAAATATCAACTTGAAGGAACAAAAAAACACATCTAAGAGCCTTAATAATTCACATTTTATCCACTTCTTTTCTTTCTCCTCCTGCAAAATGCTTAACAGGTATTCCACATGTTTAACAAGCCTGCAGCTATTAAAAAATATCACTTTGGCCCTTTTGTGTTGGAGCTGTTAAAGAGCAGAAATCAGAAACTGCCATAAACAGCTTAGTGAATTTGATCGGGGACAATGTTCAATCAAAGTATAACCAGCGAATAAAATACACAGGGAACCGCTTTGATTAACATAAAGATAAAACAAAGAGGAGAGCTTCCTCTTTTGATGTGTTCTTCTCCTTGAGAGAGGGGCAGAAAAAAAATTAAATAATAATTAGAAAAAAAAGCCTAATGGGAATTTCAGTGCTTTTGTATTTGATCAAAACGAAGGTTGATAATGTGTAGCAATACCAGATGAGAGAAGGCGGGAAAAAAAAAGTGGGAAAAGTGTCCTTTTATAGCTAAATTAAAATTTTAAGTGCCGCTAAATGCAATTCTGTGGCCACCCGTCGAGCAGGCATTTCTCTGAGTAATTACAGCCTGACCCCAGGTGAACTATGTTTAAACCTTTTGCTTTTATTCCATCTTGTTTCATTTCCTCATCAGCCACGTCTTCCCACCAGCCCAGCCTCCACCTTCCCTCCACCTTCCTCTTTCTGCTGGCAGAGGTCACTCATGAAGACAACTTCATTGTTATTCATGTGCTCGTTCATGTGAAGAGCTCTCTGAATCCATTTCCTGGAAATTGCAGCTTTTGTGTGTTGGTAATTACTCAGGCAAACACAGATGACAACATTTCTCTCGCAAGCATTGTTGGTGTAACTCTGGTAATGAGCCTCTTTTCTTTTTTTTTTATTATTTCCGGGGAGAAAATGGGGAGATCTTGAGCGGTGAAGGCAGGACTAAATGCACAGTCAGTCCACAAAGGGAGGCACTGCCAGCATATTAACACATCAGCGGTGAATTTAGCCTATTAGCAGCCAATTTGCTTGAACTGACTTTGAGAGCGGCGATAGGTTAACCGTCATCATTTATGCCGAGGCAAATATTGTGGCGTTTACGGCTGCAAATGAGGTTTTCAAAAATAATAAGATGTATATTTAAGAGCTTCACTGTATGCTTCAAGGTGAATGACTTGTGTCAGCACTATAGCATTAGAAAAAAGTGGATATGGGCAAATTATCAACAATTAAAGCTGCAAGCAGCATTGGTCGGGACTGAGCCCACCTGCCGGCCTACGACTGAGACGTCGGTCAATGTGCATGTGACTGAGACCGTCCTCGTACCTTGCTGACCGATGACCAGGTCACTGGGAAATGTGCTAATCCAGACACATCCATTTTCTTTACTTTTCTTCATTTTCTGTTGTAAAAGAGCTTTTATTTTGAAGGGATTTGGGTTTTTTTTTTTATTTTGGAAAGGTAGTACATGCTGTCATTAACACTGGTTAACCCGTAATTTTCCATCTGTTTTGTTTTAAATGTAATTTTTTGCAAAACTTTTCCTTTTATTTTAAGGGTTTTGAGGCTCTTATTTTGATAGTCAGGTCTCCTCTACTCCAGCAAACATGGAAATATCATATTTTCTAGGTTGTTAATGTAATTTTTCTTTGTGAGCAATTACCTCTATTTTAAAGGAGTTTGTTGCCTTTTATTTTGAAAGGTATGATATGCTAATTGCTAAGATAGCAGCCACTTATTCGAGGTGCTGGAAAAAGGCGACTTTTTTCATTTTTTTCTAGAGCTGGGCAACGACTAAATTTCTTAATCGCGATTAATCGCATCCCAATTCTGGAGTTAATTGCGATTAATTGCGATTAAAATGGCTCATTTGAAGTCTGCCGAGGCCATTCAAGATGTGTGTGTAATAATTTTACAATTTATCAAATAGAATTCATAATAGCTTAAAATACCAAGTCTTTACCAAGATTGTCCCCCCCTAACACATTTCGTGCATGTTTAGGAGGTTAAATTTGGGTTTGTTTCTGTGTCAGAATAATAATGGAGAAACAAGCGGACGACGAACAATCGAGGTCTGGGGAGGGCTCGGTCCCTAACATATCTGTTACATCAATTGATGAAAGAGCAAAGAAAATGTTTGAGAAAATGGGCTAAATTTGTCAAAATTGCCACTGTTGTTGAACCGTTGGTCTGTAGCGTGAGAATTTTCACACAGAACAAACGTTTCAAAGAAAACACTGAAAAGAAAACAGTGTTCCATTTTTTTGCTCCAATTAAATCGTGTGGAACAGAAGTTACTCTGCCGCCTCACAGTCGAGAGTTTTTTTTTTTTGTTTGTTTTTTTTTAATACCTCCTCAGATCCCAGCAGGGTCTCAAACTGCCCCACAAATATCTAAAAACAGGTGCGACCGTGTTGCTGTGAAAGAAAACCTCTTCATTTGTGAAAGCCAGATATTTTCTTTGACTGTTGCAAATTATTTATCTGATGCAAAACTCCCCTTGCAGTAAAACTTTTACTAAGAAGCTGTGAACTCTGACCCGGCAGTGCCGCTGCCTTTGATGGTGACTTCTGGTCCTTGGACCTTGTTTTTAGAGCATGTGTTGATTTCTTCAAAATGCTTTGGAGTTGCGACCCCTCCACGGTAACTTCCTCCAGTGTCTGTGACCTCCGGCAGAGGAGTCAGAGGAGGCGTCATGCCGAACGTGTTTCAGAGAAATTAACCACCGATAGTTTATTTTTCCAACCAGTAAGTTTGTTCGAGTGACTGGTGGAATTTGTAGAGTCCAGTGAACAGGAGGAGGAGATCAACAACCTTGTGAGTATTTTTCTGACTCATTGCGGACGCACATCAAAACCGAGACACGGACTCCCGCTGACTACGTGCCTTGGTGTGAAATGTGGACGGTCAGTCGGCGACATCCTGAACCGTGTCGGACGCAGCTGTGGTTTCAGCTTGATGTGCGGACTGGAAGAGGAGGACCGCCGTGCCTTTACATCACTTTAAGAGAGTTTCTGACCTCTACCTTTAAAATGCAGCTGGTCTCATTTTCTAACTGTCCCCAAAGGGGGGGTGCCGGTCACTTCCTGACCGCCTGCTGCAGGTCGTGACTCTCCCGAACCGCACGGAGAGGCGGTCGGTCACAGGGCGCTCCGTGGCTCGGCCGGTAGAAACAAATTAGAGGGGGACGAAGGAGGCGAGCGTTTCTCCAGCTTCCTGTGGATGTTTATGGTGCAACCAAGGTCAGCTGAGACGCAGACATGAGAGAATTTTCCAACTACTAATGCAAAATAGAGCAATCTTTAGCCAGACTCTCCACTCTGATACAATTTAAGTTTCACAAATGCTTGTATTTGTAACAAAACGGGCATTAGCCATGAGTATTAAAACACAGCGAAGAGCTTCGGGCAAACATTTCGGGATTATAAATAATTAAAACACCTGAAAAGATTCAGCATCTCTTAAAGCCCGAGTCAAACGCAAACCGCTCATTCTCTTCCTGGGGATTATGAGATGTGATCAAAAGCCGCAGGAAGGCAACCAAACAACAGACCTGGAGGTCAGATTTTTTTTCCGCTCAACTGATTTCTGGCGTCGAGAAAGAACTCAACCTGACAACTCGGTTTCAGACCAAAGTATTTCGGTTTTAGTGACGCGCGTCTTCAGAGCCGTTTAGGTTTGATTGACGGCGGCCTGGCAACAGAGCAAACAACCGCAAAGCTGTCATCCCGTTTTGACTAAATGTTGTCTGATAGACAGACGATGACAGCTCTTTTTTGTGGCCTTTAAATTAATAAATAAGAGTATATTTAAAAAAAACACACACACACACACACAGAGCAGTTTTTCTTATTTAAAGGAGAAGTGTGTTACTTTGTTTTGGTGGCAGCAAATCAAAATGAGACCTTGGACAAATGAAACCGCCACTCCTGCAAAAACCTTCTGAGTGTGTCACAAACGCCTCTCGACTCCGCTGAGCTTTTACTGTTGAAATGTTAAAGTCAGACCTCAAATATCATCGGACGATGAGCTTCGTGATTCATTGGTCAAAGAGTGGCACGCTGATTTGCTTTTCTCATGTTTTAACTTCAACAATTTCATCTTAATTTGCTTCTTTCTGAGATTGACTCATGATTCCTTATCTGCCTAACATGCTTATTTAACAGAATTATATTCCACCTGGAAAATGTAATTGAGCATGTTCTCAATATTATTTCACACAAACAGCCAAGAAAAAGATATTTAAAGTAAAAACAGAAGAGGTTTTATCACCACTTTCCCCTTTTTGGATACTCTGCATTATGGAATTCAAAGTAACTGAAATTTCTGATATTCAGGATGTACTGATACTGATACAGCTATCGGTACGATACTGCAGTTTCTTTTTCTTTAATACGAATAAAATACAGAAATTCCAAGAAATTAAACTTGACTGCCCAGAAGAGGAAACAGGGTTTAAATAAAATGGTCCCCATTAATAAACATAACAGTGATGAAAATACAAATCAATAAGGATCGAGGAAAAACAAGCAGAGGAAACTAACAAAGAAGTTCATTAAAACGGTCACCGAAACCACACAACTCAGAATCAGTGGGATCCTACTGGGACACGAGGTAGTTAAATAATTTAGCCTTAAAAAGGCCTAAAGAGGAAAGCAAATTAAATGGTTTATTCATAGAGTTTAAGAGTTGGGGTCCACAAAATTTGGTGAAAAATTGATGGTGAAAATATGATGAAAAGAAGTCAGAACATGTTAAAACTAGTAATTCCTTGAGAAAACACATTTTTAGAACAGAATCCAGAAAGATATTTCGAAAAAAGCTCTGTTGCAACAGCTATGTCAGTCTATGTATATAGCTCTAGACTAATTCAGTCAAAAACGGACGAGTTCTGTTCATGGATACATGCTAAGGATATAATTAATCCATAATGGCGGTATTTTTTTCTTCAGACGGAGCCTCTGGGTGGATTTTGATCAAAAGGTCCGAAAAGTGGACTCGCTGCCGCTGAGACGAGTCGGGGCTGGATGAATCCCGGCCGGGTCGCCTGGAGGAGAGTGTGTGATGTCTTGAGACCTGAAAGACTCTTTAATCTGTGGAAACATCGGCGATGATGTGTCCCGGCACATCACGCCATTATTCTTCCCCCATGATAGGAAGATGTAGCAAAAGGAGGGAATATTTATGGTGTCGTAAAGGATAATTAAATACCACAGCATTACATTTGCCAGTCTGAACTAATAGTGTCACAACCGCTCGATAAATTTGCCATTTAAAGGTTCACTCCCCATCCGTCTCAGCAAAAATGTTTCAAAAATGACAATAAATACATAAAATCCACAAGGCTTTTTCCCCCCCACATTTCATGAAACTGGTCCAGAAACAAGGATCAGACAATCATGTCAGCGTCAATGAAATACAACCAATCAACTTACATATTTTCAAGTAAACATGTTTTATGATTTGATCAATGCGGCAGCATGGAGGAACGAGGGCGTGATCAAAAGGAGCCACGTGTGAATGTGATGAAAACGACGCTGCACAGCAACAAACAAGTGGAGGGAAAAAAAAAAACACACATTTGAAGAATATTTAAAAGAAAAAAACAAAACAAAAAATGAACTGAAAAGACAGAAGTTCTAAGAGACGAAAGGCAAAGACGAGAAAAGGCTGTTGGCAAGTAGGTCCAAACTCACCAATTCCATCCTGCAGATTTATTATAGGAAAGGCAGGCTTGTTACAGGCTCCTGTGCTTCTTGCTTTACAGAGCAAATAAAAGGCAGACATAATTAAGACTACCAACGGTATAAATCTTGTATGTGAATGGCCCATTGCACACATCGACCGCGCAAGTAATTTACATGGCCCTTTGAGAATTCGCCTCCGAGTTTTCTCTGACACTCACAGAGGTGGTGGTGAGGGAGGGAGGGCTCGCTTCGATGCCAAAAAAAGAAACTGCACTTTGGAGGATGCATTTCAAAGCCAAATACCAGGAACCATGCATGTTTTTTAATGAACACCGCCGCCACTTATTCTCAAGGTTACTTGAAGTTTCTACCTGTCGGTGCAGCTTTTTGAAAGGAAAAAAGTGGAACTGAGTAGAAACCATTCAGTGTTTTGAATAGCTTCCATCCATTCGCCTATCTGTCCATCCAACCCTATGACACTTTTATTGCATTATGTAGTCAGAGTTCAGAAATGTCTGTTTCTAGTGAAAAAACACATCGTTACTGCATTTTGTTTCAGAAATGTTTCACAGTTACACAGCAACAAGTTAAAACCGATAAAATGAATAGGCAATGAACCAAAAAAAAAAATATATGACTCCCTTGAAAACCGAACTTTAACTTTTAAAATGAGCTCATGGGAGAAGTGGGTGGGGCTACATATAATGTCATGTAGTCGTGTAACAACAGCAGTTCTGGTTTCAATTCACGATATGACCTTAAAATAACTAGAAAAAGATCATATTTTGCTAGAAACTGTATTTGATGGAATTTCATTGACAAGAATCCATGAAATGAAAATGAGTAAAATGTTTTTATACATATCTACATTCTGAACAGTAGGCCACTGTAGCATGGAAGCACCCAGGGACATTAATGCCACCAATAGAGCTGGTAAAAATAGATTTTTTTTCAAATGAAGACATTTATGCTGAGACCATGGCATTCCTCAGATAGACAGTGTATTTTCAGCTTACGTCTTCATGTTCTGCACTGCTTCAACAAAAAAAAAAAAAAAACCCACAAAAACTGGGCTCACACATTTGAGCCACCAGACAAAAAGAACTGACCCAATAACTGAGCATTTTGCACGGCTTCATGGCTTCATGGTCAAGGACAGTGTGTCATTCCTGCTTTATTCCCGTCCTGTTCTCCCACTGCTCCCGTCTCGCTCCTACTGTCCCTTTGAAATGAACCCAAAAATAATTCTTCAGTACATATACAATACCAGCGTGGCGCTAACGCTGCCCAGCGGTGCTTCTCCTCCCGCTGACGCCGCTGAGCAGGAGGCTCAGCGAGCGAGTCGCTTTGAGCGGCTGCCAGAGAGCCTGAGAGACGGACACCTACATGCAGTCTCACTGGCCTCACATTGATCATGTTTATGATGTTATTTGATCAATTTTTGTAAATATAGGAAAATATAAAACACATTTAGCATTCCAAAAAGAAATGGGTCTCATGATCGTCTAATGATCCATATCCAATTCCAGGTGACTATGGATGAATGCAGAGATTATCAATCCATCACAGGACAAATAGATGTTATACACATTCATATTCACACTGAAGCACAAGGTTGATGATTATCATTTTAGAACTGTGGGAGAAAAGCAGGAAACCGATTTGTAATATTTAAATAAATGGAACAATTGATCCATGACGTGGAACTCTAAATATTTTTCTACATTGAGACTGAGTGCAGGGATATTAGTGGTTATTTTTAGCCGGCCACATGTATAAAATATGTGAAATAGCAGATCTAACCTGAAGATACCTCTGCTGATGGCCTTTAAATTAAGTTTTGTGATATTATTAAGATTCTGACTAATTCCTTGATTTCATTCAGGTGACTGTAAACTGAAACCATCAGGATTCTTTCTCTCACTGTATCAGCATATCCCAGATGAATATAAAAGAAAATATTTGTGTTTTTGTGCAGTCATATTATGCAGATATTGTGTGAAACTGAGAATATTCATGATTCTAATGTGCGCTCTCTTGCCATCTGCGTCGGGCTGTGCAGGTTGTAAGTCTGGTAATCCTCATTACTTCCTATGCTTTATTACACTGACACGCTCTCTGACACCAGCTGCAGAGGTGAACAGAAGTTGTGGGTTTTTCTTTTTTTTTTTTACTGAAACACTAACAACACAACATTTTCAGCTGTGTCGGGCGGCGTTACGAACCTGACAGCTGTACTCTGAACTATGGTCTTAGTTGCATTTCCCTCATTTCCCCGGAGCAGGATTTCCCCTCCTGTGGCAGGAGTGCGAAGATATATCTTTACCCCTCCATAAAGGTGTTAACACACTCGTTTGAAGACGGTCTTAATTGGGTGGGGGTTGGTGGGATTCACAGAGGAGGGGGGAAAAGGTTTAATTGATCCCCTTGTGGTGCATGTAGTTGGCATCTCACTCACATAAAGGTGGAGCTGCGCTTTTTCCCCACAAGTACAGTCAGGCTGCAGATCAGCCATTCCTCCATGTACATAACACACATTCCTCACTCTGCTCTCTACATTGCTTTATTTTTTCTACTCTGTAGTTATCGTACCTTCAAGTCGTTATACAGCTATCACTTGACCAAAACCTTTTTTTTTCTACAAAGAAAACATTCAAACTAAAAATTAAAACCACTCAAAGGTGAAATTGAAAACATTGATTATGGTGTTCCGGTGGCCCCTGTCAAAGGACGGAATATATTAGGCAGAAAATGAACAGTCGGGTCTTGAAGCCACAGTGTTGAAAGCTTTAAAAACAGATGAGCATAATCATGTGAACAACTCTGAAAGGGGCTAATTTGAAATGGCGAGATGGATCGGTAAGACGGCGTCTGAAATAACTCTGTGGGGGTTTCCCTGGAATAGCAGGACACTAAATGAAGGTAAACTGGTGAACCTGCAGCCGGGCAGGTTGTGGGCAGTGCAGTCTCAGTCGTGTATGACGGACCAAGACTTTCCCTGGTGGTTCAAACAGCTCAGATGGAGGGGCATCAAAACAAACAGTGATCTTCTGGTAGATTGTGATTTTCATCCTGATATTATTACAACATGTTTTGCAGACTATGGGCTTCTCTTCACATTAACCCTTTATGACCTGCCACATTCAGTGAGTTTACTTAGAACATTTTATTCCTGTTTTAATCCTAATAAAGGTTGATTCCACTCTAAAAGGACAAACATTAACACAAAGAGAACTCAGACATTCTTATCCACAGACTACTAAGTTGAAATGGTCACTATTAACTATAAAACTACCAAGTCCAGGAGGATCTGGACTGGGAGTCAGGACTCTCTGGAGGAAAAGGTTGGCGCAGATGTGTAGTCGCAGTGTTTCTGTACTTTACATGGAGACAGAACATTTTAAAAAAGTTGTTTTTTCCTCCATTTTCTTCATTTTTTCTTCATGTTTTCATGACAGTTATCTGACTCCAATAACTATGTATTTAAACATATTTAGCTCTGACTTTTGTCTGACTCCCTTAAAAAGGGTGTCTGTTCTCTATTATTGAGTCTGAGTTTCAGGTTTTTTTGACATATTAGCTTCCACCAAATGATGCTGTTATGATCTAAACAGCCATTGTGGTATTTCACTAAGTTCTGTGATGAGATAATCTGGGGGTAAAAAAAAAAAAAAATAGATAACACAAATAATTATGTAACGCTGTAATCAGCAGGGAAAAAACACTTGAAGTGTAGTTCTTCTGTTTCCACGAGCCGTTCCCACTGTGCTGTGAGCAAAAGTAAAAGGTTACGTTCATGTAAACTCTTCACTTTAAAGCTTTCAATCACAACATGAAGCCGAACAGATGGACAATATTCTGTTTACCTGAAGGAGAAATCAACTGGAGGCCAGGAAAGTTTGTCTTTTTAGATTTTCTATTTAAAAATGTCAAACTATTGAATGTCAGTCGCTGAATTATTGAGCAGATTTATATCTATATATTAGGATGTATATGACACTTTGGGCCCATTTTCATGATTTTTATTTCAAATGGAAATTCAGCACTTCTGCCATTCTTGTGTAGATGGACATTGTTTTCAGAACATGTAATCCTGAAACCTCCTCCCGTTAGTCTTTGTATCTCACCTTGTGCTGAATTATTCATCCGGTGGATATTAAAATTAGGCATCCTGCACAGAGATTAAAGCTTCTTTACCTTACATAAAACACATACACATTCATAAACTCTACTGAACAGTAAAGTATCATCAATAAAAGTTTAAAGTTACATGTAACATGATCAATATAATAACCACAATATATAATGCAAATCTTTATTTCTGTTAAATATTTTGAAAAAAGTGAAACTTTATGTTTCATTATCTCTACTCTTTGATTTTTGTGATTGTTATCTTGTGTGGTTCCTCATCCCTTTCTAAAAAAAAAAATAAATAAATACCCCGCTCCTCATCGGTGTCTGCTGTTTATATGCATGAAAATGTCCATACTTTATATACAGCACACTTAAAGAGGACGGCGCAATGTTACACTGGAGTGGCTTGAAAGCCGCCGCCAGAGCAATTCGATTAGAGATAAAATACAGCGATGATCTAACATAATGACAACTGTAAATGTTTGGCCGAGACACTCGGAAAGCAGAATGGGGGGAGGTTATTGCTGAGAAAAGCATGTGTGTGTGTGCGTGTGTGTGTGTGTGTGTGTGTGTGTGTGTGTGTGTGTGTGTGTGTGTGTAGGTGTCTTGTGTCTGAGTGCGGGGATACACAGGTGGAAGGTGTGTCTGTTAGTATTGAAGATAGAGCAGCGATGTCAAATTTGTTTAGGAAATGTGTTTTTGTGACCTGTGACGGCAACTCTCAAAGTCACTTTCTATTTAGACGCTTGGATTTGATAAATCAGTTTGCATGGAAATGTGCTCTCTTGACACTCACGATTTCATGCGTTCTCCACTGATGTGCCGCACTCAGCCGGTCTGTTCCCGTGCTGCGGTTAACTGCTCCTGTCTTCCGCTACACACACACACACACACACACACACACACACACTCTCTCTCTCTCACTAAGACAAGACCAGCAGAGGTGATAAATGAATCATCAGGTATAGTCTCACATTACCTTGGCCTTTCAGTCGCCATGCTTTCCTGTTTCCCTATTCGCTCCAGAACTCAATTCTAATCATCCACTTAACTCCTCTCTCTTTTTTTTTTTTTCTATCAAAGCCAAAATCAAACGAGTGAAGAGCCAAACGGCTCCGCTGAGGATCGCCGTCATGTGAAATCCCATCTTGTGAAATAGGTGCTCATCTGGCCTGGTCTCAGTGGTTCAGGTGAAAAATCCCATTACGGGGTGAGACAGAAATAACCAAAACACCTCTTTCCTAAGCCACTCTTGCTTTTTTCCTCTCTGCTTATAGTACACCCTCTCATTATTCTCAGCCTGATTCTTTCATCCACTTGTCAGACCTTTTCCAGGTGGTTGCATCGTATCTTTCCCTAACTCCACTCCAGGCCTCCGTCCCCATTGATATTCTTATCACAGGTTTTATATCTCGTCCCTTTAACCCTTTATTGGGCAAGGAACCATATATGTTAACTTCCACAGACTTTAAAAATGGCACCCCCTCATCTCTCAAAGGAGGGGCAGAATCATGTGACTTCATCCAGCCAATCAGGGAAGGTCAGGCTGCATCACAGCACAGTCACGTGGCCTCTGACCAATCACGAGTGAGCCGGTGCATTGTCAAATTCTCCATTTCTCCAGAAGTCCAAAAATGCCATCTTGTGGTCACTGCTGAATCCCAAGCCACGGTTCTAGCATCAAAATTAGAAATGGTAAGTGAATGAAACTCACTCAGCATGTTATTGAGTAGTTTAGCTAAATGTTAACATAGGTGTCATTTGTGTTGGATTTCTAGAATTTAATGAAACTTTCATGTGAAAAAAAGAGACCCCATATTTGATCATATGCCCTGCTCAGTGGGTCACTGTATTGTGAAAAATCCAAAGTATTGTCCACGGTGCTGAATAGCCAACACACCATTTTGGTGCAGATTATTAGTTGGAATGATGAATTTGAGGTGCTGTCCATGGCACTGAAATAGCCAAATGACAATTACGATTTTAAGTGAGTCGCCGTTTAATGATAAACACAAGGCGCTGTCCATGGTGCTTAAATAGCCGATTGACAATTGTAGTGCAGATTATCAGATTGTCACTCTTTAATGAAAAATCCAAGGCTCTGTCTATGGTGCTGAAATTGCCAATCCGTCGTTATGGTGAAGCCTATCATTGGGTCACTGTTTAAATAAGTCCGAGGCACTGCCCATGGTCCTGAAATAACCAATCCACGGTTGTGGTAAATTTAAATATTAGAATGCTCTTTCATTAAAAATCGAAGGCACTGTCCATGGTACTGTAAACGCAAATCCACCATTTTGGTACAGATTATCAGTGGGACGCTGTTAAATGATGAATTTGAGGTGCTGTCCATGACACTGAAATAGCCAATTGACAGTTGTGGTGCAGAATATCAGTCGTTCGCTCTTTCATGATGATTCCACGGTGCTGTCCATTATGCTGAAATAGCCAATCCACGGTTGTGGTAAAGGTAAATATTAGAATGGTCTTTCATGAAAAATGTAAAGAACTGTACATGGTGCTGAAATAGCAAATCCACCATTTTTTTGCAGATTATTAGTGGGATATTGTTAAATGATGAATTCGAGGTGGTGTCCATGGTACTGAAATAGCTAAATGACAATTGCGATAAGTGAGTCGGTGTTTAATGATAAACACAAGGCGCTGTCCATGGTGCTTAAATAGCTGATTGACAATTGTGGAGCAGATAATCAATGGGTCACTATATCCTTAAAAACCCAAGGTGCTGTTCATGGTGCCGATAGAGTCAATTGACAAATGTGGTGCAGAATATCAGTAGTTCTCTCTTTCATGATGATACCAAGATGCTGTCCATTTTGCTGAAATAGCAAATCCACCATTTTGGTAAAGATTAACAGTGGGTCTCTATTCATTGTTGAATTCCAATTCACTGCCTGTGGTGCTGATATAGCGAACTGACTGTTGTGGTAAAGATCAATATTAGGTCACCGTTTACAGATAAATCCAAGGCGCTGTCCATGGTGCTGAAATAGGCAATCCACAATTGTGGTGCAGAGTATCAGTTTGTCACTGTATCATTAAAAATCAAAAGTGCTCTCCATGGTGCTGAAATAGCCATATGACAATTGTGATTATGAAAGAGTCTCTATCAGTAACCCTAACCGGCTGATAATCTGCACCACAATTTTCGGTTGGCCATTTCAGAACCATGGACAGCGCCTTGGATTTATCTGTAAACAGTGACTTAAAATAGCCCCTCCTCCCCCTGCCTTCCTCTAATGTCCTGCTCCTCTGCAACACGTTTCTTCGTGCTAATTTCACCATTTCTCCCTCATTTGTTTCACCAGCATCAAAACAAACAGATAAATTATTTACTCTGAAAAAAGACAATTATTGCTACCTACAGGTTGTGTAATAAAATTTTAAGCCGGTGCAACAAAACACTACAAAGTGGACACTTTAATGAATCTTGTGTTTTTGTGAATTTGTTTCAAATCATCAGTAGTGATATCAATAGTCTTCCACTCATCTCGTTCTCCACATCTCAGACTATAATGTTCGAACATGATGTCTCAACTTTTTCCATCAACAAGAGACTTTTTTTCCCCTCCTTTCACCAAATTCAAATTTCTCTGGACCCATAAAAACCTGTTAATTTTCCTGTAAGACAACCTTACAAGACAGTCTTTCAAGTGAAACATCAGAAAAGTTTCACGTTTTATATGGAAACATTCCAAAAATGATGGAGTTTGCATGCCAGGCCGCTAGTGGGTGCTGTTGATTGTTTGTGGTGAAAACACACACACACACACACACACACACACACACACACACACACACACACACACACACACACACACACACGCCCACAGAGAGCAATAAACATTAACAGTGGCAATCATCTGATAGAGAACTGAAAAGAAAAATTTAACATTAATCGCCTGCAGAGAAAGGATCCCGCAGGTTACAGAATAGGATGTAACACAGATTTTAGTTGATAGGAAAATGTAATATTTAATACAGAGTTTATTTCCTTTGCAATACAATAAAGTTGTGTTTTTTTTATTATTATTGAAGTCCACAAAAATCCAACACAGAAGCTGGAAAGAAGTTGCCGACCTGTGTGACATCTCATTTCACTCGTAAGGAAAATTATTAAGTCACAAATTTCTTTTTTTTTTAAAAAAAGTTGTTATAGTTCACATTTAATTCACCTTGAATAGGCTTTGGTGAGACCAGAAGCAACAGTGCGTTCCAGTCTGTTTATTTCATCCCTGGGAGCCCCACCACCAGACTGTCATAAAGTCTGAGGTCCCAGTCTTCAGTCTCTGTTCATCACATTACAGTCTGACCAAATGCTGGATGACACACCCACTCTCCTTCAAAATGAGCCTTAAATATTGAAGCACTGGTCACTTTTCCTGCTCTGTTCTAGATTATAGGAGCTGCCAATATGACTTATATTCAGCAAATAATAAGCTGGACAGCCTCGGGGCAGACAATGCGTCAGCCACAAATGTGGGGCCAGCAAAAGACTCCAACGTTGCCTTGGTCCCAGAAATCAAGACGGGTTTCTCCAACGTGAGGATGAGCACTTTCCTGTATGAGCACAGTGTGAAAGTCTCTCTGTAGACAGTTAACAGTGCAACTCTTCTGAAACGCTGCGATTGAGCAGAAGTTACAAGAACAAACAGCAGCAACAACTTGTGGCCTGGCAGGCCAACTGCACTGTCTGCAGTATTTTTGCCATTTCTGTGTAAAATGGACCTTGTTTTGAAAACTTTGCTTAAATGAAAACTTATATTGTCATCTATTAATTTGACTCATATATCCATGAGTCTCCTGTATATCACCTTTTAAACTGTGATGTCTTGTGGCCTCCCACTTTTTGCATCTTAAATCTTCAACAGTCTTATATAGAAGTGCAAATAATGGATCCATAAACTGAGCAAAGACTCATCGGTCGTGCTTTTTTCACATTTTACCAATACAATTAGTGTGTATCTGTATGTGCACTGACTGAGGATCAATTATTTGTGCAAGGCAATCGGCAGATAGCACCTAACATCCAAAAAGTGTCAGACAATCACATCACTTCTGTTCCCCAACATGTAACATTGAGTCAAGTTGCTCTCCATTAAAATGGAGGAGAGAAATTCTGAGAAGAGAGTCACAACTGTCTAATTAAAAGACAGCTTGGCATTTTAATCAGTTGAATCATAAGCCTGGATAAACCTGTGCTGCTGGTTCTTTCATACATCTGACATTTTGTACTATCCACTTTAGGAAGATTATATCCTTTGTCTTTATCCCTTCTTTTTTTTTGTTATATTTATCTAATGATGCCCAGCTTATATTTGAAACCAGCTCACTTTAATGCATTTATGCAATTTTCTTTCAAATATAGCCTGAACTCCCTTATGAGACCAAAGCCTTGAAAATCCCATTTAAGCCCTGGTCACATCAGAAAGTAGCTCTGCAAAATTAATCAGCACCCCTTCAGAGCTCAGCTCCTTCGAAGGCTCGTTGTTACCAGTAACTTTAACACAGAGCTTGTCAGACTATTATTACACGCAGTATTTTTTTGGATAGAAATATGTACAAATGTTTTTTAATGCGTCAAAAGTATTGATTTGTACAAATCATTAAAATGCTGGTAGCTGTGATTGCACCGTGCCCTTGAGGGCCGGATGATATTTGGTGAAAGAGTTGTTTGATTGACATGACAATAAGCTCTCTGTTTGTTCGATGGATCATGGGTACGGCAAAATAAAGGTTGAAAAATAAATGGAATGAGCAATTATCAAAATTCAGTGTATTGAGCAGAAGTTCTCAACCTTTTCATCTGGGATGCCAAACACTTGGACATGCCCACAAACATACATGGCAACGGGCAGATTTCCAGGTCTGCTGTGTGCTGAGGCTTCAGATACAAGTCCTACACAGAATTACAATCTTGTGGTTTCTTTTTCTGTACTTTTAGACAAACCATTTGAAAAACATCAGGTACTTCTACAATTTGAACCAAATATGATCAAGACCTGGGTCTGGTTTGACAGTGTCACAGAATAGATCTGATTTTGGTTGTTTGTGAGTTAGAACTTTGCATTTGCCTGCAGTGTGAGTGTGTCCTTATTTGATACCTGCCAGCTGTTAATTTAAGAAGCACTTAACAGTTTTATATTGTGTTGTGGTCTTTATTCAAAGTATTGTGTTACTCAGGTGTGATGCATGCCAGTAGATTAATTAATTTTCAATTGTCTGTCTGCCTAAGATAGGAAATAATTAACTTTTGTTTTTCCACTGCTGCATTATAAGAGATGTGTTGTTATATATTATCCAGTTAAGTTTAGATGAAATCCTACTTATGTTTCAATATTACTTCTCTCTTCACCAGTAGAAAAAAATGCAAAGCATTTTTTAATCATAAAATAAAATAGTAACGTTAATAGTTAAGTTTAAGAAAAAACCTCAGACACCAATTACCAGAAAACTACTGTGGCATGAACAGTTGCTTTGTTCAGTCTCACATTCCTGTATTGATGTAATGTCCGTACTTCTTTTCATTAGCCTTCCATGCTTCATGAATTCTTGTTCAAGTCATACAATAGGAAGACAAACATTGTTGCCAATGTGCAAACTTAAATGAAACTCATGTTTTCAATTGATTTTTCCTTTCATGTGAGTAAAGCAGCTACATTGTAAAGAATATTTATATTCCATGATTAGAAATATCATCGTTACAATCCTGGTATTTCAAACAAACATAACATGATCCCAGCGACACACTTTATTTCTCGTGTTGCATTGTGCTTTATGAAATAAAACTCAAGGCAGACACAGAACATAAAACAAGAGAAGGCCAAAGGGCATGAACACACAGATGATAATACAATAAAATGAATCAGATCTAGACGATAAAACGAATGAGACAATCAGAAATAAGACACTAAAAAGTGAGACTATAAAAAAGTAAGTGAATCACAGAGCAATCAAAAAATCATATTAGATATTTCCAAAAGCTTTCAGGAGAAAGTTTCAAGAGTTAATAAGTAAACAGCTCAAAGTGCATGTGTATGTATGACGGCTCAGATGTGGAAGTCCTAATACAGAGGAGTCCAGTTTCATCTCCAGTGGGCTGGAATGGTAGACAAAAATGCCATAAAAACCTTTAAAGTCAAACCTTTTTTTTTTTGCTGAGGTGCAAAATACACGTGATGAAAATATCTTCTGTTCTGTTAGCTTAAAGCAAACAGTTACTACCAAAATTCAGTACTTCCTGATGTTTGACACTCCTGATCGAACACATTCGGCCAACTGTGAAAGATTTGACCAGTGGAGCAGGTCATGTACCAACCGTGTTATTGGCATACTGGGTTCACCTTTAATCGGTGGAGAAAGAAAACTGGTTTCTGTGTGGAGCTCAAATTTTACCAGATAAAAGATGTGCAGTTTCTCAGTATTCCCCTTCAAAGTCCTCATCCTCTGCAGTGCCCACTTCTCCTGGCATGCTTGTAAACGCTACAAGGAAGTCTCTTTATCCGAGTTTCTCAAGAACCAAGTCATGCTGCATGTCATTAACCATGTCAGGATTAACGTCATCGTCAGGAGAAGTCCAGAGTTGAAGTTTCTCAAAGCAGTATCCCCGTTTACATGGGTCCAAAAATCCTACTGATAATCACATTGTGGGGTCAGATTGTAAAAGTCTCATTAAATACCAAAGCAATTTTCAGATCAGATTGTTAGAGGTAGTCTACAGCGAATGGTCATCCGCTTGATGCTTCATGTAAATGGCTAAAGACAGTGGATTTTGTTGTTTGAGTTTATTATTCATTGTGTGCATCCGCTCCCTCGTACATAGAGTCAAGTAATGACGCCCACAGGAAATGTGGAGCCAGTCAAAACCAAACCTGATCATCTGCTGCAACGAAGTATTCAACCTCTCTCTCCTGGTCAGACATGTTTTCAGGATGAATATTTGCTCAGTCCTCAAAGCCACAAATAAATGTTAACCACAATTCCGGAAACGTGCACAACAAAACGCAACATCGATCCATTTCTAGAGGTAGGTAGTGTATTCCCTTGATCATGCTTTCTGCCTCCATGTGTCCGCAGTCTGCTTGGAGCGTACACGGACACCGATGCGCATGTGCTTCCTCTCATGCTACATTTTGTTTCACGCAGTAGGCTTTCCATGCATGCGCACTGATCCACGCATCTTACGGGCAATTTTTCCGGCGCTCAAGGCTGTTTATCTGCTTTTATTGCAGATTAGCTATCCATCCATCCATCCATCCATCCATCCATCCATCCATCCATCCATCTTTTAGCGCTTATCCGGGACCGGGTTGCAGGGGCAACAGTCTAAGTAGGGGTGCCCAGACTTCCCTGTCCCCAGATACTTCCTCCAGCTCTTCCGGGAGGATCTCAAGGCGTTTCCAGGCCAGCCAAGAGACATAGTCTCTCCAGCGTGTCCTAGGTCTTACCCTGGGTCTCCTCCCGGTGGGACATGTCCGGAACACCTCCCCAGGGAGGCGTCCAGGATGCATCCTAAAGAGGTGCCCAAGTCACCTGAGCTGGCTCCTCTCAATGTGGAGGAGTGGCAGCTCAACTACGAGCTTCTCCCTGGTGACTGAGCTCCTCCCTTTATCTCTAAGAGAGCGCACAGCCACCCTACGGAGGAAGCTCATTTCAGCCGCTTCTGTCCGGGATCTTGTCCTTTGGTCATGACCCAAAGCTCATGACCGTAGGTGAGGGTAGGGACGTAGATTGACTGGTAAATCGAGAAGTTCGTCTTTCAGCTCAGCGCCTTCTTCACCACAACGGACCAACAGACTGATACAATGATCTAATCACTGGAGACGCTACGCTGATCCGCCTGTCAATCTCACACTTCATCTGTCCCCAACTCGAGAACAAGACCCCAAGATACTTAAACTCCTCCACTTGGGTCAGTCTCTCCACTGACCTGGCAGGCCACCTTCTTCCGGTCGAGGACCATGGCCTCTGATTTGCAGGTGCTGATGCTTATCTCTGTTGCTTCACACTTAGCTGCAAACTGCTACAGTGCATGCTGTAGGTCCAGGTTCAGTGGAGCCAACAGGACAACCATCATATGCAAAAAGTAAAGATGAAAACCTGTGGTCCCCAAACCGGACCCCCTCTGGCCCCTGGCTGTGACTAGAAATTCTGTCCATAAAGATTATGAACAGAAACAGTGACAAAGGGCAGCCCTGCTGGAATCCAACATGCACCGGGAACATGGTGTTCATTATGGGCAAACTGTGGCTAGCACAGAAGTCCAGTATCAGAACACCACTTGGGTTCAGATCAGGGAGGCTGTGCGTCCCAATCACCCTCCTCCAGGTCTCACTTTCATTGCCCACGTGGGCATTGAAGTACCCCAGTAGAACAATAGAGTACCCAGTTGGAGCACTGTCCAACACCCCTCCCAGGGACTCCAAGAAGGTCGGGCACTCTGCACTGCCGTTCCGTAAGCCGACACAACAGTGAGGCATCTGTCTCCAACCCAAAAGCACATAGATGCGACCACCCTCTCATTCACTGGGATGAACTCCAACACATGGCGGCTGAGCTGTGGGGCTATGAGCAAACCCACACCAGCACGCCACCTCTCACCGCGGGCAATGCCAGAGAAACGGAGAGTCCAGCCCTTCTCAAGAGATTGGGTTCCAGAGGCTGTGTGTGGAGGTGAGCCCTCTCAACCTCTCTCACAAGCTCAGCCCCCCCCCCCCCCCCCCCCCCCCCCCTTAAACGGGGTAACATTCCATGTCCCAAGAGCTATTTTCTTTGTCCTGGGATCGGGTCGTCGGGCACCCTGCTGTCAGCTGTCACTCAATCCACAAAGCACCCAGCCCCTACAGTTCCCTCAGGGGGTGGTGGGTCTGCTGGATGGTGAGCCCACATCATCCCTTCGGATTGAGCCCAGCTGGGCCCCGTGTGCAAAGACCCGGCCACCAGGCACCAGGCATCAGCGACGTCACAGTCCTTGATTTAATCTGTCTCATAGGGGTTATTGACCTCCTCATCATCCACGACCTGTTTGCAACGGGAGACCCTATTAGGGGCATAAAGCCCCCAACAACATAGCTCCTGGGATCATGTGGGCACTCAAACTCCCCCACCACTTTAAGGTGGCAGGTAAGGGGGGAGTATTGCAGATTCTTTATAGAAAATGAAGCACATCCATTATTAGTCTATTATCATTACGTCTTAGTTTAGTTTGTGTTTTTTTGTTTCATAATCATGGGGGCAGTGCCTGAGCAATCACAATATACTTTCATTTCTGTTGGCAGGTCTTCTCATCCCTCCCGACAGTGTCTGCTCTCTCCGTTCACGAGTTTTTGGCAGCATAATGGCGTCAATCTTTATTTGCTCTGGCGCATGCGCAACCAGTGTGTTCATGTAACATGTAAGCAAAATTTGGGCTGCACGTGGAAGTCCACAGAGGGATCCTCATGGACCCTAGTGGACAGAAATTGGTGCTGATTTTTACAATACAGGGATCAATGTGGAATGTGCGCCCACGCGGACATGGGAAGCATGAACATGCCTTATGTCTCCTTCTCTGAGAGCTTTGCAGGCAGTGGGTGAGGAGAGACCTTTTACACATGTCCTAGAAACTGTATAATCTGTTTCAGCTGGAACTATGTATATGCAGATTGAACGTGGATCGCTTTATTCAATGATCACAATGTACACAGATCATTTTAATATGATCACTTTCGATTAGACTGAGAAAAACACCCATGCATGTGTTGTCTTTGTGTGTGGGAATCTTGACTAATTGGCTCAGATAGAGCTCGTTTCCCTCTTCACCACAACACCTCTGACTGCATCGCTGCTGCTACTCTTGCTTGTCTGAACTTACAAACCCATCTGTCATCACTTGTAAATGAGACCCACATACTTAACTCTTCCACTGCCCTAACCTGAAGAACACATGCTTGTAAATGTCTCTGGTATAACCATGGACTCAGACATGGAGGTGTTGATCCATATACTAACTGCTTCATGCTGAACTGTGACCTGTTCCAATGCGAGATGAATGCCTTCATGAACATGGATCTAAAAGGACAACTTCATCTGCAAAAGGCGGAGACGTCACACTCCAACAACACATCATTACTCTGGTGAAACGGACCCGTCGCACGACACTCTAACATCCTTGACATTGGCTTTTGTTCTGTGTTTTTCAAACAAGCTGTGAACTTGAAAAGATCAACCTTAGTCCACTGCATCTGCAAAGAGATTGTAGGACACGAGGGAACGTGGAAACGTGTGCGTGAGCACGTGTGCAGTTCCAGGTGGCTGATTTCAAATGTACATGCTCTATCGAGTGCAAACTAGCACCTTATTAAACAATCAGATTATGCCTGCGTTTATCAGCGGCATGATTAATGGACCGAACTGAATGGAAGCAGGGAGCACTAAGGATTCATTTGTGTTCCTGACAATTCTTTATGTATAGACTGTAAATTACGGCCTCTCTGCGAAATGCAAGGGTATTATTGAAAAGGATGTCCCCACTCTAAGCCTTTGTAATAGCGAGTGTGTGTGTGCGTGTGTGTGTGTGTGTGTGTGTGTGTGTGTGTGTGTGTGTGTGTGTGTGTGTGTGTGTGTGAAATCCATGTGTCCAAGAGCCTTTCTGCTCGTCTCGTACCGTGTGGGTGGAGCACATGCATTTTTAAATTGAAAACATGACACACCCGCAGTGATGATTTAGTACTAGGCAAGCAAAGTGTTAGGAACAGTGAATATGGCCTTCAAACAGCAGAGTGGAGACAGAGAGAGTGCCATGGTGTTATTCAGCTCTGAAAGTATAGCTGCCACTCTGCGAGAAACACTTAATACTAACAGTTTGCTGCATGCCAAGGCTTCTCACAGACAAAGTTAAACAATTTTATTCAAGGCTTTATTAAAGCACCTCATCAGTGTGGCCTTGGTAGTTTCTGAATGTCATCACTTATATGTGTGTTGTGCTTCACTTCAGAGCTAATTTCATGTGCCCACATAATTCTCTGCTTGATTATAATGAAAATAAATGGAGATTGTTCGAATCAGCGCACCTAAAGTTGAGCTTCCTATGCAGACATAGATGCTTTAAGATGAGAATGCAAGAGTCATGAATAAAGAAAATGTAAACAGAGGAAAATGTAAATAACAGTGGAGTGCCGTATTATTGCTTTCAAAGTGGAAAGATGGAAACCCAGGCCAAATATAGACCTTACAGGTCTGTATCAGCTGCAGTAGTGATATTTACATGAGGTCTGGGACCTTCAGGCATGAGTTTTGATTATTTAATCACAGAAAAATGTGATATATTTAACAGTGGTTTACTTTCACAAAGAGGGGCGTTTCTATGCTCCGAAGAATTTACATGTCACTGAAGGAATTCAAGCATTTGGCATCACTTTCATGCTAAACCAGTGCAGATACAAGCCAACATCAAGGCTATCTTTAGAAATGTGTGTAACTATAGAAAATAGTAACAAGGTGCCGCTATGTAAGAAATAACATTCCAGTCAAATATTCTGATATTAACCCACACAGAGCACCTGCTTCATTCTAGCGTCAGATACTTTGATCCCGTCCGGTCAGCTTATCACTCTATCAATCATCAAAACACAGGACGCTGAATATCACACCCCAGATATAAGAAGACCCCACATTCTGCAGATCTATAGATCTATTTGAATTTTTCAAAAGCCCATCTCATCCTAAGACCAATACAGAATTATGAATTACCTCCAGTTTGCCCCATCCTAAAATGAAAAATAAAGATGCTTCCTTTAATCTCATGGTTTATATTCAGTTGTAACATCTGTCTCAGAACAGTCTTTTTTTGACCATCCTCAGAAAGTTTGAACATTAAACACACCATCATTTTATCAAGAATAATGATCCACCCATTAATCACTTATGAAATAATTAGTGCTGGGCAACGATTACATTTCTTAATCGCGATTAATCGCATAATTTTTTTGCGCTTAATCGCGCTTAATCACATTATGCGCATAATACAAAAATGAATTCAAAAGTACTCTGTAATGATCATCATCGGGGACAGGGACCTTGTTTTTTTGCAAGAAGTTTACAAGAAGCATAATTTTACAATAATACATTTACAATTCATCAAACATGATTTATAATAACTTAAATACTTAAAATACGAAGTCTTTAGCAAGATTGCCACCCTCGACCCCCTCAACACACACACACACACACACACACACACACACACACACACACACACACACACACACACACACACATACATACACACACACACCAGCAAGAGCAGAGCAGATGAAAAACGAAGTTTGTTATGAGCACACTTCATTCTATTTCTGACCCTCAGACAGAGATAAGAGGATAAATTCAGTCAAACCGAACTGTGCCTCATTAAGCAAGATTGCGTGTTGAAGGGAAATTTACTTTATTTTGTGTGTTTTCAGAGCCTGAAGACTGCCCAGCGGGCCGAAACGTTGTGTCGGCAAAAGACGCGATTTAAGTTTCACTTTAGTTTTTGTCATATTTGCGCTCCTCATTTCAGTTTGTGCCTCATACCTGCCTTTTCCTCGTGATGTTTCTGATAATTCGGCGGAGTTCATTATGGAAAATAATGAGGAATGGACCGTGTTTCGCCGCAGAAAGCGCAGCAGCTGTGTGTGCGTTAATGCCTGATGAAAATATTTGTCGCCATTAAAGCTCGTGTCCGGAGTTTCCGTTCGTTTCCAACGTATGTATCATTTTTCAACAGAGCTTCAATGTGTCAGTCTGGTTCGATACTATAATATAATATTAGCATAAAGCAATATAAAAATTTATTTATGAGCTCCGCCTTCGTCTCATAGACCCCCATGTTATCCGAAAAAGCGCTGGTCAGCGTCAGCTAATAGATTACGAGCTTCCGCTTTGTCATGCCGTCAATCAACCGCAGCCAGAGAGCACGTGCACTCGCCCAGGCAGAGGTGAGTTAGCTACGCACCAGCCGCCGCGCTTACCTCGGATATATCCACTGTCTGCTGAACATGCACCGTAAACAGCTAAACATGTAGGATGCTGTAGGACTCGGAGGCTCTCATTTTCACCCGACAGATAATGCGTGTGCATAATTGAAGGGACGTGGCTTGGTCGAAAACAGAGGGAGGGCGGAACCTCCAGACATTGGATTAAAAAAAAAACTCATTCTTTCAAAACTGTGGACATGAGCTTTAAGGAAGCAGTGCCTTAACGCGTTAATAAAGCGTTAACATGCCCAGCCCTAGAAATAATCTCATGTTGAGGCCATACACTCATCTGGCAGTTCTCATTATCTAAATAATAGTATATGTCAAAATGATCAAAGAATAATAAAAAAGAAAAAATATTGAATAATCATTGAAATTCCTGATTTAAGGGCTTAATGAAGTCAATGGAAAGACTATAAGCAGCGGTTTAATAGAATGTTATAGATGATTGTGAATTTAAGATTTTTATATTAAATGTAAGTGCAATATGTATTGATCTGTAATGTTTGTGATCACTGTAAATGTAACAAAAGTCAACAGATCAAAACCCCGTATGTAGCACATATAGTTGTTATAATGCTTATGAATCTCAACAGCCGTTAACTATCACATCTTATGATGTGAAAAATATCAAGAAATCTGGCATCTAGCCATAACGTACTGCTTGGCAAGAGACAACACATACATGCTCATCCACCCACATGCTGATCCCCCGGGGTAAACCTTGAGTGAAGCAATATTTAGGGTTGAATTTATAGTAAGTACGTAGGATTTTAATGGTAATTAGAGCTATTTTTTCAAAAAGCAAGAAGGTTTTTTTTTTTTTTCCTGGCATTAGTGTGTTTTCAAGTCCACAGTCTGTGTAATCTGTGGTTAGGGTAATGAACGTAAGTCACGGGGTGTGAAACTCATTGTATCAAATAGTGCCATGATACCTTTAAAATTAAACCTTGAAGTTTTGCCTCAGTTGTGGTGCAGATTAAGTGTGATGAAAATGTCAATATTTTTGTGAAACCAAGCAATTAGTGCAGAAAAGGGCTACAATCTCAACAATATGCCAATTTTAGTGAAACATTTTGGTGAAAATACAGTAAAATATTTTTAAAAAATTCTCTTGTCCAGCTGGTTTTCTAAACTCGTCCTGACAGCCCGGCTTTGAGGCTGGTTTGATAGCATCCAGGAAGCTCAGCGTCACTGATAGCTCAGTCTCAGTGTTGTGTCTGCCACAGTTACTCCAGCTTTAATTAAGATTTAGTGTGCAGCTGATGTAAGAGAGGTTTTTAGGAGCGTTCCGTCACGTGACAATCTCACGACCCGGTTGGCTCGAAGCCCTCTGGATGCATCAGGCCTTCAAGTCAAATCTGCGTTAAATGAACGGCAGAGGACACAGAGGTTAATTGGCTTCCTATAGAGTCGGTGAGTGCCGGGCTGCATATCGTATCATCACCCATTATAGCCGTCTGGGTCCTTATAACACGCCGCTAATCCAGGCGGAGGGGCGTCTGATGGTTGACAATAACTCTGGAGAGTGAGAGTGAAGGAGATTGAACAGGCGGGGAGACGGTGGCTGTGCCGGCGTGAACATCACACACCTCGGGGCAGGTCGTGGTTCACTGCCTGCTGTCCTCTAGATAAGAAAATACAGTAGTTTGTATGCAGATTAAGTAAGTGATGAGAGCCCCAGTAGAAACCAGCCAAGACGCGGGTCAACTTGACCCTGGGATTTATACATCTTGACATCTCCTCTCGTAATAACCCAGGAAAAATGCACTTCTGCACTGCTGACCGCATCCTTTTCTTCCCATTCACTGTGTGCGTTTTTGTTCCAGCTGTCTCATTGAATTTCCACGTCTTTGTAGAAAAAAAAAAACAAAACAAAAAAAAAACTAAACAAAAAAATGGAACCATCACAGTCCCTCCACGTACTAGAGTGGAATCAGAGAAATCCCTCCGCCTCCCGCCGATCGCCGCCTCCCTCCCAGATGCTGCTGTAGCAGCTTGTCACATGAATTAATGAATGTCTATCTACTGTTGATGATGTTCTCCTCAGCAGATGCAGTTTGACTTGTTAGGCCCAAATAAATAATGGAAGCTGACAAACTTCAGCTTGCATCCAGAGCGGGACCCTCAAGCGTTACGCCACTGCGCACTTTAGCTGGATTTTTCCGTCGGCGAGTGGCTTGAAATATGTAATAATTATGCTATTAAACATTGGTATATTCAATAATGAGCTGAGAAAAATTCTGAGCACGCGAGCCTCCGAAGTAAAGTAATGATCCCGCCTGGGATGGGCACACACTAAACACTGTGAGGCCGTCTGAGACCCAGGACCTTGAACAAAGTATGTGTGAACAAGTATTTCTGGTGTGTGTGTGTGTGTGTGTGTGTGTGTGTGTGTGTTATTGCTGGAATGTGTGTAAGAGCCAGAGCCTTTGAATGTGTGTGTGTGTGTATGTGTGAGCTCAAACAAGCATGCGCATACTTCTTGCTTGTATATTTTGCTTTCGCTCAGGGTAATTAAAAGCTAATATGCGGCAGAATCGACTCGCTCCTCAATTAGTAGTCATCTATAAAAAGACACACGCTTCCATTTTTTAAGCTGTCGCCTAATTATGATAGATTTTCTTCTCATTCTCCTTCGTTTACCCCTCACTTTCCCCCCGTTTTTCTCTCTTCTATAATGAAAACATAAGTAGCTGAGTCATTTTTAATCGGCCATGTTATTATGGATTTTGATCAGGAGCGGAGGTTCAGCTCACTACAGCGGCTTGATTTAAGACTGTTTTCTTTTCCTTCTTCATCGTTATCGGTTTAACTTATTAAGGCTCATTGGCTTCTACATGAAGACACAGAGAGACAAATGGTGGAAAATGCTTTTTTTTTTAAATTTCTTCCTTTGACACGGCTGCACGAAGTCAGTGGGGTAAGATATGTGCAAATGAAATGTGCTGCTCATTTAGGAAGAGTGTTGAGATTTCTGCATGATGTGAGAGGCAGTGTGTAGTTTATGGTTTTGTTTTTCGACAACTTCACTGGAAAAATGTTAAAGCGCATCTTAGCCCCATGTTTATTCCAACATTTTTGTTCTGTTGTGGAGTCAGCTAGCTCAGTGTATTCGTGTGTGTGTGTGCCACATGTTCACACTCTACACTCATAATAGTGACATCATTGCAGTTGTGGCCGAGTGAAGTCTCATCAACAACATTATTTTCTGAGCAAAGTCTGAAGGATGGTTATGAAGTGGGCTTTCAAACATTTGTTGAACAGACAGCTCCCTCTAGTGGCTTCATAAGATATAAAGTGTTTCATGAGGCCTCATGTGGGTATAATTAAGATATCAGTCACGGCTCATCTTATTGAAGAACTGCCCTTAATACTCAAGAATCCTTTTATTAACTGATTTAAAGCTCGTGTCCGGAGTTTTGCAAGAGAGAGTTTTTTTTTTAATCCAACGTCTGGAGGTTGCGCCGTCCCTCTGCTTTCATGAGCGACCAAGCCACGCCCCTTTAATTGTGCACGTGAATTATCTGTCGGGTGAAAATGAGAGCCTCCGAGTCCTACAGCATCCGACACGTTTAGCTGTTTACGGTGGATGTTCAGCAGACAGTGGATATATCCGAGGTCAGCGGGCCGGCTGCTGCGTAGCTAACTCACCTCTGCCTGGGCGAGTGCGTGTGCTCTCTGGCTGCGTGCACATGTTGATTGACAGCGCGACAAGGCGGAAGCTCGAAATCTATTGGCTGACGCTGACCGGCGCTTTTTCGGATAACATGGGGGTCTATGAGACGAAGGCGGAGCTCATAAATAAATCTTTATATTGCTTTATGCTAATATTATATTATAGTATCGAACCAGACTGACACATTTAAGCTCTGTTGAAAAATGATACATACATTGGAAACGAACGGAAACTCCAGACACGAGCTTTAAGTTTGCATTCCAGAATATTCATTGAAATTTAAATAGCAAAACTGTGTGAAATTGCTGCCTGGACATACATCGAAACCACTGAGCATGAGGATGAGGATGATGAAACAGAGTCATCTGATGAAGACGGTCTTTTCTCCAGCTAAGTCCAGTTGAGCTTGATGGTTATTTTGTGGAGCTGCTGCTCTCCTCCTCAGCTCTCTCAAGCCAAACACACCTCGGCCAGCCTCTGCTGCACGTGAATGACTGTCAGCTGTGCTGGTATGCTCTTCACAGCTGGACGAAGCTGGACAGACTCCGCTAACCGAGAAAATCAGCTCCTGCTGAAACTGAATAAAAAAATGTAGAAAGTGAAATGTGACAGAAATGCCATGTTTCCATGTAAACAGCAAAGTAGAACGACGGTTTTAGTTCAGGGAAGGAACTGATTTCAAAATAGTAATGGGTTCCTTGTGCGCCATGGTGACTAAACATTATTATTATAATATCATTGTTTTATACTATTGACAGTCTTTGTAAATGCTCCAGTGAACAGACGCTTCTGCAGGACATTAAAAAGTATTAATAGTCATTAAAGGGATTTTTAAAAAAAAAAGAAAAATGAAAAAGCCCTTAAATTGCTTTAAAAACACGACTTTTTTTTTTTTTTTTTTTACTTTTTCAGAAAGAATTTCCTAAATTTATTTCTAACTTTTTCATATTTACAAAACACATGCATGACAATCGCAAAAAGTAACATAACAACAGGGACAATATCACCCATTCACTCCCTCCCTCCACCCAGGTCAATGAAACACACTGGATGATACAAGGGCAAAACACAAGACAAAAAAATAAATGAATGAATAAAAACCATGAAATTTGATTCTCATCTGCATTAAAAATTATTTCTGTGTTCTTCAAGAACAATGAAAATATTTCATCGTCTATTTTAATTATAAACTGTGATTTTCCAGATGTGTGCATCCACATAAAGATCCGGAACCACTGCGACGAATGTTGTTGACAGTTTTCATATGAAATTACATAAACCTGTGTAATTTTTCTTGGGTTCACGGTCATGGCATTAGACATTTGACAGAATGGCTTTACAATGGCCTTAAAAAGCATTAAATTGGACTGGCTGCTTTCTGCAGGAACCCTGGAGAATCACGTTACATGGTTTGGAGAAATACCTTCATGTTCAGGTTTCAACTTTCAATTGAAAATGGGTCATTATGAGGATTGCATGCAGGAAAGGATGAGCCGCCACACACACACACACACACACACACACACACACACACACACGTACTGGCGTCACACATCAGCGCCATCACACACTCTGATCTGAAGAACACAGCAAAGACAGGGATGATGGAGTGGCGTTCTTCCTCTGAATATGTATATTGGTTTTGTGGAAACTCATCATAGTCACCGCCAGTCACTCACTGACACACACACACACACACACACGCACACACACACACACACACGCTCCCTCACATAAACACACACACATGCAAATGCTTGACAATTTCCAGGTGAGCTCACAACTTTAGATTGATGGCGTAGACAGAGCAGCATATGTTTTCTCATCTCCCTCTCCGTACCCTCTCTATATCACTCTCTTATTGTCACTGCTTTAGTGCGGTCTATTTGGATCAATCATCAATCTCTCGCCGCTCGTCCCCACTTCCTCTTCCCCTCCTGTTCGCCCGGATCACCTCCCCCTCCCGTGCGCCCCGCTCCTCTCGATATATTACAGGCAATCTCCATTCCACATGAATCCACTTAGCACAATGGGGACTAAACAAATGTGTGTGTCAGCCTCAGATGGCGTGATCCCAGCGCGGTGGAGGGATGCAGACGAGGGGGACAGAGACCTGGAGAGGAGGAGTGGTTAAAAGCAAGAAGAAGAAGAAAAAAAGGAGGCCAATAAATAAAGGGAAGGATGGCTGAGGTTTGGTGTTCAATTAAAAAAGAAGGCTTTACTCGTAGTATGTTAAGCAGCAGGAGAGCCGTAAAGATGACGGATTGTGATTCATGTGCTGAAAAGCTTAACACAATGAAAAGATCTGCAGAGAGAAACCACGGCGCAGTACTGACTGCAGCTTATTGATGTTAACTTGTTTAGTCACTTCATTCCTTCACACTATATTTATATATCGTAAGCTGTATTTATGCATTATGACTGCAGTGATCACTACAACTGCCCGTGGGGTTTTTTATTCTTTTCATTGACTTATTTTTATCTACTGATTTGCTGAATGAGGCTATTAGAAGGGTGTCAAGCATAAGGCCCGTGGATCAAGACAAGAAGGCTGTAATCAATCCACTGAGAAAATTCTTTACATTTCAAAGAAAACATTGGGGAGGGATTCAAACTGTGGTTTTGATCGGGTGCTCTGAAGAGATTCAAACCCTGAAGTTCCTCTTGTTGGTGACAGTCGCCAATATCTTTGTAACTTCTTGACAAAACTGTCAACAGGTCAGCCGTTGGCCCCTTGTCTTTGTTTTTTACCATCCACTGCTATTTTTACAGGCTTCAGCACCGTCTGCTCTCCCCGTGTCAGTGGACTTGTTACTAGTTGTGTGTGCATTGTAACGAGTTTTCACAACACGATGGAGTCAGGGTGACATTTCCCGTCTCTGTTATTCATCCAGCTGCTGATCAGAGTGTGACCGGATACGTACTGTGGATGTTAGAGAGGTCAGCTGACGCCACTGATCACTGCTCTGGTCAGTGTCGACACGTCTCAATAAGACCAGAACTGGAAGTGTGTTGGTTTGATTTTTTTGCGCTACAACAGGCTGGAAAAGCTCTGTGGGTTAGGATTGGAAAAAGTGTATATCAAAGACGGATAGAGGCTTAGAGCAGCTTTTATATCTGTAGTATAACAAAAATAACAGTGTAGCAGCCCGAGGCTTGGCTTCCGGTCATAGTTATGGTCAATGCATTGATGAACAGACAGAAGTATGGCTCTGTGGGATGTAAACGTTGTTCACTTCAGACATGTGCTAACATAGACCACCTAAATCAGTTTGCAGCCTGGAAGGACCGTTTTCATTTCATTCTAACCGCCTGCCTGGGGACAAATGCGCCAAGAGCGAAGCCACTGTGGCATCAAGCGTCCGGCCCGGGCCGGAGTGAGAGTGCTCGTCCTGCTCGACAGGATTATTCAGCACCTCAGGGGAGACCTTCACAAGGTTAATGACCAATACTTCCCTCGCTTAGTAATACTACACTTAATGCAAATTTATCACAAAACACATGCAAAGCACACTGTCTTCACATTAACATATCCCCACATTCAGCAACAACAATAACTGATCATCAGCAGCTGCAGGAAGCGCACTTTAGTTTCCAGCTGCAGGCTCTCACCCACGTGTTGATTCTCGCACTGATCCACACGTCTGTATCGACTGTGTTATGAAAGGAGGCATATCCCACTAGGTGCCAGAAGGTCCGTCCATTCACCACGTCCACCGAGACATCCACTGTATCTCGCCCTGACAGCATGAGGCTCATGCTGGTTAGCTAGCTTCCATGGCTGCATCACCGATTCCTGAGCTCAGGTCTCAGTGTCGTGTCATGTCTGGATTAGAGCCTCTTGTGAACCAGTTTTGGGGCACAGGCCTGATGTTTGGCACCCCGGGTTAGCACGGCAGACGTCTCCAGTGTGTGAGTGAATGGATGAATGTGAATAATTCTCTTTGGGTCAAGAGTCCATCACAGACGTATTCTCCAGTCATATTTAAATGTTAACACCTGACATGTCTTTTGTTTATAACCTCATCCTTGAGAAAACTCAAAAGTCGGCTACAAAAACACAGTTTGAATTGATGAAACAAAAAGGAAAATGTTGTTTTTTTGTTGTTTTTTTTCCATCAAGGACAAACTTTTATGGAAAACTTTTCATTTTAAGTTTTTCTTTGAATTGCAAATTGTCCTCCTTGACCTTAATATATTCATGCTGAATTTCTATCGTGCCTAAAATACAGGTTTACCGCAGATCAAGATGGGAAAAAAAGGTGCAATTTTAAAAGGCATTAACTTGATCATGTACAACAATGTGCCAAAAAATAAACCAGTAAATAGAAACACAGTTTCATGCCAAACCTCATTAATTCATATAAATCAAGGTTGCAGGTTTCATTTAAATATACAGTATATTTATACTGTCAATTAATCTTGTTAGATCAGAGCCAAAAAAGTTTCCAGACAGTAATCTTGCTATTCTGCTTCCATACGGATATTCACAAACTGAATATAATGTCAACAGTCGAGTTGAAGTGGCTGAAATGACGCCATCCCTCCATGTTTCTATCGATCGCCATTGTGCGTGCGACTCATTGATGCTTTGACGACACGACACGTTGACATTTCCCACCTCCGCCGTTCACACGGCTGCCAATAGAAATCTGATTCTCAAAGATGGAACAGCTGAGTCTGCTCCCCACGGAGATGAAACACCTCCCCGCGTGTTTGGAAACAACTTCGCCGAGCTGCGAAAACTCACCTTTTGACCTGGAAAAACATACGTACGTGATTTGATGGAGGGGAGAAAAAAAAATCAGGTTGAATTCAGAGTAATAATGACATTTAGTGTTTGAGCTGTTTGTGGGCTGCTGCTATCTTTCTAAAGATACGACCGAAATGCAGTGAAGTTTTGTTTTTGTTTTTTTTTTTTTTTTCTGAAAAGTAAACTAAAGTGCCTTCACAAAGTGAATCGTTGTAAAATAGCTGCTGATCTGTTTCCACCATGCTGGGATACTTTCACTGTGTCCATTCTTCATCATTTGATGTTCATCACTGGCAGTTTTTTCGTTGTGAAGTCGTTGAAAGTGAAGGAAATGATTTTCTCCCGTTGCCCCTCCTCTGGTTTTCACCTTTCCCTTCACAGATGGGTGTGAGGAAACATCAACATGTATATATGGTGCTTCTCATTCACTGAAATTATCTAAAAAAAAAAAAAAAAAAGAGAGAAAATGCTTCTGCCAAAGCAGAATATTCTGTAGAATAAAAATCTAAAGTGTACGGATGCAAAAGTTAACATGAATCTTAACGAAAAAAATGTTTTTAATGCACGATTAAAGGTAATACTTTGACTCATATGCTGTTAGGATATATTTTCAAAATAAATTTGGAATGATAAATGAGTGGGTATTGACCACTGCGGCCCGTCTGAGATTTGACGCTAGGACGCAATTCATGACCAATTAAACACATTGATGGATGAGATGACAATAAATAAATAATAAATGCCTTTTGATCTACATTAATAACAGCGAGAAAACACAAAACTGACTCCTACGGTGAGTAAATTCAAAATTCCCTCAGATTTTAATGAGTCGATGCCATCAGTCCCCCATCCTCTGCCTTCACGGTCCTGTCAAAGAAATGAGTGTGCTCACAGATCTGGGATTACAGATTGTAGCCACTCAATCATATTTGTCACACTGAGTGGGAAAAATAACAGGTGTGTCTATTCTAACTACGCCGGTAATATCTTTAAGAAGGAGCAGCTGGCGCTGCTCTGTTCCACCGCTGTCACCACTTCGTTTTTGCTTTCGCCAGCGAAGCAAAGGCATTTTCTCCCTTCATTCTCTGGCTTCTTTATAGCCTTTCGTGATAATCTATCCCCGGTGACCGGGCTGAGAGATGAGTCTATTGTAGGAAGGGAGGAGGACAAAAAAGGAAGAGGATGAAGAATGGAGCGGGGTGACGGAGACGGCAAACGCTGGCTTCTGCTCTCCCAGTGATATCGGAGTTTTACCAGTCTGAGCGCGTTCTGTGTTGACCTCTGGCCTCCATCGATCCACCCGCTCTTAATGTACTGCATGAGCATGTGTGTATGCTTCACAAAAACACACCAGAACGCAGGAGTGTGTGTGTGTGTAAACGGGTGCGCGTCTGGTAATCTTGAAAAAAACAGTGGGGAATATTCTTTTTATCGGGAGCTTTTAAAAAGGGGAGATAGCTGCTGCCTACTGAAAGTACTTCACATTCTGTGAAGTGTGTGTGGAGGTGTGATGAAAATAAAGACAAAATATGGACAATAGACCCGAGCAGGGTGTGAGCATACGCAAGAAGTATCGACAAACTGAGTGGAAGGAAGGAAAAAACCGGCAGGACATGAGGAGAATGGGAAAGCATGGTGATAATTTAAAGAGGTAAAAGGCTCATGGGAGCTCCAAGCATTTATCACTCTTCCTTCCCCCCCTTTCTTCATAAGCACTTGACAAATTCACACACATATACACATGAACATTCATATACACCGCTCCACCCTTCTTTGGTGCAGCTGCATTTTTTTTTTTTCTTTTTTATCTCTGGCCTTATTCCACAGCTTATGAATTTTAATAGGCCTCAATCAGAACACCTCAGCACTGTTTTTCTATCTCCCAAAGTAATGGACTTGAACCACCTGAGAGTTCTGAGACAGCCATGTATTCGTCGGGCTTAGGAGGAAGTGAGAAAGAAATAGGGTGGAGAGATGAATGATAAGGATGGACGGGACGTGGATGAATAAAGAGAAGGATGAGGGCGAACGGGGAAAGATGTCTGCGGGGGGATCAGCTGATTGCCGGTTTGGGTGTAAGAAAGAGAACAAAGTGAGAGCGAGGGAGAAGGGGAGTGAGTGGCCTTGGCTCCAAAATGGATTCCTACTGGATGTCAACACATGATAGCGAGCGTGCAAGTCTCCCACACACGCACACACACACACACACACACACACACACACACACACACACACACGCACACCCGAAATGAGAAGCTGATTGTTTCTGGGTTGCCTTGCTGCTGATCTATCCACCCCCTTCCCCCTTAATTACAATTTGCTCTGACAAATGGGCCTGCTTGGTAATGCAGATGCAAACACACACACACACACACACACACACACACACACACACACACACACACACACACACACACACACACAAAACAAACACGAGTAAAGGTTCCTGTGTCTTCTGAGGACTTGGCCTTGGCTGACATTAACGTCCTGCGGACTCACTTCAGACTCTCCACAGAAGTCGATTGATGAGCTGTTTTCTCTGATCAGATGTTTCTGTGGTTTCCAGGTTTGGACTCGGTGTTTCAGGCCCTGTTTACACGACAGCGTTTCAAGAGAAAACGCATTGTTTTTGTGTTTTCGTTGAGTAAAAACATTGTTTTGACTGTCCATCTGCTCACACATGAATAGAAGAACTGTTTACAGTGAATCCTGGACTCTGTGATGTGTTTGTTGAACTGGTTAAAGAATAGCTTCACCATCACCTTGTTATTGCATAAAGGCCATGCAATCGATTCCTTAAAAATCAAAACTTAGATTTTATCAGCCAGAGTGAAGTTTTGTTGTACCATTTGTAGTTTTTGAGTGATGTTTTTGTTAAGTAGAAGCCATCATTGTTGGTCAGAAAGCATCGGGCTGGGTTTATGTGTCCTTGATTTCACTTTGAAGATGTCTCTCCATGAAGAATTAATAAATGTGAAAACTGACAAAGCTAAAGTAATGTTCTTGTTTTGCATCACTGAAGCTGTTGGGATTCGCTTGAATAGTTCACTAATTGCTCCGAAGAACCAGATGTTAAACAGAACAATGTAACCAACCTAATATTAATGTTGTGAGTGGAAAAAGAAGTTCTCATTTGCAGCCTCCTCACAAAGCGAGATAATTAAGTAAAGCGATGAAAACAGGATGATTTCTCTGGCGCTGCCCCTGCTGGGTTTTCTTTGACTCTTCGCCAGCATCTTGCCTCAATCTAACCCCAACTGTGAACGAATTGTCCTAAAACCATATTTAAATCTTGGTCGCATTCAGTCTGACGGCTCCCACAATCTAAATCCACACAAAGAGAACACATCCAAGTGTTTTCATGCCTTTTTGGAACATTTCATTGATGAGCAGAGTTATTCTGAACTCCAGTCACTGCTTTGGAGTTGACAGAGTGGGCCTTCTTCCAATCTGAAGACTCAAATATTCTCCTGTCCAAATTGCTTCCAGGATAAGTAAATCGGTTATTGTGAAGCACTTTGTGACTTTTATCTGTGAAAAGTGCTAGAAATATACCGAATTTAGGTACTTGCTGGAACGTGACAAACAGTGTGAAGGGCAGAAGAAGTCTCTGTAGCACCATAGCAGCGAGGTCTGTTGACTTTTTCTGTCTCTTACTGATATTTTCAGTGTCGTTTTGTCTGTCTGCTTTCATTACAGTTTATGTTTACAAAATGCTCACATGGCAGCTTGAGGATACTTATGGGACGCTCCTGTGGCAGCATGCATTTCCTCTTCACCTCCAGCTAAACACTGAATCTAATCTCTAATCCATGAATGTAAACCAGAACTAAAACCAGTCGCAGGACCACTACCTGAGTCTGACTCTTCATTCCCCTCACGGGAACTGGACTGTTTGTGCTAACGACTTTCTCAACGTCACGAAAGAATAATGCAGACACACACACGCACGAGAGCACAAAGACCAAAAAGATGCACCGCTTCTTCTGATCAAGGGTCTCACTGAGCATTTTGGGCTCAAACCCTGTATTTAGACTCACAAATGCAAATGGCACACACCTCCACCACACACACTTTACTTCCCCAGCAGATCTAAAACAAAGTGCTCTGCATATATTCTGTTGGAAATTGTCCCCATTGTACCATTCTCACCATAATGTGTAGCCATTTGTCGAAATCAATGGAGCTCAAAAATTGGTATTATTCTTGCAATGGTTCATTCTCTGCCTCACCCCTTCTCTCTGTCCCCTCCCCCCCGTTTTACTCTCTCGCTCTGGATCTGCCTTTGCTCATGCTTGAATGAGAAAAAGTGATTACCTGAGAAAGAAAAGGGGGTTAGTGTGTTCGCGAGAGGTGGCAGCAGTGTGTCTGCGCGTCGCCGTCGCACCCCTGCACGTCTCCCGGCCGCCTTATCGCTCCCCCCCTCTTGTTTCTGACTCCACGCATGCACGCGACACACAATGAGCCGCCGGCACAATGGAAAACCCCGCGAAGTGCTCGCAGGAGAGACAATCCGGCGCACCACATGTGCCAAAGTTGATAGCCCGAAAACAATGCGTCATCACCGCGCTCACCGTAATCACGGCACTTTTAAAGATCTCGGACTGAAAGACAGGAGAGGAGCACAATGCGTAAACACAGCCATAAGCCAGCTCTATTCACAGGCCACATAGTTCTACCAACTGTTAAAGCCGTTCCCATCTCAACACGGCAACAATAGAGCGCGAGAGAGAGAGAAAGACTGAGGGACTCCATTGATATCGAGCGCTGCTGAATGGCCGGCTGACTAGCATTCACTGTCAGAGCGGATGGATGGTTTAATTGTAGACTGGTGTGAGAAAGAAAAAAGAAAAGAGAGAGAGGGAGAGAGAGAGAGAGAGAGTGTGTGTATTTGTGTGTGCGCGTGCGGGAGTGAGAGACTCGGGGAGGTGACAGCCGTTATCTCAGCCCTACAGACAGACACTTAGCCCTCCGCCAACCCTCAACCACTCGTCCCCATGGCATGCTCAGAAATGTCACGAGCTGGCACCACCGCTATGCCGTGCGTGTGTGTCAGTGTATGTGCGTGTATTTGTACGTGCACGTGTGTGTGTGTTCGTCTGCAACATCAAACCCCACCGTGTGGCACCGCCTCTGTGTGAGTGAAAGTTCAGGCATTGTGTGAATTATGTCAAATATACAGTTGTTGTTTTTTATTTTTTATTTTTCTTTCCTCTTTTTTCAATTTTTGCCAGCAAAAGAAAAAAGCCAACAAGTAGACGGAACGGTGGCGACGCTCTCTCCTGGGTCCTACACTAAAATTAATCGATTTGTGGAGTGAGAAGATTCACAAGTTCACTAAGTGCTTTCCCCTCTGGTTTTGTTATCCCATTTAATTATCTGAAGCAATAGACTCGAATTTACCGAACACAGACTCCTCTTGTTAATGCGACGACCCGACACTCTTCTTCTGCGTTGCTTTGGCATGGAGGATCAGCCTCAATGCAAGAGCACCCATGGGTCTTGATTAGGGTTGCCAACTCCCAGAGATTGAAATAAGGAACGCCTCTCGCGGGCAGCTGAAAAAAACTGCATTTTTGGGGGGTCAAAAACGCATATATAACAGCATTTTGCCACAGTTATACCTATTACAGACTATAAAAACACATTAGGCTACTGCATTACACCTACAGTAGCAAGATTGCAATAACTCATGATCAGTTTGTATTTGAGGCCTACAGTGAGACAGTTATCATTCCAGTATCATCATCATGATGGACAGCAGCTCTCAGCCACTGCACCGGACGGTAGAGCAGCTCAGCAGCTCCTTCAGAGGCCGACTGAGACCCTCAGTGCAGGAAGGAGCTACCACAGGCCTCTCATCCCCACCGCTGTCAGACTGTACAGTTCTACTGTGTGGAATATGAGCAATAATCCTGGACATTATAATATCCTGCACCCCCCTTTAAGAAATTCAGCGACACTTTATCATCCATTCACTCTGCTAAAGCATATTGTACATATTATATCATACTGTATAGTTATATATCGCATCATATATTGCATATTGTATTGTATATATTGTATATAATATATATATATATATATCCTGTTATATTTTTAAGATTCAGGTTGTACATACAGTTAAATCTTTATTGTCTTTAGCTTCTATTGTCAATCCTAGTATGATTTGCACTATAACTTGTTAATTATTGCACCATTCATTACTTTTGCACCCCGCTGTGGGTTCTATGAGCCTATACACCTGTAAATTTATCCACTGTGAGATTAATAAAGTCTTCTATTCCTATTCTATTCTATATTTATTGCTAAATGTGCAAAATAACATCAAACAGCTGCTGTCTCTTCTGGATTTTAACATGTTCTTTTTTTTATTATTTTCAACTAAAAAAGTGCAAAATCAAAGCTGAAAAAGCTTCTGAACAAAAAAACCAACAAGGTTCCGTTTCTAAACTGAAAACACTCCACAGTCTGCAGCAGCAGACACACATCAATGAACTAAACATGATATATCCGATATGGAAACGGCACAAACTTACATGTCTCTGGAAGCCATGCTGCGCTGCTGTCATGTTTTGATTTCCTTCTTCCCACGCGCTCTGTGACGAGACTGACTGTTGGCCAATGAGCTGCCGTAGCCTCCGAGGAGCGGTCTTTTTTTGACCAATGAAATAAGAATGATTCTGTGTTGTCAAGCCATCTCTGTCAGCTCATTGGTCACAGAACCTCAGAGAGCCGGTGAACAATTTACCGTAAGTTTTCAAAAAAAGCGCATGTTCCATTGCTCACGTTTTGACTCTCACAAAAATACGGAACAAAGTGCGTTCCTTTTCAGCTCAATACGGAACGCACACTTTTACATCCAAATACGGAACGATTCCGTTTTTCAAGGAACGGTTGGCAACTCTAGTCTTGATCAATGCCGCTTTGGAGAAAAGGAGACAGCTTTGCGCCTTTCCAAATGAAGGTTTAACATTTTGAAATAGCTCTTCATTTCTTGAAAACGGTTGATCCACTGAGGCGTTTTTATCTGTCAAAGCCAAGTGCAGTGCAACTGTGCTTGTGAGTTTCAAGTGACGCAAGGGTGTTTTTTCTTTTTTTTTTCACGTTTTCCCCATCTGTTTGAGGAGTACAAGTATTTGTGAATATCATCTGGTGCACGTTGAGGTGTTGCTGTAAAAGGGACACCAGGGTTGAAGAGCGACTAATGGCTCAGCGTCCGTCACAGCTGAGTCCATGCATGTGCTGATCTGGGTCCTTTATATCCAAATATCTCATTAACCCATAACAATGCATCTGAGTCAGTTCATATCTGCAGTACAGCTCCAAACTGAGCGTGGAAAAACACTAATTGAACTTACTGTGAGTGTGGTGTCAGACAAGCTGTACTAATTATGTCAGAAAAATGCAGATTTACTGGGTCTGTCTTTAAAAGCCTGTAAGAGAGAATAGATCTAAAGCTCTTCCGCTGATGCCATAAAGCAGTGGTCGGCAACTGCATAATGTCTGGCCCGCCAGATCATTTTAAGAATCTGAGGCAGCTGCTCCACGGAGGCAGTAACACTGTCCATTAACCTGTCAGTACCCATCTCCTCCTAACCGCATTCATTACCTGTGAAACACCTGGAACCCTCTGATTCAGTGAGCAACCTGAGCCCAGCACCGTGCTGCATTCAGGGACACTTCGTAAAAGCATCCTGCTGCTACGTTAGCTTAGCTGTTAGCCACCAACGAACGAGCTGGATTTGAACGATTCCTTCATGCTAAAACATCAGTCAACGGTACGGGATCTCAACTTCTGAGATTGTGGAAAGAAGATTTAAAAGCTGAGTGTCTCAGACAGAACAGGAAAAGTTATTACTGACAGATAGTTCAGTTCTGAGAGGAAGGATCTGAGCGGCGTAGCTGCGGCTTGGAGGGAACGAGGGAAACATTGTTCTGGTAGGTTTAATTTCTGGTTTAGCGTGGCTGTTTACTGTTGTATTGTTGTTTTCTCATCATCTTGATGTTCAGTGATCGTCAGGAGTGAAGCTGCAGCTGTGAGGCGTTCAGGTTCCTCAGGCTCTTTTCAGATCAGAGGTCTTATCAAACATTTGTAAATATTCACAGTCGGCGCTTCTATATGTTCGTTTCTAAGGAAAAGCGATCATTCACAACACTGAAATGGTTCTAAATTGTAGGCAATACAGAATTATAATTATTTATTAAAATGTACTTTCCACATTTCACACACATACACATTCTTGTCTTAAAAGAAAGTTTATTTAACAAGTTGGTGATTGAAGACAGCAGCCACAGTAATCCAGGCTGCTGTTGTCAGGTGTTTCATAATTCAGCTTATTGTTTTGTTTTTTTTGCCTTTACTGAGTGAAGCAGCCACCTGTAACAAATACAAGCTAGTTTTTGAAATCACAAAATTTCTGACATCATTGTTTGAACACTCAAGTTAGGATAGTTGTTTAGATTGGAAAAAAAAAAAATCTTCAACTAAGTGTGCGTGTGCAAGCAAGCACCCCCCCCCCCCCCCCCCCCCCCCACAACGGCCCGCAATACAAGTGCCCAAACAAAAATTAGCACGCCGCCAACTCAAATTGCCGATCCCTGCCATAAAGCATCAGGAGTGTCAAAAACATTTTAGCTCATCAGCCACATACTGTCCAATTTAATCTTGAGTGGGCCGAACTGGGAAAATAGTGCCATAATAACCTTTACATTTACTAAATTTACATTTAAATTAATAAACTTTATAATTTTTCTTGCTGTGGTGCAGAGTCTACGTGATGAAAACATGCATTTTTTTCATAAAACCAAACAATTACTACTGAGGTTTACCATAATCTTAACATAAAGCCAGTTTTAATGAAGCCTTCTGGTGCAAAATACAGTGAAACGTCCCAAAAACACACAGCTACATGCTGGCTTTGAGGCTAATGCTGCTACTGAGGTTCGCTAGCTTTCATGGCAGCATCTCTGATATCTCAGCCTCAGTGTTGTGTTGGGACAAGTATATGACCAAAGACGATACCTTCTTTGGAATTTAACTAAGACAATACTATTAGAAAAAAAAAAAAAAGAACAAGTTTTGGTCTCGACAAATTTTAAAATTTCAACAAAGTATTCCTAGCAGAAAACACCTTAGAAAGCCTTAAAGGGGCTGTATCATGCTTTTTTTAGCTAGTCCAAACCCTGGAAATGGCATTAACATGGTAATAGTTTATTTTTGGCGCTAAGGAAAAGTCATTTTGTGTGAAATAAAAAAATTTCTGGGGCTAATTCTGAAACCCGGAAGAGAAAACGCTCCGTTTCACTGAAAATCCCGCCTCTCCCCCTGTGGACTTTGACTGACAGCGTACTTCAACCAATCAGCACTTCAAAACAAATAGCTGGCTAGCTTTAGCTCTTTAGCTCTAGCTTCTCTACAAGCAAAGACACGCGAAAACGTCTTTTCCTGTTAGAAACTCACCAAGCGCAGACCCTTCAGACTCTTGCTCTTGCTTGACTGTTGCTTTCAGACGATGGTTAAAGTTTATCTCCGTAATCAGAGTTAGAAAAAAACAGCAACGCTGATTGCCGAGGGCCTGCGGGAGGGGGGCTCAGGGGAGCCATCTTCTCCGTGTGACGTCAACGTGGGAAACAGAGCGTTTTCACGGTGCGGGAGGGGCTGCCTCTCTGAGCAGCTGAAACAGGAGGAAATCTCAAACACGCAGGCACGAAGGAAAAAAAATGCTTTGGGGGTGTTTTTGGTGAGTACATAACTATATAACAAGGTTAAAACATACAAAAAGTGAATTTTGCATGATACAAGCCCTTTAAAGAGCTCACAAAAGTCACATCAGGGTATTAAAAGTGTTGGTTTTGCATCTTGTTTTGCCCCTAAAGTCCACATTGTTTGTAGATGACGGAGTAGCGGTCGGCGTCCTTCAGCAGCAGATCAGATCGCTGTGTGAACACAGTCCTCTGGTCTGTTCGGTGAACTGTCACTCAGCGTTAATTCTTGATGCTGATTTGCCCTTTAGTGCGGATCGGACTGTTTCTCTCTCTGTGACAGACTGCCATCTCTCCAGGGTGGATCGGTTCCTGTAACTCGGACTATGGATGAATGGATGTTTTCGCACATAAACATTCAAATAGAGATGTAAAGAAACTCAAAGAGAGAGCCAGCACACACAGTTGACTCCAGAAACTGTCAGTATTCAGAAGCTTGTCGCACAATTCAGATATCAGAGATGAGTCGTATGGAAAACTCAGAAAACAGAGACCGAAGGCGGGGAGAGATCAACTGAGGAATGAAAGCAACATACAAACAAGAGCCCAGGCGAGAGGAGCAGTCGCACTGCTGTGAGAGCACAACAGATAAATAAACATCATATGGCCACACCACTAAAACCACACAGTGAAATATAAAATTCACTTGTATACTGCAAACAGGAAAAATACCAGAACAACAAAAGTGACAGAATGTTCTAAATACCATCTTTGTCATATAAACAAAACTTAAGGGAAAACAGAAAGAATGAGGGAATAAGAAACCATCACCAGTGGATCTGGGAGTCACCAATGTCTGTTTCATGACTGTGACCGAGGTTTGACCTTACTGCACAGCAAGGGTCTGATCCTCCTCAAGCCATCAGGAAACACGTGTTACAATCATCCGTTCATCATGTGGCACTTTGAGAAAATTAGTTAACAATTGCACAGTGATTGACTGCCATGTATATTTGTTCCCGAGAGTTTCGTACCTTTGTACCTTGAAGATAAATCTCTCTGTACCTTTCAGACCTCGTACTCTGATGAAGACTAACTTCAGTATGTCTCTTGTCCTTGTTTCTTCGGTACAAAGTTACCCGTTCTGGAGTTTACCTCAGCTGAAGTCGGGCCAAAGCCTGGTGGCGCTCATCATCTGATCGACATGCCGGCAGCGATTGACCAGTCTGATTAAAAATGCAATTTTCTTGCGGGGTTTCCTCAAGACCGTGACCCGCATGTTTGACTTGGCACAAATTTTAGGCCAGATGCTCTTCCTGAAGCCATCTTCGGTGGGATCCGACTCCCGACCCACCGGTCACAAGCTCGCTTCAAGACAAAAACATGAAATAATTGTTTCTATCCATCTTATGTATTAAAATAAAAAATAAAAATAAAACATCACACAAGATGTTAGACACACTGATTGATCTTTATTACCAAGGTTCACAGTGTTGGACCCTATTTCAGCTACATTTGTGGCAAAAGAGACATTAAAAATATAAATGATTCCTTTGCACTGAGAGCTACTAGGTGATCTGTGAATATCTGGACCACCAACAGTTCAGTAGATTCGTCTCAGTGTTTCATTTCTACTGGCGAGAATATAAAGCAGATTGAGTTTGAGTGGTCAAGTGGTTGTCTTCCAATCCTAAGGTTGGTAGTTCAATCTACACCTGCCAACATGTCCTGGAGCAAGACATTGAACCTCCGAGTTCCCCCAACGGTGGGCGAACACCACGCGTGGCAGCTCCGAGGCAAGCGGTGTGTGACGGGGTAGACGTGACAGATGGTGTGAAGTGCGATGAGCGCGCCCAAGCGGGAAAACTGTGCCGTATAAGTGAAGTCCATTTACCAATTACACAGGACTGACACGTCTTCCTCCTTTGGAGCATTTTCTCTGCTTCACGCATCGCGTCAGGGCAGGGAGACACTGTTCAGCTGGCGTCTGAAGAAAAGCCTTGAAATGTTTCATATGAACGGAGGTTAAATGTTATTTTTTTGGTTGAGTTATTGAGCGGGATGTAGGTGAATTATTCCACCGCAGGTTATACAGACCTGAACATCTGGTCAGGAGAAATAGAAAAGAACCAGTCGTCTCCGACGAGCGGAGAAACGCCACAAAAGAGCTGATCACGGCCAAAAGGAAGCGATAGAGTCCGCGCTGTCAGAAAGCGTTCAGCTCTGAATGAGCTGAAAGCCGTCTTGACGGGATTGACCTTTGAGCCGAACGCTGTAAGGCTGCAGATGGTGGTAGAAATACATCGGTGCGGTGGTCTTTTTTTGAGGAGCCTTCTTGTACGGGACCCCATGTTGCTGGTTAGCACCGGTCGCCAGCAGGTCAGCACGCGAGCACAATTGCATTTCAACCTACGTCATATATTTCAGAGGTAAAAAAAAACAAACAAAAAACATGAAGTTCATTCCTATTACAAATCGGAGTGAGCGCTAGTATTTGGAAATACGATTAAACAGCAGCATGAAAATTATGTTGTTTTGTTTGTGTAGAATCGACAACTGGTTTGGGCTGAAGTACCTTTAGACAACACAGTGTGTTCTTTTTTCCGACTATTTTTCTGGTTTAATTAGCGTTTTATTTTAGCTTCTTTAAAGGGGTAAAGTCACCTGAAACATCCCTGATCACAATAGCTAAAATTTCTGGTTTGGTCAAAACATGTTTATGAAGTTAATAAATGAATATGCAAAGTACTGAGAAGACATGAAATAATAGTTTTAGCATACACTTGTTTTTATAACTAAAGCATGGAGGGGAACATATAAATATATGAATATTTAAAAGGATATATAGAGAAGAATTTGCAAAAAAAAACAACTCATTATTTACAGCATAAACGAATTACCAAACAAATGAACAAATAACTAAAAAGGCAAACACTGAAAGTGTGTCAAAAGGGGAAAAAATGCATATGTACTCACACATGTACGTATATGTTTACTAACCCCATTGAGTAATTCATCATGCTCAATGCTTTTCATCAGCAATAGGCAGACAGCTGAAGTCCTTACTGGTTGCATTGTTTCCGGTGAACATGGCAACCAGAGTGGAGGACGGTAAACCTCTTAGAGCCAGCAGCGCGAGCCAAGCCTTTTGTCGTCGCCCTGCAGATTGTGTACGTTAAGAACCTCGAGGAGCCCGGATCCACCTCTGTCACGTTCATTAAGACCTTGCGGGTGCAAACAGCGGCTCAGAAGTGTGCTGTGCGTCAGATAATGAGGACACATTCACTGAGAGACAATGAAGATGTGTATAGAGATGTATTATTCTCACATTATTGTGGATAACTTCCTTAATGTGGGTTTCCAGCGCAGCAGATGATAGAGCTGTCACTCCGGTGCATGTCTGGACCGCCACCCACATCTGTCTGCAGTTTTTGTCTTGTGGCCATCTGTTTTCCAACACACCCGTGCAGAACCGCAGGAAGCGGGAACAGATTTAAAGGCAGCTTTAGCGAAAGCCTCGTCGAAAATGCTCATCATTAATATTCATTAATATTAGTGTAATTACCATACAGCATGACAAGTGCATGTTGGATTTATGCAAAATATTCTGCCTACACAAACATCGGTTTTAAGCAGATTACTGTTTGCTTTCCCTCCACAAGGCATTGTTTGGACAAAATAATACCTGAGGCGTTTTCCTGTACAAAGCCTACAGTTGTATTTCAGTGAACAAAGCCAAAACAAAAGGCCGTAGGTTTATCACAGCAATAGATTCTGACATTGTTTATCTGAAATACGCATTTTCCTACCGACTTCCATTAAAGTTGCTGAGAGGACTGCTGTAATTTTTCTACAAGGACCGGGCCCGTTGATGCACTCCGCACTCTTTGCCGCACTTTCTCCCTGTAGTGGGCCATAAAGAGTCTTCCTCAGCTATTGAACAAGACGCAAGACTGCTGTAATCATAAAACTCGTTGTTGATGTTGCTGAACAAGGTCAAGCAGGCAAAAATATGAGTGTCAGCAGCGGCGAACACTCTCATGGGTGTCAGTAGCAAAGAGCCGTTTTAATGGCACAAACCCCGAGGGCTATTAGTACAACCAGGAATCACAGCGGCAGCCAGCAAATCACCAGTCCGGTCAGAGGCGCCGTGTTTCACATCTGGAGACTGCTGGACCACAGTCGGCGCAGGAGACGAGAGGCTCTCATTAAAGCGGCTCACTCCTCCCTATTGTAACGTGCTTTCATGGAGAAATTAGCGAGAAGGCAGCGGCTCAAGCCTGACTGAGTGAAGTTGGCTTCTTCTCTCAGTGTGAAAAAGCAGTTCTGATGTTAGATTATAGCCGCCTCTATTTGAACAATCACAATCACAGCAAAGTATGTTTTTATAATAATATATTTAGGTCTGTAAATAAGCTCTTCGGAAATGTAAGTAGCCAGACTGATCCCAAATTACTCAGTTCAGCAATTGGTGATGAGTTTTAGCAGATGCTGTCTTTTCACACAAGATTCAATCACAACTTAATGAAGCAACAAAAACTAGTGTGATTACAAGTCTGGTTACATTTGTTGTTTTGAAAATAGCATATTGATTTAATTGAGCCAGAGACTGTAAGTCAGAGGACGAGTTCATTTCAAAACTTCAGACCATGTTCTGCAGAGTCTGAGGGAAAGAGTTAGCCTGAGTCAGTGATCAAGTCTAAGCGCCGTTTTACACTGGTTGTGTTACGGATCTAAGCGGCGTAATTTTCCGCTGTGTATCCATTCAAGATCCGTAACGCAACCGGTGTAAAATGGTGTACAAAAATAGTGTAAAAGTGAGAGAAATTCAGTCAGAGTCCACAGAGCCTGGGTCCCTGTCAGAAAACTGAGTCCAAGACAGAAACTAAGTTTCTGACTCATTTTCAGAAATTCACATGTAGAAAAATGGACCAAGCAGTCTTGACAGATTGGAAAATGCAAGGTTTTAATCTCTTGTTTTGTCTCTTCAGATCTTCATAATTGACAAGTGGTCCGGTCCACCTTCTTTCTGCCCTCCAAAACCCCAATGATAGATCGTGCTATATGTCTATATTAGGGGTGTAACGGTACAAAAAAGCCACGGTACGGTACGTACCTCGGTGTAAGGGTCACGGTTCGGTACGTTTTTCGGTACAGTGGGGAAAAAGTAAAAAAAGCTCACAAATGTACCAGAACATTTTTCCCAAGCTTTCCCATGCCACACATTATTGGCCCAGTTTACATGGTGTTTTTTCAATCCGATTGTAAACAATAGTATTAAACGCGAGTGTATTCATGTACAGCATACAAAGCATCCACGATGAATCCTCGTTTACAAGGACCCTGTGACATGCGCACAAAGTCTCACGAGGAACTTGCAGGTCTTCCTCTCTGCAGCAGCAGTCCTCAGCGCCAAGCAGAGAGTTTTTATCTGCTGATATCTGCTCAAATAATGTCCCAAAATCTCCATGATATGCTGCTGAAGGAGCGGCTGCTCCACTGACCGCAGCACCGCCGTGCGGAGCAGCACGTCTCGGTGTGAGCTCTGCGCCGCATGCCGATGTTTCGAATTAACTGGTGCCCGTGTTAACTTGTGACCAATAATGACTGAAACATCTAGTCGTTCTGGCGAACGTCGGTTATCGACAGTTACAGTGAGTGTATACGTTTAAAGTCTTTTGGGAGTCTTACTTTAACAACTGCTGTAACCAGCATGTGTTTACACAGACCTCCGCTGTCATTCGTTAACACGGGAACCAGTTAATCCATAACACCAGCCAGCGATCGCTCGTATTCTGCTATGGAGCTCTTTATACAACTCGCTGTCACGCGATTTGGTTCCATCTCGCCTCTCCAATGTTTTTTATGTCGGGGTTTTGTATTAAAAAAGTGTTTTTCCACCACCGTGGCGTTCTCTGCTGGTTTTTTGACTGTGCTGCTTCCTGTTTACTGGCACGTCACACGTCACTCCGTATGAGGGAACGCACGCGGAACAAATACTCTCCCGTTTAATCCGCTCCGCCACACGCTGCAGCGCTCATTCCGCTTGTACTTTCTTCTTTGTTTGTTCATGTTTGGACCTGCTTGTTCTACTTCTTCTTCTTCTGTGATAATGGTGGTTGCCAGCAGCTTTTAGACTCATTACCGCCATCTAAGGTTGGAATTTTTTTTTTTTTTACTCACTGGTGTATTCGTCGTGTGATTGTGTGTGCCGAACCGTGACCCCCGTACCGTGACGGTACGGGACGAATACAAATACCGTTACACTCCTAGTCTATATTCATTCCCTGTTAGCTCTACGTTAGATATTAATACTCACAAATCCGTCTGTCTGTTCTTTGCTTTAATTTCATCCACATTTCTATAATTCTGATTATTTATCTGATTAATTATGATTCTATCATAAGAATACAGCCTGATGAAGCAGTACCACCAGTGCCCATGGGGGGCAGTGTATACAAAATAAGATACATATGTTGTATTTCTATATCCTCTAAAAGATGGACTGTATTCTTTTTATTACTGTTTTGCCAATATCTCGATGTAGATTGACGCCGTCTGTTCATAGCAAAGAATCAAACTCATGGAAATATAAAGCAGTGACAGTTACACAGCTGGAAGCACACGTATCGGTTACGCTAAGTACATAGAACATGGGCGAGCTTTTCGGATCAATACTGACCTCATTAGCCAGGCTCTTGTCGATGTCTAATCCCCTCTTTAACATGTATAAGCTCCTGCTTGCGTACATTTGTCAATAAACCATACAGACATTCAGGTGGGGGACGAGTAAGAATAAAAAAACGTAATAGATTACATGAGTAATATGCAGACTATTCACCAACAGGTGGTCTGCATGTTGGAGCTGCGCTAATAACAGCCAGTCGTGCTCTGTGGCATGTCTGGAAACGCCGAGCAGGCCGGGTTCATTTGGCCGGGGGAGAAGATTACAGTGACTTTGGAAGAGGCTTCATTGTCGGGGTGCAGATGGCTTCAGCTTCGATCTCATCTGGCTCACGTTTCAATCAGATGACAGCTGCATTCACATCTGTGGGAATCAGCCAAACGGGGTCAAATCACTCAATGAGCTGATTTTGTTTTGGGAAAGCTTTCAAGGGACTCGATGCAGAGACGCACTCAATTTGTTCCAGAGGCGCTTCGTAGCCGAGCACCAGACTCTAACATATTATTTTGTTTTCTTTTTTTTTTTAACATTTAAACCGTCACCTGTTGTAGAGAATTTTTTTTTCATTTTTAATAAACACTTCACATTGTCCACATTTTAGAAAGCAGTTTTACAAAGACAAGACACGAAATTAACGCAACATCCAAACTCCTTCCAAAAACTAAGCCATCAGTCAGTCCGTCCCAGTCTGGGAGCTCTCTGGCCGTGAGGCAGCGTTGTTGACCACTTTACCACCATGTCACTCTGGGAAAAATAGAAAATCTTAATGTTGTTTTCAAGATTTACCACTTCAAACGTTAGTCTTTCTGAGCTGTTTTTTTTTTTTTTTTTTTATTCCTCTCGTAGTTCTTTTTGTGAAACGGTACATGAACCTCACACAGAATAATGATTTCCCTGTAATATATAAAAATGTTTGCAGGCTATACGCTGCGTAGTTCCACCCCAGAAGCAGTTCATTAATAAGGGAGTGGAGACGACAGCACACGACACTTGGCGCTGAACTACATAAAGACACGATTATGACAGAACACAGGGAGATTGCTTTTCTCAGACAGTCCTCATTAATGTTATGCAAATACGGCTACTCAGTGGTATAATTACACAAATCATCTGGAAAATTGTGTTTACATTGTGTGTCTTCATATCTCCTTCATTTCACATGGATCTGGTAAAAACAGTGTTGTATGTTTCACACGCACACACACACACACACACACACACACACACACACACACACTCCCCTGGCTTGCCTGCTAACAGTTGCATCTCTCACCACTTTATGCCACAGGCCCCAAACAAGCCATCTGCACTCGACTCTGCCTCTGCCAGCGTTGCCCCACGAGATGGACCGTGTGTGTGTGTGTGTGTGTGTGTGTGTGTGTGTGTGTGTGTGTGTGTGTGTGTGTGTGTGTGTGTGTGTGTGTGTGTGTGTGTGTGTGTGTGTGTATGCGTGTGTGCGCGCGCGCCTACTGGAGCTCTTTGTGAGGGAGTGTAACAGGGACCAGAGGTTGCCAGGTGCCACAGTGATTTAAGGAAATAATCTGGGGAGGGATGGATTAAAGTGCATTACGGCTGCTGTAGGACACGGAGCAGTGAGGATGCTCGGCTGGGTAAGGAGGCGATAAGAGGGATGTACATAGAAGAGATAAAACTGTAAACACGCACTTTTCTACTATAGTGTTTTTGTCCAAAGCTGTTCCAGTACTGTTGAAAAACGCTACATGGTAGTGTATTGTTTTAAAGATCTTTACAGAGACTTACTGGAATATACCTGAGCATTAATAAAGATGATTTAATTTGTATTTTTCTCACGTGCTTCACCGAACAACAACCTGTCAAATGGTGCTTTTGTGTCTCTGATTTCTGGCCGTTTTCCATCAGGTATGCTCTAATGTTTAATGAATGAAGTGAAATTTGCATCCTTTTTTTTCTGGATTTACTAAGTCTTTCCTGTGTGAAGACTGAGCTCAACCACTGGCTCACCTGTTTTTTTGTTGCAGATGTGCTGCTGAGCGTCCATGTTAAAAGTTATTTATCCCATTGATCACTAATCTACCGTCGAATCACCATGTGGGTTAAACTACTCCCTCATAGCTCTGCATTAATGGGCAGGTGATTGATTGATGATAAGTTGGTTTGATACTGTCCAGTGTGTAGATACAACATACTGCTTCTGTCGCCACAACATACCGAAACCCAGAACAATCTACTTTATCATAGAACGAGGGCGTTGCTTTTTCACAGCGTGAAGTTCACATTTTGTGTGAAAGTGCTTACGGTAGAAACTAAAAAAGGAAATGTTGAGTCGAGGAAAAGGAAAGACAGTAATAAATCTGTGTTCTGTATTCATCACAGCAGAGGAAATTATGTTGATTGCTCAGCCAAATCACAATAATTAAAAATATTGGCAAGTATGTAAAGTTAGGCCTCGACATCTCAGTGATTAAACGCTGTCCTCTGCTCCGACGCTCTGTTCAAGCATTTTCGCTAACACCCCTCAAACCCACAGATAAAACGCCTGAAAATTCATTTCCAAACAAAGTTTCCCACGAGCTGCAGCTATGATGGAGCCAGATGTTGGTGGGAGAGAGAAACATGGTCGGTTCAACACTATGGTTGCAGTAAATTGGGAAACACTGTTTTTCATATGAGGAGGGACTCATTGAGAGTAACTTTGGCTTTAATTTAAAACATGATGAGTCCTGATCAGCTACGTTGTTTCTGCCAGCACTCATTTCAGACCCACTTAAAAAAAAAAAAATCTCAAAATGTGATTTTCAGAAAATCATCTTCATATAATTTCTTTAAAATAGAAAACATTAGCATAAGGACAAGTTTGGCTGGTTTCCCTGGTTGAGGTTCTCCTGCTGGGGAAACATTGAGCCCATTAAGTGTCACTTAGGCTACGTTCAGACTGCAGGCTGAAGTGAACCAAATCCGATTTTTTTGCCCCTATGCGACCTGCATCTGATCTTTTCATGACAGTCTGAACGACACAGATCCGATTTTTTTCAAATGCGACCCAGGCCACTTGGATATGTGGTCCTAAATCCGATACGTATCTGATCTTTCGCCATGCGACTTCTGTCTGAATGGCCAGGTCGCATTTATCCGACCTACACGTCACGATATGGGGCGCCAAAGACGTGTGTCTTACCGTGAGAGTGTTAAAAAAAAAAGCGCTCGCATACGTACATAAAGGTAGTTCTTCTTATCCGAAAATTATTAATGAAGTCAGTATCATTAAAGCCTCTCACATCACCGTCCCACCACTCCTTGCTGCGTTTCTCTGGATGGATGTTGCTGCCACTGCCCCACAAAACGCGATGGCCAAAAACTTGGCTCTCTTCCTTCTCAACCTTCTTCTTAAAATCAGGTTGTAAATGTGCTGCTCCGGTTGGGCAACAATGTCAGAATGGTAAAATATGCTGCACCGTTATCGTCCATGTTTACTTCCGCAAACACTGAAGCTTCCTCTTCGTTGGGATAATGGCGGGTGGCGACCAACAACTTAGGTGCATACCGCCACCTACTGTATCTCTTGGTGAATGTAAATGTCCTCTTCTGCGCATGCAGGACACTTTTGGGTGGTATTTCAGTTCAGACGGGAGATCACATACAAGTCGCATTTTATTATAAATGTGAACGAACTTGAAAAAAAATCGGATTTCACAAAGAAATCCAAATTGAGCATTAAGCCCTGCAGTCTGAACGTAGCCTTATTTTCCAACTTTATGACAATTTAAAACATAACAACACAACAATAAGACGCAACTTTTCACATTTTTGTTCATCTTCACGTCGTTTTTTGTCATATTTCTTGCCACATGTAATCATTAATTGGACAATCAGTGAGGTTACTGTTCGCTCTGCATGATATGAATTTCTCAACATGCTATTTGCCCCATGTCGGCTGAATTATGTTCGGTTTGATTTTCATGCTCTGCAAATTCAAAATGACAGGAATAAAAACGTGAAAGGAGAGAACAGTGAACCACAATTGATTCTATTAAAATTGCGCAATTACCCAAGTAAACATGCAATTAATTGGCAGCCCTCGTCATTCCATCCCCGGTGGCCACAGAGCAGAAGTCACAAACACAATGATCAATGGAAAACAACCAATATATTGAAGTCAGCACATATTTTAAGTGCTATCCTGAAAAGATAAAAGAAAGAAAGATAAACACTGTCCAGTCAAAGCTGGTGTAAATTTTGGGCAAGAGAAAGAGTGTTATTTGAAAGAACAAATCTAAAGGCACACGTGTCAGTATGGAAATCGTGCGGTCGTGGCAGAAGTCAGCTCCATCCCTGGTTTTCCTAATGCTGTGCAGCCCTCGTTCTGTTGTTACCCCAGCTATTGAGAAATAATCTGCTTTGCTTTCATGCTCCACAAGAAAATTGTCCACTATTCAGAATTAAATCTCTAAATTTGCCTCACAGACTTTGAAGATTCAGTTGGAAAGTCAGATAAAGATCTCTTTATGTTGCATCTGATTAAATTGCCGTCCTGTCCTCTTCAGTGTGTTTAACAGAGACAATAATAACCAGGCTCCTTTGACTCTCCTTCGCTGTTTCTGTTGCCATTTGATAAGACTTGTACTTTCCTCCTGGAACAGAAGCAGCCGCCTTGACGGCCTGTCAATCACAGCTTTGTACGCGGCACTCGCACCCCCCCCCCCATTCCGACATGCGCTCACAGGTCAGAGGTCACGACCCGGGGAGGACCTCATGAGAAAGTTTGCGAACACAACAGCAAAATAAACAGCTCACAGGAATAAATAAAAGCCCGGGCTTCTGTTGGCAACAACAACTCATTGTTATTAAAGCAAAGAAATAGAAGGCCGGTGGAGAAAAGAAGCCAAATCGAGTTTCTCCGGAATGACTCGAAAGAGTCGGAGCAGCTTTTCCACAGAGACTGCAAAGGGTTTCAAATCAAAGGTATTCACTCCTATTTCCTTCACTTAAACTATGTCTCATTTAAATTCTCGGTTCGTTGCATAGTTGTGATGTTATAAATTCCGCTTAAGTGAAGTTGTGCTCAAGGCTAAAGTTAGCATTGTAGCTTTGTACAGTGAGTGTTTTACACACTTTACCTCTACATCTCTTCACATAATGCTGTGTGTGGTGTTACTCGGCTCTCATCATGAATGTTTACAGTACTATATATCTATATATTTCTTTTCTATTCTGTTCTATATTGTTTTCTTTCAGTAGATGCCGGTGTTGTGAACTCGGTTTTCAAGCAGAATCCAGGCTGATGACAGTGTGTGGTGTAAAAATGACAGGAAAATATAATGAATGGAATGTGTCCATGAAAAAACAAAACTCAAAAGCTTTCACATATCTAATTTATCTGTTGCGGATTGCAGTGTAACAGAGTCAACACACTCACACACACCAAACATTGACTGTGAGGATGAAGTTGTGAAGACCTGTATGGCGGACGCTGAAAAATGCAACACAGTATGTACTTTTTGCAAACTGGAGTATCACTGATGGCAAAAACTGCACTTATTTGTCTTTAAAAATATTTTACTTGTTCAGATTTTGGAAGAAAATAGATATTTTTTTTAATTCCAGGAGGTCAAGTGTGCTGAGAAAGGTCTCGATTTCAGATTCTGATGGGTTTTATCTATGAAAAAATACCATTTCGTCTCCAATTCTCTGAATGTGTTATTTCTTAAGGGTCATTATATTTGGTATTTGGTGATTTAACCATCTGGAGTTTTAACTCACAATTCAAGAAAAGAATGATCAAGTCAGTTTGAATCAACACGATATGAGCAATGAGATTTAGTTGTAAACACACACCGTAGGTTTTCTAAATGATCATAGTACGACCTCCACACACTGTAGATTAACGTAATTCTGTTGGTTACCTGTTGTCTTGTGGATCATTACTGAAAGTGCAAAAAACAAAACAACAAAAAAATAATAGCAATAAATAAATAACTAAAGAAGCACGAGATACGAGTGACATGCTGCTGTTTTTATGAAGACAGTTGTGAGGAGCTGATTCAGGAATGGAGGCAGATGGACGACTGTTCCAACATGCTGCATTTGGATTCGGACAAATTTAGTCCGCATTTCATCTGTTCTTAAAACTCATTCTCTAATTGGAGAGAGCGCATTCTGTTTAGATGAGTCGATCAATTTCAGACATTTGATGAGAAGACTTTGATTGATATTGAGGAGTTCGTTGAAATAAACTCTACTTTCAAAGTCAGGAAGAAATGCTAAATTCCTTAGGTGTTTTTTTTTTTCTTTTTGAAAAATTTAAGCCCATTTGTTGGTTGTAATCTTTTCTGAAATTCACATTTTTCAAAGATATGAGGAAATTCTTTGTATGAAAGATTTAAGAAGTGTGATTGCTTCTTTCATGAGGCCTGTTTCTTGGTCGCTCCATCTCCTCTCTGGGTTCATGGAACTCGGAGCCATGGGCCATCGGAGGGAATTCATTTAAAGTCAGTCCTGTCTTTGAACATTTCCCAAAAAGTCGCGGCTGTCTGAAGTGTCCTTGCTGGCCTCTCAAATGTTTGACGCTGCCGTGAACAAGTCGCATTCACTTAAGTGACGGAAAAAAAAAAAACTCCAAAATCTGTTTGAGTTTGGCAAATTTGGTGCTACTGAGCAGTGGCTTTTAGAAGTACCGGCTGCGAGTGCAGCGTTCAAGGTCACTCTGTTTATCCACTAAAGGTCCTGAATAAAACGTGCTAAGTTCTGAGCTGACACAGATAAACTACAACCCCCAGTTTGCGTGTTTTGTGAGTGTTTTTGTGCCCGGTGTCATCACATTGTGAGTGAATTACACACAAACAGGAGCTTTCAAATGGAAGTAATCTGTGATTTTAGACCGACACAACAATGAGCGGTGAACGCCGAGGAAATGCTGGAATAACAGCAGAACAGTAGAACCGCTGAAAAACATGAAATGGTAGGGAATCACATTGTGTGTCGTACATTAACAGATGAGCACAAACTCTTCCCTTGGTGCTCAGCATCAGACAAGCCAAGACATTATTTCTGATATTTCTGGATATTTGGAGGCTTTTGATGAATCTGTAAAAGCTGGTGGACACTGTGATGGAGCACCTGGAATCTTGGGAACATTGTTTGTTTGTTTGCAGGCTTTTTGTGTTGTTCTCACTTTTCAAGGACTTCTGTAACCACAGAAGAAGCTATTAGGATGCACCTTTAGCACAGATGGCACAATATTCTGCTCGATCTTGAATGCACACTCCACATTCCCTGTTCACAGTGTGAACATGCGAAACCAATGGATTGTGTTGTTCTGAGTGTCTTTAGTAAGTCCTTTTAATAGATCAGCTCCCACCTTCTCAAGGCAGCATGTTGAAGTCCCAACAAACTGGGAACATTTAGATTTAGATGCACTTTAAAAGCACCGCTTCTACATGGTCGGTCTATTTTTCAAGCATAAGAATTTTTAATTTTGTACATCCTTCATTATAAACGATGCAATACAGCAAACCAGCTGTCATTTGAACATTCTGTACACGACTTCTACTTTCTCTCTGATTGCACATCTACTCAGTTTGGCGTTTTCATAAACTTCACGCGGTCGGACTAAAGAAATGTTGACGTTCGTCAAATAAATACCAGATAAACATACTCAGAACAGTTCGAACTTAATTTTGGCAACACTTATCTAACAGAAAAATACCTCAGCATTATTATTTTTATTATTATTGTAGATCCAGCGCCCTTTATATTTATTTCTTATTCATTTACAAAATCAAACCTGCCAGCATCTCGGAATTGTCATCAGTTGTGTTTTTGAGGAGCTTGTTAAAAGAAAAGGATGCCTAATATTGACACAGTGTTTATATCAGTGCAGGGAAATTACAGTATTTACATGGTTTCATTTTGTGGGAGAAAGTCTTGGAATTATATGATATATTGGAGTGTTTATTTCCAATAAGAAACAAATCACTGTGGCGAACACACTTTATCTGCAAATGAAATAAAATCAGCAATACAGTGAGGCTCGGCCCAAAATATTTTTGGGAAAATTGATTTAAAAAGAAAACTCCAAGCATATTATCAAGGTTTTGTACAAACTGATGTCGAAGTGAAAATGAGTTGGATTCTGTCGGTGAAGACCAGAGAGTCAAACCACTGCTCCACTGTGTCACGAGGCTCCTTCAAGATGTTTCTACACATCTGCTGCAGATTTGTAAGATTCTTCCTGATCCACCGTTTGTCTGAGGTTCTGTCCTGGATTGAGAAGGAACCAAAGTTGAATGAATCCGTCGTAGCCTCAACTTGTCTTTTCCGTGTTTATAAGAGTAGCTGTTGCATTTCGATCACCTCCGATCGACCTGTCCGTTCACACCTGACCTCTGCCACCAACGGGGAGCGTTGGCCCGGAGATCTGCTGCTCACTGAATATTTTCTCCTTTTTTTCGAAGCGTTCTCTGTAAAGCCTGAAGATGTTTTCTTTTGTGTGAAAACCGCTGCGCTGCAGCAGTTTCTGGAATCATCAGCCGGGACCACGTCTGCATGCTGAGGTCCTTCAACATCTGCCGCGCTGGAGACGGACCCTGAACAGGTGGCCTCAGACCGGGGATCCGGTCCAAACTGAGGTCTGCCCTCAACAGCGGCTGATTGGCTGCACTGTGATTTCCTGGATGGGGGTTGTTCAAGTAGTTGAACAAGTATATCTGATAATATATTTCACCCACAAACCACGATCAATCAATCAATCAATCAATCAATCAATCAATCAGTCAATCAATCACTCAATCAATCTTTTTATTTCGAACTGGGTTGTCAATTGAAATTTCACAGCAAACAAGTAAACTTAAAGTACAATTTTGCATACAAAAACAATAATGATAATAATAATAATAATAATAATAATAATAATAATAATAATAATGAACGTAGTACATATGTACACAGTAGTGACAACTTAAAGGGGCTGTATCATGCTTTTTTAGCTAGTCCAAACCCTATTTTTGGCATTAACATGGTAATAGTTTATTTTTGGCGCTAAGGAAAAGTCATTTTGTGTGAAATTAAAGATTTTTTAGGGCTAAATCTGAAACCTGGAAGAGAAAACGCTCTGTTTCACTGAAAATTCCGCCTCTCCCCCTGTGGACTTTGACGGACAGCGTACTTCAACCAATCAGAGCTTCAAAACAAATACATCATGCATTAGCGTCTCTAAGGGTTAGCTTTAGCTCTTTAGCTTTAGCTTCTCTACACGCGAAATCGCGAAAACATCTTTTCCTGTTAAATCTCATGATCACTGCTGGCATCACGTTGTCCTTCCTGCTGGGGAGAGGGTGGCAGGCCTCGATGTCATCTAAATCCAGGGAGACCCCCCTGGACTCTAGAAAAGCAACAGTCATGACCTGACTGTGTTTGCAGAGGAAGTGTGTGTGATGAGGTTTATGTGATCATATGATTTAGTTCTGACTTCATCTGAAAAACGTAAAACAATGTCCTCCAAAAAAAAAAAAGGCTTTATTCTGGACTGAAGTGGGAAGTCCTTGGCCTGAGTGCATTCGTAACAGCAAATCAGTTTTCAAAAGTATAAAGCTTGAAAACTCGTGATGCTCAGCATACTGTATCAAATCGACCGGTGCTGTCAGCATTGATTTTTCAAATGAAATCTAACATTAAAATCAATGTTGGCATCCCTAAAAAAAAAACAAACAAAAAACTAAACTTGAAGGTTTGTTTATTGAAACTGTTAAAAATTGCATGAACGGCGTTCACTGATAGAGATGAGACTTGCGGAAAATTATCATCAGGAGTTGAGGATGCTCGTGCTCCTGCAGATGAACTGTAAATGGAAATGACTGAGAGAAAGAGAAGCGCACGACAGTTCAGCGCTTCTTCAGTGCCGTCGCCCAATCAAAGAACCCAACCTTCCCCACTCCACAGCAGTAATTATCTAAAAGATAATCAGTGTCTTTTTCCTTGTCAATCATGGAGAAAACACAAACACGTCTGCATCAACACACACACACACACACACACACACACACACACACACACCCAAACAGGCATGGACCTACACACCTCACACAGATCTCGTGACTGAGCGCCGCTCCCAGCATGTGTCCCAGGATCTCATATGCAAACAGCTCCATCCAGTCATATCAAAACATGTCATTTAGAGGCGCTTCACTCCCCCCCACCCCAAAAAAAAAAAAAAAAATAAATAAATAAATATGGAAAGATTGTGAGAAGGATGATTCCCCCCACCCCTCCTTATTCCCCAAAACACACACCTGCTTTTTGTAGCAGATAAACATCCACAAACACTCTTCTCCCATCAGGCTGTCAACTTCTTTTTTTTTTTTTTTTTTTTTCTAGATTGCACCGGTTCCATGCAGAAATTATAATTTCATGTTCTCTTGGGGCTAAATTTAGGTAATTACAGTTTCTGGTGTGATGCAAGAACCAAGCAGATGTTGCTCCCAACAGTGCCGTGTGTGTCAGAAAGTTTCTAGTAATCATGGATGCTCTATCTCATGATTACGTACATTCGATCTTTGGGGAAGATAAATTTTCTGAAACAACTTACAAAGATGTGACTATTTATTTTTTTCCAGGTTCTCATTTGTCAGATTTGTTTATTTATCAAATGTTACCTCCAGAAAAGTCGACTGGCCAAAATTCATTACTTTTAGTGTCTTTATTTAAATGGATGACACATTCAGCAGTGTGTCTTTTGACCTTTGTGTGTGTGTGTGTGTGTGTGTGTGTGTGTGATTTCATTACAACAAACACCAGCACTCACTAGTGGCCCGGCATGCTAACTACACCGTGTTCAGCGTTTCTGCTATTTTGAAAACATTAACACACACAGCTATCCTGAGATAAGCTAAATGTCATCGATGGGCTAAAAACACTCAGTCCTGTTGCTCATCTCACACGTGCGTGCTATTTACTGTAGATTAGTAGAAATTTAATATTCATTACCAGAGAAGCATTGCTTTGTATTTTTCTAACAACAAAAGATTTTCAACCATTGTTTCAAGTACTGACGAATGTCAGGAATTGTACATGAAAATAAATGTTTGTTTTTTTTGTTTGTTTGTTTTTTTTGCCAAAAAGAAAGTGAAAAGATGCTGTGAAGTCATTTGTTTCTTTGTTTGTTTGTGTTTTCAGTCTCAGTTGGAGTGAGGACCTACAGAATTCAGCTTGCAGACATGAGGAAAACAGGTAATCTTGTTTTTTGTTTGTTTGTTTTCTATGAAAAATAGACATGTTTTATGTTCTTGCGAAACTGCTATTAAAACACATCCTTTGTCAGGTTGGTGCAACATACTGTATTTGTTACATTGTGAAGTAGCAGGGAGTGTGGGATATTACACGTTGAAACGTGTTGGTATTATCTCCTCCCTGTATGCTGAAAACAGGCGCTGGGCTGTGAAGGGATTTTGTCATAGCAACCGAACTGGTTAATTGAACTCGTGTGTTCATCAAGAGACGCCCGCTGGCCCAAAAAGCATTTCTCCCCCTAAACAATAATTGTACCAGCAGCAGCTGTGTAACAGTGGACTTCTTTTTCTCTCTGTGCTCGTGCTGTTTGGGCCCCGATGCACAGGAGATAGATTTATTTTAATAAAGCTGTTTTTTTAGGAGTTATAGTGCCATGTTTGGATTCAGCCTTCCTCCTGTTTGCATCCCATTAAAGGTAGGACTGTTTCTCCTTGAGAAACAATGAACAGACATCAGGATAGCATCCTGGAGGTGAGGCCAGAATATGCTGGAACTGGAAGCTGGCGTGTTGCTGTGGAAAAGTCATTTGTCACCAGAGCTTGCCAGTCGGTACCAGGAGTGGGACGTTGACGTCGTTTGTCCGCCGCATGGTTGCCGCTGCGCTGGATGCCGGTGAAGTGACCGGGGCCAAACGGCAGCACCCCGCTCCAGGTCGTTTACCCCTGCTTCAGCTCACAGTGGCGATGAGCTGTTCGCTCTCTGGTTTGGTGAGCAGAGGTTACATGCAACGTGTTGTATGTCTCACATTGCGTGGAATTGGGGCAAGGCACTGTAACCTTCTCCCAGATATGAGAACATCCAAATGTATCAACCTTTGTGGAAAATAAGAAATGAAAAACTGTTGCGTAACAGATCTCGTTGGGATAATATTTTGTATTGTCCTTTTCATTTTTTTGCAAAATTGGCACAATATTGGTCTATAATGTGACGGCAATTGATCAATAATGGGTTTCCAAACTATAATTCACTATATTATTGACTTTCTTAATAGCATTTTAAAGTATTCCTCCTCTATAGAGATTGCAGTCATATTTCCTTTGAAATTATGTGAAGGAAAAAGAAAAAAAAAATACACATTGTCTGTACATCTTTGTCCCGGTAATGATGAATCTATATTTAATCTTTTTTTTCTTTATCCCTTCAAATGCTACTGTCAACTTCATTCACATCATGTTTGAACTGCAGTGTGTTTATGAAATGTTGGAGTAATTGAAAAAAAAAAAAATCCCTCTTGAAAGAATTGACATGAACAGCCTCCACATCAGAGAAATAACTAATTTGTTTGTGTTATGAAGGGAAATGGTTGATTATTGCTGCAAATTGATGTGTGGAATTGAAGTTTTCGATAACATATACCCTGTAATAAGCTGCCCGGCTGTTACCTTGAGCTGCCAAATTAGTAGAAAATGTATTTATTAGCATTAAAATGCTGAACAGCAACATGGTCACGTAGGGATGGTAAGTGTGTGGAGTTTTTATCTCCAGATGAAGAAAACATTGATGTGGTCTCCATATTACGCACCAGTCGGGAGAATTTTCTGGACTGGAACGAGCGACAGCTTGTCCCGTTTCACTGCTTTTTGTTTATTGCTGCACACAAGAGGTTAAAATGAATTTTCTCTCAAAGAAAACTGAATTAATGAGCAACTTTATGGAAATGTTGAAACCAAGTTTGGTTGGGAAATGGAGGTTTCTTCACTGAACAAAACATATTTTCAAAGAAAATTCTGAAACTGCATGCATACACTGATACTATTGACCACAAGTTTTGTTTATTTATCTTTTTTGTGATTCAATTCTTAACTTTGTAAATTCTAAACTTTGTTTTGGGCGATTTCCATTTTATTATCGGACAGTTTGTTCAACAAACAGTATTTTAGGATTTACATACACGATGTGGATGAAGGATGATGGGATTAAAATGTATTTCGCTGAGAAAACCTCATATTTTAGTTTGAAAAATGTGCTAAATAGGAGAAATCTTTATATTTTTTCAATCAACAAATATATTAAATATAGAATTTTTTTAAATTTTAGTTTAAAATATATTTTAAATAAATAAAATGTTCATATTTCATTTAAAAAAAAATAATACAAATAACGAAATACACGTCCCACCCTACAGAGATTTACTGTAGCTACTAACTACCATCTGAAATACATGAAGGTCAGAATTGAGCATTACTCAGTCCTTATGATGTAACTGGGTACAAATTTACTGTAGCTTTAGATGTGATAACATGAGTTTCTCTCCAAATAGGAAACACCTGACGGCTTTATTAACTTATGTAAATACTTTTTTTTGCGTTTTGGTGAAGGATCCACTCATGAAGGTGACTAAACGCCACAGCGTTCCTCTGTCCCCCAGCAGTCGCAGTCGGGTCGGCCTCTCTTTGGCAAAACTTGAATAGATTCCTGTTGTAAAGCAGCCAGGTGGGAAGTCAGAAAACCAGCATACCTTTGCTTTTGTCAGGAAAAATGAAAACATATTGATCCGTGTCAGGCTGTGTCAGTGAAGTGCCAGTTTGGTCTCGTTGTGATCCCACTCTGTGAAGCATTCAGGAAGTTAATGTGAAATGCTGAACCTGAAGCACGCCGCTGAATTTCAACTGTTTCTTCTCCGTTTCGTGTTTTTCACGACTAGTTGACTCATGTAATTAAAAGTCCAGTTTTGTCTATGGTGACATTCGTCACTTTGTGGACCGGTTGCTCGACTTGTACTCGGAAGGTTGCAGGTCCAATGCCCCCCTCCCATCCAGACATCCGGTTCATTTCCATTATTCCAGCATGAACTCAGTAGTTCCTTTGAGCAAACCAAAACGATTAGAAACTCACTGACAGTGTAAAGACGGCTCCACCTTCATGTCTCTCAGATTTAAAGTCATTTCCTCTGCTCTCACTTTGCTAAATGTACCGTGGAAAAACACAAAAACCTTCTTTCAGTCCCCATTACTGGAGATGATGAATATTTCAGTTGTGTTCATCTGTGCGAGTGTTCTGAGCAGTTTGAGCAGGTTTGTGTTTACACGCGAACAAGTGCTGGTGGAACACAAGTGCCGGAGATAAAGAATGTATCCAGAAGCAGAGAGAGAGAGAAGAGTGTGTGCGTACGTGTGTGCGTGTGTGTGTGTGTGTGTGTGTGTGTGAAGGAACTCTTTCATCTTCACCCCAGAATCCCTGGCGAGGTCTTCCATGCCAATCCATTTCCTGGAGTTGGCTTCAGCCTCGCCCAATGGGACGACACACACATGCGCGCACGCGAACTTGGCTCGCTTCACGCCACGGTGAAAGCTCTGCAATCTTGCTTCTACACACTGACAGACACTCGCAGACACACACACTCGGCCCCGTTGGGATGACAGCGAGGAAATGGCAAGCAGCAGCTGGGGGGTCCCTTCGCTCCTCCACAGAAACTGTGGCACCCCAGAGGCATCCCCTCACCCAGCCGTACCACTGTGTGCCTGTGTGTGTGTGTGTGTGCGTGTGTGTGTGTGTGTGTGTGTGTGTCTCTAAGTGTGTTGTGTTCTGAGTGTTTGCTGCCTGATTTGCGTCAGAATGGGAATGTGAGATGTTGTTGCCCCCCTTGCCCCCAATCACCACCGCAGTACCTGTCATGTTTGCACGGTGTGCTGTGAACACAAGGTGTGTGTGTGTGTGTGTGTGTGTGTGTGTGTGGGTAATTTAAAACATCTTGAATTAAACTGGGCTGAAGTACTGAAACAAAACCACTCACACTTCAATAGCACCCTCCATGCCACAAAGTACAGGCACGTGTCAGAAAATGTCTATTTGCACGGCTGCTCGTCGTGTGCATGCGTGTGTTTGCTGTTCTTATCGAAACCGCAGGCGTCTCCTGAAATCTTTCTGTGCATTACTGTGTGTACGTGCGCTTCTGTGTGATTCTAACCACAGGCGTCCAAGTCTGTTCATTAGCAGGCTTAGCTAGCAGAGGGAAGCATGTAAAGATGACTGCTATTAATTTAGCATCTCACTGGCCTCCCTCGCTCCTGCTCCCTGTTGCACGCACACACACACACACACACACACACACACGCTCCCGCAGATGACTGCCAATTCATTAAGTGAACGTTTGGAGCCCCAGACTGTACCAACTGGTAGAAGCTAACTAATCTGCACTGCGCCAGTGGAGAGAGAACGAGCCAGAGAAACAGATAACATTCACCGAGGGGGACATTCAGCCTCTGAAAACAACTATTAACATCAACATTTGGGAAGGCCTCAACTTCAGAAAGATAAACACACACTCACAAGCACTGGCACTTGGTTGTGAATACAAAGCATAAGACATATGGAGGATTGCGACGCTGTAGCTAGGTGTGTAAGAGACTCCTGTTTGGCTTTTGTTCGGGTTAATCGCCAAGTGTTGCAGAGGGAACATTGCTCACTGTTTATTGTTGCTGACTTTCTTGATCATTGTCACATTTGCTCCAGCATGGGAGGCCATGATTGTATGAACGAGAATGGAAATTGATTGCTATTGTTAGTGTGGCTGTAGACTTGATCCACAATCATTGTACTTGATTGGAATAGTTTAATCGCTTTATAGAGTATATTGTGCTTTTGCCATAAGTGTATGGCATCATACACGAGATATCGATGTTGAGAATGTTATGTTTTCCTCTAAAGGGGGACTTCCACATCCCCATATTCCCAATCTGTGATTTCCATATTGGGGGAGGTTTGCAGGAACTAGAAAATAGTCACAAGCTGTGAGTAGCTCATACCTGACTTCATTTATAAAGCACACTCTCACCTCAGATGTATGAAAGTACTTTAAGTGGTCAGTGTCATTCACCCTTTGACTCGCCGGTGATCACAGAGCTGCTTACACTTCATGGAGAGCATCTCGTGGCTGAGAGCTTTAATGGACAGGTGATGGACATTCCAGCAACAGCAAAGGTCAAGCTGGTAGTGTTGTGGTTACTGATAGAGCCATTTATTTATCAGCTGAGCCACATATATGGCACAAACATTCATGGTGAGGCTGAGTCATACCAGTGTTGATATCTATTCATTTAATGTTTAATGATATTGAAGATTTTGGGTCTTAAACACGGATATACAGCATCTGAACAAATGTTCATCTTATGAGGAATCATCCAACATTTGTAAGTGAGAAATGGATTTAGTCATGTAGGTGTTCACTGCTCTGACAGCTTGACTCTGTCACTTTCACCCGGCCGTCATGCACAGTGCTCCAACTCCACTGGGAGCAACTTGGGGTTCAATGTCTTGCCCAAGGACACTCTCCAGTCTGGACAGGGTGAGATGGGGGATCGATCCACCAACCTTGCAACTGGATGACGAGCCACTCAACTTACTGAGGCATAGACAGACAAATTTACACAGTTCAATACCATCAATGTTGAATCAAGACGCTGAATTTATCTCTGACCTCAGGCACTACTACCAAACAGACACAAAAGTGAGATTACATGTTTGCTTTGACAGACTTTTTTTTCATCCAAATACCAAACAGACCGTTCATACCATGGTCATTTCTTTTAAAATGTGAAAAGTAAAACTGCACAATGTCTAATTGGATGCATGTCGAGCTGAGAAAAGAATCATCGTCAGGAAGGAAAAACGACTTTACACCATGTGATTTATGCTAATCCAAAAGAACATACAAGATGATGATGTTGATCTTGTCTACTGAAGGACTTATACAGTAGTTGTCACCTCCGATTCACTGGAGGGCAACATTGTGCAGTCAAACTCAATTTACAGGAGCCCACATGGCAGAGTGCAGCAGTGAATAATACATTTATAAGACTCTAAAACGACACAGCCAGTTATTCAAGACAGAAGTAAAAAACCTTGAAAAATACAACTTTGGCAAAAAAGAGATGCTATTACAGGACTGGCAGCAGGTTAGCATAGGGTAAGACACAAACAACAATCATGTCAATTGAAAAGTACTGGTGTCTGCAGCGTGGCCATTCACTACCAGTTCAGTGTGTGAGTTTCAAATTGCTTCCTTTTGGCAATGTGACCGGAGTGTCACACCTGTTGTCAAGAGAGGCAGCACTTCTCCTCTCGCTGTCACTTTCAGATTTATTTCAAGACGTACCGCTACAACAGAAGCAAACAAACACACAAAAGCTTTTCCTTCTGCTGCTGACTTACTCAGAAGTCATTGCTCTTAACCTTTACCGTAACACTTAGCATCATCTCTAGTCAATGATATCTTCACCTACCAGTAAATTCATTCCATTTTTTCCACGGTTGACATTCCCATCGGTATAGAAGAATATAATCAAACACGTTTTCATACCTTGATTCCAGCAGATTTACTCTAAACTCAGCCACCGCAACTCTTCTGAGTTGATTCTTTTTCTCAGAGATCTCATTTTATCAACGCACGGATGAAAAGTCTCCATAATTTAAATCTGTCCCCACAACCGTGACTAATATTTGTCTACACACACGGCGACAACAGTGGCATCTGCACTGTCTCCTGCAGCGACATTGGTGTGAAAGTCATTAATGGAAGTCTCCTTCCTGGGGCGGCCGCCACTCGGTAACGTTGGGCGTCTTCCAATCCGAAAGCTGGCAGTTTGATCCTCATCTTGCACTGTGTCTCAGTTTTATCATGCAGACCAGTAGATTACAAGTTTGCTGCCAATGGTGTGCAAGCAGCTCGCATAGTAACTGAAATTTGGTCGTGACTCAGTCAGAATGACGGAAGAAAATAAGTTCAGCACACGGGCTGCTTTAGATTGAGGCACTTCTTTTGGTGACTGTGACGACCTGCTTGATGAGTTGTTGGTTGTCATTTACAGGCAAGATGATCTTTCAGTGTGTTTGTGAGAACAAGCTGTTCAAAGGAGATTTACAGCATATTCAAACTAAAGAAATATTTACTGACCCTGTTTCTCTGTCTGGAATCTCAAAGATTCTACCTGACGAATATCTGTAGTATCAGAAAATCAGGCAACAGGTGCAGAAATAGGGACGTGATTAGTTGGCTGAATGATTAAACGTCCATCCTCTCGCATGCTGGCGTCACTGGTTCATTGATGTACGAGCCTGTACTGTAATGCAGCTTCCTGCAGTTAGGTATCATTTACCCAGAGACACTGTAATTCCGCAGATGATAACCCAGCTCTGTATCGAAGGCTTGAAGGAAGTCGAGGAAAACAATTGATCTGCTTTTGCAGTGCTTCCCTTTTTAAAAAAAATGTCATTTATTCCACATAGCAGTTACTGATGAAGAGCATCATTAGCTTAAATATTTGTGACCAGAGTCAAAGAAAAAAATCAAACACTAGCCTAAAAACATATATAAGCTGATTCATGTCATTTGAATCAATTTTGAAAAGAAATACTTCACCCATATTTAAATAAATCAGATGAGGAAGATTTCATGCATCATTTCACTGTAAGACTTCTTGTCCTGATTGAACTTAGAAGTAAAAGTATATAGCCAACAGTTTGGAAACGTTAGAGCTCAGAAAAGCCAGCGGCGATCCAGCCAGTGTGACCACAACTTAATCAAGCACTTCAGACTACACTGACCGTGCAGACCATCGAGAGAATAACGAGCTTGAAAGTTCAGAATTGATGGTGCTATTGTCGGATTAAGCGTCTTCCCTGAGAGCCATTGTGAGGAGCGAGGCCTTGCACTCCCACACACATGCCTCTGTCAGGGTGCTGGGATTAGCTCCGCCATGCTTCTTTATGAGGGAGACAAGCTTTAGGCTAGCGCTCCGCTTCTTGTAATATTTGAAAGCCCCACCAACAAATATAATCGCAGCAGTTAAAGGCTAATGTGGCTAATGCCTCCGTGTCCGACACCTCCATTATCATCCACAAAGCAGCACATATGGCCACTACCATTATTTATAATAATGAACTGAGAGGCTGTAATGAATTCCTTACAGTGTGTTAATTAAAACTGAACTGCACTGGGTGTGTTTTCATTTAAATCGAGGAGTAGTTAGCCACGACGCAACATTATGGCGTTTAATGTCTTTCGTAATTGATTTCAAACAACACAGCTTGCATGATGAATTTACCGCGGTTGAGGATTCACTTGATGATGCCAATGAGTTTGAACAGAGTGAGGAGGGTCCTTCTTCTCCTGTTTGTCACCCTCCGGGTAACAAAAGGTACATAGTTCTCATGTACACTGCTAACTCGCTGCTGCAGTTACAATTATGCCATGTAAATCCCTTAAGAACATTTGAGCATATCCAGTGCTGATCCATGGCAGGAAGCCTGTGTGTACTCGTGTGTAAGTCTCCCTCGCCATCCCCATAGCTGTGTTAATCATCCTCGCTGTCACTCACTCTCAAGGTTTTAGTGGCTCTCTGTTGAACGCCGCTGACATCCGTAATTCTAAGAGAAGCAGAAAACGGGTGTCCCGGCCATTCTTAAGCAGCTCAGGCGAATCGCTGGTCACAGTCTGAAACAGGCCACTCTGATTTCAGAGGGGCAGGTCATTACCGCTCTAATCCCACTGAAAATTAGTTTATAGGTTAAAATTAATATTCCAGCCGAGGGAGCTTCACTTATTTTACATTTACATAAAGAGAGGGAGAAGATAAGACCGAGGATTAAAGATGAGACAAAGCTAGAAGGCAGTTGTTCATTAAGCAGTGGAAATACTGGATCCACTGTCTAGAAAAAGGTGTGATGATAAAGTCAACTTAGAAAAGAATGACAAAAATAAGCTATTTTCCAAACTTTTACCAGACATATTTCACATCTGTTGTTTACAAAATTGGTTATTCAGTGAGGGAGACATATTTTTAGACACGTTTTAGAGGTTACAGTCCTCCACCGTCCAACAGGGGGTGCTGCATCACCCTGTGTACTCCTCACAGTCCTGGCTGCAGATCAGTGAAGACAAAAAAAGAAGAAAAAGTGAAAAAAATAACAATCACCAAAATTGGCATGAAAACTCTGCTTGGGGTACAGGGTGATGAAAACAGGCCAGTTTGATATATTTATTTATTTATTTATTTAGGAGAGAAAATCTGGTTTTTTTTTTTAATACCATTGATTTTCTGTCCACAAGTTCTATCATGAAAATAATACCCTGTAATAAAAGTGACAATATTCCATCCGTCCAGCGCAGGGGAAACCCTCGGCCCTGTAGCGGAGCCAGAATAGGGGCAAGGGGGCGGTCGCCCCAGGGCCCACAAGGTCATAGGGCCCCGTTTCATGTGATGTGTTCACATTTACTCGTAAATAAATTATTTTAATAAAATGTGCAGTGTGTGCGAGAAGGTATACGCATATGATTGTGGGCTCCAATTCTTACATTACGACTGTCCATGAATGCATCAGAGCTGTAAGCCAGCGCTGATTGCCTGGGCGGCATTAACAAGTTTTTTCTTTTGCACTTGATCTGAACTCTTTGGAGGGAAGTTAAACAGTATGCTAAACACTATGCTAGCTGCTAGCAGTACTACCCAAAACCTAACATCGGAGCCACTGGTGAGTCAGTGAAACCTTCAATAATATTATCTTTATCAGAATTCTGTGGTCTTAAACACCTGCTTATTTGAATGCGCCTTGTGTTGTTCTAAACTATAAGAGACCGCCGAGTCTATTTTTTTTCTAATATACGTGAATTCCAAAAGATATAGATAGCTGTGTCTATATCTATCTGAATAGATTGTGTAATTTTAGACCAGCTGTGTTCATTTTATATTTAAACTGTATCAAAGATGGTACAGATTTAGCCCATGAGTTTTTATCTGAGTTTTCAGCACCATGGACAGCGGACGCTCTGAGATTGACACCTGTCAGGCTGCATTTGTGTGTGTGTGTGTGTGTGTGTGTGTGTGTGTGTGTGTGTGTGTGTGTGTGTGTGTGTGTGTTCTCGTATTTCTATCCTTGTCGGGGCCAAATGTCCCCACAAGGATAGCAAAACGTGGAACGACGTGCCTTGTGGGGACCTTTTTCCGGTCCTAAGTAGGAGAAACAGTGTTTTCTTGACCATGTTGTTGTTACTGAAAAAAGTAAAAGTGCAAAAACATTTCTTTAGGGTTAGGCTTTGTTGTGGTGTGGGTTAGGGTTAGGGTAAGGGTCAGGGTTAGGGGCTAGACATGAATGGGAGTCAATGGACGGTCCCCACAAGGATAGAAATACAAGACTGTGTGTGTGTGTGTGTGTGTGTGTGTGTGTGTGTGTGTGTGTGTGTGTGTGTGTGTGTGTGTGTGTGTGTGCGTGATTTGTTCTTCAGAACAAGTCTGTGAACTGGTTTATGACTTTATTCTGCTTTCTGAGGTATATAGGTTTGCTTGGCCCAATAAAAGTGAGCATTAGTGTGTTGTGTGATGGCAGCATGAGGGATTGTTTGAATGGTAAAATTACTATCATAAGGGCCCGTCGAGAATGCTCCGCCCCCTCTGTACTGAGACCCACGCTCCACCTCTGCCTCGTCCAGAGGTGGGCAACTTTTACCAGATGACCAAACTGTGATCAAACATCTACTTAAAAGAGTCTTGGAAGTCATTTTTATTTCATTTGAATATTTGGCTACGTTGAAAACAATTCAGCTTGTTTCTAACTGAAATCAGAAAAACTCCCTTGTGTATTGGGTGTCCGTTTACGCAACAACGGTGTTGGGAGCCACTGAAGACGCAACTTTCTGAAGTGAGTAGATAAATAACAGTGGTAGAAAAACATGTAGAATATCAACATCACTGAAATTTAATAATCTGCCTCTATTATGAAAGTCCGTTTTAGATTTAACTACACATGTAGACGCTACTGTTGTTCTGCTTCCCAGTCTGAAAGTTTCCTTTGGAAATGTGCAGCTATCAGCTGCAGCAAACTTCAGAGAGCAGATAAGGCAACACTAATGTAGCTTTTTTTCCCCGCGAGTAAGTGATCTCGCTTGGTTTAATGACCGTCTGGAGAAAGGAGGAGCCTTGATTTCTTATCTTATTATTTAGGTCTGTGATATAGAAAAAGCAATATTTTGAATATCTGACAGCAATTGGTTCCTCAGATTTCCAGCTTCACAGTTGGTAAATATATTTCATTTTTTCTGTTTTTTTGCCTGTTTTTGAAGAATGACCTGAGTGAAACATGGGAGAAAGTCAATTTCACAGCACATTCATCAGCAAACATCAGAAAAAAAATTTATTAGAAGTGAGTCTCCAATGAAGACTTAGAATGTAAAAACCGCCGCACTCGCGCGTGTGGAGCCGCTTTTTTCTTTTCTCTCTCTCTCTTTTTTCTTTCCACCCTCAGTGTGACCTCCTTTAAGCCCACGGAGAGAGCACTTCTCCTGTTGATAATTCATCGCCATGCTTCCAGGGACCAAAAAGCTTTTTCTTTCAAACTTATCAGCCACACGAGTGTGTAGGAAAGGACCTTTAAAATGCCCAGTGATTTTTTTTCTGTGTGTGAGTGAGAGAGAGAGAGAGAGAGAGAGAGAGACAGAGAGGCAGAGAAACAGAGAGACAATGGGAGGGAGGCAGAGGGAGAGCTGTGTATGTGCACATGTTGGACATAATTAACTGGATGGTGCTGAGAGAAAGACGAGGGCAGGGCGGCTCTAAAGCTTTGTCAGACCATACTGACCTTGGTAACAAAGGCTTTTTGCCCAAAGTTATTAACAATAATTGGACCTAATTATATGATGTATAAAAAGAGGAGGAAATTGCAGAGGAGTGTTCAATTGAACAGTCATTACAAAGACTGGGAAATAGCACAATAAGAGGTCAAGTAGAACCAGCGTCTATTGAATCCGTGGCTGTGTTCGAATGTGCGCCCGTGTGAGTTAAAGTGGTCTTTATTAAAACACTGCGAGCCACAGATGGGACTGCTCCGTATTTATTTCACATTGAACTCTTGTAGTTTGATCCAGAACGGGAGGGAATCAGTTTAATAAGTGAATCAAAGCCGAATTGTAACAATAACGTCTCTTTTTTTACAACTTAACCTTTTCTCATTTTACCTTTAACCTTGCGCTTCTCTAATGAAACTAATCTCTGGAAAGTGAAGTTTTCTTTAAAATTAAATATCATTTTTTTTTTTTAGCATTTGCCACATTGAACGTCATTTGTTTCCACTGGAAACATTGTCTGAGACCGGGGCGTCTGTCATGGTGCGTCAAATTAAAATGATTTGTTCAGTGGTGAAAAGTTTGAACCAGATCTCTTGTGGTCTGTGCTAATGCCTCGGCGGAGCTTCAAAGTCATCCACTCATCGCTCCCAGAACCATTTTGAAAGGTGCAAGAAATGTGAAACAAAGGGAGGAACAGCAGCGGGGATTTTTTTTTTTTTTATTTTTTATATATATCTTTTGATAAGTGAAGCCAACATAAATTCCAAAAGCAGTGTGATGGGAGAGCAAGGCGAAGGTGTGCAGGATTACCTCCAGAATATCAAAGAGCGGCGGCATCAGAAAGGGTTCGGGCTGCCGTCATTAAGCATGCTCTCTTAATGATGAGGCTCTCACTCCTGCACTGATGAGGGAAGGAGAGAGACCGGCGGCCGGCTAATTGGAGTCAATTTCTGCATGAGCGCCGCACTACGTGTGCCGAGGCGCGCCGGAGAAACTTCTGGCGTGTTTGTAAGACGGAGAGAAAGGTAGCCTGAATACGACTCCATTTGAGCCGCCGTGTGCGAGGAATACCTGATTCCAGCTCATTTTACTGCATTTTAAAAACTCCCTCTCAGCCTGTCTTCATCAGGCGGCTGACCTAAGGGGAGACACACACTCACTCACACACACACACACACACACACACACACACACACACACACACCGAGCTAACAAGATGAATTTAGCCAGGGAAGCAACTGAAGGGCGGACATATTGACAGACACAGAACACAATTGAATCGAATTAGTCCACAGTGTATTTATTTAGCCCAATTAGTTCCAGGACTAATGCCAGAAAAGGAAATTGCCAATAAACAGTTCACCTCCACGACATCTTACACCTTTCTCAGGTGAACTAAAGGGCAGCGTGTGACACCCGATAATTGATTAGACCGTTTAAAATACAGATCAAATTAAACCTTTCTGTCTTGTTTTCTTTTTTTCAGCACTGTCCCAAACGCTCCAGAGGCAGGTAGTGTTTCACTCTAATGGTCGCAGACAGATGGTCATCCCCGGCAGTGAGCTTCAACCTGTAGCGGCGCTGCTGCTGTCAGTCATTTCCTCAGCATCGAAAACGCTGAAGCGATGAACCTCTGTGTCACGTTCAGACTCTCACCACAGAAAACAGATGTGAGGATGAACCTCCTGTTTAAAGGAGGAGCTGCTCTCAGGTCCTGTTTTCAAGTAAGACACGAAAACGGTGCTCCGAGCCACTGAAAGTGCAACTTTTCTAATACGTTCCATCTTAGTCTCCATGGAAATGTGGGAAAACCCAACTTTTCTGATATGCTGTTCTGCACATGCTCAGTAAAAGACAACAAGAAAGTTTTACCCCAGAGAGTCATGACTCCCAGTCCAGATTCTCCTGGTCCTGGTACAGCCACTGTAACAACAATCCAACTTGTTCATCTGTCCGTATGAATGTCCCAGTCCTCCCATTGTTAGTGTTTATAGACTGTTGTTTTCTGCACTGCGTGTGCGGTTTCATTACAAAAGCAAAATCTGACATCCTAACTGCATTGTAATCTGAATTGTTCCATTGCGGCTCAAACTGAAGAGCAGTCTATAATTAGCTTTGTAAAGACAGTTAAATCTTTTTTTCAGATTATTTCTCTAGATTTTCCCCTTCCGTTTCATATTTAACCTTAACTACACACACTGGGGGCAGCGTACTGCCACTGAGCAGTGTCGGAAAACGGTGGCTGTCACCTTCCCGGTTCAGGGATTCAAACTAATGACCTTCCATTCGCAAGCTGCTTCCTCTAACCTCTCAAATTGTCACATTTTTATTGCATCCCTAAGAAGCAGCTGCGTCTCACTTTGAGGGGAGCGCCGTCTTCCAGTTTTCAATGTCGGCACCAAGTTAAAATGTCCTTGGGCGCCTGAACCTAAAATTGCTCCTAATGGTGCACGAGCGGCGTGCACGTGCAGCTGTCACCAAGCGGCGCGTGAGTGAATGTGACTGTCGATGTAAAACACGCCGCGGCTGCTCGCTGCGCTAAACGCGTGGACGCCGAGCTGGTTTTCAGTTTGATCCACTTATCGATCAGCTGAGGTGTTTCCAGCAATTCTTTTTCAGTTTCCTAAATCATAAAAACAAGAAATAAATATGACTTGAAAACGATCATTAAAAAAAATATTCAATGTGTTTGTAATACAGACGAGCACTTTAGTACAGTAACCTGCAGGCTGAAGTTGCAGTTTTTTTTTTTTTACTTTTTCATATTGGTTGACAAAAACTCAAGGAATGTTTACAGTACATATTTTATTTCACTTAACATTTTTTTTAGAGGAAATAGAGCTGTGCTGTGTCTGGAAATCTCCAAAACAAACTCAGAAGGACCTATAGAAACCTTTAAAAAGTCAAGACAAACGTCTCTAACCTGAAAGATTGGATTTAAGTTTTGTCACATTTCAAACTTTGAAAAAATATAGATATAAAAAAAGCTCAAAATAAAGCGAAGCGAACAGTCAGTACAAGACAGAAAGTCAAAAAAAAAAAAAAAACAGATGCATGAATGAAAGTGAACATTATTCCCTAAATCGCTGTGAATCTGGAACTGGGATCAGGTGTTTATCAGATGTTGTCTTCACTTTTCAAAATTCCAGAACTCCAAACAGCACTTTTCAACAACTCAATGTTGAATTCTGTAATTGGAATTAACTGATTGTTAGTTTGGTGGTTACAGCAAGAAAAATCAAAGTTCAGTAATGATTACTTGGCCGATGCAGAAACTGCCTTCAGACTCTCGCAGCCCCCAGACAAGCTAGCTCCAGTTTGTTTTCCCGTCATTTCTGTGAATAATTATCATCCTAAGTGATGTTTTTGAGTCAGAGGTGCAGAAACTTCATCTGAAAAATATATTTCAACCCTGCAGGTTGTGGATGCACAAATGTTTTTGTGCAGAACTTGAAAAATGCATGTTATTGTCAACCTTTCGCTGGCGCCGTCGACCTGCTTTCCGGTGCTTGATATCCGATTCAAACCTCTCAGTGAACCTTCCAGCAAACTGGTTTGATTATTCATGACCTTCAAAATCTTTTTTTTTTTTCTTCAAAATTTAGGCCTGTCGCCGTGTGAGATTACATTTTTTCACATCCATTTCTCTTCAGCTGATTTTATTTGATCAGAAAAATGGATCCTATGTCCTTGGTCAAGTCAGTGCTCTCAAACAACCTCCAGAGTAAAACGTTCTGTTTTCCAACTGACCCGTAGTGTGGCTGTGGCTATTTCATCGCATTTATTCCTTTAACCGCTGAACACCGGTTGAGAACATTCAAATGTTCACGAGTCAGATGACAATTAACTGCATTGTCCAGTAGAAACTGTTTTCACTATCAAAACAGCCACGCTCCCGTTGTCGAGGTGTGAAATGCTGTCATTTAGTAGTCAGAGCTAAAGGTGTTTCATGCACACATAAAGGGTCTTTTGGCTCCGCTGAATGAATGGAAGTGGTGAATACGATGAGGTGGAAAGATGCAATAAAGAAGTCTTTCAGATGTGGCGCTGCTATTCAGCGTGTTTGTCACAGTGGCTTTGAATCAGTGTGGCTTAGATGAAGATGAATAGATGGAGCGAGAAAATAATTGAGGTTTTAGCTTTTTTTTTTTTGAATGACTGAATGAAGGAAGCCTGTATTCATGTGTAGTGTTGGAATAAGAGGGGAATGCAGTGGTTTCGTGATCAGCACTCTGCATGTTCTTCCTGGATGTCCATGATGGGTTTTTACTGCAATAGAAGTGTTGTTGTATAAACAGACTGAAAGATTTTCTAAGTGTCTATTTTCTGAAATGCTGTTTGAAAAGTATTTACATTTGGCAACATGAGGCAGGATGCGGCCTTAATCAGCAACTTAATCAGCAACCTTTTTCCAACAAAATTAAATACAGCGTGACACAAAACATGTCCAACACACCTTGGATTTCATTCCATGGCCTCATGCAGGCATATTTAAGAGGCGTGTTTCCAGTCATTCATAACAATAACTCATTCCAAATCACACATCGCACTGGGAAGATATTTGAAAAATTGCTGCAGTGCATCAAATATTTAAACAGCCATATGTTAAAGACCAATTTCAGGCTGACGCCACAACCGATGTGGCCGAGATATTCCCATTAGTCACATTTTTTCCTTTTAATCATTATGGATTTTTATAATTACTGGGTCAAAAAAATGTGTTTAGTATATGAAAGGTCCACATTAACATTTCAGGGGTATATTTGAGCAGCAACATAGTCAGACTGCAACCAAATACAGGCTGCAGGACATTTAAAGACCGAGTCAGTTCAGTTTAGATTTTAATGAGGAAGAAATGGCATTGATGTTGATAAAAATAGGTTGTTCCATTTATTACTGTTGATTTTTAACGACATGTAAGTATTGTCCTGCAGTTTGTATCGGTCTGTATCAACCACAGATGGCAGTTTATGGATCTGAATAGTAATTTTGTGAAATATATTGATCTCACCATTTCAAACTGGAATGCTACTTTGTTTCTGTTCTCTTTTTCCAACTCAGTCCATGCTGATACAGCTCCATGTAGCAGATCCTCCAAACCAGCTGCAGTCATTTCAAACACAACCTCAAACCCTCAAGCCTGAAACCCTTTTTATTGTCCAACTGTATGTGTGAAAGGATCAGCATTGATCATTGTTTTCTCTCTCTTTTCCTTGGGGGGTTCCTGTTGTATTGGTTCATGAGTGAAAAACATACATTAAGAAGCACATGGTCCAGTTAATGAAGGTGGCCAAAAAACTGTGATCATTTTAATGACTCTCATCTTTGTGCTCTTGTGTTTCATGTGAATGGGTTGCATTTATTATCTGTTTTGAGTAGCTCTGAGTAGAGACAGCGACGTAGATAAAATTATCCATATATAAATAAAAATAAATAAATACATAAATACACACAAGAAAATCCATTTTACATTGCACATATCTCTACTTAACCTACACTGAATCCTTGGATAATAACGACGAGAACAGCAAAGGAAATGGAGAATACATTTGTTCTTATTTACTAAAATCCGGTACAAATATACCCTATTACATGCTGTGTCTAAGACTTGCACAATAACAGCAGCATCTTTTCTAAAGGCGAGGCTGCACTAAATGCATTAAAAACAGACCCAATCACGAAATCACTAAAGCTCCCAAATTTTGAAATCGCATTTTGAGGGATGGGTGATTCCATGTTCCTGAATGCGTCTGTCAGTTGGGCTCTCCGTTGCATCCCGATAACCAACCAGTCTCCTGCAAATGTCACATTTGAGACTATTCTCTGATCTATTGGTCAGATCCTGCTGCATCGACAAACGACCAACTTTGACTGTTGTTGCACTGACTATCACCTCTTAAACCTGTCAAGTCCAGGAGAATATGAACTGGGACTCATGACACTCTGGAGGAAAACATTGTTCTTATGATCATCTACTACTGATCATGTGCAGAAGAACTGTTTGCTGGTTCTAAACCAGTTTTCTTACCTGTTTAAACAAAACAACAACAAAAAATATCTGAACTTGTCTTCAGAGAAAAAGGAAACAGGTTGTTGAGTGTATTTAAACTGGTAGCACTGAAACTATTTGGCAAAATACTGATTTAAAAAAAACACAGTAAATGTGGTAAACAGCATAGCATAAAAATATGTTTCTCACCAGAAAATGGCAAAAAGAAAAAGAAACTGAGATCAGGACCAAACAATGAATTAAAAAAAAAAAAGCTTTCCTGAAGCAAACATTTTGACAAGTGAAGTGTGCCTCCACCTTCTGTTTTTTTTTTAATCAGCTCTTTTTATTTATATATTTTTTCTACTTCCATTTCCTAATAAGTAGAGGAGTAGTTTCAACTCCTCCGCCTGTTGTCTGGTGTCGGAGACATAACTTCATTTAAATTACATGACACCGGAAAGCAAGTTTATTTATGTGTTACAAAAATAAATGTTAAAAATAATGAATTAAAGTCCAGGCATATTTTCATTAAGATCTTGTACCGCAGCCAGTGTGGAAGCGAAAGACAGCTGTTTTGGGATACTTGGCTGGACTTTTTAATAAAACTGTGAAAAATAATTGCCTGTGCTTGTGAAGTTGCAGGTGTTTGATAAATCATAAGAGCTCTCATTTATTTCGCCCAGTTTATCAAATTAATTACGTTCTATTTCATGATACTATTCATTACAGAATGATTTCCAAAAAATCAATTTGCTAACTGAAATGCACTCTTTCTAAATGATTAAGTTATAGAACTCTTTAAAACTGAATTTATGAAATACCATCTCAGGAACATGGTGTTGTAAAATGTTCTTCACAGTGAAAAAAAATATTGTAAATGTAGAATGCAGGATATTTAATGAATTATCATTTAGGTTAATAGTAATATTAGTAGCAAAATATTACGCACAGCAACATTACTGTTAAATATCTCAGCATATAGTTCTGCGGATATGTTTAAAGTAATTGTAACAAACCAAATTATTCTGAAATCATTCTAATCAAACTATAACTAATGCTTCTCATCAGCCAGTGGTCGACAACTTGCAGCTTTCAGGCTAAAACCAGCCACCGTCTCAGCTGTTAGCCACCGGTGAACTAGCTAGTTTTGAACGATTCTTTCATACTCTGTTGCGAGGCGGGACGCAATCTTAACCTCTGAGATGTTGGAAAGGAGATTTAAATGCTGTGTGGCTCGTATAGTGGTGACAGGTTGTCAGTTCACCTCACCAGAAACTAGAATCGGTTGAATAAAATGGTGAAGTTAAACTTCATATGGTCCCCGGTCTCGACCTCTCAAAGTCTTGCTCTTGTCTTGGTCTCAATAAACTGTGGTCTAAGCCATGTCTTGGTCCCGATTTAGGTGGTCTTGACTACAACACTAGCCAGAGGTGTCAAACTTAAGGTCTGTGGGCCAAAACCAGACCACCAGAGGGTGTGATCTGGCCACACAGATCAACTTTTTTTTTTTAACACATTTCTTCAGAGTAGTGGACACAACATAAAAGTGAGAGGCTTTGAAAAGAGTGTTTTAGTTCAAGTTATGATTCAGTGAGTTAACTTAAATCAGCCTATTTGTGTTGTGTGTAAAGGTATAGCAGTTTAATTCAGAATGTCTATATTTTTTGTAGAAAAGTTTCCTATAAGGAAAGACCTTCAGAAATGTGTTCTATGCTCTCCAGGCTTTGAAAAAGAAAGTTTACAGTATGTTCAAAGCTCAAAACTTACTCAGACGTGATGCGCATTTTCCTTTTCTTCTTTTAATAAGATATGGTTCCTGATATCGTCTGAAGATTTCACCATCAACTCTTTGAAATGGTCTTGTTTTGAACAAAAAAAATCACAAAAATTAGCAGCATCGAAGAATCTAAGAATCGAGTCGGCACCCCAAAAAAATCAGGAAAAATAAATTCCACCATTCCCAATATATGTATGTATATACATATAAATTGCTGTTGTTCGTGTCCTTTCGTATTCATACCATCAGCAGCTGAAACAGACACGTTGACGGTGGAAGTGGGAGCACTTTCCGAAACTCCTGCCCATCGACTTACCTCTCAGCACATTTGTCAGTTTTGTCTTAAGCATTTTTTTTTTTAACTTTCATCACAGCTTGACCCACAAAAAAACAGATGAACCCTGCCTGTGTGGGGCCTGTGAAGCAGGCAGACAGAGCTGGACTTCACATTCCGCCTGTTTCTGCAGCTCCCTGGAGTGATGATGAGGCAGTCTATGTACGGCAGCGCTGTGGAGTAATTGGGCTACAGCTGGGCTACAACTGTCAGTCATTCCCACACTGGGGAAAGGATGGTGTCACACATTCGGCATGTCTTAAACAATAAGCCTGTAAAATCTGAGACTTGTACTTTTCTTTTAGAAAGAATGTTTTCTGAGAATAATTCAGTATTGGAGAACACTTAGAATCAATGAGTCATAATCCATCCAGTTGTTGGTCGAAGATATTGAGGGGTGAACATCAGCTGCCTCCAATAATAAAATGTTTAAAAGATAAACACATTTTTTTCAAAAAGTTTTGGTAACATGATCAGATAGCATTGAACAGAACATCACTATTTCAGTTCTGGTGTGGTCAGATAGTTGTAATGGCCAAAATCAGATGTGCATGGTTCAACTCTTGCCTTCTTGGCTGGCAGAGCAGAGGAAAAGAGATACTCACAAAGATTGCTGTGTCTCTACATATTCAAGAGAGAGCTCTTTAGTTATAAATGTAGTTATAAATACATAAAATACATAAAACTTCATATTACATGTATTTCATATTGAGTAAGATATGTATTAACCCAGATAATAATCTTCAATGTAACATCAGATTAATAATACATATTTCCACTTTTATTTTTTATATATATATATATATATATATATATATATATATATATATATATATATATATATAGATATAGATATAGATATAGATATACACACACATTTGTTTTAGATTTACATTAACATTCTCTGATTAACAGTCAAGTTCCAAAAAATAGTGTGATTATTTATTTGTCTCACTGAACCGTGGTTACTGTGGACTGTAACCACAATAACACCACAATAAAAGAAAGAACGATACAATATGGAATATTGGAATAGATCAATGGAACTGCTCCTTCCTTCATTCTCCCAACAAGCATTCAGGCCGACTCCTCACTTCATGGTCCCGCCCCCTGCTCGCTCTCAGCCAATCGCCTTCTAGTGCACTCTAGGTGCATTCAGGTAATTATAATGGGTAGGAACTTCCAGAACATCATCCAACATTAAACAACGCTAACAGAACAGCAGAGATGCTTGATTGACAGTTTATGTTTATTCATTTTGATGATAATTAAAGGTGTAATAAAGGATTTTCTATTTGCTTTGAGTTCTGGGTGGATCATCAAAATAACTGGTGGGTCTGTTTGTCAATCATTCTGACGAGCTGCTTTCGTCAAGCCGTTGTGTGCTCGCTCCCAATCACGTTCTACGTATTGCGCATGTGCATTCAGAGTGTTTATGTAGCCGGTGAGCTTCCGTTTCAGCTAGTAGCTACTTACCGATGGCGAGTCTGACATAATGAAACTGTAAATGTTTCGGAAAATAAGCTTTATGAGCGAGGCCGATCGCAGAAACTGTAAACAGAGCCGTGCACACCCGGAGAAGACGATGATGCGCTCACACGCTTCTGCCATTATAGGCGTTTCCAGGGAGAAGCAGGAGAGCCGGGCGGATGGTCATGCGCGTTTTTCAAAAAGTGAGTAACAGACGTTTGGCTTCGTCTTTTCGAGAAAATCCTATATTACACCTTTAATTACATCAATTGGGAACATCTTGGACTTGTATGAACAGCTGCTAGTTTGCCATTGCAGCACTCCTCAGCCCATGGCGCCCTAGGTCAGACAGTCCTGATGACCCCATACAGTAGTGATTATTATTATCTATTTCAAGGTTAACCTTATACAGCAACTCATGTCAACTTGCATTTTAGACTTTTTACACTGGATTGCCTTCAGGTCAGAACCAATACAACAACTGCTTCAGGCTGTCCTGTGAACTTTCCAGTCTTAGGACCACCCTGTGTAATACGGCGAAAAAGAGAGGATCGTCTGCAAAAAGGACAAACCTGCATTCCTGACCAAGGTGGCATTTTGACACAAACTCATTGATGAGGTTCTCCTACATCCACTTTGAACTGAATGAGCCAATTTATTTCAGAATAAGCCAAAACAGCCCAACATGGAGTCTACAACGATCAAATGAATAGTAAATAGAGTTCAATTATAAAGTCCTCTTCCACTGATTTAACAGCCCTCAAAAATGTTAGTCACTTTCACCCATTCACACACCAGTGAAAGCGGCTGCTACGTAGGGGTTCAGTCCATCGGCAAGAGCAAATAGAGGTTCAACATCTTTCTCAAGGACTCTTCGACATATCGAAACTATTCAGACGACCTCCACTGTACGGTTTATCTCATTTTTTACATCTTTTTATACATTTAAATAATGTCTTCAATCCCTGTTTTATAGGCTTTTTTTGATCTATTGTTATGTTGTTAGCCTCCAGCCATGGTTACTTTGTCACATTTCAATTTGAATGTTGTGCATCACTGTGAAGATCTGCATAAGAGTTAGGTCTGATCTAGTTTGGCCTGCTGGTTAGACTCCCATCACTGGTGGGTCACCACTGTAGTTCATAAATGGTGTAAAACGTGGGCAAAATCAAACATGCATCACATGATCAAGTGTGGTGACCCCTACAGGAAGCGTCCTGGATACACACACCCTCTCATATTCCTTTATTTACCTACTTATTTGCTTGCTTTGGCCCTGGTACCCCATAAACCCATGTTGTCTCCTGGGAAAGGAGGGGTGTAAGCTTTTCCCAAACGCTCAAACAGACTCATGTGGAGAGCCATCAGACTCTCATATCCCCTCAATCATCTGTGGAAGGGTGACAAGCTGCTCCGCTGTTTCACGGCCAGGACAGATCTGCATTGTTCCTCCTCAAGCTGACGTCCTTTTTGGATGTTCCTGTTTGCCTTGCACAGATCCTTTATTTTCTGAAGCTTTTTTCCTCTTTGACAATGAACTCCACTGTGGAAGATGGAAGGTTGCGATTTTCCTTGTCTCACAAGTGGAATCCAAACAAAGGGGGACCTTTTTCTTAGAGTTTGCATCATTGTGTGTTCATTGCTTCTTCTTTTTTTTTTTTTTTTTTTTTTTTTTTTTTTTTGCGGCTGCTTTTAACTTTTAACTCTCCTACTCCAAGGTTTTTTTTTTGTATAATTTTTTTTTTCCTCTTGTTAAAAAACTGTGCGACCCTCATGAAATTTCATTGTCGTTGGTTTTGGAGCCAGTCAATGTCACCAAGAGAATGAAAAACTGAACTTCTAGGGAATCCAGTGTTCTGTGTGTTTGTTCTATTGATGAATCTAAACATCAAGAAATCACACACAGTTTCAATATATCACCAGTTTAGCAAGGCTTTGATTTTTATATACATTATATTAAGAGTAAACCAGTTAGGAGACACTTAACACAAGTAAAATTGCAAACCTTTCATAATATGGTGTTTTTGAAAGATTTTATGCCGTTTTCTCTTCATTTAAAAAAGAAGAAAAAGTTCTGTTCATTTATATTCAATAAAATCAGCTGACGCATTTAAACTGAACCAACATCTCGCATACTTCTCAACTCAATGATTTCTTGCAGAATTTTTCTGCAGGGTTGATTTCATAATTTTCTACTGAGCACTGCAGTCGTGCACGGTCACATGTAGCGTAAAGCACAATTTGCAATGGTTAGAAATTGACTAAACTCAAGAAACTCACACATCAACATGCCGTGCAATTATTACATCCATGTGTACTGTTTGAGGTAGTGTGAAGAAATGAGGAAGGTGGTGAATATAGTCAAGGGTTGACATATGCTGAACATATACATGTTCAGCTTCCTTCAACAGACTAAGTACATACATGACAGCTTCATCAATGTCTCAAATTTGCTTGTCGATGTGATTTTGTGGCTTTTCTCCCCTTCGCTTTCAGTAGAGGAGGTATGGATTATGAGGTAGATCTAAGGGACCACGATGACAAAGTTGTAGTGTTTGTTCTGGAATGACAGCAACCTTTCTTTATTCCAAAGGAGATTTGAATTTTTCAGTGCAGACTGACGGTGGTGGCATTGTACATTTGATGCATGCAATAAGTGGGTTTGGCAGGCCATAAGAGTAGTTTGTTGCGTCGCTTCACTTCCACAGCAGCCACACAGATGTCAACCAGCTGGGACGCTGACATTGTTAGCACCATCTGCGCGCGGAGCGTGTTACTCCGGTAATATAAAGGAGCGGCGCGGTTACATCGCTACCTGTTGCTGGGAGTTAATTAGAAACTTCCTTCTCTCAGCCGTTTGGCTTAAAAGACCAAGACAAATGACGCTTATCACAAGCTTTCATGCAGCACGGCTTATCCCTCATGCTGCGACACCTCAAATGTCAAAACAAGCTCCACTGTAAGCATACGGCACGACTCCGGCGAGGATGCCAATGTGACAGAATTGATACTCAGCCTTAGAAACGGGAGTCTCGACACTGTCAGGATGCATGGGTTTCATCCAAGAGCGACTGGAGAAGCAACACTGCGCACAGCTCCAAATCTGGCAGCTTCTGGGGCGCCAAGTCTGGGGGGTTAATGGGTTTTATGTCTCTCAAGAAGAAGAGAAAAAAACACCCAAAGTAAAAACAAGGTCTTTCTACAGGGGTCAGGTTGTGCTGTGCTCCTTCACCCCGTCAACAATTATCCAGAGCACACCTGGCAACGCTTTCTTTGGCATGTTTTTTTTTTTTTTTTTTTTTCTTTGTTCTCCTCTCAACCGCATGGACAAATACCAGTTTTAGCTTTAAAACAAGTGTTATCAGTTGTATTTCATATCGAGCTTCAACAAAATGCAGATGAGTTCATCTCTCTGTTTTTCCACTTATTATTGTTTTTTTGCTTTACCAGATACAGATTTGCATTTTGAATATTTCCCCAAGACAGATTACCACCAGATAAACCACATCTCCACAGTATTTGATTCCCACTTACCCTTCTGACAGTATCAAACGCCGTGTCCCAGAGCAGCTTGATATTTGGACAGCTCTGAAATATACGTCCGTGGTTTACAGAACTGGCAGCATTCAGACGTTGCGTTGATTGGCAGAAGGAAGATTGACTGACAGATTGAACACTGATGTTGTGGAGCTGCCCGTTTCTCTCAGACTCTCAGAATTTGAATAGTTAAGCTGGGTACAGCCTCTTGGATACAGTCACTGGTTTTTCATGAACAAATTGTAATTTTTGCATTGGATGTTGGGCATCGTAACACATTTATTATAGATATATTTGTTTTTGGACATATTCACTGACATGTGCTCAAGAGAGGCTTTTCATTTAATATGAAGGGTTTTTTACATATAGCCTGCGACTGGAGAACTTTCCACATACTAATCACTCGTATCCTTTATAAATGTCCTTTCAATTTTAACAGACCGGTTACAAAAAAAAAAAAAAAAAAAAAAAAAAAAAAAAAAAAAATATATATATATATATATATATATATATATATATATATATATATATATATATATATATATATATATATATATATACACACACACATTTAAATGCTACATCCATCCTCAGGTATTCATTTATTTGTGAGCTCTAAAACAAAAAAATTCACAATAACGACAATGCCTAAAAAATATCCACTGAAGTGCTTCGATCGAGTTGGTCAGTAAAGACATTCTGTCCATTCTTATTGGCCACCAGACTGTTCTCAGGTTTGCATCTGTTGCTTAGTAAAACAATTCAAACTGCATGGTTTTTTTCAGAGGGATGCTTAAAAGCCCAATGTGAAAGTATGAGTACAAGTACGAACCTTCAGCTACTTGCCGAGACAGATACTAATTAAATGCCATTATGTCCACGTTATATTCCATATGTGAAGGCGATGCTGGTGTCGGTGCTGATGCAACCCTCGTTGTTTGTGCTGAAAAACTGAATGTGTTTAATCCAGAAACCAGTGGCTTCATCAGTGAGACCACTTCGTTCCTTCCTGTGCCAAATGGCAAAATGTAAGTAATGTTTCTTCTCAACCTGTCTTTGACTGCCAGTGTGGGACCAATGAGCTTGATGCGACAGCGGGAGAGGCTTTCTGTGCAGCCCTGTCGCTGTGCTGCCAGTGACTGCTGATTGTCTGCGTACTCGGAGGGATTGCAGATATTGCAAGATTTTGTACATATCAGCTCAGTGCTGCTTCTGTTGCGATTTTACAGGTTTGATGGATGGTTGTTTGCAGCCCAGGCTTTCACTCTAAAAGCAGCCCTTGTGTGTAAAGGTGTGTGTTTATGACATGTGTACATGTGGGAGTGCCCACATGAACCTCAAATGACAACCACCCCACGGATGATTGATACTACATGTAAAACCAAAACCGGCCTCGCTTCAACAGTGTAATAAATTAAACTTGACGACGCCGACGTGTCCAGAGATGACAGAGGGACGCGCCCCAATACCAATAAATCCATATTTCCCCTTGTACGCTGTTCATTTACACTCTTTTCTTCCTGCTGAGGTGCCTCGGCCAAGTCACACAAGAGGAGGTTTTTTTCCTGCTTTGCAGAGAAAGAGAGCAAATTGTGAGAAAGAGGAAAAAGTGGAAAAGGAAAATCTTTGCAGAGAAATAAAAGGGAAGGAGAGAGACAGTGAAAGAGCTGATGATATATCACCAACACCCGCTTGTTGAAAGTCGTGGTTGCTGTTGATTTTTCACTTCAGCTGTCAGTGTTATTTACAAAAGGAATACAGCGAAGAACAGATCCTCAGTTCCTTCTGAAGAGGGGTCAGTAGAAAGGCAGGAAAAAACACACACACACAGCACTGCTGTTTTATTTTAACAGCCACGACTCGAACTCGGCTACCCAGCAGATAATACAGTTTCAATCTTACCCGGGAAAGCTACGACGAAGAGAGCTCAGGTATGTGATTTCAAACTGAGCCTATTGTATGTCAGCTCGGGCCACGCTGCTTCATCACCTATTCTTACGTCTAAATACAGACTTGGACTCGCAGCGAAGGCTCGTGGCTTTCTTCCAATCTGATTGTGTCAGTGTAGGAAAAGCACACAGTTTCACCTGCGCTCGCTGTGTGCACGGTGCTCTTTATCTGCCTCTCGCTTTCATCCAGTGGCTCATTTTAACTGACAGCCCACTGAGTGTCATTTGATGGCGAGCGTTATTCTGTCCAGCTTCTAGCTGGGTTACGATTTTCTGCACCCAAACTGTCAAAATTACAGTGCGAAGACCGAAAACTCCAGCATATCCTGAAAACTCAGTCAGACGGCGCTTTATCGTTGAATAGCTGAAACAGAATATTTTAACTGTATTGTGAAAAACAGTTGTTTTGGTGATGATTATAGAGATTAGTGGTAGTTTTGTAGCATTTTCAATAATAGCACAGTGTCTCCTGTTCTCAGAATCTGTGTTTTTGGTCAGTTGTACATTATTTTGCCAGATTGTAATGTAAAATATTCATGTGAATTGTGTATTTAAAAAGCTCATCTATCTACAAAAACCAATATATGTGCTTTAAATATTGTATACATTCAATCGACCAAAAAAAAAGTATTAACTTCATCATCAAACATTTAAATTTTTTCCGTTTCTTATTTATTTCTAAAGTCAACACTGCCCCTGATGGTTGCCTGTGGCGCTGCTTCCATTTCTTCTGCATTCATAGGCATCCTAGACACGGACTGAAATCCAAATTAAAAGTACAGTCAGAAAGCTTCATGAGTATCCTTTTTCATAACTTTCAACTTACTTTAGCGATAGAATTACCTTCAAAGACAGTGTCAGGTTAAAAGAATGTTTCCACATCAAGCTGAGTTGATATTTTTAACCCAAAAGTGGATTAAACACAGAACAGCTTGTTTTCACTGTACACAGAGAACAATTCAAACTCGCTTTGAACTTGCACATATGAACTTTTAAGGGACGCGACTGAGTTGCCATTCTAAAAAAGTTTTTATTGTGATGTGGATTGAGACTCGTGCTGAGCAGAACCAAAGTTTTAATGACTTGACGGCAACACTTAACGCGCCGTAAAAGACGACGGGTAGTTCATCTGTGAACATGTCTAAAAATGTTTCCCTACACAAACACACATGAAAGACCTCCTATCTGCATGAGACGTGGAGAAACACACAGGTAAATGCAATGCATGAAAGCTAAGAGCGCCTCACACAGACACACACACACACACACATCCACATGACATCTTACATACGCATACATGTTAGACTGGGAGACGCCGCAGTGAGTAAAAAGCCTACATGCACGGCAGAAACACACAAACTCACTTAGACACATGCAGAGATCTGTTGTCCTTGTTGTTGTTTTTCTGCTTTGCCTTTCATGTTCAAAGCTTGGTGTGTGATTTCTGCCTCTCCACCGAGGATAGACGGAGAGAGCATAATCTGTGTGACGGGGCGGAGGTGAAGAAAGAGAGAAAGAGGTGGCAGAACGAATGAAAGGCAGGGGAGAATGTATAATTGAGCAACCTTGGCGATCTCGCATCCTCATAACATGATTAGCGCTAACCTGGCATCTAAATATGGAAAAGGAATCTGTTCCTGTAGGTTACCATTGCCACAGGGCTCCATATTTAACATGATAATATTTCATAATATTTGTTGATTGCTTATTCCCTGTAGGTGGATGCAAGCAGGGTGTTTCTGCCGTGGCTCGGGCCTCAATAAACATCTTTAAGTATGAAAATGAAGCCATGTATACTTGAAAAATAAAGAATCTAAAAAAACATGAGAGACGAGGGATGAAAGAAGGGGAAAAAAAATCTCCCTGGAATTGAATATCAGCAGCATGCAGATGAAACCAGTCGGAGTCACCTCAGATTTCAGCCATCAGACTGACCGTCAGCGGCGGCGATGGGTCAGCAGCGCCCATGTGTGTTTGTGTAGCCATAATAAACAGAGTCAGCGGGAAGTCCAGATAATGCCCGGCAGATATTAACAGCAATAGGCTCCAGATTCCTCTCGCTGTCCCCACCAACACACACACACACAGACGCTCGCCGCACCTCTGGCGCCTGGCCAGACGCAGCAGCGATGGGGTAGAGTGACAGAAGCAGCAGTTGGCAGAATATCAGCGAGTGACAGCATGTGCATGAGAGAACATTAGTGTGTGTGTGTGTGTGTGTGTGTGTGTGTGTGTGTGTGTGTGTGTGGACACATGCTAGGGTGTGTGTATGTGTGTGTTGACAGAGACAGCTGGGCTTTAAACAGGAGCAGGCTGTTGGATAAATCAATGAGGCAGTGGGGTGGCCACCACCTCCCCTGTTACTCAGCAGAAAGGACCCCTATTCATGTGCTTCGGACGCATGTCAGGGGGCCAGCGGGTGCGCGCACATGTGCGTGTGTGTATTTCCGTGGACATTGATTTATGAGCTGAGATTACAGTTCAGTAAAGGTAAGGGTTAAAAACAGAGCTTCCCTTAAATTAATTTAAAAGGCTTTGATTCCGACGGAGATTTAGAGACTTCATCCTTTGGGGGTCAAAACATATGAGGTGCCGTCCACACACTCACACACACCTCTGAAATCATGCATATACTATTGTAAATCACTTGCACATAAATTAGACTCTCATTCAAACCCGTGTCAGCTCACACATCGAAAAATACAGCACAACCCCACACACACACGTTTATAACCTCTCAAATACAATACTTTTCTGTGCGAAGGGTTTTAATGGTGCAGTGTGTATATGTGAATCTGTACTAGTTTATATATACAGGACTTTTCCCGTGTGTGTTGATTTAATGTGCATGAGCAAGTGATTATAATGGTGTATGCATGATTTCAGAGGTGTGTGTGGCGGTTTAAATTTTGTCCTCACAGAAATGCATCACCTCACAGCAGTTTGGGCTTTTTAAGGCTGGAGATGTGATTTTAGGACTTTAAGGGTGACATAAAGAAAAATAAAGGATTAAACGTCACTGTTCCATGGGAAGGCTCCACAAAGATAGCAATGCCAAGTCGGTGTGTTTGTTTGTGTGTGTGTGTGTGTATGTGTGTGTATGTGCGTGCGCACTGAGCATTTGCCAGCTCGTGTTTATGGATCCTGCTGCGGCCCACTGCATCGTCCACTTTGTAACAATCACAAAATACTCTTTTATGAAACTCTCTCTTTGTCTGATCAATACTGGCATTGTTTCAGCTTTTGAACTTTTTAGCTTTGATTTATGACTTTTATTTCTTCTGAGGTTTGTAATCGTATCCGTAATCATATTTTTGCATTTGTTGCACAGTATTTTGGGTTCACTTTTTAATTTTAATTTGGAGGAATAAGAACTTAGGTAACACTTTACTTGAAGCCCCCCTGCATAACACATTATAAGTACATTCATAAAGCATTATAATGCCATTATAACATGTGTAGCTGTAGTTATAAACATTCATAGATGATCACAATGCCAGGACCAAACCCTAACCCTAACCCTAACCCTAACCCTAACCTTAATCCTATGCTGTATACTGCTGTATAGTGAGTTATAAAGCATTGTGATCATGTATTAGTGTTTATAACTACTTATAATGTGTTATAAAGAGGGGCTTCAAGTAAAGTGTTACCGTTTTTTTTTTTGTTTTTTTATCATGGGACTCCTGTTAGCATCAGACAGAATGCAGCATTTTAGAGATCCAGCCTCAAAAAGATAAAAGCACAGGCCTGGTTCTTTACATCAGAAAGACTGGAACAGAGGTGTGTAATATTCTCCAAACGTTTGAAGTTAGTTTTTAAATGTCAAATGAAGGTCAGACCTTACATATAGATTTGTACCAGACGTTTCTGAGCAGAAAAGGGGAAGTGGGGTGAACCCGGTGTTGAATCCTAAACCAAGAGCACCTCAGCCTTTCTTTTAACTGTCTGATGCTTAAACTCTGAAGATCTATTTACAAGGCGACGATCGGCTTGAAATGGCAGTTTTGATAACGACCTAAATGCCAGAAACGCTGAAAATGTGTATGCAAACATCTGAGCGCCTCCAAGAAGTCTCTCTCATCACCATATAGACACGTTCAGGATCTGCTGTGTAAAAGGATGTAAAGAAGGATCTGGATGATGGTGCAGGAAATGTGCACCTTGTTGTCACAATATTTCCAGCATTACATGTTTCGTACTGAAAATGTTTCTGAAATCATGCAACCTGGAAGCAGTTTTTCACTTCTGCTGACTGTCAGGGCTGTTGTCGTGTAAACGTGGAGTCGGAATGCAGAGACTGAAAAGCAGAAGCTTCTGCTCCTGGCAGTGTTCGAGGGAAGTTATTTAGTATAAACTGGTGTCATCTGCATAAAGTAAGCAATGTCAAGTCATAATATCCATGACTGATGAAATCTATAGATATACAGGGTAATACTATTGAATTTGATCTCTTTCTTTCTTTCCTTTTTTTTTACTGTGATTAACATTTTTCCTTCATCAGCATCATTAATACATAAATATTAACTTATTAACGTTTCAACAAAGGGTTATCATGTTGATGAGGCAGCTGTGGCTCAGTTGGAAAATCATCTCATATCTCAGTCAGAATATTGGAGGTTTAATCCCTCATACATCGAAGTGTTTGAGCAAAACACCAAACCTCAAATCCCTCCAATTAGATGAACTGAACACCGCGGCAGCTACTTTGGTTTAAGCATAGAAGATTGAAATTAATAGAAAAACACACAGAGTCCATTCATCAATGAGAAACTAGGAGAAAATGCAGAAATGAGAGGGGATATATAATATTTTCATGTACTTTTCAGTAGTCAGTGTTTCTGATTGTTTCTGAATCCTGAAATAACTCATTGAAATGTATTTTATTTATGAAAAAATAAGGAGTAATTTGATTGGAGGAAGCAGCCTGAGTTGTTATAAGGTCCTCTGAAATCAGATGAACTTGGTAAATCTGTGACACAGTTCAGTTGTTGAGCAGCACACAATCATCCACGATGTCAAAAACAGCAATCACTGAGTGTCCAGCACATGTTATTAAGCCAACTTTTCTCTAGAAACTCATATTCTACTGTGAAGTGGAGTAAAATAATTGTGTTTTTTGAAATTGCACGAAAAGAACAAATTGTGCACCAACAGTTAAAAAAAAGCCTTTAGAACCTATTTGACTGTGATGATTGGCTTTGGAACTGAAATGCAGCTAATATTTTAGGAGATTTTTTATTTATTTATTTTTTTTTTTTAATTTTTTTTTATGGACAGGCACGCTATCATCAGTAGCATATTCTGAATTCATACTTGAATGATTTCTTTTGAGGAAGTTCAGTTACATTGATGTTACTTTTATAACTTTTTAATTTCATCAACTTTCTCACCAGAAGGTTTGAGATGAAAGTGACTTTTTGGGATATTTTTGGAAATACCTTGCTCTTCAGTGGTTCCCAGGAATGCTTTGACGAATCAGACACCGAGGCAGTTTGTCTTGGCCCCGTTTACATGGCAACATTTTGCATTTTGGGGGTTTCTGTCAACATGTAAACAGGGGTAACGCTGCTGGAACACTGATGCTGTGCATGTGCACCGCAGCTGAGGTAAATATCTGCACATGCGCAAGTAGAAGCGCACATCTGTTTCATTGCAAAAACAAACAACAGCACCCACAAGTGGCCCAAAATGAACACTAATTTATTTTCAGCTTTTCTGCAATTTCTGTTTAAACTGCCACAGCATTGTGATTGAAAATTAGAAATTTTTCTGAAACCAAACTGCAAAAATGATATTTTGACTTGAAACGCTGACCTGTAACTGGGGCTTTGGAAGCAGTCTGTGGGTAAAGAGATTCGGACCCAGGTGCTTCTGAGTTTGGAGTTATTTTCATGCACATAACATGTTTTGTTATGAATTATATACATTTCATTACCACAAGAATCCTGTCGATTGTGATCAAAGCTTTTTGAGGCTTGGTGGAATAAACGAAGATAAAATGTGATGAAATCATTATGAATGAGAAATAAGTTGAAAGTTTATCTTTCTTATTTGGAAGGAAGCTCGCACTTACTTCCAGCTGAACTGATTGTACATAAATAACCTGTACACTGGAGAATGCGATGTATTACTTTCAGAGGGTTTGGTGCTTACGAAGTCTTGCAGCATAAACCCTTCAGCATCACACTATGTCTATGGAAATTAAAGTATTCTGACACATCCTCAACCGAGCCAGTGCAACCTGTTACAAAAGGAGAGTTCTTAGTCAGCCACCTGTTGCTATGGTTACGGGGACTATCAGATAGGTAGTGTACTGAGAAATAAATTTCCTCTCAACCAGCATGCATTCAGTTTTTTTTCCCTTTTCATATGAGACGCACACAGCTCTGCTTGAGGAGATGATGAAAAGCAAACCCAAGGTGTGGGAGGAGGCTGTGGGGGGAAAAGAGGTGCAGCATGTCACCGAGGAGCAGGTTAGCCACCTTAAACAGGTGCAGCGTGGTTCCAGGTTCATTAAAGATTCATTCATGTTGAAAGACTTGCATCATCCTGATATCAGAACATCTTGTTAGAAACGTGACGCCTCGCCGTATCGTTGTAACATCACTGATTATGAAATTATCATGCAGGGAGTGCTGGTTAGTTCTCTCACCTCACCGATCATATTCCATTTAGAGTCTGGGCTTGTTTAACAGTCTGCATGTTCTCCCTGTGCATTCGTTAGTTTTAACATCACTGCTTTGGTTCCCTCCCAAGTTAAATGGTTTATTGTAGCATTCCTTTGGTTCTGAATAGGAGTGTGTGTGATGGCGTTCTCTCTTTATATGACAGACTGTGACCTGTACACTTTGTACCTGCCTTCACTATTAGGCTGGATAAAGCAGCGTAGATGAAAGAGAGAGTGAGAGAACACTGCTTTAATCGAGGTGTGTTAGAGACTTACAGAGTTCTGCTCCCTGCATTTCCCAAACCCTCTAACACTATTGAGCTTTAGTTTAAATATTCAGGAGTAAACATTAACATTAAACTAAGCTATTTCTCCCAAAGTACTATTAGCATCAGCTTTTACCTGTGATGCACATCTAGCCCGTAATCAGCTTTAGCTTTTACTTGTTAGGACGGTCTGCTACTTAATTCATCTCGGCTGTGTTTCACAAACATCCAGACACTGAAATGCACAGAAAGTTCTGCGTTTTCACTTGAAAATATTGCTTTACAACACAAAAACACGACAATCTTATATCTTTGTGTACACACATAGTCCTATTGGGTGACAGCAGCTCAGTGCACTGCGCTGTATATGTGACACACGTGTGACACACTTGTATACATGATTAGAAATACTATTACTACTAACCTGCCAACTCCCACTACAAAAAGGAGAAATAGGAAACAATGTGCTGAACACAAAACTCAATATGGCAGAAAGGCCCATTAGTACATCTGATTTCTATGCAGATACCCAAACATGCTCATGTTTTTGTTCTCTACACATCTACGAGTATAGAGGGAAAAAAATAGAGATGGCAGTTCTATATGGAGACAGTTGGACACAAACATCAGTTCTCCTTGCAGAAACTACTGAGGAGAATTTTCCATCTGTTGTGGCCAAAGGAAAAAAAAAAAAAAAAATTCTACAATCCCCAAAACATTGTGTGCGATGTTGAGGGTCTTTAAACGAGTGGTCATCCTCAGTCGCTTGGTCTTCCTGTCATTCAGCGCTGCAGCAGACCTCAGCAGGCGCTTCTGATGCCTCTGTCACATGAATGTTATCCTCTTTTCACTCCACTCCCTCCCTCTCTCTCTCTCTCTCTCTTTCTCTCTCTCTCTCTCTCTCTCTGTCGTTCTTTCTCTCTCTCTCTCTTCCATTTGAGCCAACAGTTCTGTAGGATGCTCCGGCTTATCTTTAAGTGTGCCTCTTCCTCTGTTTTGACACCTGCATGCTGTCAAGGACAGGTGAACACAACACAGCCACTGACAGCTTGGCTCAGACACAAAACATGCTTTGATGCTGTGTGATACAGACTTCAAAATGTTTGGCGGACCTTGTACATCAGAGCCATGTGGAGTTTGGGAAGTGGCAGTAATGTTGATAGAGGCAGCCGAGACGTTTCAGCTGGCCCAAGTCACTTTTTTTTCTTTTTTTTTTTTTTTAACAAGTTTCACTGCTTTTTTTAGGGCAGGGATTTTCAGAGTGTAGTAGGGTGAGCCACTAATCCGAGATCCTGACACTTTCTGCTACTCCGATCCTCCAGTTTCCTCAATAATATTAGAAATATCTCAAATCCGTTGGATTTCTAACAATCAATACTTTTGTCAAATAGTGGGATGTTTGGTTTGTTTTCTGTATCCATGAATATCTAGACAAGACTGATTGATGCTTTGGTTGCCATGGCATTATCAATATTGGAGGTTTTTCTCTGTGGAGTCGCATCTTCTGAGGTTCAGTTTTCTCACCAATTTCTTATCTGTGACAGTGAAGCATCAAAGTCAGTCTATTGTATTAGAACTGCTGTTTATCACTTTCCTTTACACTCCAGTAATTCTTCACTGATTTGAGAGGTTATTGTGTCACCTGTTGCTTTGAAAGAACTTTCTTCGTATTCCATTATTTTTTTATGTATTTTTCCACTAATTAATCTCTCAGAGATCTGTTATTGACGGATTCGTATTTACAAGTCTTTTCACCTTCGCTGCCATGTCTCCTCTTGCCATTCACTGTAAAGAACACAATAGTGTTTCATAAAAGCAACTGGAACAAGAAAACCTTGAGCAAAGTAATGACGTTCAACTTTCATGTACTTCGGATTGACCCTGTAATCCCACCACGAGTCGTGAGGATGAACTTGTAGCATGTTGCTAAAAGCAACATGATCTCCTCTAATTTTTTTGATGAGTTTAACCAAAGTGCCTCAAAAGCAGAAGTTAACTCTTAGCTTGAAGTATATGTCGATTTAATTGTTTTGTTAAGAGTTTTGTCAGTTCCTTAAGCCAAGTAAACAACCATTATTGATTTTACCAAAAGTACCACCGAGAGTCCAGATCTTATGAGTGAGCAGGTCTTAGTGGCGATGGCCTTTTTCTGCGGTAGCCTATTCAGTTGGTCACTGAGTTCACTACTCCGAGTTCACTATGCTGGATCTCCAGCTCAACAGATCCTCTTCATTTTGCGTAACATTTTATCAACCTCTGAATAAGAAGCTGAAGCAGTGTCCTGCGGTCTGAGCTTCCACCAGTGGCCCCTCGTGGCCTTGGAAGTTGAGGAGTCTTTAAACTTTTAAGAGTTGTGTCTAAAAGTCCGACGCACATGTTGTACACGCATCCTAACAACTGGCTGGTGGGCTTCAGTAGTGAAGCGGCAGACAGATATCGTCGAGCTAAAAGAGCCATAGGTTTGACGGTCACAGTCGCAGAAACACAGGTGTTGAAGGAATTGTAGGAAGACCGTGGAGACAGATTTTTGATTTTGCCTGGAGGAAGTTCTGACAAACTGTCAGATTTGTCAGGTGGGGAAAGCGGCGCCTGTGTTCAGGCGAGGACAAGAAGTGCTGATGGTGATTTTGAGTTTTTGGTTGGAACACTTTGAGCCAGACCAACATGTCCTCGGTGGAGGAGTCAGGGATTTGAAGCCTCAGCGTTATCTCCAACAGTTGTTTAGTGTGCGACTCCTCAGTGGCACGGATCCTAATGTGCAGGAGATTTGTAAAGTCTCCTGCATGTTGTCGAAGCATGGAGGTTAGGGACTCTGTCTGTAAAGAGGCCATGGCTCCCATTCTCCATGATAACGGGCCAGAGGGCTTGCTCCAGTTATTGGAATATCAAAGTGCTTTAAGCCCTGTGCCAGCATCCTGGAAAAGTGTCCCCAGTTCCAGAGGGGCCGCTCCATTTTCCTGCGTGTCCATTGTTTATTAGTGGACAAGCTTTACATCTTTGCGGGGTCACTGGAGAGGTGCTGGGAATGGGCCCAGCTCGTCTGCATATGTGTCATGGCTAGGACAAAGCATTAGGACTTTGTTCTGCAGTGAGATTGGGAGCTCGGTCCGTGTTCTTGGCAGGAATAAAAGCATGTTTCCAGTTGGTGTTGGCCTCCATCGCCGAGGTCCCTTGCTACAACCCTGTGATCTTCATGGACAGGATTTAAAGGCCAAGCAGGCAGGAGGGGAGGAATGCTTGGATGGGCAGCAAAACCAACGAATGAAGGGGTCAGTCTCCAAAAAAAGACTTAACAAGATAATTACCAAGAGTATTTTTTTAAGAATATGATAGAAAACAGGTCAGAGTGCATATAACTAAATGTGTATTTGTACTGTTTGAAAGTTCCGTATTTTTTTTTATCTCAGCAAAGTGTGCAAGACCATAATTTCTGCTGCAATGCACATGATGTTTGTGGTTGTCTGAAAAGCCCCACGAAAACTCTGCCTTTTTTATTCGAAATATGAGGCAGTCCATCAGGATAACTTAAGATGTCCATTCCACTATTCACCCATAAAAGCTGTCTGCACTTAATGTCAGTTTTTAAGTGCTTTTTCTGTTTGTCGGGTGACATCTGTCAAAAAATAACTGCATCACTCAGTTTCTCTGAGTCAATGAGGGCTTGAATTATTCACACGGCTGAAGCAGATGTTGCTGCAACTGAGAGCATGTCCATCATGAACTGCTTCGGAAAAAGAAAGAAAAAATCTCCTCAACGTTGTACACTCCAAATTTATAATGGCAAGTGTTTGAGTTGAGGCTCCTTTAATGCAATCGGCTGCAATACTTGAAGGAGTTGTTTACATGGCGTGATTGAGTGATGGTTCATCTTTGAGTGTGTGTGTGGACCAGTTTGAATTAAAAAAAAAAAAACCAAAAAAGCCCAGGGGCAAGTTTATACCCCCGTCTTGTCCTTGAAGCGCTGTACTAACTACTCGCACCGCTGAGACGAAGGGAACTCGGCCTTCTTTTTATTTTTTTTTGTCTTTCAAGTAAACCGTAAAACTTTAATAGCACTTCAATAACTGTATAGATCAATTCCGATTCAGGAGAATAGGTTTCTTTATATAAAAAACAAATAGAAATGTGCACTTCAAAAGGAATGTATTAATAGAGATGTACAATTTGATCAGATAGCCAGTGAATATTGCACCACAGTGTGCAATATTCAGTTTTGTTTATATCACTCCAGGCTCCATTGCACTGACTGAGATCAATTTTCAGCTATCTTAATTTTATTCTACACATATCTGCTGCTTTTCTAAGACTGACCTTGATGCTATCCTTAAACCCTTTTAGTTCAGCTTCAACACGTCTTGTACTCATAATGCGAGTACACAGATTTAATATTTAATCCACAATATGGATAACAGAATGCATCCAACTTGACTTTTCGCTGCATCGCATTGATTTATAATCACTTTTTGCACATCAACTGAAAACTCAGCAATAACTCCATCCCTCCATCTTCTATAATAGCTTTATCCAAGTTAGTTTTGGAGAAACTCGAGCTAATCAAAGCTGACAACTGACAATTTAATCTCATGACACTGAATTGAACTGCTCCAAAATAATAAGTTCTACTGTGCTGTTCTTAACTGTTAACAGCTCTCAATATGAACCCAAATGTAATGAAACAATCTGGTATAAAATGTAGTGAAAAGTTAGAAATATAACTTCTTCGATAGCTGCTGCATTATCCATGTTTTTCCAAACTCCCCCTGACAGCGTGGCTTTGAGGTTAGTTTGAGCAGGTAGCTCCTGTTCATGGCAACTTAGGTTTGAAACTCCTGCATTAGAACACACTCACTGTAATTCCCAGAAATCTTAAAGGTGCATTAAGGAGTTTTTCAACTTTAAAAATACTTATTTTCCACCATAAATATGTTACACATTTTTAATGACGTGTACAATGTGCCCTGACATATTTATTACAAGAACCTCTAACAGCGTTAAATTGTCACTTGAAAGTTGCAGTGCCGGTCCGGCACCAGAATTTTTTTTGGGGAGAATTTGAAAGGAATGACGTAATGCGCGCTCCGGCTGGCTTGATTTAGTTAGGTTTCGTTTTGTCCCCCATTACTCCTCCAGATGCTTAGTGAGCAACAACTGAGCAGGAGCTTCCAGAAAGTAAGAAAAGACTGGCTTCTAGCACTGCCACAGCTCCACACAGACTCCACCAGGAAGAAGAAACTTACATTTTACTTGAGCGCTACTAAAAGAGTGAGGAAGGAGCTCCCTCTTCCGTGCACGCGAGCCACTGGCACGAGTGTTTCACTAAGCTGCGTTACGCCCAAGGCCTGCATTTCGCATAAAACGTGCAAACTCCTTAATGCACCTTTAAGAAAAAAAATGTTAATTTAGTGTAGAACAAGTAGTGTACAGGACAAGATTTTTTTAACTGAAAAAAATTAAAATAAATCCAAAGCAACTTAATTTTTTTTATTTGATAAACCAATTAAATGACACCACTGAATTGTTAACATTATCGACAATTAAATTTTCAACAAGATATCAGATCAAATTTGACAATACTCTAGCAACTGACAATTGTTTCTGCTGTTGACTAATCTATCAATTATTTTTTTGATTTGTTGATTGCTCACAATAATTTTCTTTATTTTTAAGCACCTATTCTGGACTCCTGTTCAATCTTGCTGAAATCTTCATACCTGTGAAAGTTACCCTATTGTACACTTACAGCATATGATTTTGAACAAATGCATTAAATAATGACACATAAAACATTTATCTGTAGCACAGTTGATATAAACGATGCACACTCCAGGGTGTGGGTGTTTGAGGTCGTGCATGGCCGTAGCGCTGCCAGGCAATGACAGGGCTTCACAGAGTTTGCATTTAATGAGTCCAGTCAACTCTTCGTCTCGTTTGTTCCATCGTGATTTTCTGCGTTCTTCTTCTTCTTCTTCTTCTGTTTCCTTGCTTGATGTAAACACTTCTTTCAGTACACTGCAGCGACAGATGAGCTCCGAGCGGCTAGAGTGATTTTATAATACAGCAATTTACTACAACACAAGGCCTGTATGTCTGCATTGATACATTTTTGTCGTTGACATTATTGATGACGTTGACTTATCATTACAGCCCATTGCAGTCACATTGAGGGACTTAATCCAACAAAAACTTACAGATAAACTTTACCTTGATATATTTGAAGCTCATTTTGGTGTAACATTAAAGCACGGCCTCATCTCATTTAGTTTTGAACATTATAAGAACATAAACGCCACATACTTCATACAAGTTCCTGCAGTGTGTGTTGGTACATGAAGACTCCCACAGCGAGGAGAAAACACACCAGAGTTTGAGGTGATGCACTTCCAATAACCTCACCCAGACATTAGCCATCAAAGATACGAAACTCCTCCTCCCTGATCACAGCCTTCAATCCCTCCAAAAACCATCTTAAACTCCATTTACAAAAACCATCATCTCCGTTTTAAATGCATGAAAAAAATTTATCTGGTCCCAGATTTTTGGTCCTCACAATTGTGGTGGTCCTCCTGGTTTTTAATCCCCACAAACAAAGGAAAGCGAGAACACACACACCCACAGTCAAAGGAATTGTTGTCATCAAAATGATACATAGACACAAAAACACTGCACATCTCAGGAGGAATGTTTATTTTCAGAAGCTGTCTCTTTCGGTTCCTCTCGCTCTCCTTCAAAGATCCTTGCCTCGCCCGAGCCGAGTGAGTGGCTGCTATGCCACCGCCGAGAGTTTGAAAGTTAAAAGACGGCGTTTATTGTTTCTAAAGGAATATGAGAATACGCAGACGTTTCCTGCCACTGCTGTCTTTTTGAAGTGCGATCTCTGTTTATTTTCCTGCAGGGTTATAGTTTACATTAGAGAATACTCAAATAGGACGCCATTACACTTTTCTATGAAATAACCATCAAACGGGACGCGCTGTACTCTCATGATAATTGCACTGTGCAAGACCCCCTTATCTGTTTTCTAGGGTGCTATTAATGGAGATAAATTGGACATGATAGATATTACAAGGATAAACAGGCTTTAAACAGGTACACTGGCCACAGCAATTGGTTTACTGATCATAATAAAACAGTGTTTTGAAAGCTGAATCTTGAACAAACCCGTAGCGTTCCCGTTGGGAGACACATGGTGCGGATCCTGCTGTAGAGTTTTATTCCAAGAGGAGAGAAATGCTCCATCTGAAAAAAGATGGCACAGACTTCAAGCGACGATTCATTTATCCACACTTTGGGGTTTTTTTTTTTCTTCTTTTTTTTGGCTTTTGTTTATTTTTTTAAATTATATTTTGCTTTCAAAAGTAGTTACATTACCAGCTGGGTACTTGGATTTCTGCTTATTATTGAATTTCCTTTAATTAGACTTAATTCATTATCTTTCAATGACAACTGAAACACTTCAAGTGTCTGTTTACCAACTGCACGTTGAATTAACCGGTAGTAGCCATAAAAATGTTTAAAAAAGGTAACATTTGGCTTTCTTCTTTACCTTACAAGTATGTGAGAGAAGAGAACCTATGGCGGCCATGAAACTTGTGATTCTTTTCCTGAAAGAATGTCCCTCTGGGATTAATTATTTTTGATCTATCGTCAGTCTTTCTTTCTATCTTTTCCTTTTCTCACAAGTGTTTGATAGACTCTGTGGTTGCCATTTAAACTCGTGCAAATGCAAAAAAAAAGAAAAAAAAAAAAAAAAAGGCTAACGTTCTATTACCTTTCCTCATTTATTGTGTGTGGAACCTTTTATCCTGCAGTGACCATGAAACTCCTGTAAATGCAAAAACAAAGTTATTTGATTGTCAGAAACATGTGGAAAAATCTACAGTCTCCATATATATGTAAATACAAAAAAGAAAAAAAAAAAAGGATTTTTTTTCATTTCTTTTCTTACCTACAAAACCTAGTTGCCATATAAACCCACATAAATGCAAATAAAATAAAATAAATAAAAAATCATTGGTTTTCCTCATGTGAGGCAACATGCCCCTGAAACTTATCATTGTCTCTCTTAACACCTTTATATATTTATTATGTTTTATTCTGTTTCATTAAGTTTTATTTGATTGTCAACATTCATCTTTTTAATATCATCTCCTTTAAAGGTATTTTACATCCAGTTTCATCTCACTAATTACTCTCAATATAACGTTCAGTGTCTTTCCACGCTGGTCTTGTCTCTCTGCTTTTGTCTTATCAATCACTTTTTCTCAGTTTGAGTCGCACCAACCTGCCTGAAAGGCACTTAACAAATAAAGTCTGATGGACTGATTGACACGAGGTCATGAAAAGAGACTTCATGAGGTGCAACAGCGTGATGCATTTTCCACCTGCAGTCATCAGTCTGCCGCCTCCGTCAGACGCCGGCGCACAAAACAAATGCACATCAAACCGATAAACGGCTATAAATGGTAACAGAGTCTTCTTTTGTGTCTGGTTTCCTCACCAGCTTCTGTCGAACATCACGGGGAAATCACTTTGAAAAAGCCAAATTGTGGATAGATAGAAAATGTTTGGAGGTTTGTTTTTGTTTTCAACTTTGAACTGAAAAAAGGTTTTAGATGAAGGTTCAGACTGAAACTCTGGCGTCAAGTTCTACTCATGTTTTCCAAAAACATGCCTCTGAGGTGAGCTGGCGATACTTAATTGCATTTACACGTCCTCATTTAGAGATGTATTTACCTCATATTCATATAGGAAATTCAAATATGAGATATAAAATGAACAACAGCACAAAGTGTGCGAGCTGACAGTTGAATTGTGAATTTCAGGAGTCTGTTCCTTTGCTGGCACAAACCTCACCACCACAGGCCACAGTTTTCTACCTGCTGGGTTGATGTTTCCTGCTGCTAAAGTGGCTAAAAATACGGCTGGTTGAACTTCCAGAGTCCCTAAACAAACACAGTTTACATGTTTATTCTCATATATCTTCACAAAGTGTTGTAAAAAATTACAACTACAAATGGTAAACTACACATGTTCATACATGTAAATAAACACGCAAAATGGTAAATTTCTTAATAATTGATAGGTGATGAGTGAGAAATAAGAAATTACAGACCATTGTTTGGGAGATTGAAAAGTACCAGTACTGCTACAATAAGATCCACAATAAAAAAAAATCTTTTTTTTTTTCTTTTTTTTTGTCTTTTTCTCCGTCACTTGTCCAAGAAAACAAAAATATCCACAGCAGGTGACAAATGCTGCAAAGGCTGTTTCCCACAATAAGAACGGTGGAAAAGGTGAAGGAAAAATGACTCCGTCTGAAAGTGATGACAACAACAACAAAAAAGAAAAAATAGATTGTAGCACACAATGGAGACATCAGTGCCACAGGAGGTGGGGGCAGAGTGCCACTTCAGGGTCATTTCAAGATGACAGAATAGCATCAGTGGTCACTGCTGAGGCATTCATGGAAGACATCCATCAACACAGAGAAAACCATACCACTGTTTGGTAGAGGGATACTTTCACCCTCTAAAAATAAGCGCACCTCACGTACAGTCTGTCAATTCATTGTGACAGATTGTGACTGTGCAAAGGTAAAAAAAAAAATAATGAAAACTAATTGCTATTGTCTGATGTTTGTGATCAAGTCTGTTTTGTAATAAAACCTTATAAAACGCATCCATCTGTCTTCTTTGGTGCTTTGGAATCTCTCACATACACACACACTCACACACACACACACACCAACAGGATATTTAATCTCAAATGGATGACCCAGAAAAACACTTTACTCATTTACGAATGGCTGAAAAATTACAGTGAAGCCAAAATTTATGTTGCGTCTTGGGTGTCCATTTACACAACGGTGCTGTGAGCCACTGAACACACAACTTTAAAAGAAAATACTCGAACTACGTCTCCATGGAAATGAGGAAAACAATACGTTTCCAAAGTCCAGCAGATGAACAACATCGACATTTGCCTCCAGAGTGTCAAGACTCCCAGTCTGTATTCTCCAGGACTTGGTGGTTTGATGGCACTCTTCCATTCCACAGTTCTAGCACTGCTCAGCTCAGTGTCGGTTGTTTTACATTTCAATATCGTTCCACCTCTGCGTTTGTGGAGTTGTCATAGAGAGGCGACCCAAAACTTCAGGGACGTCATTTGTTCTGCGACACATTGCGGGACGCTCCAGTTCCAGCCGAATCCACTGGTCAGCCACCAGAAGAAATGTCTCTACCTGGCTGTTGCTCCATGGGGGTTGATTTCAGTGCATGTATCTCTCAACGTGCTCGTTCTTCTTGTGACTGATTTTAAAAATGACTGGGTCGCTCACCTGACTCATCTCGTGACGTCGCGCTCTGGCCAATCAGCAGCCGTTTGTGTCAGCATCACGTTTTGGACTCAACTCAACTCTCTCCAAACCGCAGCAGAGTAGGTACGAGAAAAGTACCTGGCATGTAATCAAAATGGTGAAAAACCAGGACACCAGTCAAGCTCATGGAAAACTTCCAATAGAGTTGACAGTCACTGTAACAACAATCCAACTTGGTCGTCTGTCCATATGAATGTCCATGCACTGTTTAATGTATTGTTAATATTTAATATTGTTCTTTGCACCTACGTGTGTCTGATTTAATCACAAAAACAACCAACAGCACCAACTCGTGGCCTTGCACACTCTTTACCACAGTGTTTCAAATTGAAAAGTTTTGATGACATGTCTTCACTTCAAATGGTCCCTCAAGCTCTCTGCACTTTCCCAAGGCTTTTCTCGATTCCAGAAATTGTCTTTTCATGTTTTTTTATTGATGCGCATATCTAATTCTGACGACTCCAGATGCAGAAAAGTCTCAGGCAATGCTTGATCCCTGGCACCCCACAAAAGGGGGACTTGGACCTGAAAATCCCTGTTCTAGATTATTCATTTACTGAACCACTTTATCTAGTCCAGAGTCATGGAAGCTGGAAGCGATTCCAGCCGCCTGTGGGTGAAGCCAGTCCTCACCCTAGTGTTAGTGTTTAAAATGAAAACAACCTCATCCAAAAACTTTGTATTAGCACCTCTGCTGAGATAAGATGGACCCTCATTTGCTGAGATGGCATCGCAAAGCTTTAATTATTGTTTTTGAGTTTCAAAGCACTTCTTTCCGCGTGTGTGTCACGAGGTGTGCAGACTTGAATTATCTGCAGACAACGATGCATACATCATAGGTTAATTGAGCTAGAACTGCCTAATGTGTTTGTGTGTTATTGTTGTGGCCTTGGTTATTACGCTGTTTTATCTCTCCGCCGCTGTATAATTGCTGTGAGTAAATTTAAAACGGGACTAGATAGACTATCGAAGTCTGACTCATTTGTAATCATCTGTAAAGCAAAAACAAAAACAGGCCACCATGAGTAAATAAACATGCATCCCAGTAGTGTTTGGTCGTGTTCGCTACAGACACACAAAGAGGCATGTAGCAGGGGAAATGTGTTGGTCTCAACTCATATAACAAGCTAAACATTCATCAACCACACCATCATGAAGCAGTTAAGTAAAACAATGATTAGCGTTGATGAAAAGACTCTCCCAGCCACCAGGCTTTGTCTGAAGCCTTTGATGTCGCCAAACTCCGGCTTCGCTGTGCAATCAGCGAGCGACACCACAAACGAGCCACTATCTCCACTCGGAGCACAAACAGCTTCACAGGAACACACACACACACACACGCACACACACATGCGGACGGACAGATTGAAAACAGTCTGCATGCACACAGCCATGTTGTATTAGTCTCTGGAATGGAAGTCATAGGCATTATTGTGAGACAAAGCGGAGGGAGAGTCGGAGGGGATGAGAGCCGGCACATCAAAGCCAGCTCGGCTGATAGCGATCGTAGCTCGTGGCTGCATGAAAATGTGCAACACATCACTCTGAGCAAGCCTGCGTGACATTGCTATTGTGTGTGTGTGTGTGTGTGTGTGTGTGTGTGTGTGTGTGTGTGTGTGTGTGTGTGTGTGTGTGTGTGTGTGTGTGTGCGTGCGTGCGTGTTCAGGATTGCCATCCTGCAGTTCCTCCATCGCCCATATATCCATTTCACAGTCCTGTACATCTTATGAAGGACCCTGTCAATGCTTGTGTGTGTGTGTGTGTGTGTGTGTGTGTGTGTGTGTGTGTGTGTGCATTGTGTGTGATATTTCTAATGATTTCCCATGGTGAGCAGGCCCGGGGCAGATGTGAGGCACCAGATGTTTTTCTTTATATCTTTATCCTTCTGCTACACATATTCAAAGTGAACACAGGCCCACGTGTATTGACAGAAAAACTTCATACATCTGATATCAGATGAGTCTCCAAACTGTTGAAACGTGTATTTTGTTGCTGTGTGACCGTGGTTAGAATATCACCATTCACTTCCTATGCTTTTTACTATTTGCAAAGTAGAATGATAATCAAAAAAATAAATAAGTGAATCTGTATTTAAGTTTTACACATTTCCCTAACTTTGTGAGTTTTTATGGATTTAGTGTGAGTAACTGTTGCAAGACCTGCTGCTTCTATATTAACACATTAATAATTAATACACTCAGCAACACCTGTATTTACTTGGAGAGAGTTTCTTCACAAAATGGGTCCAGAGGCAACACTGAGTGATGGATATGTTAATACACACACACACACACGCACACGCACAGTCACACACACACAGACCCATTAACCTCGGGGACCTTTGGGGTTAATAGAAGGAAGCAGCAGTCAGTCGGAGTCATTGTCAGTAAGAAGCTTTGAATGGTGGGAAAGAGTAAAGAATTCAATATAAAATTAATAAAATCTCCTTTTTTTTAACTTCTTCTGTTATGCTCAAAGCAGCTGTTGGTGGAATGAAGCTGTGTTGTGGCAGCACACGGGGACAAGAACTTTAAAACGCACTTTGTGTCGAGCCAGTCAAACAAGAAGTGGAGCTGTTCCATCACATCTTAATGTGAGCATGGGCCGCTGCGGTGAAGAGGTGAAATGGTCTGTTGACATTTGTCTTACAGGACGTGTCAGTGTCAGTATGCTCATCCAGTCACACACCTCTGGGGGGGGGGGTTCAGTGAGATGCTGAATGAAATCCCCTCAGGAGGACAGGAGGGGTTGAGACGCAGACAGACTCCATCAATCAGCAGAAAGTCTTTCATAGTGCTGAAGAGGGTCGGACTCGGCGGCTGACTCACGCGTGATGGCTCCCAGGTAAACAGACTTGGAGGTGATGAGACACAGCCGGTAACACTTCACGAGTGGCAAGAGTTACTGAGACAACCACAACGCCAAGGTATCACATAAATCTGAACAGGCAGACACCAGAACCAGCTCACTCCAGAACCCCAAACCTGAATCAGGCTGGATTCGCCTCCCGGAGGGGAGCTCCCTTCACCGAGCTGATCCGTTGGTAGACACCCCCACCCCAATCTGGCTAACACCTAAATATCCATTAAATATCCATTTTTTAAAGTTTTTACTGGATTTTTTTTTTCTTTTGTGAGCAACTACTTTTATTTTGAAGGAGTTTCTTTGTCTTTCATTTTGAAAGGCATGAATTGCGAACAACTAAACTTTTCTTTAAAAGCTTTTAAATGTTGATTTTAGTGGCAACCGTACATGATGTCACCCATTTGTTTCTTGTGTCATAAAATGAAGCCAGCAAGGAGGCTGCCATGATGGAATTTTGGAGCCAGAGTGGACCAAAAAGACAGCGAGGGGGCGGGCCCTGAGAGCAACAAGGGGCGGGGCTGACTGAGAACCTCGGACTCTGGTGTTGTGTGTTAATGTGATGGTCTGCTGTAAACTGGTTCCATAGTGTTTGCATATTATTCACTTGGCAGTAATAACGAGGACCAGGGTTGTCCACGGACTGAGCCTCCATCAGAAGGACAGGTCCCCAGGCAACACTGGGAGATTCCGCCGGCCATACCATGCCCGGCAATTCGAGCACAGTGTGTTGGCTGTCTTCAGAGATTCACAGGCTTGAGGGTTCATGGAGAGAAGCGCCTGCTGGGCCGCTGCAAGCGGTGTTTTCTCCCCGCTAACGGTGCTTTTCCCCCGGCCACTCACAGTTTTCTCCCCAGTTGCTCGCCTTGCTTCTCCCCACTGGCAGTGTTCTCCCCCCCCCGGCTGCCAGGAACGGCCAGCGGTGGAGTTCCCACCCCCCCCGGGCTTCTCTCTGCGACCCCTCAAGCCTATGGATTTCCGAACCGAGCCATGACACGGCGGCTCGGCTGTGGTTAGTAAGCAAAGCCCCGATCCTGAGGCTGTATAAAGGAGGAACATAGTAACCTGGCTCCAAGATGAAGTAGCACCCGATGACAGCCAGGAAAACCAAACAAACTTCACGTTCAACACCTGAGAAAAAATGACCAAGTAACACATCATATTTACTGTTAATACTATATATATGTACGTATATATAGTATCCAGCACAGGGAGAACTTTATACATTTTGTCTGTTGCGTCCACACACACACACACACACACACACACACACACAAATGTGGCTGAGTGAAAAAGTGCATGTTTGTTTGCTGGATGTGGGACCGACCCTTTCTGAATCAACCTTTGAAATCACAAACATCACAATTCAAACTGTGTGAGACCATTTCAAGATACCAATAGCACAACAACAATGGCAGCGTCAGCAGCAACAGTAGTTATTTGCATTGTGATGCACATGTGTACACAGAAAAACAGTGTTAGTTTGCTTTTTTTTTCTTTGCTCATCTGCGAAGGCAAATTTTGTTGATTTTTTATCATTGGAATTTAAGTTCCACAATGTGTCTCAGCTTTCAGGGTGTTTTTTTCCTAACTGAAGAGAGGATGTTAAGTGTAGAATTGTTAATTTTCTTATAGTTACATGTGTTTGTCACATCCAGTGACCTTCAGTGATTGGCACACCACATCCACACGCACTTTTGTTGATTCCCACTTTTGTGATAACAATTCCAAATGTTATTTTCAAGGTAGGTGCCTTTCACGGGCTCTCACAGTAACCTTACATTAAACAGCTCATAAATACAGCAAGCACACAGAATGCATAAAACAGGATACATTCAAGAGAATGGATACAATGAAAAGAGTCTGGTTTAAATCTTGTAAAGTAGAAGCTTGTTAAACTAGACAGGGATGTTTTAAGATGTGATTTGAAAGCGTGTAGAGATTTTACACTCCTGATGTCCTCAGGAAGTTTGTTCCAGAGGCGGATAAACGGTCTGTCCCATGGAGGACTGACAGGCAGGAGGATATTTAACTTTAGATATCAAGCTGGACATAACAAGACTCAACTGGATAAAGAAAGGGATTTTTCCAGAGGAGGGACCAAGTCACTGATTTTCAAGTCACAAGTGAGTCCCAAGTCCTGAGTCAAGCCTCAAGTACTACACTTAAAGTTTCGTGTCCTTTCAATTCATTTTAACAACGAAGTAATGAGAAATTGAATTTACACAGTCTAGGTATGCTTTTAAAATCTAAAATCGTCTAAAGAAATTTGAGAAAAAATGCCATTGAACTGTAGTTTCTGCTCTGGAATTTACCTCAGTTCAGTGTGTGTGTGCGAGTGTGAGTGACAGACGGGGTGAAGCATAACACGTTCATGAGCATAACACTGACACACATATTTTGGAATATATTAACTGGAATGAAACTTCATCCATCCAGGGAGGTATCTTTGAGCATAAACACAGTTGTGCTGCCACCATCTTGGATCAGTGACACACGGAGCGCACTGCACGGCGACACATGCCAGTGGCAATTAAATATTTTTATATTTTTTCTGTGATATATTTGACAATTTGGATTCGTAAAATCCACATTTTCCTTAAAGGTGCTGTAGGCAGGATTTGGCATCCCTGCCATGGCAATTTGACCCATCTAAGATGGCAATTTGAAACCCAGCACAGGCAATCCTGTCCTGTTTTCTCTCGCATCACGCCCTTACGCAAGTTAAGCCCCTCCCACAAGAACGTGTGACGAATGCCCCTCGACCAATCACAGTTAGAGCCTCAGGGGCTCTTCTGATTGGTCAAAGATACCTGGAGCTGTCGAGATTCCTTTTCAGCTCAGAACAGAGACAGATGGAAACGCTGCGCCCTCGCGGTAGTGCAATTATGCTACACTCCTAAAGGATTATCAATGGATACTCAAACATTTAATCCAAAGAAAACAGAAAAATTAGCATTGACTAGCAAAATCCTGCCTACAGCACCTTCAATTGTGCTTTTCAACAACATATTGTAAATTGGTTTTATTCATGTTGCAACAAGGATTTTGTTATTTTGTTATTTTCACTGTGATACATTTGACTGTTTTTGGACTATTTCATACTGGAATATATATATATATATATATATATATATATATATATATATATATATATATATATATACATATATATACACACACACATATGTGTGTGTGTGTGTGTGTGTGTGTGTGTGTGTGTGTGTGTGTGTGTGTGTGTGTGTATACAATCCCTGAAAAAATGTCAAATCAATTAATAATGAATGAATAACCATGTTGAATCAGTAAACCAGTACATGAGTACGCCAATAATACTGATAATGTTGTGGCTTATAGTCAAGGGATTGCTGAATGCAGGCATTCATTTTTTTCCCCTTTAGTTCATCAAAATTTGGAGGAGAGACATGACAGATTTATGTTTTTGTTTTTTTGTTTTTATAGAGACTTGATTTGGACTTGCAGCAAAAGACTTATGGACATCTCTGTGGCTTCCAGTAGCACTCAGACTCCACCTCACCTTACATATGAATATGACCTGAACAGACCCGCTTGAGCTTCTCAGACAATCACAGCGCAATAAATGGATATCCTTTTCCACTGTTTTAACTCACACATACATGCATTCTTCTCTTACATACATATATTTTCTTTTTGTTCATATATGTCTTCTTATTTAGGGGAATGTATGCATGTGAGGGGAAAAAGTATGTGTATGCATGAAAATGAAAATACATTTGTGTGCAAGGAAAATACATGTGAGAGAAAACATATGAAAATATGTGAGAGGGGAATATATGTGTGTGTGAAAGAGCCAGATTGAATTATGTCTTGTATGGCCCCTCATAGTATACAGTTAACTCTTTATTTTTTTTTTTTTAAATTGCATCATGTTGATATGTTTGCAAAATTTGTTTACAGAATTAGTTTGAATGTAAAAGTACACATAAATCGAAATCTAATGAGATCTACCTGAAAATTACAGAACAAAACATGAACTTGTTAGTTTGGGTCAAAAACCTTTATACATTAACCTTTATATTTAGTTACACATAATTATTGTCATTTTACATAAATTTAACTGTAATTTAAGAGAGCAAAAACGGTGATTATAACTACTGTATAATACATTAATTTTTCCATTAAAAATGAGAAATAAACATCGTTAGTCATTATTGGCATAATACTTAAAAAGCAGGTTGTTAATTTACAGACAATATATTTAATTTTACAGTTTTGCAAACTATTTTTTTAAAAAGCAAAAAAAGTTTTCAAAAAAGTCGGTATTAACTGTAAAATTAGGATTTTTTTCAGTGTATTGAAAATGTTGAGAGCTCAAGTTCATGAACTCCATGAAGCACAGTGGGTAAAAAAAAAAAAAAAAAGTTCTATAGCTGCTAAAATTGTATCCTCGATAAGACGTCAAAGGTTTGAGAAATAAATGTGAATAAATGAGTCAATGTCCACAAAAGCAAGTTAAACCAGGATACATGTTTGAGTGTAGACTGTGTGCAGTTGTGTGTGTTGTATGTTGACTTTATTGAATAAACTCAGTCTGTCACAATGAATTCTCTGGAATACAGACCATTATGAAAAAAATACTATGGCTGAGTTTAACTGGACAAAAAATGGCCAAAATCTGATTCTTACATGCAAGGAGTTCCAGATCAGGCAGGAGTGAGGTTGATGTGAGAAATAACTAAGTCAATCCTCTGTCTGCAGAAGGCATGGATATGTGGAATTGCTCGATATGAGGAAACAAATTTTTGACATTTTTTGAAGCGAAGACCAGTTTTGAGGTTATGGGTTGAGGTTGAGAAGTGGTAGTTATGGCTGAGTTTTGGAAAGGAACGTCAGTCAATGTCATCTTCCTGCTCGGCAAGAAAATAAGATGTTTGAATGTGAATGAATGGATGCACATATATTCATCTCTGCTGTCTGTTTACACACACATCATCAATCATTGCATTTCTCAGTGAAAACACTTTTTTCGGGGGGTATGTTTCTTTTACCTCTCCTGGAGTTCCATTAATCATGCTGTTAGTTACAGAGATAATCTACATAGCGGCTGGTTTATGACAGTAACTGAAAAAGACTGTTAAAAAGCCTGCTCACACAGATAGACTCACTGGAAGTGATGTCATTTCCAAGTTTATTTTTGTTTGATTTTGTCAAAGTTCATCCATTGGATTTAGTCCTGGGACACCATAAGCTTAAAATCAAACAAGGTAACTTAGATTTGGGCATGTTTTAGCAGAAAATTATCCAACATACTTACTGTAATAAATAAAGCGTCAACAAAAAAGGAAAGACAAAGAAAGTTGAGAAAAACAAAAATTGTAGGATGTAAAAAGAGTCTAACAAAAAAAAGTCTGCAAAAGAAAGTCAAGGGGAAGCAGCTGGGTACATGTTTCTCACCAGATTAACAGTGGTATCTCTGCTGACGACAAACATTCATCTGTTTAAAGTCCTCTCGGTGTTTTGTGTGATCTGGAATAAACCTGGTATTATTTATTCATGAAAGCTAACTTACTTAATGAATAAGCATTCATTATTTTGACCTTGTGTCAGATGCGATCTTCATTACGCAGAATCAGCTTCCACGTGCATTTCCTTTATTTCTATCTTCATTTCTTTCGATACACACAAGCCCTTAGTAGTTACAGTTACTTCTTAGTCTTTCCTGATAATTGTCCTCATGAAATGCGCTAATATCTGCTTCATGTCTTTGCAGCCACATGTCACTGTTAAACACACAAATGCCATAGAAGAGTCTGACCTGCACCACTGAAAACAGGCTTTATTTCATCTCCATTTCCTCCTCAGAGTTTATCTTCACCGCTTCTTTGATTCAAACTGCAGCCACATGAAAACGGCTACTCCTCATCCTCAGCAGTCATTCAGTCCTGATTCTGTGCCAGTGGTGCGACTATTGAACCAGAACTGCAGGAGTTTACCTGAATGTGAGACATACTACCCAGAATGCATCACGCTCAGGCTGCAGCAGCAGGCTTGATCTCCCGTTTCTGTGCGTTTCAAACACTGTCATGCGCCACGGCCTTCAGACTCCCATGCACCCTTTAAGTTGGTATATTCAGTAGGGGGCCGTGTGGTGAAATATGAAAGATCAGTGGTGGAGTCAGTTTTAGTTTTTTCCAATTATTTTTTTTCTGTCCGGTTTTGATCTGATCACGTTATTTATGACGGGGCTGTGCGAGATCTGTTTGACGTCTGTTCACGACCGCATAAACACACACACAAAAAACAAGTCCCTGCTCGTGTCTTCCTGATCAAACTATGCACCAACTTTCTTAGATGTTGCAGTTTCAAAAATATAAAAAAAGAATGACTGCAAGCCTAATAATTTTTTTAATTTCTGACATTGGCGGACTTCCGGTTAAAGCTTATTGTGCGATTCTGTGCGTATCACAAACCGCAAACGTTACAGTGCAAAGCATTATGGGATTGATCCACTGAAATGAATCTGGTCACATCATGGTTCATATAAACTGGGACAATATTCTAACGACTTTATACAGTGTTCATGGAAACAGACCAATCTCACCCTCTCATCAGAAAGAATTCAGTGTGATTCACAAAAAAGTGACCCTGGAGACTCAGCTGGTGCCTTCTGTGGTTCCTTTGCTTGTCTCACATGAGCTGTACTGCTCAACACTGCAACACACTGTCCAATTGTGTTACTATGTTTGATATACAGGTAGTAATTTACAATCTTTAGGCAGAAGACATGGAACTTACCTTCTCTGCCGTTTTATCTGTTTGGTTCATGAGGTGCTGCACGCAGTCTCAGCTGACCCTGGGCGGTGTCAGGTGATCAACAGACACCAAACATCCTCAAAAACTAGAGAGAACATGCAACCCCTGGTCAAATCCAGACCTGGAACAGGGACATCGTGTTGACCACAGCTCCCCCTCGACGCCCTGCAGCTGCACTACGGGTCAAAACGGGTGAAAGTTGGCATCTTAAGTATTGATCTCGCCTCAGAAATGTTGAAATATTTACTAAATCCAACTATGATAAAAGTTTGTTATTGAAAGTTGAACAAGCAGTGTGAGTAAATTCTTGTGGTTATAGACTCCAAGATTAAAGAGAAAACTAAAAAGATGTGGGAGTGAAAAAAAAATAAGCATGTTTTGGCCGAGAGTAGAAAGAGCCGAACTACTCAGAAACAAAAAGATAGCTCCTTTGTACTCAGCCCGCTGAATGAAGGATTTCTTTTTATTTCTTTCTTTTCTTTCCTTTTTTTTTTTTTTTTTTTTTCTTGAACAGCTGTTGCTATTTCATGAAGTTCAGGGACTCTTACTTTGAGATAAGAGAAAGGTAAAGGAGTGGAGAGCAGAGGATCAGAGTGGAGTAACAAGAGCTTTTAAGAGTGAGTCCATGGCTGCCGAGCAGGAGGAGAGGTGACTGGTGAAAAAAAAAACAGAGAAAATGTCGCAGAGGATAAAGAAACCGAGATTAAAAAAAGTGGTTTGCTTTCACAGTGACACTCCCTGCTATGCTTTATTTATAAAAAAAAAAAAAAAAAGAGGGAATACGAGGAAGGAATGGACGTGTGAACACATCGTGTCATATACTGCTAATCTGTTGTTCCATATAGAAGAACCGCTCAAGCTGAGAAAGACGGCAATCAAGAAAACATGATTTATTTGAAGGAAAGTCTGCAGATTCAATGTCGTTCCCTCCTGTTAAACAGCCTAAATCCTGTTCATTCACACACAGGCAGAGCCAGGTCGGACATTTTTTTTTTTTTTATTGAGTGGCCAACCGTGATAATAAGATAGAGGTTTTAAACGTGGAAAATGTTTCAAAAGCACAGCAGCAGTGAGCCAAAGTGACAAAACTGAGGGGGGGGAGGTTCAAAAAGATAGAGAGCAACATGGGTGAGAAAAATCATGTTTTAAAGGAAAGCAGCAGCAATAACAAGTCGACACGAAGGGAGAGAAAGCAGGGGGTGGAAGGAACCAGCAGTCTCTGCAGCAAATGACCACAAACTGTCTTTGAAAATATGAAATGGACAAAAAAAAGAGAGAGAGAGATCCGTACTCAAGAGCGAGCCACAGTGTTCATTCAGACTGTGTTTACACGTGTACTATGGCTCCTGTAGTCCCGGCCACAGCAGGGAAATAATAAGTAAAACACATCCCGCTTTAATCTGGCCTTTGCTTTGCTTTTTTCCCCCTTCCTTTTTTCCTTCCTTCTTTTTTTTTTTTTTCATTATTCCTGCCATCACAGAGAACAGACTTCCTTCATTGTTGCGGCCTTGACACCGGTCACATCAATATTTGGTTTAAGTTGGATGAAAGCTGTGTTCGTCCTTTATTCAGAATGCTTCGCAGTTTCTCTGGAGCAAGTGGACCAAAGAGCAGGTCTCACATTAGGCCTTAAAAAGTTATTTCTGCTTTTTTAATTAACCCCCTTATGACTCACACGCCCGAATTTATTTTGATGTGATGGCTTAAAAAAAAAAGAAAAGAAGTCCGCCTCTCCAACTTTCAACTCCTGACTGTAATTCAGTCTGACCGTGTTTCTGACACTACTGAGAAGATTGTGCTACAAATGGGTGACACACTCTTTGATTGGATGCTTATATATGATTAATATGTGGGGATATCTCTCTATCGCTCTACTTTCTGGTTGCTTTTGAATTATTTTAGATATAACTAAGCTGTGACTGTGAGAGATATAGATGTTAAATCCTGTCAGCAGCTGCAGGATAACCATACGGCTCAGTGACACACACTTTTCTCTTACTTTCACCCCTTTCCTGAACACACACCTGTCATATGGTATCACCCGTGGCACATTAGCTTTAGCTGTCAGCACCGTCTGGGTCAGTTTAATCAAGTATGCCTATATGTTCAGCTGGAGATATATCAGTCGGAGGAAGATGATCTAAGATCTGGATGTAAGCGATTTGTAAATAAAACAGATTTATAGACTCTCAACAAGGAACAACAAAGCAGCGGAAACTAACCACCAGCTGTGGGTTATTCAAAGCTGTCAATGCATCACAGCCACGGTGAACTCGAGCTAATGCTAAGATTGGTCCCATATCTCACCTGCAGTAAACATGAGTTCACTGAAATAGTAACATTTTTCTAAAGTGCAAATGGTATTCAGTCAACTGTGAGAAACACAGTAACATTATTACTAATTCAATAGTAATCTGTATTGTATTCTATAATGTAGTGCAGTTACTGTCATGTGTTTCTTTGCCACTCAATATTCACAGACTGTTGCATGAATTCACAGCAGAGAGATGAGCGCTGCTCTCATGTGTTATTACACTTCCTTCACTGTTTTAAGGTATAGAAGACATCTCCATGAGATAGTTGTGGTATATTTAGCACAGAAATGATTGAGAGGGACGTCTTCAAATCTGCCATTATTGCAAAACCAGGCTGCACTGAAGAGAACCAAACATGAGTTTTACTGCAAGCTGAAGGCTGTTTGAGGAACACTGCATGAGGTCGGAGTTCCATGTCCAAGGACATTTAAGAGCTGTCAACACAATGCTTTTATGTGAAGATGGAAAGCTTTCAGAGCATTTTGGCCGTGTGTTTACACGACAGCAGTGATCGGAGGCACTGAAAACACAACTTTTTGAAAACAGCTCCCTAGACAGAACATTTCAAAAACACAAAAACAATCAGCTGTGCCAACTCCTGTCAGCCGTTTTACATGTAAACGGACATCTTTTTCTTGTCTTGTCATGTTATTTGTGAGCTCTGCGTTAAAGAATACTACTTGCTGCACTGGATGTAGGAAGCGCCATGGTGGTGACGGGGTTAAAACAAGTGTTCCACAGTCAGAAGATCCACCAGGAGAGATTGCATTATTCCCTGGTACCTGCGTTGGTTTGGTCCAGACATCCTTGTGAGGCTGGCTGACTCTAAATTGGCTCTGGGTGTTTTCTCTCTGATGTATTGCTGACCTGTAAAGCGACAGTGTGAGATGAGCTTCAGCTCCAGGGACCTTCAGCGGGATAAATCAGATCTAGAAGATTTGTGTTTGATTCGTTTTTAACAAACCAAACCTCTATTTTCTCCTCTTCTCCCTCATGAAGGGAAGTATCCTCAAAAGAAAGCCACTTGTATCGTTCTCGTTTTCAGTCGAGCGCCGACACAGTGTTTGAAGATGGCCTGACTTTCGTCCTTCTAAAAGTCACTCAAGATGTTTTTCTAAAGTCTGGTACCGTACGGGCATTTTCACCGGACTGAGTTAATGAAAGCAGGAATCATTAGACTGAAAGTGGAAACCATGACATTTAGCTCCCGATCAGAGTCGATGCTTTCGCTCGCCGACACGTTGGAGTAACGACACATGCAGAGTTCAACATGTGAAGTCCGTGTGGAGAAAGGCGGCATTTAACATCGGTGAGAGAAGCTAATTGGATGGAGAGAGACTGTAAATGTGGCTGGAATACAACTGTAAATGCAACTATTAAACTTCAAGGTGACGGCATGTGGATGTGCATCTCTGAGTGTGTAGGTGCAGCAACAACCTGGTGAAATGACGGAGAGAGGTGAGAAAGTGGAGCTGTGAGATTATTTTTACACTCTCAAATTAATTGGTGTCTTTGCTTTTAATTGAAACTACATGCGTACTCTCACTGGTGCCGCGCTTTGTATAATCTGGAGGTGAGAGAAGCGGTGGATGTTTGAACTGGAAGCAATAAAAGCAAACTAAACACCTTGTGAGAGTTATTTCCAGCATTGCATAATGGAGTGCAGATGCAGGAATAGTCTACAAATGATTAAATAAACTCTAACTTACAACATTTTCTGTGACATTTACTTCCACCCTTGTGTTAAAACATCCAAGAAATGTAAACAAAGCTGTGTTATAACTGTGAGATATAAGTTGAGCTGTCAGTATCAGCCAGCCTTCGTTATCTGGACGAAGAAGCTCTAAAATTTGCACCTCCTGTGAAAATGCATCATTTTTGCTTTTTCTTCTTCAGAAATGACCTGCATTTATATCGCAACATTTCGAAAGGGAAGTCTGCTTTACACAGCAACAACTAAAACACTGACGACAATACACTATAAACCCCAGACATGGTCATTTGTATGGACATATTCATGTAAATAAATGCAATTACAGCTTTTCCTTTTCACTGGAAAATGTTGAAAAATGTCCATGATATGAAGCATTTTAAGTGTATGATTTTATTTTGAAGTATCAATGCAAAAATGCTGGAATGAAAAACACATGCTAATGCTAATAATGCCATGAAGTGCCTTTGCGTCAGTGAAGAGGATTTGTGTAAAAATAGTGATGGTGAGACATCTGTCTGTTATATTTAGAGACGACTTAGAAAATGGTCGAGGTGTGAAACATGTTTTAATTCTTATACTAATTTTTATTGCTAAAATATTGCTATACCTTTAAATTAACCTTCAGATTTAGACTTGAAGGATTTCTTTGTTGTGGTTCAGAGTATACTTCATAAAAATGCCAATATTTTTGTGAAGCCAAACAATTTAGAATGAAAATTGCTCCTATAGCTGCTGCATTCTGCGTGTTTTAATAAACTCATCTTGAGAATAATGCTAGTCAGCATCAACGGCGTCACAGCTCTTGTCTCCGTCTTGGGTTGTGTCTGCTGATCTCTAAGAAATTTGTTTGAAAAATAATGTTTGTTTCCTTTGAAATTTTTGGAATTCACTTGGTGATTTTGCAGTCCAGTTTTTGGGCTGCGGACCTTATGTTTGACACGTGATAGCGAGAGACAGCAGCTCTGCAACTCCAAACTGCTTTCATGTAAAACTCCTAGAAATGAGTAAAGACTTGACTGAAACTTAAGAAATTGTAACCAACTAACGCCTCCAATGTAATCAGTTGTTTGCACGTCACAAAAAGTCTCTTCACTCCAGCATTTTTCAATTAGGATGTGTTTTTCCTGACACGGTCATGAGCTGAACAGGCAACATGTTCGTAGCCCAGAAATGTCCATTAAACTGCTACTTTTACAGTTCTTTTTAACTTTTTTATTTTCTTCTCTACACCAACTCTTGGGAGAAAAAAATGTTTCTGCCAGTGAGTTGCTGATTTTCACAGTTTCTAACTTCACACTGGGAAATTGTGACTTTAGAGCCTTCACAGAAAGCTTTTTTTTTTTTTTCCCAGAGTGCTGTGGCTGGAAATGATGTTGATGTGGGCGATGAAAGTGAACCAAAACAGTGGAGTTGTGGGCCGTAAATCCAAAATATGTCTGTGTTCTGCCTGACGTGCCAAATCAAGGCAGTATTTCAGCGCTGGTAATAAGATGAGCTTTTTTTTTTTTTTTCCTCTCTTTTTTTCCTCCGTGTGTGATGCATCATCAAGATATTACTTTGAAAAGAAAACTGCAGCTGCATTTTACCTTCTGCTGAACTTCTGCAGACGTTTAGGAGTGTGGACTGATCTTTTCTCTCTTTGTAACTTTTACTGACTCGATAAAAATATAAACCCTGACCCTGACTTCACATAAGTTCCACTGGTGTTTTAAGCCCATTTCCCATATTACTGTTTTAACGTGAAATTTTTTCCAAATTTTAAATAAATGAATCGCATTCATCAATCATAGTTTAAGGAAATCTATAAGGTGAACGGTGAATAAAGTCCATATAACTCTTAAGTATTTGGATTTAATAAAGTGTGTTTGATTTAAAACTTGAACACTCATAACATAATTATTGATACTATTACAGAGACACTACTATCAGGTAAAGCTCAAAGTACACTTCTCTACAAAACCACTTCTGGTAATTGGATCATAGAAAACTTCATACTGATGATTCAACATTATGAAGAAAACAAAATTTACTTCTGTTGCAGGTGTTATTTTGTTTCATCCTGATATAAGACTTGAAATATAGTGTCTGACGTGACTCTGTGTCGGTATCAGTTCCCTCCACTTTAACACTTCCACTGATCCACAGGTAGGAAATATGATAAAAAAAATATATATATATATTAAAAAAAAAGTACTGAGACAGATGGGGGATGATGTGATATTAAGTTTTACACATAGTCCTGAAAATATGGATTAAATATAATGTCAACACTGGTTTTTTTTTTGGTTCTTCCAAACAGTGACCCCTCTCGTTGCCCCACGCCCGCGGTGCGTCCAGGGTCCGTGCGTGTGATGCATCTGTCCACGTTGGCGTGTCGCTGTGTCTGGCACGGCGTTGCAGTCACAGCTGCAGGTAATTGGGTCATCAGCGCTAATGTCTATTAATTACTTCTGCAATGAAGCTGGCGCGCGGCTCCCCGCTGGTGCCGTCATGCTCTGGCAGAACATTCCCTGGACTGCGACACGGTCCACCGTCCGCGCACCGCTTCCTCTCTCCAGGTGCCTATACTCTATACCGCATGCATGCAAATTGCGACGGCCATCTGTCAGCTTGTCATTTGAAATGCGTCCTGGCCGGAGGCCTCGGTGTTTGTTCCTCCGTCTAACATTGGTGACTGGAAAACAGCACATTACCTGCTTTGTAAGCTCCATTTCAGCAGTTTGTGATCTGGTCCCTCAAACTTTTCCATCAGGAAATACGGTCCCCCCTGAGTGGACGCCGTATATGTCCATGTTTCTGTTTCCCAGTTAATTCTACTCAAGTGAATTTTGTGAATAAGTGGCTAACCGACTTCAGTCTATTGGGAGTGCTGCATTATCATGCCAAGCATGCCTCCTTTATACAGCACCAGTCTGTTTGTAGTCACTCTCTCGGGAGCCGTATTAGTTAAAAAAAAAAAAAAAAACTGTCCAACTTGTAGGAAATATCAGTTTTTATAATATTATGAAGGTCATGCTCTGGAGTTGAAAGCTTGTGCCGCAGTGATGCTGAAGCCACATGGCTGGCATGGACTGCTGTTGACCTACAGTGAGTCTTTCACCTCCACTGATTGTACCCAACCTTCAAAAACGATAAAAGGGAGGAAATCATAAACTTCCCCTGAGTGGATAAAAGTCACATCATTAACTTTTTCTTTTGGTGTTTTCTACTGCAATCCAAAAACCAGCAGGGAAATGTCTTCTTTTCTGATAATGCTAAATGATGTAATCCTGAAAGACATCACTGCTGTGGCTGAATAGATTGGTCATACTGAGGCATACTGGGACTTGGTTGGTAGTCACAGGGTTCACGGTTGAAACCCACATCGTTCTCAGATCATGTGTGGAAGCGGCCTTGGAAACTTTGGTCGGCAGCTGTGTGGATGTTAATGTGTGAGTGTGAGAGGTGTTGAGCCTGCAGAATTGGAGGAAATGTGCTGCGTATTGGGGGGGGGTCATCACATTAATTGGTTTTCTTCACAAACTGTTGACTCTCATTGATTTGGATTATACAAACAAAGTGACGCCAAATTTCCAGTGAAAACGCATTGCTTAGAAATTGGTGTTTGCTTCCATGGAAACAGCAGGAACTCCGAAAATAATGTTTTTATGTTGGGCACTAGTGGGTGCTGTTGGTTGTTTTTGACACCAACCCAGGGAACAATCAGCGTTGTTGCAGTCCTTCTACTGAGCATGTGCAGAATAAATATTTACTGTTGAAATGTTGAGTTTTCTGAGATGAGCAAACAGGGAAATTTTCAAATTTGTCGAATCCTATCCTCCCCACAATACTTTGATCCGTTTCACTGCCTGTGGGTCAGTGCAAGTGTGACCGAATGGAGGTATGTCTTACTTCAGAAAGATTAATTTGCAGCATGTCTTCTGGATGTGGTTTAAAGTAGGATTGTTCAGGATGCATGTGACTCCGTTTGATAGCTGAATCGGTTTCCTCTTCTATGCATAAGTCTTGTAGGTGGAATTTCTTTTTCTGTTTCTTGAAACTTTATCTACTACAGTTAAATACAACCATGTACATATTTGGAATAAAATAAAATTCAGTCCTTCATTTAAAACCATGGCAGCCAAGACAGTCATCAATTTAATTGACAATTAAATAGACTTTGTATTAAAACAATGGTGTATTAAAGGTATACTGGAGGATCCTTGGAACCAGTCAGAATTGTATGGTTCCAAATTGTAATTGGGCAGTCATAATGCCAATCAGTGTGGGAACGCGTTTGCGTGATGACATATCATGTCGAGTCGCCGCCTCTGTGCGCGCTCTGGTTTCGAGCCGCGCATGCGCAGAGCATTGTTTAGAAGTGACATGCAGTGGGAGCGACCAACGCACCTCATTCAGAAGCAGCTTGCTCTTCCCGTGAACGCCTCCGAAGATGGCTAGCCACAAAAAAAGAACATTGTTTGAGATGGCAGAGGATAGAAGAAAGGCCATAGAAAAGAAGGGCAAAACGCGTGTTTTACTCAGAGATTCCTTTACGAGGCGGCGGACATTCAAAGCACGAAAGGGATTTAGGACTGATCACAACGTGGGGAAGTGTCAGCTGGATAGGTAACATGCTGATTATCCCATTCAAATGTGTTTCTGTTGCATAAACACGTCAGACACTACTTTACGGATCGTATTCTTATGTATGATTGGAAGAAGAGTTCGACATGATTACAAATGTGTTTTAATCCTATGCGGAAAGACGATGCTCCAGCTCCGCGGATGTAAACAAACTGACATGCGGCTGACGTGCGCGCTCCCACAGTCCTCGTGCAGAGGGAGTCGTGCTTGTGCAGTGCTCCAATAATGGCAAATCGGCCATGTTGTACGAAATCGGCGGAGAATCCTCAAATATGCCTTTAATTATTTGCGGTTTAAACAGAGACACTTTTTTTATTTTTTACTTTTTGAGGGAAAATTATATTCTCTTTTATAGCACTTTTTTTTTTTAAAACAAAGTGACTTCATGTTTCAAATCAAACAGGTACATTTCAGTTAAAAACAATGAGAACTGCGGCAGTAAGGCATGAGGTGAAGATTGAATATAGCTCATTTGAAAAAGGTACATTTAACAACGTGTTTTATTTCAGCAGGTTTCAAACAGGTCAGGGATGAGGTGAGTCCCACGTCCTTGAATGAAATAATAAAACACATTAAGACTTGTTACTACATTGCATTCGCTTCATTTCATTGCTCTGCGGTTTAATTTCCTGTGTGAAGACAACGACTATTAAAAAACTGCCCAGACTCTTAATAATCCCGACTGTGGATGAAGGCAGGAAACCCCTGAACAGGCCATCACACTCACACACTCACATTTACAACCAATTTGGAGTCACCAAATTAACAGTGGAAGCATATTTCTTGGGAGGATACCAAATTACCTCAAACCCAACACAGAAACGCTCAAAGCCCGCAGTGCAGCCCCTGATCTGAACAATAAAGTCTTTAAGGCTAAGGCTTTTTTTTGTAAAAAAAAAAACATTAATAGTATGTGAAGTTGCTTATTTAAGAATCATTCTGTTTTCAGACGAGTGCCAATATACTTTGCATAAGAACTTTTGGCGATCGTCCCTAAAATAATTTTGTTTTTAGTTTATTTTGTTATGTCGTGTTGGGTGCAAACCCTTTTTACTTGGCACATATAAAAATGTTACGATACGTCTTCCATTCACACTCCTTCAAGTCGTACTTTCAGTAAGTCAGTTCGTTCACATACAGTATAAGAAATAAACACAACAAAAAACAAGTATTATAACCAATAATGTTGTTGTTTAGATATCAAAGGAGGACAAAAGAAATGGGCTTCGTGTTTTATGTTTGCTGGAGAAATTAAAACTTAAGTGTCATTGCAGAGATCAATGTTATTTCGTATGAAAGTCACTGAAGTGAGAGGGTTTGATTTTAATTTAAATGCAGGTAATTGAGTTGACGACCTGTGATAATTTATTCCACTATTGCAGATTAAAACTATTGTAATTCAATGAAAGAGTTTCAGAAGCTGGGTGTGTTTCTGGCTTTGGGTCTCAGCTCGTCGCCGAGTCGTGATGCTGGATGCTGGACTCAGACCAATTGCTTTACACCACAGCGGTGATGTTTTTCCATTCGAGGCACGCGTCCAGTTAAAACAGCATCTTTGAAACGCGGACAGGTGGACATCATATGCAGACATTGTTGAAAAAGCCTGCTTTTCATCCCTGGAATTGATTTTTTTGTAACTTCCCTGCAGATTGTTGAGATGGTGACCACGCTGCCTTTCTGTTGTTATGATATGAGCAACTCTCGTCTCGGTACCCAAACTTTCTCAATTCTCGGCCGCCTGCACGCTCGATTAGCTCACCCATTCACAGCCACAAAATTACTTTGATTTTATTTCGACCACAAAGAAAAATGGCTTCATTCCCCTTCTCCAAAACGCGTTCCCATTGTGCTGCGACAAAGATGTTCGACAACAAGTTAGCGAACACGCAATGCCAGAATCTGATCCTGCTTTCCTCCTTTGGGTTCAAGCTTTTCTCTTCATGGGTAGAATTTTGCAGCACGATCAAAGGAACTTACTGTGATTTCAATTCCTTGCAGGCCGGGTATAAAAGGTGATTACAGCTGTGGTAAAGAGTATACCGAGTTGTATGTTGTGTTGTCCTGTAGAGAGGAGTAAAAAGCTCGACGAGTCAATCCGCAGGCCCAGAGACAGAATAGCTACAAAGAAGTGTTAAATCTTTTCTCATTAGCTTCAACATTGTGTCCTCGCTGACAGGTATGTGTAAGCGAGGAGCAGAGAGAGCTTCCTCCTCCGTCTCTGGCAGCTATTGATTCAGTCTGTGGAGCTGAGAAACAAGATATCACACAGCAACCAATCTCAGTTTGGATTATGTCATATCTCTCCCTCTCTCTTTCTGGCTTTTTCCTCCACTCTGGGTTTCCTTCACTCAAGTGGACAGATCCTCAAGGTGGAATGAAACTCTGCAAACATCCCAAGATATCGAACTCCCCACTGAATCTCCACAAATCACTTTTAGAAGCTGCCAATTATACAAGCTGTAAACCCAGGAGGGCTTCAAGGACTTTTTAAGGTAAATATGACTTGGATACTGAGTCCACGGTGCGGCGGGAGCAGCGCCGCCGCGTGACCATGTTAATCAGCTTCACAATTAAATGCCGGAAGTAAAACGTACATCTTCAACCAGCTTGTTGTGCTCATGAGGGCGAAGGTGGAGTCACACTCTGTACATTTGAAATTTAGTCTGCTTTAAGGAGTGTGAGATGACGCCATAGTATCTGGAAGCATCTTGCACAGAGAGAAACATGCAAACTCCACTCAACGACCTCAAAGCCTGGAGTGTGCTGACCTCTGTGCTGCATGCCCTATATACTCTGTACTCTCTGTACTGCAAAATCCCATGATTTAAAAAGTGAATGATCTGCATGCAATGGTGGTATTAAGGTGTGGGAAGCAGGTTTGTACCAGGAAGCTTGCCGGTTCGATTCCTCACACTGCTCTGAAAACGATGTAGTTACCATGTTTGGCCACTAGTAGGGGCTAGTGGTTGTTTGTAGTGAGTGGGTCTTTCACAGATGCTCTTTTAAAGTGTCTTTTCCTCCTCTCAGTACCTTGAACATGCAAACAATGCAAATGACAAAAATACAATTGAGTGTATGTCGTTTCATCCTTGATAATGTTACTTTACATTGTGTGTTGATAGTAAGGAAGACAAAAAAAAAAAATCAAGGCACTATTTTGCAAAAAAACAAACAATTTTCAAGCCAGTAAATGAGAAAATATGTGTGATCCACTTTGACGACCCCAGAAGGGAGCAGTCGGGATGCAAAACAAACATACTTTAATAATCTGGCTGAAATAATGTGCAGACCTGCTGTGCACATCGCTGTGCAACTTGCCTGTACCCCAGTCTCTGTTGCCCTGCAAGCAGCACAGCATTATGGGATTTTTTTTTCTTTTCCTCTCTCTCTTCTTGAAACCACTCCGCGGTAATTTGCATGTTATGTATGACGCTCTTTCTTTCATTTGCATGTAAAAAGAGTGGCTGTGCCATCGTCGGCTCCCTGAACTTTGTCTGAACTTGCGTACAGCCGCATGATAGACGAGGCGCCGCGCCACCGCCGAGCAATTTACATGTGGAGATGCGACTGGACAAGTACCAACTGTAATTTGGTGTAAGCGCGCCGCTAAACAAGCACCAACCGCCCACCAGGAGCTTGTGAATCGGTGAGAAATGCCAGTTTAGAAAAGCCTGACAATTCACAATGACAGTGTGTAGTGCGACGCCCTGCACAGAATATATTTAGTTTTCCTCCTTGTGCTCACGATTACCAAGGAAATGTTAAGATTTTGTGAAGTTTTGTACTGTGATCCATGATGGTTCTTGAAGCCTGCAATTAATGTCAATAAAAGAGTAATAATTAGGGGTCTGGATTACTAAAACAAAAAGGGCATAAATTAATTTCAAACGTTCTCACGTGGGTTGTTTTATTACAAACAACGTACTAGTGGCATGGCATGCAAAATATTATCTATAAACATCAACTCTGTTGGTTAAATATTAACTAGATCATAAATGGGGGCGTGTTCCAGATGTGACTGACATTTCCTTTAGCCAGTTGCCATGAATGGGATTTTCCCGCCTCTCAACTGATGTCTGAAGCTGACGAACAAGCAGAGGAGACACTTCACAAAGCTGCAGCACAGAAAACAACTCTGTCGGATTACTGGATGCAGAGTTATAAAACAACCCCAGGAGCAAGATAAATAAATCAAACAAACCACCAACCGACTTATTAATAATGCTCTTTTTTCAGTGGAACACAAAGTGCTTTGTACACTAAAGATGGTAAAACAGTATAAAATAAATCAATGAAAATAAAAAAGGAACCAAAGAACATGAATAGCAAAGTGCTAGAAGCAAGTCAAACATTCCCAAATGAAAATAACAACCAACAAATACAGTTACAACTCAGTGAATAAGGAACAAACAAGATGCAGGAACAAAATAAATTCTGGAAAAAAAAATAGCTGCACAACCATAATTCTTACAAAATTATACGTGATTAAAAAAATTGAAATTTGACTACATGTTACTTGAAGAGAAGCCAATATTTGATGTGAATATCCCAGAGTGATCAATTATTTGGCACAGATGAGGAGATTAGTAAAGAAAAATGATGCATATTTTCAGTTTCCTTCAGTTTTTAAGTTAATCTTTTGCAAATTTTACAGTTTGGGTCAAGACTGCACATTCTGTTGTAGAATTTAGTGACTTTCCTGACATTTACCTGACAATCCCACCGTGATTGTTGCCTCGGTTTTCTGCATTTCATTTCCGCGAGGCTTCACGTACCTTTGATCTCAGGTCAGTGTGTTGTGAGTGTGACTTTAGCTGCGGTTGTTCGGAGTGTCGCTGGGTATTTTGAGAGGTTGCCCACATGTTTCGTGCCTTTTCAGCATCTGGACAGAATCTATTTTTTATTCATTGTTCTGAAAGTGGCTCAGATGTTTTTATTTGTGGCGTTTCTGAGAGCAGGAAGTGTAGCTGTCCCAGAAGATGTATGGAGCGCTCTGTCTCCACTTGGTCTTCACTGCAGATTTTGTTACGTCCTGAGGCAGAGTTCTGCCTTTTCAGCAGCTAAACGCTCCACTTTGTTGTTTCCAGTGTGTCTGTCTGTTGAACAGGGAAGACACAATCTTCTGCTTTATTTTTTATTTTATTTTTTTACTTTGAAATACTAAAGAAACAATGCAGAGAGCAAACTGAAAGCGACACAATGAGCAGAAGCTCCGTGAAGCAGAGCCGAAAATCAGATTTTGTCGGTGATTCTCTGTAGGTTTGGACCCGCGAGACCCCCGACTTTCATGAAATCTCATTTTCACATTATCAGTTAATGTGTTATTACCATGCAAATGCAGTGCAGGTAGTGCTGCGCAAGTTAATGAAAACTAGTAACTGATGAGAGTCAGTATGTATGGGATTTTTTTTTTTTATTTGTCACTTTTAATGAAGAGTAACTACCTATTTGGAAAAGTTACTTTGATTGGATCTTTCAGGTACAACACTGAACTGAGGAAAAACAGCGAGTTCAGTTATATAGTAACAAGACAGCGGTCTCTGATTCTATTAATATGAAGATAATAGAGAGAGACAGCAGGTGAACAGTTTTTAAATAATTAACAAGAGACCAGCTATAAAGAGTAAATTCAAAGGTAACTTGTATTATTGTCTCTTTCATTCAGGTCTGTCTTATTATTGTGCTCAATTTTAGCGCTTTTAAAAAAATTTTTTCCAATGCATCACAGGTGGATGGACGGTACTGTGAATCTTGAATGCAAAGCCTGATATTTCCTGTTACTAGACAGACTGAGTAAGTTCAGGTGTTAAGAGGTGCTTCTTTGATTGTAAAATAAGGCCAGTGAAAGATTGGACCCTGCTGACACGACATTGTCAGAGACTTTTTTTCTTTGTGTTTATTTGATTCACATTAAGACACTTTGACAAGAAGGACTTTATATATTGTTAATACAGGCTACAGACTTTAATTGTTGCAAACATTTTTCACATTATAAAACATTTTTGTGGTATACCCTCATGATTTCTTTCAATTTATTTTTCTCTTAATGAAAAAGATTGAAAAACACCCCTAAACCTCTAAAAAGCTAAGAAAGTCAACTGTTTTCACATAGAAACATTGTCGTATCAGCTGGAAGAGATCTCTCAACGCAATTGAATAGGCAAGAAAAAGACGACAGCCCTCTGACTGACTTCACGTGACAAAAGTGAACAGCTGAATGACTTTACTGATGCTGATCTTTAAGTATATTATAAATCAGTGTTGTTTTTGGCAGCCTGTTTTGATTTAGTTTTAGTCTTAGTCTTCAAGTGAAGCAGCGAGCTGCTCATATAAGCTCTAACAGACAGACTAATGGGAGTTTTGCTGATACTTTCAAACTATTTACAATTTATAATGTCCATGCTGATATAAAGGCTGAGAGCTTTTATTAAAACTGGTTTGTTATGTTTCTATGTTACTGATTTAAGCTGGTAAGAGTAACTGCCTTTTATTACTATTAGAGGAGCGATAAAACCAATATTAATATGGTTATTAGGAAAATACTACGATTGAAACAACTGAAATAAACAAAATTAATTGTTTGGGTACACTTGAATGGTATGAAACACTTGGAAGTTCTCTCATTCTGTCTGGCAGCGCTCGTATGAGCAGCTCACTGCATTACTGAGGTTATAATGTATCAAACTAGTCCAGCTTATTATTTACTGTTCGAAGGCATCTACGTGTTATGTTGGTTTTGTGCCATTTAGGTTTATTTTATTATGTTTGTTTGGTTGACAATTTCATGTCTGTCTCTTTCCGCATGTATTGTTTAATGACTAAAACTGGACTAAAACCCGTTTGGTTTTCGTCGACTAAAACTAGACTAAAACTATCAAGTGTAGAAATAACTAAAATGTGACTAAAACTAATAAGCATTTCGTCCAGTCTGTTTCGCTTCTTCCTGTTTATTCCTTCATATAATTGAATAATTGAATCAAACCAAAGTGCATAAACACCATTTACAATGTTTATGCACTTTTTTGTACAGTGTTTATGCAAATGCATAAACACTTTATTATTGACAAGTAAATGATATGAAACACCATGGAAGCAGTTCACAGGAGAACATCACATTGTCACACAACACCACAGTCCTGGGCTCTGTCAGCCCCGCCCCTTGTCGCTCTCCGGCCCCGCCCCCTCACTGTCTTTTGGCTTTTGGCTGGCTCCAAATTTCCAACATGTCAGCCTCCAAGGGAGCCTCATTTGATGATAACAGAAACAAACGGGTGACGTCAGGAATGGTACCCACTTGGCTGTGACTCCATGGTCTCCAATTCAAAATGAAAGACCGATAAAACTGGATCGGCTAGGTTTCTACAGCTCAGAGTTGTTTTTCCAGCAGAAAGGTCTGGTGGTCCATCTGAAAATATGTTAACTCACTGACTGCCAAAGACGTCCTTTGCTTTTTCTTGCGGTTGTGGCAGATCAGAGCCTTATACATATCGTGTATGAATATCAGACCTGCAGGCAATGTATTTATGTCCCAGTAGGGGGCAACAGTTTCATTTTCCTCCAATTGGCAATTGTAGATCGGCTGCTCAGCAAGCATCGGCTAATTGCACGTGGAGAGGCAACATGGCGAAGAGCATGGTGAAATCGAATGAGGACAAAAAATACAAGCAGCTGACACTGGCACAGAGTTTGTGTAGCAGTGGATCTGCAGGAAGAAGTGTCGTGATCGCGAAGGATTGGGGTGGCGTCGAGGAAAGTGCGGGTGATGGCGAATAAAACGGGTAACAAAGAGCCAGCGGTTAGCACTGTTACGCCGCGTGGCGCCACATGGGAACCCAGCTGCAGAGGCAGTTCAGAGTAGGACAACTCTGAACCCGACCCGGACTCATCAGACGAGTGGCTGCTGTCTGGATCGGTCAGCAGCAGGGATTCAGTGAGCTGTATCATGTACAAGGAGGACTCCCAGACTATGAGAAATTAGATTCCCTGGTCTGATGAGATCAAGATTGAACTTTGTGGTGTTAATTCTAAGCGGTATGTTTGCAGAAAATCAGGCACTGCTCATCACCTGCCCAATACAATCCCTCCAGTGAAACATGGTGGTGGGAGCATCATGTTGTGGGGTGTTTTTCAGCTGCAGGGACAGGACAACGGGTTGCAATTGAAGCAAAGATGAATGCGGCCAAATACGGTGATGTCCTGGAGGAAAACCTCTGCCCCAGTGCGCAGGACCTCAGACTGGGCCGAAGATTCACCTTTCAACAAGACAATAACCCTAAGCACACAGCTAAAATGAAAAAGGAGTGTCTTCAGAGCAACTCTTTGACCGTTCTTGACTGGCCCAGCCAGAGCCCTGACCGAAACCCAATTGAGCATCTCTGGAGAGATCTCAAAATGGCTGTCCACCAACGTTCACCATCCAACCTGACAGAACTGGAGAGGATCTGCAGGAAGAATGGCAGAGGATCCCCAAACTCAGGTGTGAAATACGTGTTGCATCATTCCTAAGAAGACTCATGGCTGTACCAGCTGAAGAGGTACAGTACTACGCACAATGCCTGAATAGTTATGACCATGTGAAATTTCAGTTTTTCTTTTTTAAAGCTACAGTGCGTAACTTTAAAATGTCTATGAATGTCCATTTTAGCCAAGCCACTACTAGTGGAGATGACAAAATGCAGATTAAGCCGATCGGCTCCTCTAACATCTTGCGGGATTTTTCAGTATATATAATTCTTGCTTTGCTTGTCCACAGGCGACATTCCCGCGCTGGGGTGGAGGAATTTACGCATTTTACGTCACAACAAGAAGGGAGGCGGAGGACGCGCGGAGGGTCTCATAGCAACAGGCTCAGCTCACAGACTCAGGCAGACCGAGGAAGCGACATGCTACTTCAGGGTTTCTGCCAGACCTTTTCAGTCTGGGCGCCCCACCCGTCCTAAATTGTGCAGCGCCCGGACAACAGAGAGGAGAAAAAAAAAAAAACTCTCCGACAGTCGAACACTGGCAGCGTTAGCAGCGTTAGCAGCGAGACCACTTTTTTGATTTTGGCAAATGACTGCAATGACACAGAGAGTGAGAAACTTCAAGGGATCTGAATACTTTCCGTACCCACGGTATCAGAGAGAAAACTGCTTCCATTTACTAAATTAAACCAAGTAGTGCTCAGTGCAGCCTGAGCATTAACTAGAACTGAAACAACTTCAACATTAGTTAACAGTTTCAACATTTCTTTAGATGTCCTTTTAAAAAGCAGTTCATGGGGATTTTAGCTACATTTTAAGCTATTTCTGTTATTTGAAGCGGGGCAGGTTTGTTTTCTGCATCAAGTCTTTTCTCTCATGCCTTCATTTGGTCTAAAGAGCGGTTTCTATTGGTCCGACTGGGTCATTTCTGAACTGCATGTCGGATGCGTTGACCTCCTAAACCCCCTGTGAAGAAACTTTTCCAGAGAAACACCATGAGGTGATCCTTTGTGAGAGTACACAATAAATAGTACAATACATTTCTGCTGTATATTTAATGCAGGAATGCCATGAAAAAGAAATCACCAGGAATTAGCGTTGGAAGTACAAAGGCTGTGATTTGCTATGCTTTATGATGTGAGTGAGAAGCCTTACATGAAAATAGATGTCATTCATTCCATGAACAATTCACAGTATAAATAATGTATAGCACATTGTTTCCTGCGGGGTTTCCTGCACTAGACGGTGTCGTCGTTTCATGTTCCTTAAAAGTGGAATGCTGAATGAAATGGAGTGAAATAACGTGCAGAATATGAAATCACAAGCTATCCAGATCTACATGGGGATGGATGTGATTTCATTATGGATTCAGTTTCCCTAGCATGGCGAAAACGAACGGCGTGGGCAGCGGGGGTGCGCAGCGGCGTAGCGACAACACAGTCAGCCGGCAGGCGCTCGCCGCCGTCAGAAAACACTTTGGATTATTTCCCTTAGATTGTGGACCTTCGGGGTCACAAGTGAGAAGGAGTGAGATACTCAAAAGAAACGTGTCTCTCTGAGAAGCAGTTATGATCTGATGACCTGGAAGGAGAAGAAACACAAAAGGAGAGCTGAAAACCAGAGGTGTTGTGTAGGAGGTCATCTGCTGGGCGAGGTGAAGCTTGTTAATATTGATATTTCCTTTTTCTTCAAAGGCTCCACCTGCTAGCTTCATCATAACGCCACATCACTCCGACTCTCGCTCCAAGAGGAAGGGAACAAAGATATTTTCTATTTCATCAAGATCTCCTCTCTGTTTTAAGCGAAGGAAGGATCTCTCCTTTAATAAGATTTTTCTTGAATATTAAAAGGAAAATGAAACTATGTTAATAATATCAGGAAGCTTCCTTCTGCTCATATGTGGCAATAATTAAGTCCCCAGAGTAGAGCCGGGCGTGTGTGTGTCTTTCTCCAAGTGTGTGTGTGCGTGTGCCAGCTGTAAGCACATGTTTAATAAAGTAATGTCAGTTGTTAACTATTTTTAATGAGTTTTCTCTCGCAGAGCTCTTCATCTTTCTAAAATCCTAATTCGGCCCACACTGTCCATCACAGAGACGTTTCCCTGATAGGGACACGTGCACACGTACGTGTGCACCCTTGATTTTTTTTTTTTTTTTTTTTCTACGTGCGGCAGCACCTGCAATTAATGGGAATCAATGAGGTGCCCAGAGTGAGACTGTAATGAGGGGCAAAGAAAAAAAAAAGTTTGAGGTTAATTGCTGTCTCACTAACAGAAAGTTTCCACAAATGTTTTCAGCTGTAAATATGAAGCCGGCGCTACAGATAGGCGTCAGATCCAAACCCGAATTAGCTGTGAGCTGCTTATGGACACGCAGCGCTCACTTCCAAAGTGAGGATGAAACTGGCCATGCATAGGTAATCCTGCCTTAATTGGGTTTGGCAGAAATGTAATATGGCACACATGGTAATGATCTGTGGGCTTGATTATACAGCCGGGGTACACACACACACGCGCACGCACACACACACACGAGACAGAACGAGGGTTTTCATGAACAATGCACCTTCTCAATGTGACAATTGTTTTGCTGTCGATGCAGATCCTGCAGGGAAAAAAAAAGAAAAAAATTGCATTTTGAACAAAAAAAAAATGAACAAATGAAGCAAAAAAAGCAGCTTTAGGCTGTTTCTGCTGACTTCAACAGATCTTCATGCTTGCAGTTTCGGACATTTATTTTTTTAAGTAGTATTCAACAATTGTCAGTGTTTCCTGAATTAATTAATTACTTAAACTTGGACTAATTTTCTCATAAACAAATAAAAGTCATACACAAACCTCTTGATCAATCTGAACTTTATTGAGTATAGATTTAGCCTTCGTCCCTCCACTATATAACATGATTTATGGGTTAATGTGCTCGTACGAGCTGCAGTGTTAAAAGTCGTGTTTTCCGAAAGTTGGGAGTCAGAAAACAGGAGACATGAAGACACTTTCAGGTTTAATCTGCTGAGAGCTGGTCGATGACAATTTCAGCTCTGCAGAGGCACAGCATCTTAATCACATTCCCTGAAGATGGATCCACTTAGCGAGCTGTGCTTCTTACTCCCAAAATATATTTTAATGGAGGAGAAGAAGAAAAAAAAAAAGAATTCAACAACAACGGACTGGATATGAAAGCATTTATATTTCAGAGGATGCCGTGTGAAAGCTCAAAATAGCAGTAACACAGTGTTAGTAATCAAGAAAAACATGAGATGAGGAAAAAAGAGAAACAAAAAGAGAGAGACTTGATGTGATGTTTTAAAAACGGAGGAGAAAACAGCAGGTTTTTCTTCACTGTTGAACAAACAAGCGGTCCATCCTGCCAGTGATAAAAAATAAAATAAAGGGAAGTATTGAACACAGTCCAATTAAATAATCATATTTTGGCAACAACAGCATCATTATGATTTCATAATGATGAACAAAGCCATCTTTAATATCAGATAAAAGGCAAAAAAAAAAGACAAACAAAAAGCTAAATTTTGCCTCAAACTTTCTGCATCACTTGCTTCATCTAAACCATTTGTTTTAAGTAGAGGACACAGATTCTGATGCATAAATATCCAAGAGTTCCCTGATGGATCTCTATCCATTTATCAATGCATTCTCTTCATCACTTCACTCATTAAAACAACGATGCAGGAGGTGAGTTTGGGGGATTTGAGCTTCTTGTGAGCTGGTTTCGACCCTCCGGCCTGGTGTTTGACACCCCTGGTATCGTGTATTGTGCCTGAATCCCCAAATTTCCTTCACTTACACGCGGATATTGATTCGTGTATTTCAAACACTGTCGCGCATCCCTCACGTTGGTGTAGTTGTTCATCAACACAGCCAGTAGAGGGCAGTGCCACTACGGCTTATTGGGACTGCATTCTGAATCGAGGCTTCGATGAAGCTGGAAACTGTTTGTTGGGTGTTGGTCGCTCGTGAACTGTTGAGCCGTTGTTTGTGTTGTCTTCCACGTTACGATTCTGCTGTCCACACATCAGCTGTCATGCGCAACACTGCCTCCAACAGGCCAGCAGTGGTATCACTCTGTATGCTGGGTTGGTCATGTCCCTTGAAACGTACCAAATATGCATTGAATGAGCACAGAAGGCAGACAGAAGGCTCCGGCTGTGTCAGTCAGTCAGCAGCTGGTGAATGTCCGTCACTCCTTTTGTCCATCCGTCCGTGTGTCCACCTGCAGGTACCTGCAGAAAACCAGAACATGAGAAGTCCACACAGAAAGACACCTCATGTTCGTCACCACACAGTTGAAAGAGCGGCTTGTTGGGCTAATCTGTGCTTTGAAAGTGCGTCTGTGAGGATCTGTCTCTTTCTGTCTCTGATGAACGGTTGTTTGAATCAGCCTGGATGTCTGTGATGCCAACTCGGATAACATGGGAATAAAACATGGATGGATATTTCCCTTTAAGGTAAACATAATCTATGTGATGTTTTCTTTGTGAAAGCAGACGTTCATATTTCAAAGTTTCACCAAAGTTTCAAAGTTCAGTGTTACTTCTTAAAAGCACTCAGATATGGTGAGATGTTCACATTTTCAGTTTTTTTTTTTTTTTTGTCAACTTTCTACGTTTAAGATGCAATCGTGTATGTTTCATCAGTCGTTGTGCTTAATTGATGTAAGTTCTACTCACATTTGTAGAATTAGTGTTTCAGCTGGATGTGAATTGGATGCCACCCTCTGATCCGTCAGGTATTAATATAATTCAAGCTGTGTGAGTGAGTTTACACCACTGCAAATGAAATGAGACAGCATGTATTAAAATACGCTTTACACAAAGGTGGGAACGCTTTCACAAGTTTCACAGCACAACAAAGATAAACTGCCAATCGATACAAACACCTGAAGTAACACACTGACTAAGACGTAATATAATATTTGAAATTTGTTACTATTCTCATGTTTGAGCATCTCTCAGGTCATTTTTGGTTGAATTTTTAATTCCTAGTTAATTTTACTGCTACTTTTAATTTGATATTGTCCAAGAAAAACAAAAAATACTTTTCTTGGAAAAACAAAAAAACTATGAAATGGGGATGTTGGGTACGGAGTTGAGTACATGACATGGTAAAAAAAAAAAAAAAAAATTAAATTGTGGCCACGAATTACTAATTCGTTCCCTCGAAATAATTAAATCGTGCGCACGAATTACTAATTCGTTCCCACGAATTAGTTAAATCATTCATATACTGAACAGTTCAGTAAAGTTGGCAGCATATTGACAGATACGGACTTTCGGTCTCAATAACTCTTTAACAAAACATCAATAACATACAAAGGGCGCTGCATCCCATCGTTGTGAGGTGGACGATATGCTACAAGCTCATTTTTATTAAAAGTATCTGTCTATCAAGCAGCAGAAACAATATTGATTTCAATCAGCACCCGGTAGTGCTGCGGGCTTCAGGGACCGTCTACAACTTACAAGACGCAGCAACAGTGAAGACAAATAGCTCAAACAAAAAATTAACAACTAAAACAACAACAACAACAAAAAAAACCTAATACCACCACTGGGATTTACTACAGTGTCACCATAATCGCTACAACCTTCATTTGTCTCCTATCAAATTTATTGGATATGGTGTTTGTCTTCACTGTTGCAGCGTCTTGTAAATTATAGACGGTCCCTTAACCCCGCAGCACTTTCTGCTGCTTGATAAACAGATAATTTTAATAAAAATGAGCTTGTAGCATATCGTCCACCTCACAACGATGGGATGCAGGCGCCCTTTGTATGTTACTGACAATTTGTTAAAGAATTATTGAGACTGAAAGTCTGTATCTGTCAATATGCTGCCAACTTTACTGGACTGTTCAGTATATGAATGATATAACTAATTCGTGGGAACGAATTAGTAATTCGTGCGCACGATTTAATTATTTCGAGGGAACGAATTAGTAATTCGTGCGCACGATTTATTAATTCGTGGGAACGAATTAGTAATTCGTGGCCACAATTAAATTTTTTTTTTTACCATGTCATGTCCGGGGCTCCGTAGTACGGGGGATGTTTCTGGGGGTTGGAAAAAAGTTAGAGGGATCATGATAAGACTAAAAAGATAAAAAGTCAAAGCATTTATTCAATTTGAAAACAATATATCTAAAAAGAAGAAACAATATCCCACCATTCAGTTGCAAAAGTCTCACTTGTGGGTCTTCCTCCCTCATGTTTTCATGTTGTTTAGTCTGATCTGCTGGTTAATCACGATGAGAGAAGGTAGATTTTATCCCCCCGACTGAACAGAAGAGGGGTGGCGGGGACATCCCCCTCTGTAAATCACACCTCGCTGGTAAATCCACAACAGAAGGACAAACCTGGCAACGCGCCCGTGAGCACAGAGTAGCTGCTTAAGATTCGGATATTTTCCCTCAAGTCTCAGTGGCAGAAGGTGTTTAAAACGAGGAAATCAGCAGGTGTGTATTGGAGATTTTTTTTTTTTAGAATTCTAATAAATTAATATTTAATAGTTTTTCTAATAGTTTTTAATCATGGTTTTTGATGTTTCTCTCATTTGTTTGTTTCAGTTCTCTCCCGTTGGTTGTTGAATAAAAAAAAACCTTACAATAATATGCTGGCTACATTTCTTACACTTGACAGGTGAAATATGAAATACGGTGACATGAATACAAGTTATGAGCTTGGAAGATAAATATTTTCAAATGCTGCTTTAAAATCTCACATCATCAGCCAAAGTGATTACATTTGATGTTTGGACTGAATTCACTATTAAGTATTCGCTATTTTCTGTCCTCAATCAGCGAGACTTTACAGACTTTAGAGGAATCACAGCAGCACCTGTCTTTAGTGGATACATATTTGTTTTCCTTTAAAACAAGTTTTATTCAGCTGCAAACTGTAACCTCAAAAGCAAAGTTTTTTTTTAAAGTGATTCATACGTAGAACTGATTACATTAATGGGCAAATACCAAATGAGAATGAGAATATGTAATTAATCACATGCAGTGCTTGGAGAAAGATAAGATCGCTGTATTTTTAAAGTTATGTTCACAGTTTGTATTTTCGATGTTTGCATGTGTGATGAAGTCTTCAGTCTCTCGGCGCCTCCGCCACTTTCTTTTTTCCCTCATCCCAGAGGCAGAGGGCCTGTTTAATGCTAAGTGCCAATTACGAGCACTCCAAGGTTAGCAGGGCAAGCTAGCCCACACTCTGCACTTTCTCTCCAGTGTGAGACGAGCCTGTAGCCCTGTGACACACACACACACACACACACACACACACACACACACACACAGTTGCCGTCTTTCTTCTCTTTATAGCACAGTTGCTGCCTGATTTCCCCTCCATCTCTTTCCTGCTCACACGGTCAACTTTTCTTCCCCCCCTCCACCGCCCCCCGCCCCTTCAGGTGGTCCGTCCGCTCAGGGAAAGCGGTTAAAATGCTGCTGTGTTTCTGCAGACGAACACACTCCTAACATTCCTGCACACACGTGTCTCTCTTTGTGTCTGCCTGTGGCTTTGTAGGTCGCGTAGCATGATGTCTGTGGGTGTGTGTGTGTGTTTATATGCGTGTGTGCATTCAAGATCTGACGTTTTGCAGGAATAGCAGCTTTCTCTTTCCCCCCCGAGTGTGTGATACGGTGATACAGGCCGTATGCTCCCCCTCAGCGATTAAATCAAATAGGCCCTCATCTCCCAGCGAGGCTCATTCAAAAACGACACCGGTGATTGACAGTTGCCGCGGGCGCCGCATGCAAACGCAGACGCACAAAACCGCAACTCGGATTTATCAGACACAGCGAGGAGAAATTTCGACTGTGAGTTAGATCTCGACTGGGCTCGTGGCACGCATTCATGCATGTGTGCTAACATGAGCGCTAAAGAGAGGAAGGGGATGCACAACACTGGGATTCAGGTTTCCTCCTTTGTTTTTGAATAAGTAAGTATTGACATAAACAAACAGGATATGACCTTGTTTAGAGGAAACTGGGAAGCCAATAAAATAATATGCACATTTACACACACATTAGTCTTATTGTAACTTATATAGGCCTGTAGTCTTTCCACTTCAGTCTGCTGCGTCGTCTTTTATGTGGTGAATCCAGTCAAGTGACGCTCATTCGGTCCACAATATGAATTAGCCTGCTGCATTTTTTACTTCCAGCTACATGTGACCAAACTTTTTTTCTGCTTTTAAAGATGCAAATAGTGAAATAAAAATCCACAGTGATGTGTAGGTTTTCAAGCTCACAGTGAGCGTGATGTTTGAAAAATGTGTCAAAATACAAGTCCAGTGGAGTTTAGTGGGAGACAGGGTGGTAAGAAGACGGGCAGTAATCTGCTTTTTCAGCCAAGTGGGGTCAGCAGGAAGAAGATGAGGAGATGATCTGACCTGTCAGCCCCTTTTAAGCTGATATTGAAAACTTAACAGCGAACCCTTGTTTGTTTACAGATGTCAAGCAACATCAGTATTCATTTTGAGATGCTCTCGTGTCAACATTACAATCCTATTATTCACTTCTTCTTCTTTTTTTTTTTTTGTTAAATAAAGCTTTGGTTTTGCTCTTCACATCTAAATAAGTTTCTTTTGCTGGAAATCTGCCTATGTTGACTTGAGATAACATTGCTGAATGAAATCCTGCCGTCGTGACATTTTCAACTGAGAAAAAAATAAATGTTAATTCTCCTTTTAGCTCATCTCTGTATTTATTCAGCAGCTGCAAAGCAAACGTATCAATATAATGATCCCTGAACTTCAAAATGACTGGAGAGAGACTATAAATATACAATGTGTGTCCATTGATAAGCTGTGAAAACACACATATATAATTCCGTAGTAAACAGTTTCTAACAGACCAGAATATGTTTCAGAATTCACATGAAGTCCAGTAGAAATTTTGTGTTTTTGCTCACCTTCTCTCACTCGTCATCTTTGCGTTTCAGATGTTTGTTTCTCGCCTGCTTCATGTGCTTGAGAGCTTCAGTTGTGATGTGTAGACGTGGGGTTTGTACAATGTAATTAGCCAGCTCAATAATGACTGAACATCCCCTCCATTGCGAGTCAGCAATGTTAGTAAGAAATCTAAGTTTGTTAATCCGACTCAATCAGACCAGCCAGTGCTGCCAAGCGAAACGGCACGAATTGATGACGCCACTTTGAGAATGAGAAAAAACATCTACCAAGACATGAAAAAAAACAAAAAAAACAAATTGACTTGGTTTAATTTGTTTGAGTTGGTTTAATCAATGATTTGCCTTGCAGCTACCCACCACTAGTCGGAGCTAAAGAGCAATCAGGAAGTCATCCACTTTCCACAGTTCATTTCAGATCCCCCACTTGTAGATCTTGGTCCTGTGACTCAGTTCATCAAGCCCAACATTGGAAACCTTGAGCGTTAATATCGATGTTAAGCTTGACATCAAGAAAGTGGTTCAGGTGTCAGACTGTGCCACCGACCGACCAAGCAAATGGTAAAGGTAATGATAAAGGTAATAATTATGACTCTATTTTTCCCCTCCGGCCCTTTCGAGATGACTTTGGGTTAGCAAATGTAAACATGATCACATTTCACTTGTTCTGGCATTGATCCATTGGCATTTTCAGATTATTTCTTTCAATTCCCTCCACGGTCGAGCCCCAGCCTTGCTTTGTGAGGCACTCCAGTCCTGCCTGTTCCCTCAGTGAACCGCTTCACTGAGCAGAGAGAAACCCCGTCGTATCGTTACACAGTGACACCAAGGTCAGTCAGTCCAGGAAACCTGTAGAGCATTCAAAGGATCTTCAAATGAACTCATGAAATCTATCAAACGGTACAGTCAGATGTTCCTGAGGAGGACTTTACGCCGTTCTCATGAGCCCATGAAGTTGACTGCATTTCACAGAAACACCACAGAGAAGCAGACGAATTCCAGACGAGTTCGATAATCCGCAGAGATCAGGTTAACGTGAGACAACGGGGACGTCATGTCAGATCGTGCCATCGTAACAGACGCAGATTTGAGGTAATCTGGAGTCGTTGATCAGGAGCTTTGCACTGAGCCCTTTTCTTAAGAACAGAAAATCTCAGATTTTCTCGAATTTTGGTTAAATACATCTGGATAACAAAATAATCCTTCGTTCTGGAGTGTCACTCGCTCACAATCCCTGGATTTGTCTCACTTATCTCCTCGCAGTTTTCTCTTTCTGTCATCAAATGCAGACACATTTGTGCAGCACAAATAAACACACACACAGAGAATGTTCTTAATGCCATGTTGCGTTGCTTTAATGACGCTGAGATGGACTCGAGTCCAACCCCATTGTTACCACTGCATGGGTTCAAGTGTAACTGTAAATTTAGAGCCTGACATGAATTACGATGCCACATGTGCTTGGTTTGTAAATCCCAAACCTCCAAAATCACTTTTTTTTTTCTCTTTTCTATCTCCAGCCTTCGAGGATCAACAGCAGCAGGTTCCCAGGCGGGCTGATGGTGAGATAGACCCTCAATATCACTGAATTTTCCCTCAGATCTTTGCCACATGAGAGAAATCATCTACTCTGATTCCCATTTCGTGATTTTCAGATACAGAAAACATGCAAGGAGCATTGAGATACACATGAAAAATCGACTCAGTGTGCCAGTGGTCTGCCTTTCAACTCTCCCACACAATGTGGCAGAATATCTCCGAGTCAGCCTACCTGGGGGAGGCATTGATCTCACAAATGCAGGTCGAGAGAACGGAAAAAGAAAAAAAAAAAAAACTGTGCGTGTGTGGCGATTATAAGCACTCACATCATGAAGGCTGGTCATAACAAGGGCTTTTCAGGCAAACAAAAGCGGTTGACTTTTGGTGAAGCCTCGCCTCCCTCAGTTACTGTTGCTAAGTGAGACAAGCCGTCACAGCTGACTGTGTGTTTACGATGGCGGTAGATGAGTTTTGAAGCCTGCATGAATTTATTTCATGACGGAGCCTTCAGCAAGGTCGGCATCGTGCAATGGAGGGCTGCGTTGCAAAATTTAAAACTGGACGTGGACGAGACAAAGTGGAAGTTAGAGGCACAGATTTTTAGATCCCAAAGCAAGAAGTCTCTTCTCAGTCATCTGGGTCGCCAGAGGTTAGCCACCTAGCTTTTTTGGTTAGCCTGCGCGTTGATACCAGTGACAGTGGCTAACATCAGTGCTCATCACTGCTTGCATTATATGATTGATATTATTTGACTAGGTTGCTAAGAATCACTGCCTTACCTTGAAACAAGCTTAGACATCCATGTTTCTGCTTGCCGCTCTGGGTTTTATGGTTGTGTGGTCTGGAAATAAATAAATTCCAGACCGCATAAAATGATCCCTGCTGCATATCTCCTCAGGATGCCTCGTATTGCTGCTCCATGTGCCCCAGGCACATAGATTGACCATTTATGAGTTTAAAATTACTTGAATAGCCCAGAAAGCCAAACTATCAACAGCTCTAATGTTTCTCTACAGACTTTTGCATGTGATCGCCAGTTGATCGTTCAATAATATTGATTCATTTGCATCATATTGTCTTCCAACTCTCAGTTTGCATTTTCCTAGGTCAAGCAGTTGATGCTTAAATGCCAAATTTAACCATATGTCTTTCATATTCTCTGTAAATACAATCTTTTAAGAAGATTGTTAACAACTGTGGAGATCCATTCATCGATCTTCCTTCCACCCAGATCTGCATACCCATATCTATTGATTATTTTATGTTTTTTATTCTCTTTTCACCAGGCATTGCAAACAGTATTCGTTGTACTTGTGAAATGATAAAATAAGACTATTTCGGACAAGAATTATCTCCTTCAGGGGTGCTGGAGGCAAATGCAGAGTACATCTTGGACAGGTCAACAAAGTATTGGAGGACGGACACGGAGATGCAAATAATCTCCCTTACATTCCCACGAGGGGCTGTTTAGGGTAGCCAATTAACATCACATGCATATTTTTGAACTGTAGAAAGAAGCTAGAGTCCCTACAGGAAACATCTGAACTCCACATGGAAAGACTGGGCTGGTATTGTTGGAGTCGTTCAATTTGAAATCAGCTCTGTCTTTAAAGTACATATACTGTACATCCCCCATCATTTCACTGCCCAGGTTTGGTAGGTTTGTGAAATGCAGAAAAACTAATTTTCCCAAGGGGATTAATAACATACAATTAGATTAGTTCATATAATTATATAATTTAATTAAAAATTATGAATTATTAAATTATTAAAAATTATTAAATGATATAATTATATAATTAAAAAAAAAAATTCTAAATCTGGATCGGTCGATCGATCAATAAACTTGAGAAATAAAGTGTTCGCTCCTTCCACAATTTTTTTTTTTGACAGCACAATTCATTTTAAAAAATTAGGAAGAAGAAATCATGGTGGAACAAAGCAACTGATCCTCAGATTAAAGGTTAATATTCAGAACGTAGGAGCTCCAGTCTGCAGTAAATGAATGGATGTCAATGTAAATGTTTAAAATCTCCTCTTTAGGTAAGTGTGTGTGACGCGTGTGTATTTGTCAAGGCATGTATGCATGCGTGATCACGTGTGTCACATATTCATTACTTTTCTGTGGATGCATTTGTTTATTTACATTATGGAGAAAAAAAAAAGACTTTCAGGCGCAGACGGTAACAAACTGGTTCAGGTTAACAAACTAGTAGGTTGAGTCTTCAGTGCATGAAGTGTGTGTTTGCAGCTGTTTGCACCTAAATCTATGTACACACTGTCATTTTGTGCTGCCTTTTCTTTTCAATTTTAGTTTTTACTGCATTAAGATCAAAGATCAGTCTTTCACATGCACTGCATATTGATATGTATGCTTCCAAAAAGGGAAAGTATTTGTATTTATAAACACCTGGTGTAGATTTATGCCTATGACACACCGTGTCACTTATTCCTTTAATACTTTTTAAATGGAACACGCTTCTGAACTTCAGGCACCGTCAGTGTGTTTTTTTCTTCACTTTTTTTTTTTCTCTTTAATGCATGTCTGTGTGAAATTGTGTGCTCATGCATGTTTGTGGAAAGTAATATTTGTGTTAGAGGTTATAGCAAGCGTGCGGTGATTGAATGTGAGTCCATGCAATGTCCCTGGAAAGTGGTGAACTCACAAGACGTGTGTGTGTAGGTGTGCAGGTGAGCTGGAGGAGGGGACTGAGTGCAGAAGTGGACGGAAGAGATTGAAAATGCGAGGAAGAAAGTCAAGACTCATACACTTACAAAGAAGACATATCCAAACACGCAGGGGCAATAAAACACAGTTCCAGGAGTACATACAGTATTCTCTCATCACATCCCATCAGGCATTTCAGATCGCTTTTACCTCCGATTATTTTGATCACTGTCAGCTCGGTGCACAGGAACAGATGTGGCTGTTTCTGAAGCAAATGCAGTGGAAGTTTTGAGGGTTAATAGCACAAATTATGCAAATGTTTCTGTGATCACAGGTAAAGCTGTCCAACAGGGCAGCGAAAGTGCTCATTAGCCTTCAGCAACTCGTCTCTGGGTCTGGATACGCTGAAGTCCGCCCGTAGCTTCTCCGTCACATCCAATGAGCCTTCGCGGTCTGAAAGAAGCTGCCCTCATAAAGCAGTACCTGCTCCTTCTCAGAGCATCTGTGTTTTATGTAATCGCAGGGAAAGCGAGGCCAGCGTTCCTCCTGGAGGCTGTTTACATACGACAGAATATATCAAGCATACATGACTAAATAAATGAGGTGACCCAAAGCGGGAGCTCTCGGCTGTGTATTAGCTTCACGGAGGATTTGTACGTTTAGTTACATTTAATAGAGACACAAACAGTAAGCCATGCTGCTAACTATCACTGCCAAGTTATGTGCCAGAAGGACGCAGAACATTGTGTCCAAAAAAAAAGTACTTCTCTTTTCATATTTAAGTAGTGAGTAGAACCCAATGCAGAAAGGGAAGCCAATAGATTATGAAGTGGAGAAATGCCCTTGGTGATTGCCAAACTTCCTCCTCCACTTAAAGTGAAATTCACAGAGTTATAAAGAGAAGCATTGGTGCAGAGAGGTTTATGCCATGATGCCTTCACAAACTGAGAATTTGTGTCAAGGCAATGAAAACATTGTAATTCCCCTGCAGCTGGCCCACGGGTGACCGAGAACAGATGAGCTTAGTGGGAAAGTTTAAGAGCCAGAAGCATGAATTTGCTCAGCAGAAACTGTAATTTCATCCAGAAGAGTCTGTCCCTCGTCACCAGAGGGAGGTGGACAGCTTTAGACCAAAATTACACAATTGCAGCTCAGTGAAGACTGAAAAGCACAATTTCTTTTGCTTTCGATGCTTACGCTTTGAAGTGCTGCATTCGGTGATCTGACATCCTCTCTGAACATTTCTATACAATAGATTTAGAGATGATAATTTATGAAAGGAAGCTTTTTCTCGGGCCTCGTTTAACATTTCTGCCATTTCCATGAAAGCGGACATTGTTTTCAGCACATTGCTGTGTAAATGTGAAGCATTTCTAAAACGTTAAAATGATTTTCACTTGAAACCTTGTATAAACGGTTCCAAGGAATACACCTGGGTGTCAAGGCTCTTACAGACTACGGCATGAATATGAGAGTATATTGCCTCTTTGCAACATGGGTTCTATCAACTAAAACTTTACTGGTTGATGTTGCTCTGCGAAGGTCACAACAATTAAAAGCTACTTTAAAATGCAAAGAAATCTTCAACACGGACATTTGTAACAATATTTGATTGTTTCTTGATTTTCTGCTGCTTTCCCTTCAGTTGTAAAGTTTCCGATCATGTCAGAAGATGATCTGAATCCGTGCGACTGCAGGAGAATGATCATCTTCAAACCTCTCACGCTCTGGACTAATTATATTCAGTGGAAATTGGAAAAAAAAAGCCTCTTTCGGTCACTGAGTTTGCAGACACCTACACTATGCTCTTTTTCTGTGCAATCTGATAATAATGTGCCTGATATTCTAAATTCATGACGGTGAATGTTGTGTTTGTTGGTTGTTTTCTATGTGCAGTGCTCATAGGACAAATGATTACTTTCCATTAATTTTTCGGCTTTCAACAATTTATCAATGTTGATGAAAAGACGGAGAAATGTTCCCAAATGTGCTGCTCTGTGTCGAAGTTGGGAGACAGAAGACTGGTTGGGTTCTTGTTTCAATTTAACCAATCAGAGCCTCCCTATGTGACACAACTGCCCTCCAGCCAAACACACTCCCAGAGACTGGAAGGAAAGATTCACTTAAATCAAGTCTGAGGAACACAGCTATGAAAGTGCAGGGGGAAGGTAATTTCGGGGGTTTTCTTTTACAAGCCCATTCAGCCACTTTGCATCCCGCTGTGATTACCTCTGAGGAGAACCTGGACGTGTGCTTCGGTTCCTGTTTGTACAGTTTATCCTGTCAGGATGACAAAGACACAGTGTGCCTGCAGCCGGGAGAAAGGCTGTGACACCGGGCCTTTCAGCATCATTCAAAAGGCGGTCAGCTCCACTGACACTTTCCCTTTAGATGCAATCGAACGGCGTGTTGTGTGTGTCCCCGGGTTGCTTCAGACTAAGACCTTCACAGAGCTGCCACAAGACCAGGCCCATCGCCCGAGTGGCTGAACATTACCCCTGCATTACGTCTGTTAGCAGTTTGAAGTCAATAAAGCAAGTGAGAGCCGAGCTGAAGGGCTTGAGCTGCACAAGGTTAGCCAGGAAAATATCCAGAATATTGAAGTCTGGTTCTTTAACATGGAGGGAGAGACAACACCGTTATCAAAGTGCACATCCGGATAAAATCACAAAATAAACAACATGAGGAAGCAGCCGGGTGAGTGGAGCAGAAAGACGTTTACCAGGAGGAAAAGCTCGACAAGATGGAAGACATGTTAGGGTGAGGTAAAGCAAAGAGAGGAGAAAATAAGAAAGAAATAAGAAACTCATCAACATCTTATTGACAGAAATGCAGTGATGAGCTTTTTTTCATCATGACAGCTTCATATCTGTGACTTTCTGTCTGGGGTTTACATTTTTTCCCTGGGTGGGTGTGCGTGTGTCTGTGATCCTGAACAGTGTTTAGCAAGTTACTTTTAAAAAAGTAACTAGTTATAGTTACTAGTTACTTCTCCAAAAAGTAACTGAGTTATAATATTTTAAAAGTCACTAATTACTAGGCAAAGTAACCATTGCGTTATTTAAAAAACATGTTTAAATATGTCAAAGAATTTGGATCCCCTCTTAATGGAACTTTAGGAAGCATGTTCAATCATTGATTATAGATTTGAAAATATTTTTAATGAAATAAATGAATTCTTGACCGAATAAATTTCAAACAGGAAACACTACATAGATCTAATTTATTCAAATGTTGCTGTGTGATACTATGGGACAAGGCACCAATCAAATTTCATCTGTAACTGTAAATAGCATTTCTATTTTTATCAACATACATCTATTGACATAGATGTATGCCAACAGATGGCTGTACTTCAGTTTAAAAAGATTTAAAAGCTGAACAATCAGGGCTCTCTATGGCTGTATCTCTGTCATATCATGTGATGCACTTTGCACCAAACCAACTCCATGCTCAGCTGTTTCAGCTGGGCTCCAGTCGAAGAAAAACCAGCTATGGTGAATTATTGAAACAGAAACATGCTGCATTTTATTGTCAGTAATGGTAACAGCACTGTAATGCTGGAAAAAGTAATTTGTGAGATTATTTGTTGCAAAAAATAGTAATTCCGTCAGTAACGCTGTCACTCCCATCACTGATCCTGAACATGATAAAAGATGGAAATGTGCACCTGTGGAGAGTGAAAAGCAATGATAAAAAACCTTACCCACCTGCTTTTTCCTTGTTTGTGTTAGTAAGTCTAGACCAGGTTTGTCAAACATTAGACCCGTGGGCCAAGACCAGTCCGGTCCGGTCTGGTCAATCCATGAAGTAAAATTTCAACGATTTTTTAGCAAATTTTTCAATGTAGCACTGAGAATCGAGCCGACATATCGATGGTGTTACCTGAAGACTTCAAAGTAATGCTGTCAGGGTGAGTTTTTCAAAGAAAGAAATATTTTTTGTTTTTGACAATATCACTACAACAAATTGGTTTTCTGGGTAACACGGTGAATCACAGCCTTTTCAGGCAGAAACAACGGGCACTAATTCAGAATTCAGTCTGGATGGGGTTGACCCTCTGGTACTTGGTTCTATTTTCTTTAATGTTCTAGTGACTCTGAACTTGACACTTCCTCAAGATGAATCCCACTGAACCCTCTCCGAGCCGCGGTGTGTTACGATTATAAACATCATGCCACTTTACTGAAGAAATATTGGAGCAAAAACTACTGCAAAAGCTGTTGTATAAAGTCCAGTGTGGCTTTGAAGGAGCTTTTCACGGTCTGAAAAGTACCTCTCAACATTTCATCTCTGCGTGAGCTGGAGATATTGGCTCTATCGTGTTCAAAGGAAGTGGACCTTTGAAGGAGCGGGGCCAAAAATGCAATCCAGTTGCATTTTGGGAAGAGAGGGATTCATCTCAAGTTCTTTCAAGAGACCAACCAATGTGATAGAACATTCTTTATTTATTTGTGTCCATCCCTGTGCACGTTAAGAGGCTTTATGTGAAGCTTCCTGATTCAGCTCATCACAGCTGATTAAAAACACGCCGGATTTCACAGCATGCAGTGTTTTTAAGTTCGACTTCCCCACTCGGGCTGGATGATTAATAATGAGAATATACTGTAAGCAAATCATGCGCAAGTTCATTAATGTGTTCGCTGGAAGTGGGTTCAAGTCAGCCGATGATACAGTATCTTCAAATGTTTGAGGCTTTGGAAGGTTCATTTGAATAGAACAGCAGAGGAAATTGAATCAGTTTTCCCAACATGTTGCAACTCCAAAGGTAGTGATGGAGAAGAACTGCAGAAGAGGCTTTGAGTCAGGAAATGTAAGCAATCATTCCAATCATTCCTGCAGGATTGAATTCGTAGACTCTCCTTTTCTTAAGAAAGAAAGCGGCATGGCACCTGAACATTTAGAGTTCTTTGATTAGTTACAGTAAAGGACGGAAATCAGTTTTTAGAAAAACAACATTTTTTTTTTAACTCTTGAGGTGTGTAGCCTGTAATTTGAATCATTGTTTAAGAGGCGGAGTCAGGAATTAGTCTGGAATGTGGGGAAGGGAAGTTAAATGTACAAGTTAAAAGTTAAAAGTACAATTTCACCAAATTTCATCAAACTTCAATCAGAAATGTCATCAAACCAAAGACCAAAATAGAACAAGAGGCAACTAAACACAAATCTTCAAAAAGGTACGTTTTAAGTGACTTCGAGCACTGTTGTCACTCAAAATGTAATACAAGTTTGGTGTTTTCACTTCAAATGTAAATGAGCCCTGATACTGGGAAAGAGCTCTGAATCTCGACCTCAGAGGGTGAAGTTTTCTCAAAACGTGCTGGCATGCTGCCCTCTAACGGGCGGGGCTTTAAATCTGAACCGGCCTTTAATTTTTATGAATTTTGAGAAAAAGACACAACAAACACTGAGTTTCTCCTGCCTCCTGTCTCGTGTTATTTACTGTAAACCGCTAAACTGTGTCTCATTGTCATTAAAGAGCTTCTGCTGGTATTTCATTGCTATTCTACTGAGGTTGCGACAGCAGCAAAGGGCTAAATTAGCCCCAAATGTGAAGAAAAGACAGAAATAGTCCTCCTTTTGTCGCTTCCACAGAGCTTCCTAAAGCACCTGAACCTCAGAGACACAGAGTGACAGATACCACAGCTCCAGTCGGGGTCACACACGGTGACTAAAAGCCTTTTTTCCCCTCCTCGCCACAATCCAATAGTCTTCAGAGACGAAGAGGCCACTGATGATAAAGACTTTTGACTTTGACAATCCCATTACTGGATCATTGTCAGAGTATGACAAAGCAAAGCAAATATACACAGAAAGGGCTGGAGGGGAAGGGGGTGGGGGAGGAAGAGAGACGTACGGGGGAAAGGAGGGAGGCAGAGGTTTCCCCTGTCACCATCTGGAGTCTTGTGGAGAGCATAAATCCTGCTATCTGTGTCATGCATACAGTACTGTTGCTGCCGTTGCATCAGAGATCATCAGCGCTTTCTTTCTCTCTCTCTCTCTCTCTCTCTCTCACACACACACACACACACACACGCACACACGCACAGAGATCAGCTCACACACACTCTACACTCTAACACAGACGGACACGACACACTTAATGTCTTCCACCCCTCTTAGCCCCATCTGTCTACGTCTGTTCATCTGCTCTTTCCTCTCATGCGCACACAAACACTGTTGTCACTGTGACAACAGACACAAACAAACATGGAAATACACACCGGCAACTGAGCACATCGATGCATGCTCACACATGGTGCAAACACACTGCCCACCCAGCAGGACTTTTTTTGACTTTCCTCTTCTACTCTCTAAATGCTCTTGTTCAAACTTTACTCCTCATCAGCTACTTTAACTTAAATCTGCCTCCTTTCTCCGTCTCCTCGCTTCTCTGTCCAGTCTTTACTTCATTTATTCACACGGCGACATGTCGTCTACCTGTTTCCCGTGCTAACTTTATGTTTACTAAAGTGGAAAACGTGACATCAATCCTCCATTTTTTCATCTCTGCCTTTTATTTTCCTCTCTCTTTAGTGTTCAGCATGATTTATTGCTCTTTTCCATTCTGATCTTGTCTCACATATGGACTTTCTTTCTCAATTTCTTCCCTGCATTTATTTATTTCCCTCTTCACTTTCGCTGTGTTGTGATCATCCCTCTATCTCTTAAGCCTCCTGCCCGTTTCCCCTCCTTCATCCTTGTCCTGTCTTTAAATCGCACCCTCCTTTTCCTCTCATCCTCCTCCTCTTATTTACATTCCCTGAATCCCATCCATTCTCTCCTCTCTTCCTATGCTCGCTCTCTCCCTTTGCAACAGCAGATCAGGGGAGATTTACATTCAGCACCACGGACAGCTCCTCCGCACAGCTGAAAACAAAGAGCTGCAGTGCCACCTGTTGGCCGGCACTGCAGCTCCATGCATGATGCAGGGGGAGTCAGAGAAACGACAACGACCAAAAAACAACATATCTTTATGTATGGTTTTACTCATAACCCAGGACAGCTATCTTCCACATGCTCATACATATGTGAATAAGGTTGAAATGTAAGAGTGAAGTGCTCGTCTGAAAAGTCAGCTTGGAGAGAGGAGGCTTTAACTCTGAAGACTTCACGGGAGAGGTTCAGCTGGGAGATCTATGCGAGAGGTTAAGCTGGCAGGCCTTGAGGTAATGGCAACCATATATTACCCTGTAGTTTCATCCCACTGCATGTCGAGGCTCATAGATGCAGTGCAACTGCGAGGCGTTTGAGCCAGAATGGGGATCTCAAGTCTCATTCCGCTCATGGCAGCCAAAGGGAGGAAACAATAGCATCTGCTGTCCTCAGAGACAAGGAATTTAATCACAAGCACAGCCAAGGTAAGATTTGAATGTAAAGTAGCAGAGCAATGGTTTGTGTGAGAGTGTGTGTGCCCGTGCATGTGTGTCTGTTGAAGAGAATGGAGATGTTGATGCTGGCATTCAAACTAATAGCAAATGTCAACAAGGGAGGTGGAGGATAGTCACACTCATTGTAAGTGTTGGACAAGTGGAGACACTTTCTGTGCGTGTGTGCGTATGTTCACAGCTGGGATAAAAAGTCAAAAATAAAGTTCACTGAATTAACTCACGCTTTTCACACACACACACACTCAGAGGGCCAGTGATCCACTATGGGCTTTACCAGTGATCCATGACTGGGCTCGCACCGGGCTGCACTGGTGTGTGTCTTTGTCTCAGTGTCCCTTCCTACTGGGACCGCAGTGTGTGTGCAGGCACAATGTTGCTGGCTGGAAGCTGTTTGTGTTTGTGTTTTGCTCTCTGTGCAGGCTTCGAAAGAAGTTAGCAAAATGGGAAAAGACAGGGAGAAGGAGAAATGAAAGCAGAGCAGGGAGGAAGGGAAGAGTGCAGACACAGAAGCGTGTTATCTCTCGCTATCTTTGTCTCATCCCTCCCTCTTTTACTCGCCCACACACAGTAGTAAGTACAGTGATCACAGAAAGGTGATCTCAAAGCTTAGCCAGTCAGAAGACGCTGAGCCAACAGAGAAGCACGGGGAGAAGCCACACAGAAGCGCAGAGTGCTTCACATCAAGCTTTCTTCGGCGTTCCGGCTTTTCGACAAACGAGCACTTTTTAATGGGGGCGTGTTAATGACTGCAACACACAAATGGGCTCACGACTGAAAGGACAATTGCATGTAATTTGCAGCGCTGTCAGATATTGTCATGGATTTTTCTTTTATTTTTAAACATATTTTTTTCCCCATTCTTGTGCTCAGAGTATTGGTCTCTCATTGATTGAAATCCAGCATTAGCTTTCCTCTCAACCTGATAAGTATTAATGGGGAGCCATTTTCATCAACACTCAACTGAGAGCAGTTACAGCAAATAAATGTACATTCACACATACAGTACGTACACACACCCTCCTACACACAAACACGTCTGAGTATGTGGACAAATGTAAAAAAAAAAAAAAAAAAAAAATTTCGATTCCAGGGACCGACTTGTTTTATCACCCTGAAATAGCACGTAGCATTAGAAGGGAGGATGGATACTTGCCTGAGATCTTTACAATGTAAGAGCGAGAGAATTATCGAGACCTCTTAGTTTCATTCTGGTTGAACTGTAATGACCCTAATTTGACTTCAGTATATTCGTGTGCATGTTCAATACCCTCCGTTCAGGTAAAAGCGTTAAAATCATTTAACAATGGAAAGGAAAAAAAAAAAAAAAAAACATGTTAGTGTGAATCTACAATGCTTTCAAATGAAAATGGACTATCGCTGCACATTGGGTTTCCGTTCACTCGACAGCAGCGCTCCATGCCACTAAAAACGCCCCACGCCTTTCACACCAGCCCTGTAAAATCTGATCTCCTCATCATTTATGCATGTTTGAACGCCCTCCCGAACTCAGATCCGGATCTTTCAGGCGAACTCGGAGGCCGGTCTGAAAGCGGACCATCGGAGTATTCAACAGCTGCAGTGAGAGGACGTGATGTGGAGCTCAATGCATTTGAATAGCAGAGTAAACAAATCCAACGGCGTGAGTCAGAAGAAGCAGACGCACAAAGGAAGAGTTAGAAACTGTCTGGTGGGCAAACATGGAGCGCTTAGGAAGTGCAGGCGATCATTGATAGATGGTTAGAAGACTGTAAATCACAGTTGCTTGTGATTAGCCGTTAGCCACTCACGGCTAGCCGGCTTTCGGTCCGCACCAATCAAATGAGCTGGATTTCTTCTTCTATGAAAACAGTCTCAAGAGTCGGCTGTATCCAATTAGTGTATAGTCCCCTCTGCGTATGTGTGTGTAGTTTCATGACAAAAACAAACAACAGCACCAACTCATGCCCCAACATTCTAATTGCATTGTTTTCCATGTTTCTGGTGCTTCTGTGGAAACAGACGTCATTTCCGAAACATTATTGTGTAAACATGAAACATTTCCAAAACAAAAACACAGCAATGATGCTTATTCAAGAAAAAATGTCGGGAAAACAGAATCTTAAAAGTCCTGGAGGGCGCAGGGTGGGATCTCTGTGGGCTCATCAGTAAACCTTGTCGGTTCACCACTTTTATGTTATGGCTGATCAGTGTGTCCACCTGCCACCGGGAACATGCCGTATTTTCCTGGATGTTGTTAGAAGGAAAAAAAAGACGAGCAGGAACAGAGTGTGGAGGTCTAGTTTAAGTCTGTACAGCAACTGAAAAACACGCCAGGATGGAGTCATTTAAAGAGGCGGGTTCCGTGTGCCGGTTCATATTTCAAAGAAGACGTTTCCCTGGGAACATCCTCGAAACCTGTCGTCAGTGCAGCTCCATGCATTTCCATGGTCAGAGAGGCTGTGGCCAATTAACTGGAAAAGGGAGTATAGTTTCACAAGAGAAGAATTTCACTCAATATATTCTCGTTACGTTTGTGATATTTAACCCTTCTATAAAATGAATGCATCAAATGTTAAAATAAAAGGCCATCTTTCCTGTGACACACGGGTAGATCACATCTCAGAAATAAAGAAATTAGATACATCTGAGTTTGAAGTTTTCTGATCGGAATTATTCAACCGGCTGTGTCACAGTTCTACAAAAAAGCATTAAGGTGTTTAGCGTTCACTCATTTAAAAAAAAAAAAAAAAAAAAAAAAGTTAAATATCCCATTAAGTGGTGAGGTTGAGTTTGTGCAGAACTTTTCTGTGGCTGATCGGCGCAGGAGCTGCTGGTTCGGTGGAGACACCTGGCAAATAGGCAGCAAAGATGAAAAAAAAAAAAAACCCTCTGAAAATCCATTCAGCTCACTGAAAATACAACTTACACACACAGCTGTGCACAGTAAGACAGACACACTCCGAGGGCAGAGGAAGTCCGTGTCGGTCTGTCACAGAGCGATGGCCGCAGCTGGGCGCGCACACACACACACACACACACACACACACACACACACACACACACACTCGCACACACACACGAGCGTGCACAGCTTGACCACCCACCACTGCCCTCTGATTACCAGCAGCTTCCACAGCCACCCTCGCTCCTTCTCTCCATACCTCCTCCACACTCCAGCGATTCTCCCTGCTCCTCCTCCTCCTCCTCCGGCCCAGCTTCCCCTCCACCTTTTGTCATTTCTTTTCCACGCCACCTTCTTTCCCGAAGTTCCTCTCTCACGCATTAACATATAAAATGGCTGCTGTTGGAGGCCTTAATCAGTCAGGCGCACACTCACTTACCCGCTCATTCACTCACTTGATTAGTCAGCGGCACGCCAGCTCTCTCCATTACCAGTTTACTTTCCTGATGTGCGTCGCTTCGCTCGCCTCACCTGCAACAGCAAGAAGTTTCTGCACTGATGTGCAATCATTAGTGTTAGATGACCACACCACATTTTGATTTGCACTTGTGTGTGTCTGTGTGTGTGTGTGTGTGTGTGTGTGTGTGTGTGAAGTATTGAAACACATCTTTTTTGGACCTCTAATAAGTGTAACTGTTTACTGTTGTAAAAAAAAAAAAAGAATCGATAGGAGAACAGTTTGCTTTAAAAAAGCTAACAGTTATGGTTATCTTTCTGCCTTTTTTTTTTTTTTGCTTTTGGTTATTGATCAGGGGTGTCAAATATGAGGCCTGTGGGCCAAAACCGACCCCACTAGGTAAATTGTAAGAATTTCAAAGAAAACGTTGATTTTTTTTTGTTTTTTTTTAGCAAATTTCTTCTGACTAGCACACACAACGCAGCCCTGAGACCTGAGCTGAGATCTCCGTGATGCTGCCATGAAAGCTGGACGCCATCAAACGAGCCTCAAAGCCGTGCTGGCAGGGGGAGTTTGCAAAAACATGCAGAAATCCACAGCTAGGAGAAGCTTTTTTTGATTTTTTACTGTATTCTGCACCAGAAGGTTTCATTAAAATTGGCTTCATGTGGAGATTGCTGTCACTTTTGTTAGTAATTGTTGTGTTTTGTGAAAATACACATTTTCATCACTATACTCTGCGCTAAAACAAAGAAAAACTTTAAAGTTAAAATTTTTGCTCCGAGTCCTGGTACATGCCACACGATACAGAGTTGCAGAACTCACACACCAGCAATCCCACATGCTGAACATGATTAAAGTCCGACTGATACACTCTTTAACGGCGAGCTGGGTCCCTGAGTCTACAGTCTGCAGTTCACACGGCGGCGTGTGGAGAGTGACGCTGCGCACTGTCGGAGGTTTGTGTAGTGTAGATGCAGAGGCTGTGTGGAGGTGGTTCACAGAAACTCGTTGCCTCCATGTATCACTTGCAAATGGAGTAAAATTAGGCGTTGTGCCATTTAATAAATACTCACACTGGCACTTTGTATCGGTAAGTAGCTACAGGTTAGTACTCATATTTGTAACTGTCCTTTAAAAAAGTGATGTCGGTGCATTCGTACTTTGATTTCGCCTGTAGAAATAAGTTTGGGAAAAGTTGCAGGAAGTTGTTGCAGGTGTTGTTATTCTTTAAAACTAGTTCCTTAGAAAAAAAAAAAAGAAAAAAGAAAGAAGCTCCTGTTACGGTGCACATAGCTTGAGCCTCGCCGGGGTCAGCAGTACCTGCCTGTCATTATCTGCTCAGCCACTCACCGCTGCAGTGGAGCTGGGTTTTGGCACACTCTGTACCAGCCGGAGCTTTTCATGTTGTTTATACGCGCTCACATACATTTACACCGCGTCGTGTGTTCGGTTTTCTCCAGTGTCATTCTCCAGGAGTTACAGCCGAGCGGGTGGTTTGTGTGATTTTTGCCTAACGACCCGGGTTTTACTGCCTGTACGTTTCTCCTTCACCCTGAAAACTATGAAAACTGACATTCAACAATTTGTAGAGAAAATGGATTTTTGGGGGTTTTTTTTGTCTTGTGTTTCTGCCGCGAGTAGGAGGAAGTTGTTCTCGGTGCGCGATGGGAGGTGACAGTAAATACTGCGACCCTGCAGATTTACATGGTGACCGCTGAGGGTGACTGGATGGTGTCAGCTGAGTGTGCCGTCCGTCACTTTGTCAAACAGTGCGTGAAATTCCCGCAGCCCGACTTGAACTCATGCAGCCTCGTGACTTTCTGGCTGAATTGGATAAATCTTGCTAGAGCGCACATTTTATTCACACTTTGCATTCACTGTCCATGAGAACCACACATGTTTTCACAGCTTTGATCAGCTTTTAATGCAGTGTTTTTGCAGAAGATATACGTTTGTTATTAGTTAAGTTATTCCTTCTCAGAAATATTGGTTTATAATAACTGTAACTGTAATCAGTTACAATCATGTTGCTGAAAAAAATACTAGTATTAAATGACAATTCATTTCTCCAAATAAAGTTCTTTTCTGATCGAGCGTCACTAAGTGAAACAGCAAATCTAAGTTATCGTCTCTCTCTCTCTCTCTCTCTCTCTCTCTCTCTCTCTCTCTCTCTCTCTCTCTCTCTCTCCACAGTTCATAAAAAGTTTACTTAGTTCCAGAGAAAGTGACACAGATCGCCAAAAGACACCAATTTCCTGCGGTTAAGCTTCATAATTGGACGACTACAGCCAGAGTCATGGTGTGTGTGTGTGTGTGTGTGTGTGTGTGTGTGTGTGTGTGTGTGTGTGTGTGTGTGTGTGTGTGTGTGTGTGTGTGTGTGGGTGTGTGGGTGTGTGTGTGTGTGTGCGCGCGCGGGCGCCCCTGTTGTGTTCTTCGATACATAAAGAGACACATTCACACTGCGATATGAAACATTTTGCCTCCCTGGTGTTCTCCTCAGGGTGTGAGTGTGTGTGTGTTTGTGTGCGTGTATTTATACACACACTTATGGCTGTGTGTTCATTGTGTGTGATTTCATTTGCACCTTTCTGCTGTGTACACAACCCCTAATTGCCTAAAAGGGCTTTGGCTCGAATTAAAATTCACTTTTAAAGCCTGCTGCTAATGCGCTGTCACTCAGTACTTCCACACCTGAAATCCCAACAAAACACACACACACACACACACACACACACACACACACACCCACACAGTATATCTCCACCTGTAGAGCGTCCGTCTCCCTCAGAGTGTAATTAATCGACATGTTTTAAAGACCGCTCCGCTCTTTTCCTGCCCGTCCTGAAAAAGCAGCGTTCCGGCTGCTGTTCAGCAGCCTGGGAAGCCGGTTTGTGCTCGGCGAACTCCTCCGAGAGCGAGCGAGGAAGAGAAAACAATAGAAGCAACACGGCGAATGAAAGCGGGAGCGAAGGAGAGGAGAGGCTGAGTCACCGAGGAGTGAATGAATGATCGATACATGAATCAGTTTTGGGGCGAGGAGCGAGCGTGTCGCTCAGAGAGAATCAGCAGGACGAATCACGGCGCTTGCCGCGTTTCTGATGCACGCTTTCCTTTCATTCCGGCCCAAACGTATGAAGAAACTTGAGAAAACAAACAGCAGTTAATCTGATTTTGTTTTTGGAGGGGAAACCGCATGAGAGCTGGTAACCAAGTAACCCGAACAGAAAAACAGTAGCAGGCGATGTTCCTCTCAGCCGCTTCGGTTTCAACTCTCTTCTGCTTCCCGACTTCTGGAAATTGGTCGTTTTCACTTCAGGAACTTTTCTTTGTGGAAACAAATGATTCGCTTTTACCCTAAACTGTTACCATCAGCAAATTGATACAAACATTTGTACAACAACCAATATGATTCCTGGATTTTTTACAAAAGCTGAGACTGCATTCAGGAAGCGTTATAGGTCCAAATCTGATGTTTTATTCCATTTTTAACTTTTGGGGACATTTTTAAAGGATTTTAACACTTTAGCCATTTTATTCATCTCGGCTCTTCAGCTGCTTATATTCATTGTGTTTCCTAATGGATCAAGCAGTTTCAGCTATTAGCAGAGTTTTTTTTCTTTTCCTTTTTTGCTGCTTTCCCTTTTTTGATTTTTATTATGATCTGAAAAAAGCTATACGAGTAATTTCAACCCATTTTTCTGTATTTTTATTTTTTGGAGTGGCTTTTCCCCCTCCAACAAAAAAGCTCTAGCAATTTTGCTCAAACTACTTTCATTCCTATTTTTCCTGTGTTATTTTTGGAGTAGTTCTAGCTTTTCTATCCATTTTCAGCCATTGCGTCTGTCCTGGATATTTTCGCTGTCTTACCTTATTTTGCTGTTTTTAGCCTAAAAAAATAGATCATGTTTGAAAATCTGTGTGTAATGCAGACAAAATGAAAATGAAAGTAAAATGTAATATGCTATTATAATCTTAAAAAAACTTGTGGTCTTAAAGCAACACTAAGGAACTTTCAGTTTTTGTTGATTTTGGCGGCGCCAGTGGACAAAGCGGTAGTGTTTTGCCTGAACGAATACTACAGTTCTCATGAGGACGAGCGCGTGGCGTCGTAAAATGCTGCTCCCGATGGCATGCTGTCGGACTGAACTCGCCTTCATTTGTTTCCAGTGGCTGTGTGAAGGACGGAGAGCGACGAGGTAATGAATCTAATGGTGGCTAAACAATGTTATATCATGATGTGACGCATGTCGTAAAGCAGTCCGCACGTTTGGATTTTTTAGTGAGCAGGGTTCCTACCACCCTCCTCGCAGTTGCTTAGTCCAAGTGAAAGCAATACTGACGCCCTCAGGCCGTGACAGAGGGGTCATTCAGCTAGTTGTAAGCCGATGTATCATCAGAAAAGATATTAAAATGTTTTATTAAGTTTGAAAAGTTCCTTAGTGTCGCTTTAACCCTTTATTGGGCATTCCTTAAAATATTCCTCAGATATTAAAGGATTGAATAATTCAGTTGTATGCAGTTAAAGGTTACATCAAGATATTTTCCTTTTTTTGGGGCGACATTTTAAAGTTTAAAAAGCAAATCAGATGAATGTCAGTTTTCTCCTTCAGAGACTAAGCTCAATTGAATTTTTTAGTAAATATGTTTTTATTAGTCACTTCTCTTTCCTTCTCATTCCTAAAAAAATGGTTTTCATGGGTTTTTTTTTTCTCTCCTGAAGATTAGTTCAGTAGAAAAGTGTCAAACCAGCCAAGATTCCTCCTGTTTTGCACTTTAAATAATCAAATTAGCTGAAATGTGTCATTATTCCTGTGGAAAGGTTGACTTATGAAAATTTCTCAGTCCTCTGTAAGCGAGTTTAACATTTAACTTGGTTGTGTTGTTGTCATACAGCGACATCATGATTCTACAGATCTCACATCATATTGCTTTACCTTTGGAAACCTGGAAGTCTCACCAGACTGAGGCTGGCTCCTGACAGGGCGACCCTCTGTTCTCTACCCAAACGGCTCAGACTGGGGCTTTCTGCTCTGGTGAGTGACCGGTGGGGGGGTTTCCCTGTCGGATGACACCCAGAGCTGGACCACCACATGGAACCAGCACCCAGCTGCTTCCTGGTTGTGCTCCACTCACCTCTGAAGCTCAAGCCTTATCCCTCCGATTCAGAGAGTCGAATCTATTCATGAAAAAATAAAGTTTAGGCAGAGCTATTCGATGATCTAATAAGAAAAGACTCGGGCTCCATTCACACAATGTTTGCAAGTGAAAACGCAAAACCTTTGTTGTGTTTTGAGTTCACTGAACTGCTCTGGAAACGTTCTGGTTCTGTCTGTGTGTAAACGCTGCTAATGCACATGCATACCTCGGTCGGAGAAAGTATTTTTTCTGCACATGCTCAGTAGACGGACAATAGCGACGGTGTTAATGTTTATAGCTAATGGATTAATGTGCATGCGTGTGTGTGTGGTTTCATTTCAAAAACAGCACCAACTAGTTTGCCTCGTAAACCAGCCCCGCCCACTCCTCATCTGCGTTTGGATTTTGGAGTTGGGCATCGTCTGGATAGGAGCCCATAGAAACTTTGTGCAGGGGGTGTCGGTTACTCCTTTGACTGACAGCGTACTTCAGCCAATCAGCGCTTCAGTGGCCCAACATTTTAACTCCATTGTTGTCAGCATTTCTGCCATGTCTTTGTATATGAGATTGCCTTGTACTAAATACAAAACAATGCCTATTTTTAAAAACCTTGCCATGCACACAGGGTAGTCCAAAGTAGTTGAGTGTGACCGTGATTGGCCTTATGAGAAATTAAGTTAGTAAATGACCAAAAAAAGACTTCAAAATTATTACTTTTGTACTAGTAATCAACACACGACATCCAAACGCTACTGCACACATAACATATACAAAGTCAGTCCGCCAGCATCAGCCAGTGATGCGACATCAGTGCGCACGTCACTTCTTTTTCATTTAAGAGGAGAAATTGCGTCTCGTACAGCTTTGTACCATCACGTTATACGATCTGCAGACCTCAGCAGACTCCAGACAATGATCTCTGTTTACAAGACAACAAAAGACCAAACATCCAAATCCTTCTCAGCCTCACATATCCCAGAATTCTATGTATTAAGATCACAATTTGAAAGACTTATGGAGCATTTGTAAGATATTACTCCATCAATACATACGACTGGGTGACGTTGCAAACAGAAATAACACAAACAAATTATCAGAATCACCTGTTTCTGTTACAACTTGTTAGTTTCAGCCTCAAATTGTGAAAACTCGACCAGTTAATTGAAGGATCTCCAGCTCTTTTAGCAGAAGCGGGTTTGATTTGGTTTTAATATAGTTGCTTAGCGACAGATGCACCGCTTCAATACACAAGTGTGAGGCTGAAAATCCCCCATAGAGCACCTCCTTCGCTTCACCTTGAACACCGTCCTGCTTTCAGAGGGCCCGTCCTCCCAAGACCAAGGCCGTGACCCTGGAAGGATGCAGCCAATGAACTAAGAAATCCAATTACAACGATACTGACATTGACGACGACACTTACAAGTAATGAGGCTCTTTGCAGATGATCTCTTTTTATTGTGTTGAAGTTCAAGATGTTAACTCATATTCAAAAGCTTAAGATGTATGAGGTAAAGCAAACATGATTCATAATTGATTTTATTTAAACACATGAAACAAAAGCAGATTTTAGAAAAACAAAGAGTAGAATGAAAGCCGAATGCACTCCACTGGCAGTTTACTAAATCTGACCTCTTTTCCCATCAGGCTGATTGCATCCTGAGATGATATTGAGTATTTTTTTTTTCCTTCTTCTTCTTCCTTTTGCCCATTTTCACACCCACACATTATATCCAACCAAACAAGAAGTCAAAAAAAAATTAAATTTAGAGCTTTTCATGCGTATTGCACCGTCATACAACCTCGTACTTTGTGAGCATCATTTGCACAACGAATGTTTTTTTGTTAGCATAACACAAAACAATACAAATAGATTATTCTTGTTTCTATATATTACTATATAAAAAACATGATCTGCTCTCTCTCTCTCTCTCTCTCTCTCTCTCTCTCTCTGGCTCTCTCTCCCTCTCTGTTTCTCCTTTCCTGCAGGTTCTCTGATCGTAGAACTCAAAGTTCCTGCTCTGATTCTTTTTCTATCTCCTCACTCCATCCTCTCTCTCTGGTTCTGCAGAAAGTCTCTTCCTCTGAGTCTGGCTCCTCAGGTTTCGTCTTGTTTTCATTTCCACTGTCTCCTCTGGTTGCTCAAACAGAACTTCTGTTTTCTTCTTTGTTAGAACAGCCTTAAGATGATTGTGTTTTGTCTCGTCTTGTCTTGAATTGAACCTCATATCCCTCTCTTAATACCCGCCCTGGACTCCAACATGGGTTCTCTTTATGTGAGCCGTCAGGTCTAAACACTGGTCCTCCCTCGTTCCCATTTCCTTGATTTGCCATTGAATTTAAGAAAGACTTTAAACCCATTTTACCCGGTGCTTAAAAATTAAGGACCTTGTCTTTTTCTTTTTGTTGTTGTTTTCTTTTTACTGGGTGTCTTCAGTTCAGGGATCATCAGTTTTGCTTTATACCTATTGAGCGGTCCACAAAGTGACGCCTTCAGAGCAGGTAATGAAGATGTTTATTGGCTCCAACTCCTGAGGTTAAAAAAAAAAAAAATAAAATAAAAATAAATAAAATAAACCCACCGACCTCTTTCCCTGCTCAGGTGCAGCGAGGCGGCGGAAGCTATAGATGATATGAAATCTTGCTTGTTTGAGCCTTATGAAAAATAAGAGGGAGTTTTATCTGCGAGGGAGCACCAAGGACTTTCTGTTATTCTGTAGCACCGCGGGATTAAGCGACAGCACCTTTCTATCTCTCCGTGTTTCCGATTATTACCGGAGATGGCTTCCCCTGCATGTGTGCAGCTCGCTGGGTGAATCCATTGTTATCATCCACACTAAAGTCAATTATCACCGTTCACCGGCTCCGCAGTCGGCGAGGATATTAAAACTTTTATATTTTCGCGGGGTGCTGATGGAGGTGAGAGGATGTGCAAATAACACACCGGAGGAATTTCCTGCCAGGTGAGAGACAGTGGTAGATACAACGAATATGGGCGAGCATGTTTGAAAAGAGAGAGAGAGATACAGAGAGTGACAAGGTGTGGAGGACGGCGCTAAAAGAGGCAGGGACAGCCAGACGAGGAGCGTGTTGACAGCTCGTATTCAAACGAGAGTGTCAAACCTGACAGGCCCAAAGTCTGCGTCGGTCTCTGTCTGTCGGAGCAGCTGAGCGTACATGCGTGTCGGGACTGGATCCAGAAACACAACCTCTCAGATATTACAGGAAGTAAGACTTCTCCAATACTTGTGTCTCATTTTACTCTGTTTAGTTTTTATTTTTTGTTTTTTTTTTGTTATTGATGCTCTGTGTGTCTCCTCTTAACAGTTTGCATGTTCTCCCTGTGCAACTGTTAAACGTCTGCAGAATCTATCTTGTCTGTCTTGATTGATCTCATGTATAGTTAGTTTTTGTCTTGCGGAACTATTGATATAATTTCATTTGAGTAACTTAACAAGATTTTTTTTTTTAAATTGTAACAACCAAATACATTTAAAAAAAATTCTAATGAATTCCCGAACAGTCAAAACTGACATATTTGAATTTTTTGTACACATAAACATTTGGACACTTTTTGGTTGAATTATTTTAATTCAAGGTTATTTGGTTCATTTAAATAAAAGTCATTAATCATTAATGCTAAAATTACTGAATCGTAAAAAGCTATCTTTAATTACATTTAATATTTTTCCTATTTGCTTGTCATGATTGTAGTATTTAAAAAGTACTTGAAACATTCTGGTTTATGTGTCCTGTGAATGGAAACCTATCCTTACCTTTTCAAAGATATGCAAACTTTTAAAAGCATCAGCTTGGAGATCCTGAGCAAGCTGTTTCGACATTGTTGTTTTTTTTTTTTTCTTTTCTTTTCTTAAACACAAAGACACTAATGCTGAATTATCATTGGTATTTCAATTAGATGACAACTTGTGCTCCCAGCACAATATTAACAGCACATATTTTCATTCAAATGATAATTTTCAGGATATTTTAAAGCAAATAGCTTCTTTCAGCCTCTGACCTGCTTCACTACTCAGGATTGTTTATTCAAGTTAAAAAGCCCTTTTCAGGTGTTTTATCTTTTTTACCGGCGCTGAACAGTGTTTAGTGTTAGATTTATCAGATGCTCAGCTTTGTAAAGTTTACAAAATCCTTATGACCCAGCATGTTCAACCAGCCAGCGTGATGAAGTGTAAAAAGCAGCGGCATAATGAGGCCTGGAGAATCGACGGGAGAAACACGGAGCCACACATGCTGACTCGGTGAAGTGGAGGGTCAAGAAGAATGCCACGGTCAGTCTTCTGAATGAAGCTTCTAGGTCAAGCAGCACTAATGCTATTATGTCCTCAGTGGCAGCGGCATGCATCAGGAGCGGCCCTGAGAAGTACACGTAATGCTGATGAAAACTCCGCCGTGCACTCCAGTGTTCGCTGCGGTCGTACGAGCTGCAAACCGGAGCGTCAGTGAGAAGGCGTCAGACGGGTCTGCAACACTTCTGCAACTCATCCGAGACGTTATGTGGAAATAAACTTCTTCAGTTTCAGCTGTTGTCCCCATTTCAAGGTGACGGACGTGATGATCGGAGCAACGAATTGTTCGACTGAGGTCGCATTTAAAAGACATTTCAAGTCAAAACGCATAATTTTATCATTTAGAAAACTTCCACCTTGGAAGCCGCCGCATCTTCAGTGGTTCTCACATCCTGACATGTGAACTGATCAGTGTCTTCCACTGCAGACGGGAAGATGAGGGCAGAAAAAGCATGTTTGACTTAAACTCAGCCACTTAAAACTGCTAATCCTGAGACTGCCAAACATGATCAATATGGCTCATACAGCTAAAACACAGTGGAACCAGCTAATACAGCTAAAATGGTGACAACAGCTGAAAGAACTGGCTAGAAGCTAAAACAGCTTTAACAAAAAAAAAAAAAAAAAAAAAAAGCCAGCTACATCTAAGACAGAAAAAGTGACTAAAACAGCTAATGAAGTTATGTTCTTGCTGTTTTAAAGATTAAACCTGGTTTGTGGCTCCAGAGGAGGGGAAAATGGACAAAACAGCACTTTTAGTGTAGAGAAATTCGTACCTTTAGACAATTTTCCTCAATTAATCCAGAATTCAATTGACAAATGGAAAACGGTTGAGAGTGAGATATTAGCACTTTTCCATAAAACACAACATGATTTATACAGTAAAGACTTCCCAGTTCAGCTCCTTAGTGCTTTCACTAAAATCCGAAACTCCCCATAAACAACGGTGGGTCACAGCTTTCACTGCATAATGTCTAATATTTAGGAGTACATTTGCTCCTGCAAAATTATGGCGGCATAAGCAGGAAGTGAAAGCATTTCAGTCACAAGTGTGAGTGATTGATGTTCTGAAGGTCATAAATTGCTGCGGCCCACCTTTGGAAATAACTCCGGAGTTCTCCCACATTTATATCAGTAAATGTCACAGTGACTTTCTTCACTGTGGCTTCAAACGAGACTCAAATCTGACTTTCAGTGTTTTGAATTACACACTGCTACATTTAGCTGTGAATGATTGAAAGTGTTGCATATTTAATGTAGTTACAGTTACTTAGGTATTAATTTTGATCAAATTAAAAGGTACAGGGAAGTTGCAGAGCTGCTGTCTCTTTTCAGAAGGCATTACAATGAGTTGATTTTGTTGAACGTGATGTATGTTTACAAAAAAAAATGAAAAACTGCTTTTGACTTTCCATATACTCTTTAAACTGTGATCTATTTTTACTCCTCTTGCTTCAGAAATCCCCTCTTACTCCCAATAGTGCCCTTTTTTTGGTGTTATCGAGTGAATATTTGACTGTCAAAATTATTTCCGTTTCTGACGAGTTTTAATGTTATGTATCGTGAAATATGCACAATCTCAGCCAGTTCTGTACATTTTCTACTTAATTTCTTAATAATGAATTGGCTCAGTCAGTGTGTCAGTGACTTTCTTGACTTTGAAAACTGTCATGTGGGATTGAAGAAGTGTTTCAGTGAGTGCCCTCTGAAGGATTAAGGCTCACAGAGAAGTGCTGATCCTGACGTTTTCCATTCACAAGATCATTTGTTGCTTTCTGTTCCATATCTCCAGAACTAAAATGGGTTTAAAAGAAGAAAAAAAAAAAAAGAAAAGAAAATATATAGGGGGACTTGGTCCACTCTGCACCTTTTTCTTGTAATATGTTACAGAAAGAATAACTGAGTTGATATTATTGAGCTCTTCATGGCGACTCTGCAGTGAAGGAGTTCATTGTTAATTCATGAATAATTTTCATCTGTCTGTTGTTCATTAAGTATTTCCATCCAGATTACAGAGCAGTTTAATGAGTGAATAAACTAGTAAGAATGATGCAGTACAACTTTTCTCAAACTTTTGTATAATAATCAGGTTAAATGTTAACATTTTTATATATTTTATTGTGTTGTCAGTTCTGACTAAAGCTGTTTGTGAGCACTAAACTGAAATGAGTTTATTGAGTGTGGTTTTTCAGATAAAGATATCTCTCCGTCCATCAACACTGCTCAGTATGCCAAACCCGGATCTTTTTGCTCACAGGGAGGGAAAAAGTCTTCTGGAGTAAAACCATCAGCTAATTAAGTTACATCAGTTTGGGCTGTAAGAGTCCAATCGATAACTTCAACACATCAACTTCTCTCTCTGAAGGAGAGGGTTAAAAGTTTTGAGAGGATGACATGGACTGAAGTCAGCCTGCATAAATACATTTAAAATGGTCAACAAACCCATTCTTGTTTATGCTGAATATTTCTCTGAGAATGAGTCGATCTCTGTTTTCATTATTACAAGGTTGTGGACATGCGGCACCCACTCAAATTTACTCTCAGCCTACACTCTCATTTGCATTTTTTTGGGTTTTTGCTGGTAATTTTTGATCAATTTTAAGAAGAAAAAAAATTGCATTTCAAGATATCCAGGAAATATCTGAACGCTTTTCTACACCCTTTTTAAAATCATTTCAATTTCATGTTGACACTTTCCTTGAGGAGCATCTGTTGGTGTAACAATCACAAAACCTTTTGTTGTTTGAAAGGCAGCGAAGCGTAATCATGAAGGTGTAAACGAGCACGAATGCCATTTCATTTGTTTAATTAAGTCCTGATTTTAAAAACGACAATCGAGACGCTGTAATCGTATCTCCCACACTCCGATGTTCATTGAGATGCATCGAGCGCGCGGAGAGCCATCCGGATAGCCTTGAGTGGAATTTCAGACGCGGTGGTGATTACACGCGAGCTGTTTGTTCAGTCCTCGGTGCTGCTTGTAGACTATGGTGCGGTGGGCGTGAAGATAGTGCGCCAGAGGCGATAAAACCCTTCAATCACATCAGATACCTTTCATGGTGGAAGAGCAGAGGAGCAAAGCAGGAAGAGAAACGCTGCCTTTCGTGGAATATGGGGGAGAACATAAAGCAGTGGTCTACATTTCGATCTGTGTCGTCATGATGTTGTGGACTTTGGTCCAGTTGGGTTCATCAGCTCCACATCAGGATTTGATTTGTATCAGGGGTTTTACTAACCTTTAGCTACTTGCTGATATGAGTATCTAATAAATGCCAATAAGAAAATCCATACTGGATACAAAAAAGGCTTCGAGGTGCTGCGAACCACCACCGCCTCAGCTGAACATCGCATATTTATATCAGTTCTCATTGTGAATTTACATTTTTCACAATTAGCTGAACTCACTTCAGTTCATCGACATTTGGCATTTTCAGACAGAATCCACAGTAGCTACTTTAAGACAGGAGTGTCGAACACTTTTTAGTTCAGGAGCCACATTCAGGCCGATATCATCTCGAGTGGGTCAGACTGTTAATTAAAAGAGTCAAGATAGCCTTTAAATTTAAACTTTAAAGCTTTTCTTTGTTTGAAAAACTATATTTTTGCTAAATGTTTTGCAATTACTCCCAAAAAGTTACTAAAAGATAGTCTTAATGATACTTTCTGGTGAAAAATTCAGGAAAATGTACTAAAAACTTCACCAATAACTTTGGATATTAGATTTTGCTGTGGTTTTACTGACTCTGACACTCTGGTGCTAATGCTAGCCTGCTAGCAGTGAAGTTGCTATCTTTCATGGCAGCATCAGTGATCTGTCAGCTTGACTCATTGTGATGTTTCTCCCTGCTCCTCTTAAAGGTGCATTAAGGAGTTTGCACGTTTTATGCAAAACACCGGCCCCTGCAGGCCTTGGGCATAACTGCAGCTTAATGAAACGCTCGTGTCTGTGGCTTGCATCCATATACATGCACGGAAGAGGGGAACTCCTTTCTCGCTCTTTTAGTAGCGCTCGAGTAAAATTTCAGTTTCTTTTGCCTGGTGGGGTCTGTGCTGGAGTTGTGGCAGTGCCAGAAGCCAGTCCTTTCTTACTTTCTAGAAGCTCCATCCTCAATCCTGCTCAGTTGTTGCTCGTTAAGCATCTGGCGGAGTAATGGCGGACAAAACGAAACTTAAGGAAGTCAGGCCAGCGGGAGCGCACATTACGTGACATTCTCTCAAATTCTCAGCAAAAAAATTCTGGTGCCGGACTGGCACTGCAACTTTCAAGTGACAATTTAACGTTGTTAGCGGTACTTACAATGAATATGTCAGGACACATTGTACACACCATTGAATATTTGCAACATATTTATGGTGGAAAATAAGTATTTTTAAAATTGAAAAACTCCTTAATGCACCTTTAAGAAAACTGTTGAAAATTCAATCGAACTTCTCCTTTCAGTTTAAGTGGTTCGACCTGTTACGCGCCTCGTGCGGGCTGGTTTTGGTCCACGGGCCTTCTCTTTGGCAACCCTGCTTTGAAAGGTAGTTTTTCGCCCCAGATCAAGGAAGAGGGAATGCTTCTGAAGCTCAATCCAACAGATATGGCTTCAACATGTAAGTCACACCAATGGGAGGAGTTTGAGAATCAGACTGTTGCTCAAAGACACTTTAACATGTGAAAATGGGGAAAATTGAACCCGGGACCTTCCTGTTGTATGACGAGCCCTCTCTAAATGAACCCACAGCTGTCCACTAATGGACGATGAGGCGGTCGAACTCCAACCACCATCCTCGCCATTGAAAGACGATCGACTCCACCACCTCAGCCACCTCCCGTCAGGTGATAAGAGTGTATTGAGAGTACAAAGCGATGGTCTGAGATTTGATGTGACGGCCCTGGGGCTCGTAAATAAGATATCAGAGTGTGTGAAATGCTGTGGGTCATGAAACTCTGTGCGGGGGGAGAAAAAAAAAAAAAAAAAAAAAACGCCGCCAGCAAAGCACTTTGACCTGAAGGCTGCGAGCAACAGGCACACGAAGCTGGCTAGTAATCAACCAGCGATGTGAAATTTCTCCCTCAAGGCTAACTGTGTGATTGTTGCACTTGATGGATGTCAGTAAACTTTCAGGGGGAGAAATTAATAACACAGTTTGAAAGCTGGACCTGGAAGGTAATCTGAGCAATGAAATGGATTCATTCTCGAAGTTCAACCGGCCTGCCTGTCCGCCCAACCATCACATTCTTTCATTTGGTTTATTAAGAAAAAAGGTTAAATTGTTAAGCACACTCCCATTTCATACAATTTAGCCTCATCAGTTTCCCTAAAAGATGTGTTTCTGGAGTAATCCAGAGGATCTGGAGCTCATAAAAAACAAGCAAAAGGTCAGCGACAGTCAGCCCACACTCAAACAGGGGACATGAAACGAGCGTGTAAACCACTTCACCACTGAACTGCCATGAACACCTGCTAGTCCTTAATTAGTGCCACACACCTGACAGCCATCCTGCAGCTTTCAGAGGGCTTCGTCAAAACATTGAGCACATAAAAGCTGCTTCTGTATGTTTGGATTATGAAGAGAAAACCTCGAGGATTCCTGACCAGGAAGCTCAGCTGTCAGTGAGAGGAGCACAAAAGGTCAGCCAGTAATCTAAACCTATAGCGGCTTAATAGAAAATTATCTAAATGAAGCTGCCTTATTTTGTAAAAAAGTCTAAATTTCAACCGCAGCACAGACTCTCCTAATGACAGAACAAGCTTTATTCAGACTTCTGACACAAATACCACAGTCGAGCAGATGAAGTGGCAGGGTGGGATTCAAACCTGTGCCCTGTGAGAAGCTACTTGGCTGAGGAGTCGGTCCACAGCTGCAGAGCAGGAAGTGATCCGGACTGGCCTGAACAGAGGGACCGACGGGGAGCGGGCAGACAAACACAAGGTTCTGGTTGTTGGTAGTTTGGTTGTTGAGACGAGAAGATCCGAGGCCAGTTCATGCCAGAAAGTCCGTCCGCTGCTGAAATCTGGAAGGTCAGACATGAGCGGAGACAATCTGGAGCCCAGTGACTGAACCTCGACTGCTTATGAAGTGGCCTGGAAATGAAAGGGAGACTCAGCTGGTGGGAACAGATGTGATTGATTCAGCTGATGAGGTGGAAGAATGGAAACCTCCACCACGGCAGAGAGGACTGTGACAGATTCCACACTGCTCCGTAATAACTCATCTTTAAGTACCATAGATATGATATACTCAGCACAGGGAGTGTGTTCAGTACATATTAACTTGAATTCTGCGCCTGTCATTTCCTCAGTGCTGTCGGTTTGTCAGAAATGTGGCAGACATGAGGTGAAACATGCAGACTTATAAGTTAAATGAAATATAAATTGAAGAAAATGTGATGAGAGAAACTGCAGTTGGCTCAGAATGGATTCTGTTCTGCACAATATTAGAGATACTGTACAAGACTGGAGAGGAGCGACCAGCCGAAATGCCAGGTTCAGGAGGAACGTGCTCAGATGGAGATTCACCGCCGTTCTTTTTAATCACCGGCGTCAAAGTCTCACCAAAAGTGCGTCGCTACGAGAGCAAGTGTGTGTACTCGCGTTTATCATGAAAAGGGAAGGAGTGCCTTTAATGGGAGCTCACATCCATCTCATCGCCGCTCCAAATTTAAATGAGACATTTTCCCTACTTGCCTTTTAGCGATGAGGCATATTAATAAGCCGGGAAACGGCGCTGAAAGGTTAGGCAACTTTCTCATACTGGGAGAAATTGTGTGTATTGTCTAAAGTGCCGGGAGGCTTCAGATGCGTGTGTGTGTGTGTGTGTGTGTGTGTGTGGGAGTGTGTGAGCGTGTGGAGGTGAGGCGGCAGAACGTCAGTGATTATACACAGTCGTGTGGATCAAGGAGAGAGAGATTGATGAAACACTAGTTCGAGGTCCATTTCAGCAGCGTCTCCTCTTCGTATTTATCGGCTGCTTGAAAACAGAGAGCGGCTGCCTGGCATCCAGTCCAGCCACTTCCTCCTCTGTGTCTCTTTCCCCTCCCTCTCTTCTGTCATTCCCACACCCACCTCCTCTCTTTTCACCGCTTCTCCCTTTCTTCTCCGTCTCCGTCCCTCTGCTTCTCCGGGTTCTTATCAGAAGGTGACAGAATGGTTTCGCAGCGCAGCTCAGAATCACTCTGCAAAAGGCCATGGGCGACTCATTCCCTTCAGAGAGCGCTTGTCATTTCTTAATCTCTTTTAATTCCCACATTCCCTCATTTGCAGGTGGAATCAGTGGCATTGAAAGGTAGCAGCTCTCTCTGATGATGTTGTCACTTTTCAAACCCATCTTGTTATCACATCGCCTCAGCGCAAGGGCGCCTTCCCCGCCACTTCCACACACACGTAATTAAAATCTTCATTGGGGATTTTTTTTTTTTTTTTTGTTGAATGATGATTGGATTCATTCATATTTTGGGAGATATGTGTTTGTATATTATGTCTCTGTGGCGGGGAAAAAGCCAATTAACAGATATGATTCTTCCTCTGTTTTATGATATGGTTGATTTGACAGAAAAACTTTATGGCTTCTTAAATCCAGTGTGGAAAAAGTTACTGAAATAGCTTCCAATTTTCAAGGTAGTGGGATTATTTGAGTTGGAACTAAAAGAAAAAGTAACTTGTCATTTTAACAGCTTGATTTTCCAGAGTACTGAATTGTAATTAAAGTCTGTGGTAGTTGCATTTTCAGGTAATTACTATCTTTGTTACGTTAAATAAAGAGTTGCAGCTGTTTTATTATTGTAGCAGTGACGCATTCACTCCTCTGTCAACATAATAATAATCATTTTAGCTGAAGCTATCAGCTTTTTTGAAAGGAAAATGCTCTATAATCTGGATATCAGTGCTTATCATAATAAATATAGTTAAGAAAAACTAAAAATGAAATAAAGCAGCTGAGATAAACATCAAATTGAATCAGATCCACTGGACTTTTGGAGGACGTTTTGTTCTTTTTCCAGGTGGCTTCGTCTGTTCATACTGAGTGGTATCAGCTAATGAAACAGAAAATGTGGTGTCTGACGACAGGAAACAGCAGTCCGGTAAAATAGTAACAAGTTAGCAGCAGTGACATGCAGGCCTATCGACAAATATGGATTTTTATAAGAGAGAGAGAGACAGCAGCTCTGCAGCTCCTCAACAAATTTCCTGCTTCTTAAAAATCCTTCAAGGTTGCTGAGAGTCCACTAATAGTAATTCCTGTGCTAATTATTCTGTTATTGAAGTAATTACTGATACATTGTGTTGAGAAAGAGCAGAGTTCATGGATATTTTCCTGATGATTACCAAAAAAAAAAAAAAAAAATACAAAACAAATTAGTCTGCAATATGTTTGGACAGTTTATCCACATTGAGAAGTCTGGCGCTCTCCACTATTATTGAAATTATTACTATCAGATGTGTGTGTGTGTGTGTGTGTGTGTGTGTGTGTGTGTGTGTGTGTGTGTGTGTGTGTGTGTGTGTGTGTGTGTGTGTCGACCAGTTAGCAGTAAAATGTTTGTCATTAGATGCTGCATGAATTTATTGAAGTGTTTTGTTCTGAAGCAGTCAAAAACAATGTTTTTCAAACATTTTACTGCCGATGAAATGTTTAAAAATAACACAGAACGTACAAGTCTTACAAATCAGAGGGAAAAAAACTCAAATACGAAAAAAAACAACTGATTTCTGAAAAGCTATAATAGAGAATTTGCAGGTGTAAAACTTCCCTGTTAGTACAGATTAGAATTTCTCCACGCATCTACACCTGTTTCCATCACATTCATCAACTGCGTCTACAGCTTCAGAATTTTGGACAGGTCTCCTTGCTTTACGTGATTGCAAATGATCAAAAGTGAAGGGGAAACAACAAATAATGAAGCAGTCATTTCCAGATCTCATTCAGATGCTCCGAGCGGCTGCCAGTCGGGAGATGAAATCGTGACTGCTGCTGCCATTAATTCATTTGGCATTCGGTCCAGCAGTAACAGCCCAGCGCTCCTTCCATCGCCAGTCCCACTGCGGGTTTTAGTGATCACAAAAAAACCCAAGCTCGTCTCTGACTGTCACTGTCACTGTGATTTACACAAACAGCAACAAGTGTGGCCATCAACAGACCTCTGATGGCTGCAGAACGCCGGCCGCCATTTCAGGAACACGTCCATGTTTACCTGGCTTCATGTGAGTCTGGAGAACTCGCTGGAATCAGAGTCAAACAGGACATAGGTGGATGTTTAGTGCCTTCCAATAACCTCCTTACTACCTCTTGCTACTTTTTGAACACTTCCCGGACCACTTGTCAACATACACCCCCGTGTCTGCTGCTGTAATGTGGTTATCTAACATTATGTATATTGCAGCGTCTCCTTGGAGATTTATCTCCCTCCAGCTCACAGCAATCATCGTTGTAAGCAATGCCAGACAGTTTGCTCTTGTTGAACAAGTTTAAAAGTGCACTGATGTGTTGGGTTCATATTTTATGTGAGGTGTGAATCTCATGGTTTATGGAATGACAGGGGATGAGACATTTGCTCCCCGAGCTTATCCTTCAGACGCTGCTTCTCCCGAGAGCTGCTGCAGTTCTGCCAGGTTGCCTCTTGTTTGTGGAAGATTGAAGTTCTTGAACAAAAGTATGCACAAACACAATGCAGATTACATGAAAACATTGTAAACTGCAGCTTTAGATGAGTGTGAGAGCGTGTGTCTTCCAGCAGATGGGTTTGTTCGGCATTGAGGGGATCGCTCACATCTGTGGCGCTTCTTTTCTGGTAACGCTGGAAACGAGGAGAAATCCACATCTGGGTCTGGTCCGTCTGCGCTCACATGTGGATCGAACGATATGAACCCATGCAAACAAACAACAAGACTGGAGCTTGGTAGGAGCTGGGAAAGATGACAGGATAATTTACTACAGAATGATTTAAAAACTGGTCTTTGGGAGTGAACCAATCTGCCCCCTGACCAAAACTATTAATCAGGTCAGCTGGACTTCGTCTGCAGTGACTGGATTGCTGTCTGTTGATTGGAATGGAGAATCTCTTCCATCTCCCCGCACCAGGGGATGGACAAATAGATGGATGGATGGATGGAGGACGTGAAGAAGGGATGTGAAGATGGATGGATGAAATTAAGTTTTCAGCAGCTCACAAACAACAAACAAGGACAGAAACAGGCAGATTTGTAACAACACTGGCATTAACACTATGGGTTAGTCCACAGAACACTTCCAATTCCGAAGTCTATTGAAATACTAAATGTATTTAAAATAAATATACACTGTAGTTGCACATCTCAGGGCAAAGTGATTTCAAGTAATCCAATGTGTGACACTCTCCCTACAATCCGTCAATCTGTCCTGTCCCATTCCTCTCCTCATATCCCTTAAACGCAACCAGAACAGCAGAGAATCTCCTCCTCTCAGTCTGGTTCTGCAGGTTTCTTCCTGTTAAAAGGGAGTTTATTTCCTTTCCATCGTCTCCCTTTCCTGCTCATGTGGAATTGTTTTTTTTTTTCTCTCTCTCTGTAAAAATGCCTTGAAATGACTGTGTTGTATTTGGTGTAATAGAAATAAAACTGAACTGAATTGAATAGATGTCGGAAGACGTTTGGCCTCTTATCCAAGTGGCTTCATCAGTTCATGTGGTTAACTTCACTTTCCTCACCGACAAATGACCATGACCCTTTGAAACTGAATTAAATTCAGCTGAAGTCGTTCCGTAAAGAAGAACGATCTAGAATTATTAGTGCTGCGCAGGTTTCCTAATGCCAAATAATTTTCAGGTCGTGTTTTATTTCCATTTAATGACTGATTTGAAACAGTTCTGTTTTTTTAAAGAAGAATGTTGCATTTATGATCAACTTCTCACAGTGAAGACATATATAGAGGTTTTTCTTGGTATTGGATTCAGCATGTTCCAGGCACAATTTACATGTTTAACTGTGATGAGTTAATTACCCTGTGGAACTTAGGTTCAGTTTAATTGATTCACAGATTATCACATTTAGTGAAGATACAGTCTATTGTGTAAAAGGTTTGACCCAAGAAAGCTATTTAAAGTTCATTTCAGTCGGGGTGTTAAACAGGGGCCACATTCAGCCCATTATCATCCCGAGTCCTACAGACGGGTAAAAAAAATACAGCAAAATGTCCACAAGTCTTGCATAACCGTTACATTTTACAACCTTTTGGATGGATATTTTTGCAAACTCTCTCTGGTTAACTGTTCAAAAAGTTGATGGTTTCTCTGTTTTTTTTTTTTTTTGTTTTTTTTTTATTTTGTTTGTTTGTTTTGTTTTTCGCAGAGCCAGTTTAGGCCCACTGGCCTGATGTGTCCCTGATATAGACAGATCAAGTTTTAGTAGGGTAGACACAGTGGCAGTGGTCTACTTTTCCCAGATTTCTTCGAAAACAACAACACAGAAGCAGATGCTTGACAAATGGCACGCATAGCCAGACAGACTCAGAATTATATTTGCATTGGATTGAACAAAGAAATTGTATTAACTCATCAGGAGCGAAACACCAAATCAAATCATTTGAGTTTCTAATACAGGTTAATTTCAGTTGTATTTTCAGAAATGTGACATTTCTAGTATTTTCATGAAGCTTGTTCTAAATCTGCCGCCCATGGATGACTTTGTTGACAGTTTGCATATTTATACAAGCGTTCCGGAGGTCTGACAGTAAATTTGACCGCACAGTGTCGCACTCCGCTGAGTCGAACGTTCTCCAGTGCGTGAAGAGCAACGTAATCCACAGACATCAGGAGTGCCTTCAGGAAATAAACATTAAGTACAACAATGTTCGAGGGAAAAAAAAAAAAGTCAGTGTGGCAGGAGATGGAGAGTGTGGACATTTTCCAGGATTTTAAAACTATTGTTTTGGTGCAGCACTGGCGTTACACCAACGAAGTGAAGCATTTCAAAGATTCCTTAAGAATGTTTTACAAGTCTGGGTATGTCAAGGTACTCATCGGTATCTATGTGTATCTATTTGTTAGTAAATTGGTTTAAAACAAGCAACAGACCCTCCAACTCGTAAGCTGGTTACACCCACAAATTGACGACGCAAAACCACACAAAGTCTTGTCAACACATTGCTGTGAAAAACGTATGTGGAACTTACACATCATTATATATTCTTACAGCTCTTTTAAAAAAAAAAAAAGGTGTGAAAGGCAAAATCATCATTTGAGTCTTTGTAATTGCTCCGGTTTGAAAGGTGAGGGGGGAAAAAGTGACAAGTGTGTGGAGCGGCGGGGAGTGAGAGAGGAGGCAGAACGCCCGCTAAGTGAGAGAGCAGTGCCGCAGACTTCTGAGAAGTCGATGAAGGATGCTCCTCCGCTTCTCCGCTCCTCCATTTATTCAAAAAACTGACACATTTGAGATTTTTAAATCATTTATTCCACATGACATTATGAATAATTTTCTCTTTCTGCATGAATTGACTGAATATTGAATCCAGATACATTTCTGTGCTTGCGGTTGAAGAGGCTTCGCCCAGCATCGATTCGTTCACTCTGGAAAGTCTTTTTTTTTTATATATATATATATTTTCTTAAATCATAAACCTTCTTTATATAGGGCCGTAGCCCGCCTCTTTCTTCAGTAAAGGAATAACTGTCTAAGCTGCACTCGGGGCTTCAGATCTGCTGTCTTTGACACAAACGCAGTCGGTAGCTCGTTGACAGAGTTCGCAGTGGCGTGGGGGTTTGGGTGGAATCGGGTGGAGCGCCGCTGCGACGGAGCTATGATGTGATCCTCAGGAGATAAAATGACTGAAAATCTGTGAAGACAGTGAAAACAAAGACGGGAAGAGAGGAAGTGGAGGCAGAAAGAGAGCGGTTGAATGTATGTAGAGACGTGTGTGTGTGTGTGTGTGTGTGTGTGTGTGTGTGTGTGTGTGTGTGTGTGTGTGTGTGTGTGTGTGGAGAGTGCGACCCAGAGAGCGAGAGGAGAGACTGTCCGACCAACAGGGAAGCTGACAGAGAGACTTATCTCCGAGATGAGGATTTAATCACTGCCTCAGCAGTTAACCAATAACATCATCATCCTTTTTTCACAGCCTTTGTACCAATTCCTTCAATCCTACTCTGCACTTTTCCCCGGTCACAGCCCACCGGGTCCAGGCAGCGTCCCTCCCCCCACAGCTCCCCTCCTAATGGAAAACTAAAGGTGTTCCGGCTCATTCCACCGTCATCCGAGTCGAACGCACTACCTCTCCGAACGGAGCTTGTTATTCCATTATCAGCAGTGTGTGTGTGTGTGTGTGTGTGTATGATTCCCTTAGAAGTCTCAGAAGTGTTTCATATTTGAGAACAGAGCCATCAGGTGTCACAGTGTGAGATTTCTTTCTTTCTTTCTTTCTTTCTTTTTTTTTTTTTAACCATCTGAGTCACAAAGGATGAGTCAGTCACAGTAGGAGAGCTGATTGGAGAGACACGTGTCAGACATCAGTTCTCCTGACTGAGTCAGTCTCACATCCACAGTCCCTCAGGCAAACCCCCTAAGTACCCTGAAATAAACCTGAAAAATTACCATCCACTTTAAAGGAATTATCCTGCCTGCGCGGGATGAATTAGTTGAAATCACATTTAAAGTAAACACATACGGCCATTAAAGGCATCTGGAATACAGACTTTAGCCACAATTAAGAAAGGAGGAAGCATTTTATCTCACTTCTCTGGTTTCGTGACATAAATCATCCTGTTTGTGATGCAGCGTCTTGAGAAATGCACATCAGGAGTTTACAGGAAAACAAAATAAAAAAGTTTCTGTGCTACTGCAGAACTAAGATCCAGTTCACACAACAGCGTTTTGACAGAAAACACGATGCATCTGAGTTTGAGTTTTTCACTCAGAACGTAGCTTCAGGTCTTGTGCTTGACATGAGGGTGATTTTGTCTGTAGCACAGAGGTCTGGGTGTCCCAAACAGAAGCCGTCGCAGTATCCAGACACTTTTTTACAGACACGTTGTGCCGGAAACTGTTTTCAAAATGTTGGTGGAGCTTCTGGAGGACAGTCAGGCGCCGGCCGGTCTGTGGTCGTGGTGGGAAACAGTCATTTTGTGTGTGCACAGTTTTCAGACGTCCTCCCACATTGTGTATTCAATGCAGAGTTCCATATTCTGCTGTCGTCTAGCACAGGTGGTGCTATTTAAAAGAACAACTATCATCTGGTTAACCAGCTGCGGTATTTTTATTTTTTTTTTTTTAATGATAGAAATAAGCTTTAAAGTTTTAATGGTATTGAGACAAACCAGCATGTGGTTATAGAAGGACTGAAAATACGTTTCCACAGATTTACTGGTTGAACTACTTCCTTGCACTTCTCCGTATTTTATAAAGCATTTATTTGCTTTATTTTTTGATGGTGTCCTGGAGAAGGACTGTGAGTCAGTGTGAGGAGGGGAGAGGTTTGGTTCCACCCAGTAATAAAACTCATTCAGGAGAAGGGAATGAAATCTCCTATCTGAATGAAACACTCTTCAACTTACAGCCTGAACCCGAGTTTGGGGTGAAGGTACTTTACTGTGTATTTACAAAGAATGACAGAATATGAGTAGCGTCAAACATGTGGCTTAATTAGAGGCACTTAAATGAGTTTAAAGACTTCTCATTGAGAGTTGATGAAAGATCATCAACATTTACGAAGCTAATAAAAGAGGAAAATCTCAGAAAACTCAGAGTCCTCTTTTTCATTTAATTATCTTTTATTCTCTTTGATTTGCTAAATGAGGACAATCAAGAGGAACAGAAAGAGGGGGGTGCTGTAGAATTCATCAAATAAATTAATATTTTTGAGACGCGATTGGTAATCAGAGGGCATCAAGGTTCCTCGTGTTGAATTGGTGTATTATCCGGGGTGCCAGAAGGTGAAAATGAGGCCGTCCTTGAGAGGGTTTAAACTCCTGAGATACTACGAAAGGACCTTTATCTTCCTCGTCTCAGTTAAAGCAGACAAAGACCAAACAAATCTCATAAGCTTTGTAGATAATAGAAGAGAGTAGAGTACATTTACTATTGTCAGTATCATAAATAGAGATTCTCCTGATTAGTTAGCTTAACCAGCCATCATTTATTTCCCTTATTCTTCAGCACCAGGATGTTTTAATCCACCACATTTTCTGGATGTTTTGTTGTATTTTCCACCAAAAGGTTTCATTAAAATCGGCTTTATATTGACATTGTTCTAATTTTTAATGTACTTCTTTGGTTTTGTGGAAACTATAGATATTTTCATCATGTATACCCCTGCAATGAATGTTTTCTCAAAGAAAAAATGTGAGATTATGCGGTTCACTGAAGATTAAGTCTTAAAGACACAGAAACACACCACACACTCTGCATACAGCCTTAATGGATATGGAATATGAGGCATGTCTCCCAGATCACACTAAGTACTGAAAAGAAGGTTAATGCCTTAATGTACACCGTGCATTTTCAACATCTTAAACTGTTACAGCTTTTTTTTGTTTATACACATTTAAGTACGTGAGTCATTTATTCAGCTGGCTCACTAAAATGGTCGGTTTGCAGAGCTGCATGATGGTCGTTCCATTCATTTATCAACTTGTGGTCGGTCAAAAATATAACAAAAATTAAAAATTTTACTTTTTGTTGACTAGCTTTAGTTGAAATATTTTTTTTAGTTGAAAAAGAAAGTAGTTAGAAGTCACAACTCTTGTGAGTTTGGACTAGGGAAGCAAATCTTCACGCACGGGGAGAACATGCAAACTCCACAGAGAAAGCAGGCTACGAATGGAATCGAACCAGAGACGTTCTCACTGTGAGGTGAGAGCGTTGACCGCTGTGCTTGATAATTCATAACTAGTTCGCGTCTGGACACCCGCACACATTCAATTCACGCTATTCAGTATTACGTCGTTTTCAGTTACGTGACGGTTAAAAAAAAATCGTTTCCTTCCACGTGACGGTACGGATAACTGTAATGATACTGACAACTCTGTGATGGGCACACATTTCATCTGAACTGTGATTTTTTTTTTTTCAAGAAACTGCACATTCTGCAATTTAGTAGAACACAAGATATTAATCCTGGAGGCGCACACCGGCGGCACAGCTGGAAACCGTGGCGTCAGCATCTTCTGGAGCTGGTTACTGGTATCAGACGAGCTGTAGTTAAAGGTTTACACTTAGCTGACGATCAGCATTCTGTCACTTCGTCTCTGCTTTCTTTCATTCTCTGCATTTGCAGACTTTATTTTTTCACGCATTGCCAGATTTTATTCTTACTTTCACACCCGGTGATAAAACATTTTGATAAAAATAATAATGATTATAAGAGTGAAAACTTAGCAGGCACTGTCAAACTCCTTGAGCTGTAACATGTCATGTGACGTCTCCCACCAGATCTCTGCCACCTCCTCAAACTCAAAAACAAAAATCATTTTATGTCAGAAGTTCAGTCAAGAAATGTGGAGCTTCATAAACACCTGGAGGGATGTAGAACACAGACATCAGTGAAAAAGAAATGTTTAAAGAAGCAGATTAATGGTCTGTGCTCAGATTTTAAAGCCTGATGTTTTACCAGTCAGCCGTAACATTATGACCACCTGCCAATACTGGGTTGAACTGACTCCCTTCAACTGCTGGTATCTGCCACCGAGATGTTAGCAGCAGAACCTTTAAGTGCTGCAAGTGCTGAGGTGGAGCCTTCGTGCATTGTGTTTGTTCAGCACATCCAACAGATGCTTGATTAGATTGAGATCTGACGAAATCAGAAGGCAATTCTACACCTCATGTTGGTTTTTCTGTTCTTCAAACTATTCCGGACTAAAACAGGCTTCTACCATTAAGAGATAACGCTCCCATGAGAGGGTGGATCTCGTCTGTACCAATGCTTTAAAGTGGATTCAAACTTTTCTGTGCTGTGTTTTATGACATCTCTTTATCAGATCCAGCACTTTGAGCTCCAGTAACGTGCATCAATCTTCAATCCTCACATGGATCCAACAGCCATTTATGTTCACCAGTTCACCTCTTTTGACCACTGACCACTGGAGCTTGACTGGAACAAACACACAAGCACTAACATTTTGGAGATCCTCTGGTCCTTTCCCCAAACGCTGCCTACGTACATACATCATTATTACTCATTATTACTGAAGCTCAGAAATTATAGGACCTGCAGGTGACGAATCAGATAGTGACATATTTCAGATAATTTGGAGTCTGTGCATCTAGTTTGTTTCTTCACAATTAAATAGGTTCACTGCGATGGAGCAGCACTTAGCGTCATGTTCAGACAGATTTTTAACTATGATGGACAACTTAACTTAATCCTGTTTAGATTCAACAACTTTATTTTTCCTCAATTTAGTTTTAATTAGCAGCTTAAGATTTTTATTTAAAGAATGTATGCTGCTTTCGAGCTCAGTGTTTTAAGCAGTGATCCATGCAGTGAATCATAATGAAAGATAACATTCTTTCCATAACCAGGGTGCGATTGGCTGCCGGATCAGATTTATCTACCTGCATTGTAATTAAAGCTTCATCAGTTGATGAGACCAAAAAGTCTTAAAAAACTGAAGAGAGCAGATCTGTAAACGTCCAAAGAGAGTGAAAATCCTGTGATTAACTCCAAATCTTGTTTTTAGTAATACATGCACACGTTGGTTTGGATTGGGGCACTGCTTCACAGTTTTTGTTCTCTCACAACCACTCGGTTTTCTCCTCACTCATTGATTGATTTGTGTTTGTCCCTGTTTTAAACAAGAGAAATACTCCTTCTTCAGAATAAAAGTAATCTACTACAAGGTGACAGATCAGGAGTCATACTTGGAGAAGCAGTTGTAAGTTTAGCATTTTTAACTTTGATGACAGTTGAGCATTTTTCTCGCCTCTATCATTATCCCAATCTATCACCCCAACTAAATACCTATTGACTGATCAAACAGGCGACAAACCAACCTACCTCTGTAGCTGACGCATCTCTGCAGCTTTTGCTTTTATAACTTTCATGCATTTCATCTTGTCAGCACCATTATCATCATTACATTTATTGCTTTTTTTTTCTTCGAAAAACTTTATATTTTAATTAAATTTATATTCTCCAGATTGTTCTGTTATCTCATTTCCTTCAATACTTAATGAAAGAACACACACATAATTTGATGAACAGTGAGACAGCCTTTCAGAGGCAACACATCAGCTTTGTACACAAGCTTCAAATCAGAGAAACATTTGCCCTTATTTTTTTTATCCAAGATGCTTTTGGAAAAAACTTGAAATTAGGAAAATTACTCAAAATAGTACTGGGACCTTGTATTTGCTGAATAAACACATGACTGAAGAGTATGAAAAGGTCCTCGGGTTTACAGTTATTCATTGGTAGCTACAGCAGTGATGCTGAATGTAATATTTATACCCAAGTCATTTCCTTTTGTGCGACCTTGTCGACCGCTGCTGTTCACTTTATGACTTGGCGCATCGATTCCCAGCCTTTTGCGTAGCCTCTCATTGTCTCTGAGAAAGACCGATCTTCAGTCCTTCAACATATGAAAATGCAAGGAAATTGTAAAGTGCATACTACACTATACACCTCTTCACAGTGAGAAAAAGAAATGTCCACTAGCTCAGTTCAGCCCACCTCAGAGCCGGTAATCCTTCAGAGACCCCATGATCCCCCTCGAGTGATCCGCGAGCCCCAGGAGTGATTGCATGTTCTTCCTGCCCATTCTTGGGTTTTCTCTGGTTTTGTATGCAAGTGTGTGTAAGCAATAGTCTGTGTGTGGGGATATCTGTGAAGGTCTGGTGACCTGTGAAGCATAGACAGTGAGATAAACCGTTTTTCTGCTTATAAATGTATTATGAAGATGAAATTGATGCCATTCATGAACAGATCTGTGTCTCTTAATCAGTTTGCAATTGAAGAATAGCCTCATGTTGCTTTTATATCTTGAAAAAAATCAAGCCAGAAAGCAGAAACAATCCAAAAAAAAAAAAAAAACTTTTAAAAAAACATTGTATTGCTTACAGCTCTTCTCTTTTTTTTCTCTCTTACTCTTAAACAGAGTTTTTAGTTGCACAGAAGAGTTTTGACTTTCTGAGGTTAGTGGATTTAAGGCCAAAGCTTGAGCCTGAGGTGAATTTGACTCAGTAAAAGGTTTTTCTGTACACCACGGTCCGTTGTGTAAACGCTGAAATAAAGTCTTGATTTCTTCAATTCAGCATTAATATGTGTTTAGAGTCTTCGCGGTGAAACAATCCCTTTACCAGCCAGCCAAAACACATTGAGTTATTTCCTTGTACAAGGGTGAGTTTATATAATATTCCCAGCGCTTGCTACAGTTGAATTTATGGACTGAGAGAAACTGTGTGCCTTTGTTTTGCGCTCCTCTTTTCTTCTGTCCTCTTCCACCAGCAGACTCTGCTCATCTGGAGGAAGATGAAAGGATGACTTTTGCTCATTGATATAAATAAATGGAGTGAGAGAGAGAGAGGAATGAGGCGAGGCCGTGTAGGAGGGGAGATATCCTTGGGGCAAGCGAAGGAGTAGGAGAGAGGGATGAGCCGACCACAGGGAGGAGAGGAGGTGGACGGTGAGGGCGAGAGGGAGGTGGAAAAACCAGAAGTGGAGAGGAGAAGAAAGGGAGGATGGAGAAGACAGGAAGAAGGAGAAAATGGCAACAAGAAAATGAGGAAAGAGAAAAGTAACGCAAGAAAAAAAAAAAAACCCTCACTTTATGAAAATGAGATTTTCCTCCACACATGATTACAAACTATCATCAAAGGCTGCAGAGTGATTGGGTGTGTGCGCGCACAGTGCAGGCAGCACCGCCAGTGTGTCTGTGCAGAAATGTGCGCATTTAGTTTCTGCCTACGCACGTTCACATGCATTTGCCCGCATGTCTTTGTAAGTGCATGATATCCTCCCCTCCTCAGTATTTCTCTTTTTCTCCTTTATGAGCTCATCTGCCTGCTTCGCCCATAAGCCGGCTCGCTTGTATTGCGGCTTACAGCATGTGCATGTGTGTGCACAGTCCTAATCTCATCCACCTGTGCTTGTTGAAGAACATTTATATGAAGCACCAGTTAACCTTCTTTTTTCCCGTCTAAAGCCGCGGCGTTGTGACATTTTATTAACTGTGGCAGGTGATATATTACCACACTTTCCGCGGTAAGATTACATTAACCCTCTCGCCTTATTCCGCACGTATTCCTCTTTCCCACTAGTCCTCCTTATCTCTTTTCTATTCCACTGCTTTTTTCACCTCCGTCTCCTGCCCTGTCCCCCCCCACCATCCGCATATTTTCCTCCCCCTACTTTCCGACCTGACAGCATCCGCCACAGTAATTACACTAAAGGGGACAGCATGGAAAGAAATAAAGGGCAGTTAAACGCTCAGCGAGACAGGGAGAGGATCTCCACGTAAGCCACTTTTTGAGAGGAGCACAAAGAGAAAAAGAAGAGACATCCCAGAGAGAAACACAGGGCTGAGAGTGACAGAGGAAAAGAATAGGGCCGAGAGGTAGAGAGATGGGGAAAAAAAGGTTTTATTGGGGACGGGATAGATGTAAAAGCTATTTAGCTTGCAATGGAGTGCTCTTTACCAAGCAGGCAATCCTATGTGGTTACCAGTGATAGCTGTGTCACCGTGGTCTCCCAGATACATGGAGGGCTTTAATAATAGCACCTTGGAGCACGGTGCAGGGAGGGCTGGTTTTAGGAGATATGTGGGGAACATAATAACAGAGTAAGGGAGAGAGTGAAATGGAAATACTTATGAGATGCACTTATTGCGGCCATTATACAGTTTAGGTGTGGTGCTTGATGTTCAGCTACATTATTACCTCGGAAAAGCCAGTGTGAGTGATGAGACTTGATGTAATGATGTCTCAGACTCCCACTGATAGATGAAGATGTATGACAGGAGAGATGATGGCTTTGAGTAAATGATAGACAGATGAGCAGATGGGTTTAAAAAAAACACCCCAAAACAGGATGATGAATGGGATATTTTGTATTTTATCTTGTGGTTTTCTCTGAAAATGGTAATTTGGACATTTTCTTCAGAAAGGATAATGGCAGGGAAAATGAACGTGTTAAAAATTGATTTAATAGCTGAGTATATCCAACTATCTCATGGGCTGGACATTATCAAGTATCTCTTTCCTTTCACTTCCATTATCCCATCCATCTTGACACCCACGTTATTTAAGATAGCTGGAGCCTCACCCAGCCAGCATGAGATAAAAGACAGACCTCAGCCTGGACGAGTAAAACATCGTCCAAACAACCACCCTGTATGAACACTAACCAACATGATCTTAAGCCAGCCACCCAACCCACCAACCAACTAAAAATGTTGGATGATTAAGGACACCTGACAATAAGGCACACCCACTAACAGAGGCGGAGCGTGGGTCTCAGTACAGAGGGGGCGGAGCATTCTCGACGGGCCCTTATGATAGTAATTTTACCATTCAAACAATCCCTCATGCTACCATCAAACAACACACTAATGCTCACTTTTATTGAGCCAAGCAAACCTATATGCCTCTGAAAGGAGAATAAAGTCACAAACCAGTTCACAAACTTGTTCTGAAGAACAAATACACATACGCACGTGCACACACACACACACACACACACACACACACACACACACACACACAAATGCAGCCTTACGGGTGTCAATCTCAGAGCGTCCGCTGTCCATGTGTGCTAAAAAACTCAGATAAGAAGTCACAGGTTAAATCTGTACCATCTTTGATACAGCTTAAATATAAAATGAACACAGCTGGTCTAAAATTACACAATCTATTCAGATAGATATAGACACAGCTATCTATATCTTCTGGAATTCACGTATATTAGAAAAAAAATAGACTCGCTGGTCTCTACAGTTGATAGCAACACAAGGCACATTCAAATAGGCAGGTGTTGAAGACCACAGCATTCTGATAAAGATAATATTTTTGAAGGTTTCACTGACTCACCAGTGGCTCCGATGTTAGGTTTTGGGTAGTACTGCTAGCAGCTAGCATAGTGTTTAGCAGACTGTTTAACTTCCCTCCAAAGAGTTCAGATCAAGTGCAAAGAAATAACTTGTTCATGCTGCACAGCTAATCAGCGCTGGCTTACAGCTCTGATGCATTCATGGACGGTCGTAATGTAAGAATTGGCAAATTGGAGCCCACAATCAAATGCGTATACCTTCTTGCACACACTGCACATTTTATTATAATAATTTATTTACGAGTAAATGTGAACACATCACATGAAACAGGCCCTATGACCTTGTGGGCCCTGGGTTGACCGCCCCCTTGCCCCCACTCTGGCTCCGCTACAGCCCACTAATTAAAAAAGCCCTTCCTACATACTAACCTACCACTGAACCAGCCAACCAGTCTGTCTACCTACCTACCCAATTATATATATAATGCAAACCAACTAACTTACCAACTGCTATGAATTGCTATAAATGCATGAAGTGCATAGAAATACAATAAGAACAATAAAAACAGTAAAAAGTTACCAATATAAACCAAAAAAACCGAAGAAGAGTTTCAGTCTGGCTTGAAAGCTAAGGAATAAAAGACAAAAGAGGTTTTAAGATTACTTTTAAAAATGGACAGATAGGGGGCCCGCCTGGTGTGTAGTTCGAGCTCCTTCCATATATTCAGAGTGGCAACAGAAAAAGATCTTCTTCCTTCCTTCCTTCCTTCCTTCAATGAGTCACTTGAACTAAACAAATTTAGACCATAAAGTCAGTATATAAGAAGCAACATTAAAGCATAAGCATGAAGAAGAATTAAATGGAATGGTTATATTGAGTGAAATCTCAATCTAAATGCAGCACAAGATACATTTTTCAGAAGACAGAAGTTTGAACAACAGATAAAAGGAAAACTGATGTCAAAAACCTTATAAAAAATAGCTGTAGAAACATTCAAGCATCATCTAAAAAAAACAACATAAAATTCAGGGGTAGGCTACTTTAAGCAGTAGCTACCAAAAACAAAAAACAAAAAAAAAAAACTATTTTTTTTATAGAACTAACTTGAAGATTACTTTTAAACACATGTCTAAGGGATGTGTACGTAACAGTATTGTTGTAATGTTGCTGTGTGGATCGGTTTTTGGAAGTCAGTTTGTGGCGCACATAGGTCAGTTCGGTATGTTAAACTCTGCACACTTAGAAAACCAGTTTTGAAGACTTGTTTCCTGATTGACTCGGGGTGGAAGGCTACACTGAAACCTGCAAATGCAGTTTCACAGCTTTCTACAGAGTCCACACAGTAGATGAACAAATGGTTGGAAAATGTATGTGGCGTTAGCAAAATGCAGAACTGAGTGAAAGTGTGAAGAGTGTGAAAAATTGTGTTATTTCCAATTTAAGGTGTATCAAAAGTTATAGGCTTTACTGAGGAAAATGTGCTGATTTTCAGAAATCAGGGCTTCAGAGCTGTTGAATCACAGCTGGAACATTTGGTTAGATCTTCAATCACAAGGATCGATGAGGACAGCCTGTTGTTAAAGTCTGAAAATGATTTTTTAATTTTTTTAAAAAAGGTTTTTTTTCCCCCTGCTATAGCATGTAAAACTAAAGTGTTTAAAGCATTTCATTTTACAGACATTGAATCATTTTAATAAATACATAATACATTTGTGACTTGATGAAATAGCCACAATTTGTAAACTCATATATATTTTCTAATAAATAGAAAAATTACAAGAATTAAAATATTTTGGTCCATAAATGTAAAATGTAAACACGTTTCACAGTTTGAAATAAATCAAAGGGGGAAAAATATGACAATTGTACATTTTGGCATCATCTTGGCATTCAGTTCTTTCGATTCGACGTGATCCTTCTTAAGTTCTCCGCAGCTTTGATCCCGTCACTGGAACCCGACTCGTCCTCATAGAGGTTCAAACAAACAATTCAATCACTTTTATGAGAGTAAAGTTCAGATATTCAAGTTGTAATGTAGGGAGAGAAGTTAGATTTCATCAAGAAATTTTAGCTGAAATTAACTTTCAGCTAAAATTAGTAAGATAAGATATACTTTAATTCTAAAATCTTAACATCCTAACACTCATTAACAGCAAACTGGAGAGTGTGGCGGCACACAGCGAGCCCAGCCTTTCAGTTTACAGTCTACTGTACACAGAGGAGGTGACACACAGTGCTATAAAGACTGCTGACTGCAGGGTTTTTGAAGGTGTGTGTTGCAGCTACGTAACAGACGCTGTATTGAGGTAGTTCATACGGGTGCATAGTCTTCTCATAGCGTTTGTGTTTGGAGTACAAATTAGGATTCATAACATTTAGTACTCGTATCAGAAAGTAGCTAAAGGTCAGTATTCACACTTGTACTAATCCAAGAAAAAAGTGGCGTATCCCTACAGTTTTTTTTTCTTTTTGCCAGTTTCTACATTGCCTGCACTGTTAACATTTCCAGAGTTAACTCTTTTGCTTCACAAAAGGAAAGAAATGTTTGACAATGAACCTCTAAAACTGAGCAAAATACATTCAGTTTGCAAAAGTTTTTTTTTTACATGGTGTGAAGTGAAAAAAAAAGGACCCAAGTAAGCTAAAGTGTGAACATTAATTTCAGAAGTTCCCCAGTCCAACTCTAACAAACCCCTTAATCCTGCAGAGTGTGTGCCTAATTTCCAGGATGAATGCAAAGTCATGCGATGAAAGGATGATTTGCATCACCACCAAGAGCATCAGAGGGCATGCGGGGCTTTTGAAACTGTAGCCTAATTAATAGCTGGCAAGCTGCTTTCCCAGCCGAACGGCGGGGAGGCGCCTACCTATCACATTAATTTGACTGACAGGTTTTGGATGAGATTCGGTCCACTGAGAGTAGGCCGCTCAAGCGGTCCAGTCAGTCACCTTCATAGAGTCTGACACCAGACTGCTTCCCCTAATTCAAACTTCACATCCAATCACTTTTCACTCCCTCATAAATCCTCTTAGATCCCGCCTCCCTCCCTGTACTCCTATTAGGTGATTGTGTTTTAATTTGGAGCAACGAATGAGCTATTAGCTGTCGCCGACACGTTATCCATGTAATGCAGGGGAAAAAAAGGAGCGCAGCAGCTGTGACAGTTTATCCTCATTCACTCAGTCACCCACAGAGCCACGTGCACACACGCACACACACACACACACGCACACACTCAAAATTAAAAGCAGCTACTTTGGGAAATGAGATTCGCCAGACTTCCTGATTCAAGTGAGATAGAAACAGAGAGGAGACAGAAGTCACAACACAGCAGAGAAGTGAAGCGGCGTGCTCCTGTTTCCACGCCGTTCGCCCCAAAAAAGTTCCGTGTGCGCTCCCTCTCTGATCTCATATGCACAAGGTGGCCGGGAGTGCGAGGGAGAGAGGAGAGGAGCTGTGGTTAATTGCAGTTTGCAGCAGACGTCAGAGCGTCATTGGCGAGCGCTGCACATCAGAGTTGACTGGCAGCTCGACAGAAGCCTTATCAGCCAGATAAAAAGTGAGACGGGCTGCGGAAACGGGACGGAGAGAGGGAGAGTCGGAGTGATGAAAGAGGAGAAAGACAGGGACAAAGGGAGGATAAAGCCAGGACAAGACTCCAAGCATGAAGAAGAAAAAAGATATTGTAATTTAAAGTTATATCTCCTATCTGATCAACACAGTCAACAAACACCAGGAAATGGATAAAAATAATGAAATCGCCACACAGTTGGCCTCTTTTCTCTCCATTTGCTCCCTTTGTCTGCGCATTCCCGGCAGCAGAAAGCCCTTTTTTGACATTTACTGTTCTTATCCTCATCTGTAAGTTTGCCCTCTATTTCTCTCTCCAGAACCATTTCTTTGTCTTACTCAAAGTTTTGTGTTGCTTTCATCTGTTTCCCATTTTTTTTCCCTCTCCCTCTTCTGCGCTGTTTATGCTTCTTCCTGTTTCCCTTTCAACTCTCTCACTTTAGGTTATTCCGCACCTCCCCTTTGTATACCCTCTCTCTCTCCCACCGCTGCACTTTAGCTTGTACTACTCCAATCAAATTCAGATCACATCTTTATATCAAAGATGCCTACCCTCCAGGAGGCACTACTTTCATGTGATGAAACTTGCTTATAATCCTTTCAAAGCTGTAAAGCCAAGGCTGAATATTAACACTCCACATTATTGACCTTCTACTTACACAATGCTTCTTTGTCAGTTTTTCACACTTGGAAAGTACTTACTGTTCCTATTGTGTTTGCGAGAAGCTACGCACCAAATTTTCACATTTCCACATGGGGTCAGCTGTTGAATTCGTTGGAATGAAAAGGACATGGTGTTAACCTGAGAGGAGCTCTGCATGTTCACAGTTCAGTGTACTTCACACGTTGCATTGTGTCTCTTCCATCCATCTTCCATGACCCACTTTAATTTCTGGTAGCAGGCTTATTCATTTATTAATTTGATCAAAATGTTAGACAGATTTGCAGAATTTTAACACAGTGATATGAGCAAGATTATTGATAATTGATAATTGTGTAGCTCACAAAGAAGTTCACAAAGAAGTTCTTGGTAGTCCCCCAGGCGGAAAAAGATATCACAAAAAAATCAATTTGTCATTCCTTCAAAACAATATGAGCCCAACCAACCTTTACGTACCTACTACCCAGTGCTAACCTACCTACTTGCCTCTTTATGTGAATATCAATCAATCAACACACTCACCAACCATTACCGCTCCTACCTGCCTACCAACCAACCTACGTAGCCATCGATCGACCTTCTAACATTGATACCCGCATACCCTGATGACGAACACCTGACCAACTGACCTACCAGCCTACTAACCAGCAAACCAACCTAGCTACCTAGATATCCGCCTGTCTACTTACCTATATAGACATCAACCAACCAACCTATGTCAACCTACCTACCTACTACCTATCCAGTGCCGACCTACTTACCAAACACGCCTTCCTGTCTACTGAACTACCTACTAACTAATCAACCAGCCTGCCTCCCGAGTATTTACTTGACACCTGCCATATCAAGTGAAATTGCATGTGAAACCTGTTTAGGTATTTCTTTAAGTGGCTTGTACTTTACTAAAGTGTTAAGTTAATGTAAGCTATGGTTTAAGATCCATAATTAAAAACAAAAATACATTATTCTAAAAGTAAAGGTAGATTTTCAATATCCTAGTTAAGCTCTGTAGCTTTAATCTTCAGTTTACTACCACTTATTTGAAATACACTCCTTTTATTTATGTTTTTGTGCTTATTAAGGGTATTACACATAAAATAATTATTCTAAGTAATATTGTGAAGACATTCTCTTTTGTAGTTCATTCTCCTTCTTTTTCCTTTTTTTAAGAATACCCATGACTTTCATAACATCTCCATTTGCCCAGATTGTGCTGTGTTCATTTGGAGCGCAGGGTCTGTTTCATCAGCTGTGCTGTCTTAGGTTCACCCAGGAGACAAAAAATGTGCCAACCTGCCCAACATAGCTCCAGCATACAGACGGCTGTGTAGTTATTAAGAAGTAGGGGAGCACTTTCCTTCCACACCGCAATGCACAAAACGGTACTACACTTGCCGGAACGTGGTACAACACATTTGGGACCACCTTGACTATCACTTTATGCCCCAGATACAGTTGAGGGTTACAGTGCGAGAGGCTTTAAAGGTTCAACATTTGGTTTCAGCATTCGTGCACCTGTCTCCAGTCCGTGAAAGGTCAGCACTGTTAGGGCGGCTTGAAGCACTCAGCATAAATTTGAGAGGGCATCTGAATTCAAACACAAGAACGAAAGCGGAGCATAACAATCTGCACAGATTCACTTTGCCCACCTTGAGCATTCGAGATGCTGGTGGGCAGAATTTCATGACATTTAGACAGAGCCAGGGCCTCCTGGGGTGTTTTTTTTTTATCTCCTGAAATATGTGGAAATAAAAGCTGCATATTATAAACAGAGTGGTGTCAACTCCCAAAAATCAAAGAAAATGTAAACCCACTTGGTTTTACTTTTCCACAGCTTCAGTAGCTCTCAGTTGTTAGCCACATCCATCCACCCATCCAATGACACAAGTTGAACGTCTTCTCTCTCGTTTGCCGTTGACTTCATTTTGAAGCAAACTTACAGAACAATGTTGACATCAAGATTTGGTATATTTAGAATTTTTAGGAGTCATTTACCACAGGTTTGTTTGCTGGTCCAACGTGAAAATACACACTGGTGTTCAGCTCATTGAGTAATCCTCCAAACAGACTGATTAAAAACAGCTCTGATATTGTAAGAAATTATTCGAGGACTGAGCAGCTGCAACACATCCCCAGTTTGTTGGAGTTCGCTGTGTCTCCGCCTCGGAGGATTTCCGTGCTCACATGCGGCTGCAGGCACAGTTCACAAATCATTCAGCAGCACAGATTACAATTTAATGTTTTAGAATCCTGTTTGGTTGCTGTTTCAAGAACACTGCTATTGTTTGTTGGGATCCGAGCAGCATCTGGATATTCTTCAAATGAATGATATCCTGGTGGGTAAAGGGGGTAATTAGGCCATCGTAGTGGAGCCATCAGTTCCAAACATGCTCTGTTGCTCTGATTGATCTGTTTAATGATAGCAGCAGAATTAACTGAGTCAGTGGAGATGAATGTCAGCACGCTGATCATCTGGCAGCTTCAAACCATTGATTTGTCCCTTATCTTGGCTAATAAGACGCTGCTAGAGGAGAACAGGGAAGCTGTCGTTATTCAGACCGAAGCAGCTTTGATCAGAGAACCAGTCGGTAAACGATCAAACCCAGAACAGTTTAATCATCCAACATGATTAGCATTAGGATCATATACTTTTCTTATGTGTGGATTAAATGATTGAATTACCGTGTCTGTTGATTTGCTGTTCCTTTAGGGAAAATCTCAGGTTTCTGATTTAGTGACCATCAAAATGGAATGAACTTACTTGTAAATGAAATAAATTTACTTGTGGACAAAAAGGAAATTGAACTGACAATCTTAAGATTGAGAGATGACACAACCACAGCCACCCCTTCTGATGCAAAATACAGTGAAACATCAAGAAAAACTTCTCCCATAGATGTTGCATGATGCATGTTTTTATGAATTCACCCTGACAGCGTGGCTTTGAGGCTTATTTGCCAGAAATCTACATTGTCTAACAGTGGATATCTGATGGAGCTACAACTCTCAGATCTGGCCTTTGTAAATATTTTGCCATGATTACAGTGCATTCATAAATCCAGGGAGTTGGTAATTTACCAGTTGGAAAATTCCCACCTCTGATTTGGAATTATTACATGACAACAAAAGTTATCCAACAAGTCGGCCCTGTACAAATCTGCAGATTAACAACTGACAGCATTGGCATTACAAGGATGAAATTATGTTTGTATAAGACTCGTTGATGGTGTGTGGACAGTTTTTTGCCTGATGTCAAGTGGAATGGGCTCCAACTCCAAGTGATCCTACCTTGGATATTTATCAAAGAAGGATTGGTGGAAAGATAGACAGCTCAATTCATGGTAAAGATACAGTTCAGTGTGATTTATATAGCACCATCTCAAAGCAATTTCATATGAGTGAGAGTGGAAGACAGCTGAAAGGAAAAACCTTTTAACCAGGAAGAAAACCTCAACTTGATCCAAACTCAGGCAACGTCCACATGACAATGATTGACTGGAAATAGGATGGATGTATGTTTTCATTTCAGAGAAGACGATCGGCATACACATAGAAATGCAAGAAAGGTGAAAACTATATCAATTTTTTGTCTGGCCACTAGTTGGTGCTGTGCTTTTTGTGTTACAATCCCCCCTTGAGCCTGTATTTCCTTGTCAGTATCTGGATTATGAATGGAAACGTGTTTCCACATACGTAGATGACGCTGTAGTAAACATTCACTCTAATATAGAAGCGCTGTCAAGTTAAAAAACAGCGCAGACATTGTGGAATCGGCCGCTGATGCTAATGTCAAAGTTTCCTTGAGCAAGACACTGAACTCCAAACAGCCCAGAAAAATAAAACACAATGAAAGTTTAGCACTTTCACTTGAAATCGTATAAATGAGGTTTCTTGTAACTGCAGTGCAGCGTCATGTTTAATAATGGTTCATTTTTACACTGTGTAACAATTTATTCATGTCAATACGAAAATGTTGATGGACAGAAGTGGGAGTAGTTGTGGGTTTATAGATGTGCGTGGGGACTTGGTATGGATTTTGACACTTGTGCTTGATCATTTAGTTTTTGAAATGTCCTGATCTTTTCATTCAGTCTGTCTCCTTGACGTCATTCATTCTTTCACAACGCGTAGAGAAGTGCTAAATGAAGAAAGTTCAATATTCCTACCATTACTTTGCTGCCTTTTCTTCACCTTCATGTGTTTGAAGTGTTCTGTTTACATTCATGAACACAGACTTGAGCAATTTCATGCTTTGTCAATAACAGGGCAATCCTTTCTGCCATTCAGGTGCAGTCGATCAGTGTTTCTTCCAGTTAAGAATAAGTGGAGTCCTTGGCCTTCACGCATGTAGAATAACCATCCACTGATCACTCCTTGGTGCACTTGGAGATGGACTTGCACAGTGAATGTAAAGTCTGAGAATAAGAGGAAAAACCAGAAAGGGCATATAATTTACTTGGAGGAAAATGTAAGCGTTCATAAAGCTGAAAACAGTGCAGTCAGGAGTCGTTGCTGGTTGAAATGCTGAAAGAAGGAGAGGTGACAGATGAAAATACAGTGTGTGAAGGCTTCACACTCCACCCTTCGTTTTGCATTTGAAGACATTCGCTGAAATTATACACTTCAGCTCCTTCCCGTGTGCTGTGTTCCCTTTTCATAGGTGAGGCACGGATGTTGAATTGATGGGATGCATTGACAGACTTCTCAGCGTTTTATCTGCTCATAATGCAGCATTGGCAGCCATGACACCTAACCCAGATAAATACTGTAATTATCAGCTCTGCCTCTCACGGCTCACCCGTCTGCCGATCGTCTGTCGTATCCATCATGTCTGCACGGCCACACATACCGACACGCGCGCGCACACACACAAGCGTGCACAAGTGCACATTGTTTTGCTGTGTCAAATCAGTATCCATCATGGCGAGTCAAAGTGAGATTCAGTGCAGCACCCTAACAGGGTAACCGCACTGTGGGCGAGTCCATATTAAATTGTCTACTGAAGTGGGCCAGATTGTGTTAGGCCAGTCTATCCATTCATCTGCGCTAATGCTTTTTTCTGCCTCCATCTATTTTATGAAGTGAAGGGGGACCGGAGAGAGGAGGACAGGGCCCAGGAGAAGAACAGAGGTGAAGAGGAGAAAAAAAAATGAAGGAGGAAAAAATGTAAGAGTTGAAAGAGAACGGGGTAACGGAGCCGCCGAACTAACGGAGATGTGAACGGATGGATAATGGTACGAAGGGAGGAATCTACAAAATATGCTGTAAATGGGAGAAATGCATGGTCGTACTGTGTCATCTCCTGATGTAATTATGTTTTCTTGGCTCACTATATGCGATTAACTGCACAGTTATTTGAACATGTGTCAGTGTTTTAAATGAGCGAGCCCACAGATTCCTCCGCTAAGGCAACACGACCAAACAAGCTCTAATGGAATGAAACGGCGTGCCATGTACGGCACATAGCAGCAGCTCTGCTAACAAGGCTCTGCCGTAATGAGCTCGAGGAGGTGAAAACACACATGCACGAGTGGACACGCAAACACACACATTTGCAGTGCTATCTTTGTAAGGTCTTCCCACTAATGCGAAGCTTTTCTTACTTTACCCAGTTAGAAACTCAGATCCCAGCTGAATTGTAACCTATCATCCGGGTTGTAGAGCTGACCCTTCAATTGTCGTGCCTTCTCAGCTTTTGGCTGACAAACAGAGAGAAATACGAAAACACTCATAAGCACATTTGTGGTGCCATTTGTGCAGCCTTAATAATAAATTATTGTATCATTGACACCTACGCTCTGGCTGAAATCCTAACTTTTTTCTAATTTTAAGTCTTAAAACCATTTTTAAGTATGTGCGGATCAGATTTGGGGATCTAGACTTTAACCTGCAGAGTAGATCGAACCCCATGACTGTAGGGCGCTTTCCCTTTTCTTGACCCAAAAAGTAAATTAAGACTACACACCCACACCTGTTACACGTCCACACACACACACGTTAGTCAAGCTGTCTTTGTGGATCCTACTCATATATGTAACCCTCCCACCCTAACCTCAAGCTTTTTTTCCCCTTTTAACTAACTTTAACCTAAAAACCGCATCTTAAAAACAAAAGAGGTGTGAATCTGTGCAGGTCACGACACACTGGGCTCCAGACAAGTGGGGCCTGCTTATTGAATAAACTATTTGGAAATTTATTCTGAAAATGAAATCTTAAGCTTTAAATAAATGTAAATCAGAGAGACACATTACATATTTCGCCCCTTAAGGATCTCTCAAATGGAGTGTGCACTTTTTTTTTTTTTTTTTTTAAGTCATTAATAATCATTAAATACAAATACATGCATACACACACTGGCCATGCTGTCTTTATTAAAGAACCATTAAAACGATGCATTCCCAACTTCACTTCAGCTATAAAACTACATTTTTGTCCTTAAATACATGTAAGTCAACATGTTTAGATCAGAGCCCACAAGTGTGGTTGGTCCAGTGTTTCTGGGCTCCACAAATGGGGAAATACATGATGATACACACACACACACCATCAGCATGCGCTCATTTCTCCATGACCACTTTTAAGTATTTGTTGCTACGGCAACAGTGTGATTTATTTCCCAATTAAGAGTTAGTGAACTTGCCCGCTTACCACCAGTAATATGAAGCTGCACATAAATTACCTTCAAGCGTAATGCGGTCTATTTGCTATTAAAAACAAAGAAGTATCACCGCCTCGCATCTCTCAGACAAGCAAACTTCTGCACTGAGAGTTTAGTTCCATCCGAGTTTACTGCGCGGGAACAGATATTCTCAAATAATTGTGTGCAGCATCTAATTGACGATTAATGGGGTTGCGTTAAAAAGGATGGAATTCTTGGGGCGTCATGTTCAATACCGCCGTTTTCATCCATCTCGCTTAAAATGAAGATAAACAATGTGCAAATGGATGAGAGAGTCAGGAAGCAGGTGGGAATGTAATGGAATCAATTAGGCAAACACCCGTGATTTATACTCTGTGTTGATAACAAAGAAAGCTTAATTTGGTTTATTTTGCCTTCTTACTGATATCATTTGTTTCTAATGTTTATGCAGTGATAACATATGTATCTCACTCCCTCTTGTGACAAATAAATTGAGCGCGGAAGCTCTTTTTTGTGTTTTTTTTTTCTTTTTTTGTTTTTCTCTCCCATGCGCTCTGGCGGGATGTGTTCAGTGTGTATGTGAGCGGATGAAGCAGAAGTAACTCTGAAATATTAACACGGGCTATGAAATGTTAATGCACGTATTAGCGCCGTTTCATAAACATGAAGGCGAAGTCTGTGTATTTGCTGGAGGAAGATTTTAATCTGTGTGTAATACGTCTTTCCTGTCTACACGAGCAACTCTTTGCATGTGTGAATATGCAAGACAAATCCAAGAGCGGAAACAACTGCAAATAGTAGTTTAGGAGTCTTGTGTAATGAAAGCCTCTGTGTCGGTCTCCCTCTCCTCTTCCTGTCCCGCTCTCTGGCTCGCTGCAGTCTTCTGGAGGAGCGGACCTGTCTGGCCCTCATTAATGTCCCCGGCAGTCCCCTCTGCAGCTTCAGCTGCAATTAGCACTCATGTCATCACACAGTCTCTCACACACACACACACACACACACACATTTTAGGTCCAGATCCTTTCTCTCGTGCCCACCCTTCCCGTCCTTTCCCCCTGCAGCTCTCTCAATAATGATAAGCTTGTCGGACAATAATTAGACAGAGCTAATATGCACTCAGCTGGTCCAGGAAATGCCCCGCTCCCTCCCAGAAGGGCTTCATTCGAGGACTTGAATGGCCTTTCTGTGTGATTTCCCCGCTTTATTTGAGGCAAAGGTGATATACAAAGTCATCCCATAAAATGCACATTAAAACAAACTAACAACAACAGGAGTCCAAATATAATTGAAGAAAATTGTGCTGCAGGAGAGGGACAGTGTTTTCTTATAATGTAACAGTGTGTGTGAGAGAGAGAGTACAACAGTCAATGAATTTATATGTTTCTGAAGGAATCAGATGTTAAGTTCAGTAATTCACTTATCAAAAAATAAAATTCACTCACTGAATCAACTAACCAGCTGACAAAAATAACAGAAAAGTTTTTGCTGTTCATTTAGCTCTCCTCTTTAAGGTCTGATGCCTCATGTTTTACTCATTAACTCATCATTAATACAGATTTATTTGTTATAAAGGCCAATTAATTATATTTATTAACATTCTCAGTTCTTTACACGTCTTCCAAACTAATAACTGTATTTGAAAAAGCAAATAAATATGATTTTTAAAGTAGCTACACAAATGTTAGTACGTTTAAAAGAATTATGGCAGTTTCTGCTTTCTCATGATCCAAGAAAAATGGGAACACAATCTGCCAAAATAGAAAGTATTGCTGTCAGGAATAGGTCAGTACTATTTCAAAAAATTCTATTTGGAGCACTGATTATAGTGACTCATGATAGGCTCAGTTTTTGCAAATAAGAAAATAAATTGGTGGTTTTCAGTAGTTTTTTGTTCCTGAAAATAAGCATGCAGCTTGTTTGTTTTATACTTTAGAATGTTTTTTTTTAACTATACATGACCTAAAGTAGAATCTAAACTAACTTGAAAAAAAAATGCAAAAGGGGGAAACGCTAAATATCCTTCAATAAAACTTGAAGGGTTAAATGTTCTTTCTCTGTTTCGGGTTAACGAGCAGCTTCACACAATAACGTTTCGAGCGAAAAATGTTTGATTTTAGCATTTTCCAACAGTAATAGCAATAAATGGAGCTCCTGCAGAGTCCTCAACACAGTGCATTATCTTTCTTCGCGACAGGTTTAACATTGGCTGCTGTGGAAAATAAATTGGGGCTACGGTCGTCTCTAGTTTGGGCCTTGAATGGTACTTTAGTGAAGAGGTAAGATAAAGTCATGAGCGCTGATCGGAGTTTCCTGTCCTTTGTGCAGCGCGGCGTGCTGGAAGCAGCCATGAAGGATTGTGTTGTGTAAAGTGTTGATAAGTTCTGTCACCTCACATTATCTGATGATGTTTTTGGCTTCGGCTTGGAAAGGCCGCGGATCGTCCCGGTATCTTATTAGCCTCGGTATGAATCTTTCATTTGGGCCTCTAATCACAGAGTCTCTGAAACTCGGCTCAGTCATTACACTTTTCACTTTTACACTCTCTCGCTCTTTTCATGTTTTTATTCCCGCCGTTCTATTTTTCATCACAACTTTATCCTCGTTCATACCCTCAAACACTCTTTAAACTTGAGGAAACGAGACCTTCGTCTCTTCGATGTTTGAAAAAAAAAAAAGAAAAAAAAGAAAGTAGGTCCGGGGTGATCACCTGAAAGTTTCTGACACAGAGAATGAGCCGTAAGCTGCTGTTGAATGTTTTAAAGCAGGCTGGTCTGATTTTTTTTTTTCTTTTTTAAAATGTCCGAGGGGGATAAGACGGCTCTTGTGTCTGGTTGTCTGCCAGGGCTTTGGAGGCAGAAGAGAGGGAGCTACCTTTTCTACTCTCCCCTCTCATCTCTTCACGCTAATTAGAGAGAAGCAGGTTTAAATCTTGGTGGGGACACACATCCTGAGCCTGCTCACAGGTGTGTGTGTGTGTGTGTGTGTGTGTGTGTGTGTGTGTGTGTGTGTGTGTGTGTGTGTGTGTGTGTGCACTCTCTTCATCAAAGCTTCCCTTTCTGTGTCCAAAAACATATTTTCAGGTCACTGTTTTATTTGCAGGGGACATGCTGGTGAGGAATACAGTGCGACAACTCCTTCCGTGTGTGTGTGTGTGTGTGTGTGTGTGTGTGAAGGCACCGCAGAGCGTGATGAGGAGGGGGCTTAAGGAGCGGGCTCTCCAGGTCTGATCACTGCACCCGTTTCAAAGGCGAGGATGCCAATTAAAACCGATCGGGCTCAATACGGGTTTTTGGGCTGAAACAGCCAAGAGCAACACACCAACATGGAAATCAATCAGCCCCCCGTTTCCTCGTGGAGAGGAGCAAGCGAAACTCGAAACTGAGGAAAAATGCAAGTTCTGCAACAAAATGCAGTCATTGGGACAAAAGGGAGGAAAACCACGAGGAGATACACACACTACAAGCTGTCGGTGATTTCGGGTGATGGACCAAATAACGGATCCGAAATTAGTGATGGGCCCATAACTCAAGTATTGATCAATCATGCAAGCACTGTAAATACACGCCATCTGTCATAACAGTCGACATGGAGGGAGAGCTGTTTGTCGTCATGTTACCTGTCAACCGTCACGGAGATCCCGATCACTGACCCATGAAACCTCAGGACATCGGGAGAAGATTCAGCCGGAAGATCCAGATTACCTACATATAACCTCAGTAGAAATCCAGAATCAGGACCAAGCTGAAGTTCATCCAGTCATCCATCACAGCGGCTGAGCCTTCAGCTGATGTCCGCAGTTCAGAGAGACACGAGACACCTGAGACAACTTTATCTGCAAGGGAAACTCAAAATCTGCAGTACAAAATACATCTGTGGGCCTTTTTGTCGCAGAGCTGCTTTTTAAGCTTATCAATATAAATATGGAAGACAATCCAAACCGTTTCAATTCAGCCAATCAGCATCTGTTTCAAGAAATCTGGCATCAAATCATGGATGCAGACGTCCGCGCAGAACAAGTTAAAGACATCACCAAGACTGCATTAAGATGGTTTGTCCAGATACAGAGTTCTCTGGATGTTCGACTGGCGACGTTGCTGAAAGAGGAACCTGGCTTCAGTCAGGCCTTTTTGGTTGGAGTTTGCATGTTATTCCTCCCTTTTTTATTTTCTTTCTGCCCATGTGCTGAAGTGAAAGAATAGATTCAGAAAGAGATGATAAATGGCATTTTGGGATGAATATATAAATACACATCCAATATTTTCAAATGTATTTATTCATTTTTATGATCACGTGCAAAATATAAACAACATATCACTAATGTATACTCATTTAGTACACAAATAATTCATGATGTACAGCATATGTAAGATTCTCCAAATATGTATTGCAGTGTGTTTTGTGGGATGCTGTTGCTGCTGTCAGGTTGGGTGGCACAAAGCCTTATGGGATGCCATTTCCCAGAATGTGTGTGCTTCCCTGCGTTTGCCTTATTTCATTGATTTTCCTCTCTCAGGACCACGCAACCTTAAGCTTGACAAAACAGATGATGGACGAATAAACACAATAAGTCATGATCAGTCAGCTCAACATTACCTGCACGCCTGCAGGTATCGTCCTTTAATTGACTGAATGAAATCACATCCATCGCATTTCACACACGGTAAAGGAAATATCTGAGCTTGCTTCATCACTGCTTCTTCCAAAGATATTCTGGTTTATAGCTGTAGATTTTGTTTATATAGTGTATTTCAACTGCTTTTAAGTGTTTTACACTGATGGACACACACACACACACACACACACACACACACACACACACACGCACACACACACACACACACAGACCAGTGGTGTGTCTCTTGAGCTCTAAGGAATGTATGTATCCAACATCTTCCCATTATCTGTGTGTTTTCCCTGATACGTGTGTGTGTGTGTGTGTGTGTGTGTGTGTATGTGTGACAGAGAAGAAAAAGTGAGTTCAGGGCTGCTTCCTCTTCCACAGAGCCGACTCTGGCTGGACCCACTCCTCCCCCATGATGCTCTGCAGACGGAAATTCTGGAAATACTCCAGACGGTGACTAAGAGACGGAAAGAAAAGTAACCGACAAATCTTTACATGAAGCTTCAACAGTGTGCAAGATTCTCAAGACATAAAAAATGTACAACTTCTTTCATTGAGTGAAATTTGTACCAGATTTTAGCGATGAAACCCATTTCCTTGACCTGGATTTGTCTCATCTATGCTGTCTTATCTTTGCTGGTGAACTACTGTTTGTCTTTTGTTTCATGTTCATTAAGTTGGTCAAATTATTCAAGAACAGAGAAAGAAAGACAATAAAACCTGCAGAAAGCTTTGATTTACAGCCTCCATGATTCACTGCTCCTGTGTATGCACACCACGGCCGTGGCAAACACTTCTTCTGCACGTGCTGCAAAGGCAGCGTACAGATTACAGTAGAATACAAAAGTTTGGTTGAATATCTAAGCTCCGCCCCCAGACATTGTGATGCATTGCTGCATATTTAGGCGCTGCACAAGACTAATCACTGTTTGCAATGGACAATCACCTCCATGGACCCCTCTTCACCGGGTCTTCATCAGTGTTGGCATGCACCATGTGCACGTGTTTTCTCCAGGTACTCAGCTCTAAACACTTCTTTGAGCTCATTTGGAAACTCTAATCACTCTTATAGATCTGAATGTGATTAAGTATGACTGCCTGGCTCTCTGTGATAGTTGGATAAAGCACCATCGAACGTTAATTGCATAGAAAGTCCAAGTTAGGTGTAGGCTTGTTCTTTCTTTTGTCATTTACAGATATTTTTCAAGTCGTAACATTAAATAAATTGAAGGCTGGCTACAAACACTGAGAAAAAATAAAGAGGCACTCCACTGATTTCAGATGAGCTTTCATTCACTAATGCAGTGCTGGGCAAACAAATGCTCTTATAAAATGTTTTTTTTTTTTTTGGCTTCGGAGGAAAGTCTCGTAAATCAAATTATATGATGTTAAAAATAAACCCCACAATGTCATTAGAGTGGTCCTGGTTTACATGCAAAGTCTGCATCGTGAAAAGTGTACAGTGTGGGAACGACACAGGGTTTTTAACCCTTCACTGTCCGGGATTTATTCCCATTCATGTAAAGTCGAGCTTATCTTGTTTTTGACAGACGTATAGTCGTCTTGAGGAGTCTTACAAGTTGGGAGCTTGGCCTGGCGCGACCTCCTCCTTGGGGATGGGGTAGAGAGCCTCGTAGGTGCGCCTCTCTCCGGAGCCGTGGATGGCGTACGAGTTCATCTTGTTGACGTTGGGAGGGAAGTACGACCAGGGGATCAGAGCCTCGCCTGTCCACTTGTCCCCTTCGATCCTGGAAGTAAAAACCATCGGGAGCAGTTGCTGTAGGAAGAGAGAAGAAAAATGTGAGAAGCTTGAAAACTTTTCCTCATGAACAAATTAAGTCTTCACTGTGAACCTACCATGAAGGCGTGGCGAACTCCCGATAGTAATAAAACCAGGTGCTGTCCATGTCTGACAGAAAAAACCCGAAAATGTCTTAATTTTGTGAATCTCTTACAACATTTGATTAAAACTAAACATGAAAACAAAGAAAGACAAAATCTGAGCTTGTGCTTACGGACAAACTTCCACCTCCAGGTAATTTTCTGTGGTACTATCAAGAAAGAAGGACTCCACGACTGATGAGAAAAGAATTAACACAGATAATATATTAATAAATTACTTTAAAACTGGTATTAACCTCATCGACACCTGTTTGATTAAAAAAAATGTCATAATCAAATTATCTGACTCATTTATTTTAAGTTACAATTTAAAAAAAAGTAAAAAAGATGCAAAAAGTTTCAGTTGCGGTAACGTGACCAGTTCAACCTCACGGCGTTCTCATTATCCACCTCCATCTCAATGCGGCTGCTTTCCAAGCTGTGAAGTAACATTAATGAGGACAAATGCACGGCGCTCATTAACCGGAAGTCCTATGTAGTTCAGGTCAATTAGAAGGAATTGTTATTACTAGACCTCATTACCAGGTTTAATTGCTGTGTCACGATAATAATGATGATGCACTTATAATGTAATGATCTCATAAACAGAGCTAATTCCATCGCTTCTTTAACCACTGATTATATCACTTTATTTCTTTTAAAATGCAAAAACAAAAAAAGGCATCAAACAAACTAATTTACTCAAAACAACAGCAGATATTATAATATTAGAAATAAAAGTACCGTAAAAGTAACTGCAACCTATTACCAAAGGTCATAAATGGGACCTTTGACCAGTTTTAAAAGTTTAATTTGAATTATTAGTCAGGGCTTTGTGAGAGAAATTAATGTTTTTCTTTGGTTAGGTTTAGAAAATATAACTTTCTTTAAGAAAAATGAAACAAAATGAAGAATAAACTTATTTTTAAGTTGTGTATTATAAAGAAAGATTTGCAATGGTTTTTACAGGGACGAGATATAAAAATATCGGGTATGGAAGGGTTTATGGTAATTTTATTTACAGTAAATGCTTCACAGAACACAGAATTTAATAAATGTAAAAAAAGAACTTTACTTGAATCATAAGTTTAAAAAAAAATGCCAATATGTGTATTTACAAGTACACCATATTTAAAATCAAACTTAAATTGTGTTTTTCAATACAATTTAATATAAAGATGGAGTTAAGAGACTATAAGAACAACGCTGAAGTCTATGTTGAGAAGGACTTGAAAGACTGATTACAAGTACATTTTTATTTTGGAGGAGCTTGATCACTGTCTTATGGCTGCTCCTCCACATCCTACAATAGGATCGGTCAGTTCAAGGAGAAAAAAATGGTATTAAACTGCAACATGTTTAGCTTAATGCTGCGTAAAGAAACAGTTGTATTATGCATCTTTTTTGAAACAGAGCATATAGACAATACATGTTTATTCAGTTCTGGTTGGAAAATGAAATAATATGCTGGCTATTGATCTCTGGGATGACAAGACGTCTTTACTTACACTTTAATCATCTTTAAACTTATGCTTCAAGTGTTTTAAAGCTTACACTTTTCACTTCAAAATGTGCGGCTGTGTCACACTAATGTGTTGCTTTCTGAACAGTCATATAACAAATATTCACTGTGGTTTATGGTTTAATAAGTGAAGCTCTTTTGTGGCTCCAGCTCTTCTCGCCCACCTTCATAGTCCCAGAGTCCAGGGAAAGCATGGCCGGCAGGTCCGGGAGGAGCTGCTGGATCGTTGAAGAATGGGCCAGACACCTTCATGGTCAGTCCTGTTTGCCCGTCAGAGAAGGTGATCTTGATCGGATCATGATCCACAGGACTGCTGTCCCAGGTGGACTGGATGGAAAACTCCATCTGCTTGAAGGGACTGGAAGACAGAGTCAGTGGGACAAAGACAGACTGCAAATACAGTAAATAGTGCAGACTCACTGAAACTGACAGCACATCAGAAGTGTTAGAAACTGCAGTCCACTAACTTGTCAGTGTCTGACTGCAGCACAAGTGTCATGCATTCAATGCAGTGTTTTAGTGAGCTCCTTGTGAGCTTTTCATATACCATACCCTGTTTGACCAGATCAGCAGTTTCTTATGAAATTAGGTTAATGCCAAATGCAGTAACAAAGGCTGTAAAATTAAAAACTTTATAAATGAATCTGAGAACAGACATTCAGGATTCCATGTGATCTGATGAAAAGATGAAGTGAACTTTCCTGCAGATGTTTTGTGGCAATTTGAAAAAAGAACTTACCTGATAAATGTTCACAAACTGTTTTTGCATACGCTTCATTCACTTTCTGACAGATCAGACAGAACTGGCGTAAAGAAATAAGAACAATAACAACATAAAGCTTCACTTCTCTATTTCCTCGTTTCAATGACGCTAGGAACCTTTGTTCCGTGTAGTGCCGGAGCGATTTGACCGGTGCACCGCTCTGTCATTGGTTGTTATTGTTAGTTTCAAAGTTCGCGGCGGAAACGACAAAAACAACAATAACGCCTTCCGATTTCATTTTTCTGTCACTACCACGCGTGATATTCTCAGTTCACATAGTTTACAGTCGTTACGATTCATCTGAAACGTGTTTGGCTTTTTATTTTATAGATTGAAGTGATTAGTTGATTAGCTACCAATGCTAACGACGCTAGCTGGTAACCACAGGTAACGACCGCAAGCTAGCTCTCTGTCAAATCCGTTTAGTTGTGTTTTTATCGGCTTTTTAAAGTCATCAGTTGTAGGAATGCAGCGTTGAAGGACAGCACTTAAACCCACTCACTGTGAATATGTCGGGTTGCTTCACCACAGCCACTTGTAGATCATCGGACTGTTAATCTCTGCTCATCATTTGGTTTTGCTTCGACTTCAATCAGACCAGATTTTCAGGATGGATTCAGATTTGGAGTTTCACCGTGATCAAGGTATAGACGTCCTTTTCTCTCACATAAGTGTTTCTTAGTTTCTAATCTTCATGAAGAATAGTATATATGGTGTATATATCCATCTGTGGATGCACTGAGACACATTCTTCCTGAAATAATTCTTCTGAAAGCAACGCACTTTAAGTGGTGTAATTTTCCAGTTTCCAGACGGTGATTTATGCTGGTGAACTTTGCATGTCTTGTTTACCTACACAATTCTCCCGAGCCATCACATTTTCTTCTTTAATGTCTGGAACTGACGGAGAGAGCGAGAAGCTTCTCCTACACATGTCCAACAGGCTGCAGATGCCACAAGTTTCCTCTTCAACCAGTGAATTCTTAAAAGACGGCAGCTGTTTTTTACATATCTGAAAATTTTATTGATATTCTTACATTAGTGTCAACAATGGACAAATATGCCAACCTATAAGTTAAGTTCCAATTATTATTATTATTATTTAATTCATTTCTATTTGCTTGTCTGTGTTATAGTGTATGTTCTGTCCATTTTCTTTATTTTCTTCTACTGAATGATTTAGTGACTTATTTATCTGACAATGTTTTGGATTGTCAGCAGTAGTCCATTTTGATGAAATATGCTGTGTAACATGATTGTGCGTCTGCTCTTTTTTTGTTTCTCTCTCTCTCTCTCCTTTTAGTCCACAGATTGAGTTCTGCTGTCAGCCAGTATCAGCATGGACCACACAGTCAGTCCACAGCAGCTCAGGTACAGAGGTCATCTGATCACTTGTAAAGATGAAGCTTCCTCAAAGAGTTTCAATTCTGTAATTTGACATCTTCAGTAAAATAAATTAATTAATTTACAGACAAACAAAAACAATCTTGTGATTATTTGTTTGGCTGTCTTTGAGCCTTGGGCCTTTCTGTGTGGAGTTTGCATGTTCTCCCCGTGTGTGCGTGGGTTCCCTCCGGGTTCTCCGGCTTCCTCCCACGGTCCAAAAACATGCACGTTAGGTTAATTGATCACCCTAAATTGCCCCTAGGTGTGAATGTGTGCGTGAATGATTGTATGTCTCTATATGTCAGCCCTGCGACAGACTGGCGACCTGTCCAGGGTGTACCCTGCCTTCGCCCACAGCAGCTGGGATCGGCTCCAGCCACCCGCGACCCTGAAAGGGAGAAGCGGCAGAAAATGAATGAATGAATGAATGAATGTCTTTGAGCATTTGTTTTTACATTCTTTAAAAAAAGCATTTTAAGGAGATAGTAACAGCTTAGTCTTCTTCTAATTATATTTATTATAAATCCCTGTTCTCTTCATGTTGAAAATATTTTTTTAAACATATTAAAAGTCACATTTACTTATATCTAACAGTCTTAAATGTTCATTTTGTTTAGTTAAATAAGAATAATTATTTTAATTAATGATGCTTATTCTATAATTAAATTCTCATTAGATGCTGCTATTGTGAGTCTTTACATATTTCAGCATTTTTTTAATTGATTGGTTTATCTACTTACATGTCTTACAAACATTTCACAACAACAAATATTATTTATTGGCTAATTATTCACTTTTTCATCTTAGTGTCTTTGTGCACCACGATCTGTTGGTTTGCTCTCTTGGTTGCTCTTTTTGGTTTTGAAAACTGTCTCTCTGAAAGGTTGAAGAGACGAGGAGGACGGAGTCCCCCACTCCTTGGATCTCTGATCGAGGGTCAGTTCAGCAGAAGTCTGTCTTATTTTAGAGACCAGGCATTTTCTTTTATACCCACCTGTGATGTTGTCGTTCTTTGTGCAGTTTAATGGCTCCTCTGATTGCGGAGTATGATCGGCACATCGATGAAATGACTGAGAAGCTGCAGAAGTATGAGGTGAGAAAAAAAAAATTCATTGAAATGTTGAAACACCCAAATTCAAACCTGCTCAACACCGAGCATGTTGACCTTTATCTGTCTGTGAAAAATCACAACTTGAAATATTACTCATGTGCTCTAAGTGAAAGTATACTGACAAAGCGTAGCCAATAGCTTTATATATGTTAAATAATCAAGCTGTGTTGACCTGCAGAAGGGTTAAAATGTTTCAGAACTTGACATTGAGAGCTTCTATACTTGTGTAAATCAACAGGCCATGATGACGGATGTCAAAGTGAAGCTGGAGAGAGTCGTCAAAGAAAATGAAAGGTATGAAGGAAGGTCCCTTCAGTAAATGTTTTGAAAGAAAGAAGTCTGATTATAATGAATAATCACAACCATTTACATCTAAAAAGAATAGCGGTCCATTAAGTGCATTTGGTCGATCGGTTTAATCCAGCTGTTTCATATTCTGAAAAAGTATTTTTCATTTCACAGATTATTTTTCACATATAGACAAATGGACCTTAGAGCACTGACTGCCAGTGTCTTCCACGTCTTGCAGGTTGCACGCAGAGCTGAGGGAGTCTGTGGAGAAGCAGATTCATGCTCTGCCCACGCCTTCAGGGGTGGAGGGCAGCACGCTGGAGGAAGACGCCATCATCAAAAACCTGCAGGAGCAGGTCCAGCTGTCGGAACAGGTCTGCTCACTTCCTTCAGACATGCTGCATGTTTTGGGTCACAGTGTCTGTTACTAGTTTTTTTTTTTTTCCCCTCCAGTCTACTGTCTCCCCCCGACCCTTCGGGGCTGGGGAGGTTTTCTCCAAGCATTTTGATAAAGACTCCTACATTTTCACTTCAAAGTACTCCAAATGTATTTATCCCCTCCAGCTCCTCTATGTTGACCAGTCGCAGGGGGGCTGGAGTAAATCTGAGTGAAATGCGTGATCCACTGCAGGCATTTTAGAAAAACAGTCCATATTTACAGTGTGCATCCATCAGTTTTAGCAGGACTGGGTTTTAGATGGACTGGGTGAAAGATCAATAGGTCAACGGGCAATCAGGAAGCTGAAGTGCTCTGACGAAACTGATGCCAACGCTACAGTCTGCATTAACTCAACACCCATCCATCCATCCATCCATCCATCCATCCATCCATCCATCCATCCATCCATCCATCCATCCATCTGCTGTAGATCTTTATCCTGGTCAGGCTTGCGGAGCTCTGTGCCACCCTGAAAAACATGTATAATTGTGTTAGTCCAGGTAAAATGGGACTTTAAAAGTACATGTAAGCCTGTCAGCTTGATCTAAACTGAACTTTTCCAGTTTGGAATAACAGACAGCGTGACTGAAGGTCGATCGACATCTGGCTGCATGAGGAGAGGTGTTCTGAACAGCAAATAAAAAGTCCTCCAACACAGGAAGTAAAGAGATCAGAATAATTCCTGTCAACATGCTGTATTGTCAAGCCTCTGGGCTGCTGACTCCCAACCCCGCTATCGACTGTTCTCACAGTCCGCGATGTTCGCGGTCACCTGGAAGCTGACAAGCTGAAGGAGTTTGTTTTTCTATCATCACAGAGGCAACATGACTTCAAGAAGAAAATCCATTTTAATGTGCGACAAACACAAGAGCCAAGTTTACCTGAGCTGCAATCATAGATGACCGAAATCCAGTTCAAATCCACAAAACAGATGAAATGAATCTGTGAATTAATTGTCTGAAAGCTCTTTCCACTGACCTTCGTTTCACCTTATTAACAGAGAACCAATCTCCGATGACACGAGCTCACATGTGTGAAGCGTAGCAATAAACCTCCAAATGAAGGATTGATGTCTGGTACAGTTAGAACGTCTCTGATTGACATGTGCAGGTGATTAATAATTATTCAATAGGTAATTAGGTTGCAGTTTCTGCGTGACATGAGTGAAATTGCGCAGCTCCCCTCTCACTTCAAACGTGCCGTTTGATGGCTGCAGGGAGTTATTGAACTCACAAGCTCAACGCACAACAGCTCAAAGCTAAACTTCTGTGGGCATGTTTGACATTTGTGGGGGTGGGGTGGTGGTGGTGGGGGGGGGGTATATGAAGCTAAATGGCAGCAGTTTGATAGATGTGTGTTGGTGTGTGTGTGCGCGCGCAAGATGAGAAGGCAGAAACAAGCAGATTCATCCATCAGTTAATTTGAACATGTTTCATCATTGTAGCCTCATTTCCCAATTTAAAATATCAGAATTTGTCATTTAATTTGCATTAAGCACTTTTAACAGAGAACATCTGTGTTCACTATTTGAAAGATGGTTGAGATTCGTGTCGATGGATTTTTTAATCATTTTTGAAAGACCTGTGAAACCAAACATGCAGTCCCTCATCGTCTTCCAGAACCGTAATAACTTCCTGGATGATATCAGAAAGCGGAGAGTCGGAGCGTTACGCGTTGCACTAGTGGTGAGAGACGAGCTTCACCTGTGTGGGTTGTGCATTTATAACCGGAGCTTCTCAGACGTATCAGGAACACGCAGCAATACCGAACAGCTGAGAGATGTTTAAAGTTTGAAGTTAGACAAGCTACAGCCATAAAATCTAAATCAATCCAGTCAGGTTTCATTTTGCTGGAGCCACCAGAGGTTTTCCTGTGCGCTGTGTTCCTGTATGGACAGATGAAGTTCTGTAAATTCAAACATTTATTTAGAAAAAAAAAAAAAAAAAGAATGACCTTTTTTCCTCAAATTACAGCTTTTGCCACACAATTGCAGATATTGACATCAGCCCGATAAACTGTTGGAATTATGGATGAACCGAAACACCTTTTTAACGCCAATTATCAGGAATTTCTACACTCATAACAAATAAACACTAAACTTTCAACCATTTGCACAAAATTTAACTGTGACGATTTTGACTTCAAGTCTATGAAGAATGTCAAAACAAATCTGATCCTATAAAAGGTTCTCTTTGAGAAAACCTGTATTTTTTAATTTTAATGGGAAGATGCAGCTGTAAGGAAGACTTTCCTCCAACTTCTCTTTATTTCAGTGCTTTCAGTGTCTCGTAAGTGTGAATATGAGTGTGTGTGTCCTGTGATGAACGGGTGACCTGTCCAGGGTGTAAACAGCCTTCACCTTCGCTTTAGAATCTGCAGCCGCACTGAGACTCTTAAGGTAAATAAAGCCATACAGAAGACGGATGAATCGATGGATGGCCGTAGATCCCAGCGTTATAAAGCGACATCAGGCCGGCCGCTTCCCTCCACTCATAACTCCTTTTGACTCATCCTGCAGCTGCGGTATTTGCACATCCTCATAACTCACTTGGAACAAGGCCCGGGTCATTTGTAGCTCCGGTGGTGACTCACTTCACCGCTAACAAGAAAGAAAATGTGATGGTTACAAGGCATCATCCCTCATTGATGGAGCAGAGGTGGTTTCTCTTTCGATCGAACGCAGAGGCATGCTGGGTATTCTCCTTTTCATCAGTGTCTGCTTAAGAAAGCACTCTTTGTTGTTTTGCCTGACTGAATATGTGGGTGAATGTGTTTTTTTTTTGTGTGTGTGTGTGTTTAGGAGCGGGTGCAGGCCATGGAGCTGTGGCAGACAGCAGCCCAGGAGCTGGATCGCCTCCAGCAGCTCTACCAGAAGAGCGTCAGCGACGGACAGACGCGCGACTCGCAGCGGCTGCAGCTGAAGGTTTGCTGCTCCCGCATTAACATGCGCCGCCCCGCTCTTTTCTTCTAGCATCAGCCCTTCAGCACTAGGTGGAGCTCTTATCATAGAAATGGGGTCAATTAGGGCAGTTTGGCCTCACTTGATACTTGATTTAAGCACAAGGTAATTACTGGCAATTAACTTTTATTGAATGTCCCCCTTTTTTTTTTTTTTTTTTTTCCCTCCCATCGCAGGATCAGCTTATTCAGTTCCAGCAGCACACACACAAACTTCAAGTGGCCAATCAGAAGCTGGAAATGGTAGGTGATGCTCATTTGGAAGCACGCTAAATTACCGCGTCCCAATTAGCCACGGGATAAAAAAAATGCCGTGTACTCCTCTGAAGTGAACTCTGCTTTAATAATTAATCTTGTAGCTAAGCGAATGGGTTCCTGAATCACTCTGGTCGCGAGCCCGAGCTGTCTGTGTGTATAATGAACTGTCAGCTCACTCGCTAATCCTCCAACTGCCTCGGCTCCTTTTCCCTTTTTTCAGCCCACTGCTCTCTCTCTCTTTTTTTGTGTGTTTTTTTTTGTTTTTTTTTTGTTTTTCCTACAGTCACAGATAATTTATCACGGGACTGTTTAAGAAAGACCTCAGACTTGAGTTGAGGTTCAGCTGTGTGTGTGTTTCTGTGTATATGTGTGCCAGTCAGCCATAACATTAGAATCGGGAAGATCACAATCCTGCCGTCCCTTCACAATGTTTTTTTTTTTTTCTTCTTCTTCTTCTTCCTTTTACCAGTTTTAGTAGATTTTGGACCAGTTTTGGTAGCATCTGTCCACTGCAGACTGGGGACACCACAAAAAGCATCATCTGACATTTAACAGATGGAACTTGAGGACAGAATATCCACTTACAGCTGAACATATCCCTTCACCTGGCAGTGGTCATAATGTTATGGCTGATCTGTAGATGTGCGTTGTGTTGTTTTGTTTTCTTCATGTCAGAAACAAAGGAACACACACACGTCATCCGATGTGTGTGGATAGTATAGTGACACGATATCCTTCTGATGCATTTTTAATGGGGGGGCCCGGCCGTGGGCTTTCCCTTCTTCTCCCGTTTGAGCGAGCCGTCCTCTCACGACTCGCTGACAGAGGATCCTCCGGGTCGCTTTCTGAAACGGCAGAGGGAACTTTTTTTGGGAGGAAGTTGGTCGTCGAAGCTGTGTTTTTGGAATCATGCCGCACAAATGGCGTTCTTGTCTCTCGTGCCACACGCAGACGAACCAGCAGTTCCTGCAGACGGTGACGGAGCAGAGCGCCGAGATGGAGGAGCTCCACAGCCAGCTCAGGTAACCCAACGCCTCAGAGAGGCACCGCGGGCCGTTCTGGACAGAAATACAAGGGGAAAAAACGCAAATTAGGGTTTATTAGTGCATAATTAGAATTAGCTTAGAGTTAGAAAATAACCCTGAAATGTAGGTTTTTGGGCTGGATAGAATGTCGAAGTCACGGCAGGATCTCAAAGGGAGAACATGCAAACTCCCAACAAAAAAAGCCCTGGACCAGGGTTGACAAACTCAAGGCCCGTGGGCCACAACCAGCCCGTAACAGGCTTCATTCAGATTAGTTTTATGTCGGGATTATGGTCATTTTCTGTTCTAATTGCAGTTTTCATCCTGTATATCCATATCCATCAGTCTTTATTCCAGACTCTTGGGTCCTCAAAAAAAAAAAAAAAAAAAAAAAAAGAACGACAAACCGTAAAGAAAAGAACAGAAAAAAATGGTGAACACACAAAAAAATATACACAGGCAACAAAGAAGAACTTTAAAGTTTAAATGTGAAGGTTATCATTTCAGTATTTTGCCGGTGCGGCCCACTGGAGTTGAAGAAAGACTTGTGTGGAGCCGGAACTACGGTAAAATGTGTTTGTCGCTCCTGATGGAAGACCTTCTCACTGGAGACGACAGAAGGACCCACAGAGCCTCCAGTCTGCTGAGGAACGTCTCCTCAGCTGTCAAACTCTCACCTTTTATGAATACAGTGGAGTACTGCAGTGGAGGACACAATTCTTCTTTTTCTTTTCTTTTTATAAATTTCAACCTTGAAATATTATTGTGGCTTCAACAAACCACATTTTTACCGATTAGAAATGTTCTGATGCCTCTCTAACCCGAATCCTCAGTAAACTTGAACTGCTGTCAAACCTCACAGAAGAGGAGGGCAGAAAGTGAACTCACTAAACTTTTACTTAAAAGTTAAAATGACTTCATCAAGTGTGACTGCAGCGGCTTCTTAAGAGGGTTTTTTTTTTTTTTTTCGTCAAAACTAAAATAGTTTTTTTATGAACTTGGAGATGGATTTTGAACCTTTGAGAAGGTACAAGGTTTTTGTTTAATAACCCAGACACTTGACTCTTGTACCTCTCAATGCAGCCTCGTAATTCTACCAATAACATTTTATGCAGGATCCCAGAAGAATAAAAATATGAAGAAGCAGAACTGAATTAAATCAAGAGGAGGGTAACAGTTTTATCTCGGGGAATGGCACGCGTATGATATTTTTAAGATGTTCATTTTGAAAATCAACTTATTTTAAAGGTGTTTTGGGAAATAACATTCTTCATAGTGTAAAAGGACAATTAACAGTAAAAGCTTAAATAAAATAAACACACAGATTCACACTGAATTCACCATTTCAGTGAATTAAATCTAAAGAAGGAACTTGAAATATCTCATACATTCATCCCACATGGTTTTAAATCTCAATGATTATGACTTACAGCTAATTAAATCCTAAATGACTAAAATGAAAGAAAATTAAATTGTTTTTTTTTTTTTTTTTTTTTTTTGATGTTTTGCCCTCTGTCCGGATTACAGACAGGCTAAAGCTGAACTGAGGATGGCCACGGCTAAAGTGGACGAGATGACCAAACTCCTGCAGAGCGTCCAGGAACAGATGCAGAGACGGGTGAGAGGAGAAAAGACAATTTCCAATCTGAAAATAGAACTTTTTCTGATCGTTTTTGAGCTCCAGCAGCTGAAACAGCAGTTTCACTTCATTCAAGGTGTTGATAATCCAGTTCCTAGGCCTTGCCTGAGGCTCTGTGGGACTCAGGCTGTGTGTGTGTCGATGTGTGTGTGTGTGTGTCCAGGAGGAGGAAGTGGCTGAAGCTCAGGGCCGAGAGAACGCAGCAGACCGGCGGCTCCAGCAGCTGCAGGCAGCCTTAAGCCAGCTCGAGTCCAAGTGAGAACATGTTGGACATCTCCGTCAGCTGCAGGCAGCTTGTCCAATAAAAATCACCTCATTGTAAATTATTTTAGCACCCGTTTCCATGGCAACGATTTGAAGAATAAACGCAGTACTTTCGAAGTGTTTCTTGGATCCGTTTACACGACATTGTTGCTCGGAGTCACTGCAAACAGAACTTTTTAGGAAATGGCTCCCAAGGTGAAACTTTTCGAAAACGCTGCGTCGCCGTGTGGACGAGCGAAAACGGCACGTTGTGGAAGCGTTTGACGCCGTTTTCAGAGCGTTGCCATGTAAACTGTCGCCGCAGCGTCACTGCTGAACACCAATCTACCAGTCTCACTTCTCCGTCTCCAGGCTGAAGGCCGCCTCTCAGGAAGCGGAGGCCGTCCGCAGAGAGCAGACCGTGTGGGAGCGGAAGGTGGGGGAACTCACGGCACGCTGCTCCGCCCTGGAGGAGGAGAAGTACGACGCCCTGTCCAAAGTCCGAGAGAGCGTCCAAATGGCAGAGGAAGCGGCGCTGCAGAAGGACCAGGTCCCTCCCTCCCTCCCTCCCTCCCTCTGCCCGTCCAGCCGCTCCGTCCCCACAGGTCCTCACCCTCCTCCCTCCCCTCAGGCGCGGCTCAGAGAGAAGCAGAAGACGGAAGAGCTGGAGAAGACGAATGAGGCCATGAGACAGCTGATCCAGACCGCCGCCGTCCGCACCAGGAAGGAGGTACACGCTGAATCAGTGTTTCTGCTAATCGCCCTCCACCTAATGTGATCTGCGTGTGACTGACATTTGCTTTGAAGCCGCTCCTGGGGGAAAAAAAAAAATCACATCACTACTTAAAAGCAAAAGGATGACGCAAGAACATCTCCTTCCAACGCTGTTTGCCTCCAGTTTCAAATGGCAATTCTAAAAATTTCAGAAAGCGCAGACTTGCTGATTTCTAATTAGTCCTGCATGAAAGCAGGAGCTGCGACTGTAGCAGTCGTGCAGCGCCGCAGTGTTTTTGTTTTTTTTAAAACAGATGAAGCATTAAGCCCAAAGCAAACCGCTGGTCTTTCACCCCGCGTAACCCCAGGCTGAGACATGCTGATTAATGCTCTATTAGCAAGACTTCTCCATCGACTTTAATCCCTTTAATGCTGCGCAGTGTGACTGAAGCTCCGGGTGTCATCCAAGTCTCTCGCTGGCCTTCAACAAACACACTTTTCTCCCGGTGTAACTATCGACGCGTAAGACTCATGCGCTTGCTTTTTAGCTCGCAGGTGATTTTGTCATTGAGCCTGAGTTCGGAGCCAAAGTGAGACACTTTATTCACCTTAATCTCCTCTCTCTCCCCCCTCGTCCTCATTTAAAGCCATTCAGCGTGGAGATAAGCATGTGTAATGAATAATTAAGCCCCGCATTGCTCACAATTGGTAGTCAGACCTCAGATGTATCTGAGGACTTCAGCGCCGCTCTGACTGTTAACCACGGCTGCAGAAAAAAAAGACTTACCGACACGGTGTTTCACTCTCCAGACTTAACTTTCGAGAAACTTTCCACATTTTTGAGCCAGAGTGTGTGTGAATCGGGTCAATGACGCAGTGCAACAAATGTATATAATGAAATGCAAACAGTGGAGTTATTCTAAACACTGATGGTAAGGAAATTGATTTAACATGGCAAGTACGTGTCAAGGAGGAGGGCGCTGAATTTATTCATCGTCAGTGGAAATGAAACAATCCCCAAAGAGTTTCTGTCTGGGAAATATGTCTGATATTGTGTTTGACAACAAACGGAACAAGGTCATCCATTACAGATCATTATTCCACACAGCCATTGTTTACCAGGTTTGGGCTCTGCGGGATGTTCGCCTGCTTAAGAATAACAAGTTTGAGTCTGTGGCGGCTGCAGAAATACATGCAACAACTGAGATGAAGTATATTTTTAACCGTTCTTTTAACCATTCTGCACAACACATAAATGACCCAAAAAAACGCCGCTTCCATTATCCATGAAATATTCCAAAAATGTCTTACACTTGATTCTGTTTTGGTCTTTTTTGTGTTTAATTAAATGAACTCATTCTTCAGTTGTGTTTAATGAGGGGAGATTTTCTCCAAAGACAATCGAGTGTCTCTCCTATCAGATCATATGTGTAACTGAACTCTAACCTAACACATTCCACTCATGTTTTTGTGTTCAGGTGTTTATTCTGCATTTATTATTCATCACAATATAGCGCAATTCCTTCTATTAGTCTGTTGTAATTAAGGATAGACCGATACATCGGCCGGCCTATATAATCGGCCAATATCTGAGTTTTTTTACGGGTATCGGTACCGGCAATACCTGCGTGGATTCGCGGATTTATTTTTCCCTGGCATGATTTACAGACGGGCATCCACGGGCAGCTCTGTGTTGCTGGAAGACCCTGCAGTGCACATGCAGGGTCAAAAGCATCAAACACTTTTTTTTATTTTTAAAGTATTCTGCGTAAAGTTTAACAAAGCTGTTATATTTTTTACATTTAATAAATATTTCTTATTTGAAGCTTGAGACCTGTAATATATATTATCATTGTATCATTTTTTGATGTAAATTGAGGGAGCAAAAGCATTATTGGCCCCAAACATCTGCTCAAGGAAATCGGCAGTCCATAATTGGCCATCGGCTAAAGGTGACGGAAAAGAATCGGTATCAGCATCGGTCCTAAAAAAAAAAAAAATCCATATTGGTCTATCCCTAGAATGTGTTATGCTTCACCCTCTCTCTGTCACTCTAACACCACACCCACCACACACACACACACACGCACTGAACTGAGGTAAATATGATGGTGCGTTCACACCGGACGCGTCGCGGGCGTCGTCGACACTTGTGACGCTTCAAGCACGACGCTCTTGACGCGCGTCAGTTTGTTGGCGCGCGGGTGGCTGATTTCTGTTTCCAGCTATGGCGGATCACATCAGGAGAGCGGCTCGGCTTTATTGTTAAAGGTGTAATACAACATTTTGATTTCCGGGTGGATCACCTAAATAATTGGTGGGTCTGTTTGTCAATCATTCTGACGAGCTGCTTTCGTAAGGCGGTTCTACGTGCTTGCGCCCAATCAGCTTCTCCCTTTTGCGCATGCGCTTTCCGAGTGTTTATGTAGCCTGTGAGCTTCTGAGCGAGTACTTACCGATGGCGAGTCTGACATAATGAAACTGTAACTGTTTCGGAAAAAAAGCTTTATTTATGAGCAAGGCGGATCGCAGAAACTGTAAACAGAGCCGTGCACGCCGGAGAAGAGGAGATCGCGCTCGTACACTTCCGCGTTTCCTGGGAGAAGCAGGAGAGCCGGGCGGATGGTCTGGCGCATGCGCGTTGTTCAAAAAGTGAGTAACAGACGTGGGGCTTCGTCTTTTCGAGAAAATCGTGTATCAGACCTTTAAATAAAGCCAGACAGCGTCGTCGTCGTCGTCGGGCACATGGGCGTCGTCTCGAGGTTCATCACATTATTCAGAGGCGTTCTGAATTTGGGGAGTTTCACCATTTTCTCCAGGAGCTGCGTGAGGATGACGGTCGCTTCCAGGTCTACTTTCGTCTCTCCCGTGCCCAGTTTGACGACCTGCTGGCCCCAGTGTTGCCAACTCCCCAGTAAGAAAAGTCGCTGTTGGCTGGTCTGCTCCTCTCTGCTCTGACTGCAGCAGGGGGCGCTGCTGAGACTGACCGCTGTGAGTGCTTTGGGACGGAGGAGGGGCTCACGGCAGCACCCGCTGCTCATTGAGGACAGCAACGAGACGTCCTGTCACGTCTCCAGAGCACCAGAAAAGGTCGTTAGATTTGTCGCTAGTCGCTTTTGACAAAAAAAAAGTCGCCAAGAGGCTTTGGAAAGTCGCCAGATTTAGAGAGAAAGTCGTCAAGTTGGCAACACTGGCTGGCCCGCATCGGTGCTCGGATCACTCGTAGTGACGTAGCACCGGAGGGATCGTCTCTGATTGGTTGACGCCCAGCGGCAGCGCGTTGAAAGTTCAGTTTTCCGAACTCTCAAAAAGTGACGCTCACGACGCTCCTGACGCTGGGGACGCACGTCATGTGCGTCAGACGCTCGAAACGCTTGAGAAATCGACGCTCCTGACGCACCGCCCGCCGCTCCACAGCGCTCGTCCACCATAGACTTTGCATAGAAAAGCGCCGCTCACAACGCCCGCGACGCGTCCTGTGTGAACGCACCAAACAGTACTTCAATGCCATTTTTTCCTCTGATTTGTTTAAATGAATATAGATTTTAAAAGCATAAATACACTATTTAAATTCAATTTGTCATAATTCGTTGATAAAATGACTTGAAAGGACTCAAGACTCAAAGTGTAGGACTTGAAATTTGACTCAGGACTTGAGGGTAAAGACTTGAAACTCACTTGGGAATTGAAATCAGTGACTTGGTCCCTCCTCTGGAAAAATCCCTTTATTTATCCAGCTGAGTCTTGTTATGTCCAGCTTGATATCTAAAGTAGGCCTGTCACGATAGTCAATACATCAATTAATCGCTCGATTAAAAAAAAATGAGGTCGGTAAGTTTTCCAGGCGCGATAAATTTACATTTTTTCAAAGACACTAGAAACGCCTCATACTGACTCCTTTCGGCTCTGTAGTGTAATGAGGAGTGATGCACCGAAAATTCGGCCACCGAAATTTTTCGGCCGAAAATAGCTCAAAGGTGTATTTTCGGCTTTCCGCCAAAAGAAAAAAAATCACGAAACAACACGACCGAAAATAACTGGTGATGACGTGGCGTTAATGCTAAAGCAAACCGGTTAATGCCTCATGTCTGCTTTATTAATGCATCAAATCAGGTTTTAAAATTGATTGAACTTTTTACAGTGCGCATTCGCGCAGCGTCACCTCACACTCACACTCCGCGCACTCGTTTCCCTGATAAAGGCGCACACACACACCAACACACACAAAATAGTTGTATTATGAACCGTCACTAATAATCAAGAACATATTAAAATGAGTAAAATAAGTCTCCCCGGCTGCGCACCAGGACGGACACCTTCCCACACGGTCCCGTCCTCACCCTGCTCATTTGATTCTGGGACTGCAGGCTCCACAGGACAAAGGTATTCATTTAGAAAATATGTTCGTTCTAAAATTAATTTTTGGAAACGAAAAATACATAGTTTGCTTTACTTTGATGGAGGATATAATATTTTACCTGAATCTGTAACTGGCACATCTGGAGACACTGCAGTGCTCCTGCTGTCAATTACCGTGTTCACTGTTGTGTTGAGATTTATTAAATTAGTTTATTTATTTTTTACACCATTTTATGTTATTATTATTTAGCTGTAAACTGACAGCAGCCTACAGTAATTCTCTATAACTGGAGGTGACGCGTGAGCGCTTCATGCACCACTGCAGGCTCTGCGCTGGACTGGGCAGCAGCTGGAGGTCGGTCAGGTATTTTTGGGGCAGCAGGATTACATTTGTTTCGCTGTTTGGCCCGTGGCTGTTCTGACTGTGATTCAGAACTTTCCTCCTCTTCACTCCAGTCAAGATCGCTGATGTCCGACACGTCTCCTCCATCAGATTCCCCCTCACTGACCTCCTGTATCATTGCTAAAACTTCTTCCACCTTATATCTCGACATTATGCCTCTTTTCATTGTCTTTCTTTTAGGATTTGGTTGATATTTTTGGTCGTCTGTCTGATTGTCTCCCTGTTCAGAAGCGCGCATATAAAACAAATCAATCGCAGAAAAAAAGCCCCGCGAAGTGCGTCTTTTTTTTTTTTTTATCAGCGGTCTGTGAGACTGCTGTTGGCCTTTGGAGGTATAAATGCTTTGTAATATTATGTGTGTCATTGTTAGGACCTTATTTGCTTCAGAAAAACAGTTTCCTCATTTTTTGGTTTCGGTTTCGCCAAGAATTTTCATTTCGGTGCATCCCTAATTGTTGCATTAATTAAAAAATTGCAACAAAAAAAACGGCAATATTATCGTTTATCGCAATAAATTCTGGGACAATTAATCGTCCAGCAAAATTTGTTATCGTGACAGGCCTAATCTAAAGTTAAATATCCTCCTGTCTGTCAGTCCTCCATGGGACAGACCGTTTATCCGCCTCTGGAACAAACTTCCTGAGGACATCAGGAGTGTAAAATCTCTACATGCTTTCAAATCACATCTTAAAACATCCCTGTCTAGTTTAACAAGCTTCTACTTTACAAGATTTAAACCAGACTCTTTTCATTGTATCCATTCTCTTGAATGTATCCTGTTTTATGCATTCTGTGTGCTTGCTGTATTTATGAACTCTTTAATGTAAGGTTACTGTGAGAGCCGTGAAAGGCACCTACCTTGAAAATAACATTTCGAATTGTTATCACAAAAGTGGAAATCAACAAAAATACGTGTGGATGTGGTGTGCCAATCATTGAAGGTCGCTGGGATGTACAAACACATACAAAAGGTAACAATTCTACACTTAACATCCACTCTTCAGTTAGGAAAAAAAACACCCTGAAAGCTGAGACACAATGTAGAACTTAGACTCCTCTGATGAAAAATCAACAATATTTTCCTTCGCAGATGAGGAAAGAAAAAAAAAAAAAAGCAAACCAACACTGTTTTTCTGTGTACACACGTGCATCACAATGCAAATAACTACTGTTGCCGCTGACGCTGCCATTGTTGTTGTGCTATTGGTATCTTGAAATGGTCTCACACAGTTTGAATTGTGATGTTTGTGCTTTCAAAGGTTGATTCAGAAAGGGTCGGTCCCACATCCAGCAAACAAACATGCACTTTTTCACTCAGCCACATTTATGTGTGTGTGTGTGTGTGTGTGTGTGTGTGTGTGTGTGTGTGTGTGTGTGTGTGTGTGTGTGTGTGTGTGTGTGTGTGTGTGTGTGTGTGTGTGTGTGTGTGTGTGTGTGTGTGTGTGTGTGTTGAGAGAGAGAGAGCCTGATTACTTCTCCTGTGAAAGTAATCCAGTTACTTTACCCTTGTAAAGAAGTCATCAGTAATCAGTAACTAATAGTCCCTTCACTTAGTTTTCTAAAACTTGATCTGAATACACCATAAAGCCATCCTTCCACCTTTCAGCCTGTGTCTCTTCTTCCTGTTTATTCCTTCATATAAATGAATAATTGAATCAAACCAAAGTGCCTTTATTCAACTTTTATTGGTTTTCAAGTTTTCTCTACACTGCATCCAAGATATGTTGGTGAGTGTTACTTTTTTTGTTTTGTTTTTAAATGCTATGTGGAGCCGTGGAGTTTTCATGTTGTGGTCCAAATGACCGATCCCACAGCAGCCTCCTACGACTGATCATGGTCAGTCTTCTTCTTTTTCTGGAACAAGTGGCTCCAGAAACCTTTAGGCCGCTTGTCATTGTCCACATTGACAACCATCTTGGCGTCTTTCACTGCTTTCGTGGCCGCCTTCTCTTCTCTGTTGTCTTGTTTTTTTGCCAACAACCTCCAGAAACGTCTTTTCTTCTTTTCCTTGGTCTTGAGAGTCTCCTCTAAGAACCTGTTGTCCTCCTTTAACCTGGTCTTCTCAACCAGTAGGACCTCATTGTCATTCAGGAGAGTCTTTTTTTTCTTCTACGAGACTCTTTTTTTCCACCAGGAGGGTCTTCCTCTCATCCTGGAGCATCTCAGAAACTATAAATCTCCCGAAGCTCACAGAGTCTTCACAAATGACCGGTCAAAAACTAATGTCTAGTTTAGGTGAACAGGTTTTCCCTATTTTAGTTTCTTTATCTCTCTGAGTTAACTCTTTTTCTGTCTGTCAACAGGTAAAATACCATTTTAGATCCATCATGAATTATATTGCACACATCCCACAATGAGTAAAATTATGAAGGGATGGGTGGGAGGGAAAAACCTGACCTGCACAACAGGTCAGAAGCAAAATAAATCACTTATTCCAAATAAATTTACTAAATAAACATAATCACTGTGACACATCTTGAGCTGAAACAGTGACATTAACTTCACTCTTTACGTCTTTCACATCCTTCACATCACTCAGAGGAAATTTGAAAAGTAACATATGATTCTTAATAAGGTGAGGGGGGAAAAAGGCTCAGACCGGGAAGTGTCCCATGCTTCGCTCTGCTATCTGTTAGCATTTAGCTCTAGCGACATGGCTGTCTCGATGATGAACAAAACCAAAAAAAAAAAGGAGTTAAAACTCACCAAAGCTGCTGAGGTTCAAAATCCTAAGTTTCCATGAATCCCACATCCCGTGATTGTCCCTTCACAGGTCTTCCTTTGTATATTTGCGATCCCTTTCTTTTTTTAATATTTTCATTTAATCCTCAGTACTTGTGAGGTTGTTTAAAATAGTCCAAAAGCAGTTAAATCTTCCTGTCTGAAGGAAAACATTTATGGAATTTAAGAGTTAGAGTTTATCATGCTGTCATTTGAATGTAGGTGCACATTTAGTGTATAAATCCAGAATATAGACTTTGCTTTCATAACTCAACCTACATCAAGTGAGTCATGGACTGTTTTTCATCCACTCAAAGTTATATATTGGAAAAAGAAAATAAAAAATTCACTGCAGTTACCCTGTTGAGTTTTCTTCGGTAATTTACCAAATGTTAGCTGTGTTTTTTCCGTCTCCAACAGGTGGAGAATGCACGCAAACAGTGCAACGTTCAGATCCAGCGTATGGCGGAGGAGCTGTCTGCTCTGCAGCTGGTGAGATCCCGACCTGTCAAGAAGCACACGCAGTTCCTCTGGAGCTTCCTCCCTGACTCCCTGTTTTCTCTCACCACTCCTCGACAGGAGTGTGCCGATAAAGAGTCTCAGATAGAACGCTCCCTGCGAGAGAGGAAAGCTGTGGAGGAGGAGCTGGAGAAGGTATCAAAGAAGAAGAAAGACCTCGCCGGAGCCCGATGTGGAGTTTGTGGTATTGAATGTGTTATTTTATGAATGAGTCCACGACGCCCGGCTGATTCTCGGCGTTCTCCTTTGAGGTGTACAAGGAGGGCCGAGCAGAGCCGGACTTCAGGAGGATCGATGAGCTTCATCAGAGGTGTCTGGACGCAGAGCGGCTGAGGGAAGACCTGAACCTCACGCTGCAGAGCACGCAGAGCAGGCTGAAGAAAATGGAGCTGGAGTAAGTGGGACGTCACAGTCACTGTGAATCGGGAAGATCTGCCTTTCCCTGATGGGTCCGTCTGTTCCGCAGCTACAGCGAGGAGCTGTCGCGCTGCCAGGAAGAGGTGCGGCGGCTGCAGGGCGCCCTCGCCGCCGCCCGAGACGACAGCGTCAGCGTGAGCGAGGAGCGGCTGCAGCTGCAGCAGGAGAACCTGCAGCTCCGCAGGGAGATGGACGAGTTGAGGAAGACTTCCCTGCTGGTCCAGAAGAAGGCCAAGCAACAGGCGAGTTCACCACTGCTGTCGAGATCCGATGCAGTCAGTCAGACTCGGTCTGTCAGCCTCCTTCTGGACGAACTGACTAACAACCACAGCAACAGCAAGCACACGTTTCATGGAGCGTTTCAAGTTCCAGTGCAGCTGCAGAAAGTTTCGCCGTTCATGGCAGAATGTAGAAACGACTTAGTACTGGAACTCAGACGTCTTCCAGTTTCCTCTTTTCAAACAAGCATTGAAGTCAGTTTCTTCTTGGTTTACTTAAAAATGTCAAACGGGAACAGATTCTGATCGAGTTGGTTTGAGGCAGGATTCTTGATGCACTTTTTAAAATAATGTTACATGTTTTTGTCTTTTTTGAATTCTTGGATTATAAGAAATCTCAGCAAGTGTTGTTTTTTTTTTTTCTTTCTTTCCTTTTTCCACTGGAATAAGGCCGCATTGTCACAGTAACGCTACTTTTTGTGGAGGTGTACAAATGTGTCAAGCGATGCCAAAACCGCTTGTCTGTTCTCCAAACCTTCCACTTCACCAGGGGGAAAGATCTGCGTTTGACACCGTTCAGGGATTTCACACTTTATGAATTTTGTCTTGGGCTGGAAAACAGACTTCCCAATCAGACGATCAACGCCAGAGATTTTTTTGGGTTTTTCAACAGTGGGAGCTGTCCACCAATGGGACACGTTTGAAGTTTTAGAAGAGAGGATGACAGAGATGAGAAACAAGCGGAGGGTGAAAGTCTAAATTTAACCCGTCAGGTGTCTTCGCATCGCGTTTAACCTTCAGCCGATCTGAACGTACAGACGTGTCCTGCTGCATTGCCCCGCTCTCCCGGCCAGTCACGCCCCCTGTCCCGGTCCAGGTCTCGCAGATGGAGCAGGAGTACAGCCTGAAGGAGCAGAGCCTGGACGCCCGGCTGAGGGAGCTGGAGGACAGCAGCCGCAGCTCCAGCGCCGACCTGACCCGACTCCTCGCCGCACAGCAGAAAAGCACTCAGCGCTGGAAAGAGGAGGCCAAGAGCCTCGTCCAGGCCTTCGAGACCAAAGTCACAAGCCTCAAGTAAGAACTGCTGTAGCTGAAGAAAAGGAAACGTCTTAGATCTGTGCTGCTGAGTGAGAGGAGCACTTTAAAACTCTCGTTAAACTCCTCGATCGTTTTTGATGCGTAGAAAACTTCCATACTTGAAGGATGTGCTGCTCACATGTAGCTTCTGTCTCAAAGTTAGACAACATGTGAACGTATTCTTAGATAAACTGTGAAATCCAGACTGAAAGAGGGCTGTTTAAAGAAGCGCATTCAAAATGAGCACATTCACGTTCAAAACAGCATTTATACGAAACTCAAAAAAAAAAAAAATCAATGAGCTCAGACACCTTCCTGCCCGAGGACTTTATTGTATCAGCTTTCTCACAAACAGCAGATCAGAGATGAAGCCACAGATAAGGAGGAGCACCAAAGAGTTTGATAAAACAAAAATCGACTCCACTGGAAGACGTCTTGCCTTCAGCAGCAGCAGCTGGTGGAAACACTCAACCTGCAGAAACGGGGGGGAAAAAAAGACTGCAGAATTCTGGTTTAGTCCTTTTTTCTCCGTGTGAGAGGTGGCTGTGCTTCCATTATCTTTTCTCAACATGTGTTTCAGGGCAGAGCTGAGTCGGCAGAAACAGCGATCGCATGAATTAGAGATGCAGCTGGAATGTGACCATAACGCCGTGGCTGAGGTTGGTGTGACACACACTGCAGCAGGTTCACGACCTTTTCATTTTTAGCTGGAGCCCCAAGAAGAAGATGAAGAGTGGGAAAAAAACAAAACAATGAAATTGAGCTGCATGTGGCCCCTGAACTGAAATGAGTTTGGCATCACTGTGCTAATTGAATTTAACAATAAGAGTAATGTGAGTGCTAAACTAAGAGGATTACAAGATAACGTTGTGCTTGTTTTGATGCAGTTTTTTTTCCACGACAGGCCCCGATAATCTGCTGAGCTGGAGTTAACCTCTGGAAATGTCACAGCTCAGGGGAAAAAAAAGACAAAATGAAGTGATTCATTTGAAACTTTGCTACAATTCACTAATGGTGAAACAGCCCCATTTGACTTTTTTATTCATTTTTTTAACAAATAAACCTACTGGTGGCTGTCTTGAAAACATAATATAATCTGAAAAAATTGTGTATCTGTATGTCTTTCAATGTAGATTCAAATTTCAGATACTCAGAAAAAAATAGATTCCTATTGAAGGACTGTTGAACTTATTTTAGTTAAGCAGCCACATACAGCCTAATTTCATCTTAAATTTAAACTTTTTAAAGGTTTTGTTTGTTGGTTCATAGATTATATGTTTTGAAAAAGTCGATATTTTTCCAAGTCTGAACAAAAACATAAAGTTAATTCTGATTATGCAAAATGTCCAGACCCACGGGCCTCATATTTGACTCCCCTGATCTATTTTAATGGGTTGTAGTAATAATTCCTCTTTTTTAGTGTGATTGTGCTTTGAAAACAGATCTTTGTGTTCCGCTCCATGTAGCTGATTGTCACGAGTGTGTTTGTGCAGTATGAGAGGCAGCTGGCAGAAAGCCAAGAGAAGATGGGTCGTCTCCAGAGACGCCTGACGCAGTCCGAACAGAGGGCGGCTTCGGCTGCACAACAGGTACCAGCAGTCCAGCCCCTCCATTACAGACATTAGAGAAGTATGCCATGATTTATCTGAATAATCAGCTCCCGATGTCTGCAGTGTAATTTGTGAGGATTTGTTTTTTTGAAAAATTGAAGTCACTCCAAAGTAATGTCTTTAGAGTTCAGACAGAGGAAGGGAGTACAATATAAATATGTTTGTTTGTTTGTTTTCAGCTCAGTGTGTTGACGTCACAGCGAAGGAAAAACGCCGTTGCTGATCCCGGAGCGATTTAGTGGGAATCTGTACATAAAGAACTAACTGTTGGGCCAAAATCATGAAGAGAGCGCTTGTCAGTGCTCTGGTAATTAAAACACTCCTACACATGAAATCTTTTTATAAAAACCAGACATTTGGGAGAGTGCTTCTTTGTAACAATGCTTTTTTACACCGACTGTTTATTCCCTTTTAATAAGCTCTATCTTTATTGTGTTTTGTTTACATGCTGTACTGAAACATTTGCACTTTTTTGTATTTATTCTGAGATTTAGGAAAAAAATTACTGTGAAATAAATGCCATAAAAACTAACTTAATGATGTTTTTGTTTTTGTGAATTCATAAAATTGAACAAATACTTGCAGCACAGTATGTTTCTCAAATATTGATTTCCATGTATGTCCATTTGCTTTATTTGTGCATAAAACCATTATTCACCAAATTCAGAGAAAACCTCAATGCTCAACCTTGTTTTTTCCAAGGCGATCACCAGAAAGGAGGTCTGTGAAAACCAGGAATGTCCAAACTTAGTTTTTCTACAGAGGAAACTGTTCAAAGGCCGGGACTGCTCCGGATCTGGTGCATATCCCTTTCCCTCTGGTGCAATAAAGCCAACGGCATCAATCAAACGTAGCTGAATTATGCCTGATAAGCAACGGGGACCAATTAAAAATGGATCACGGTCTGCAGTTTGCCCGTCGGCTTGAGTGTCGACAGCTCTGGTCTCATCAAATCAGCTTGATTAAACAATAAACTTTAATTCAGAGGAAAAAAGTGAACATGAGCTGTATTTTACAAAAAGATGTGGTTTTACTTTAACGGCAGGTGGGACGTGATTTATTCGAAGTTGAGACTTGCTGTTGATGACTTCCACACGCAGCCTCCTTCATCTTATCAGGTGTGAATTTGGTGTCGTACCTCTGCGCGGTTCATTAGTCACACTCCGTGATCTGCATCAGGCGTCTGCAACCTTTTTCATTAAAAGAGCCGTTTTTTTCACTGACAATGAAATTCTTCTGGTGCCACAAAGCACGTTCCGTCGTGAAAGATCACACAGCTTATAGCTCTTTTTGTAGTTTTACTCATGGTGTATTCATGATGACTATTTGGAATTCATTGTTGCTGTTTTAGCTTCTGGAGCCATTTTTTTTTAACAGTTTGAACTTTATCCCAAACTACCTTCATCCATTTTTAATCTGAGAGCTGCCATCTTTAAAGTAGTTGTTGTCACTGTAAGTGTTTACAGATTTTTTTTTTGTCTTCATCTTCATGTTGGTTGTAAAAGCGTGAACAAATCCATCTACAGTGCCATGCGCCAGTTGTCAATGTGATCCTGATCAATATTCAGGAAAGTTGCTGCATTTCTGACGAGGTCCATGTGTTTGCTTTGCGTTCTATTTGATTGTGTTTTATAGTTTTAGCCGTGGCTTATCGGGTTAAGTGTTAACCTTTTGGAGTGTGAATACCCATTACAACAGAAAAACAAGTAAAGTCCAAGTTGCAAGAACTTACAGCGGTAAGTAGTTATGTAAAGGTATGTAAAGGCATCTCTACACATTTATTTGATTTGTGCGTACATTTTGAATTTTTTTGCTTGTCTTATTGAGATTTCTTTATCACAACAGCAGAAATAAGAGGTCAATCACTACAATGAAATGATTAAAATAAGAAATGGAGGAACATCCATAATATATCAGATGCATTTCAGTGCATTTTTTTCTTTCACAGTCATTTGGGTTTCAAGTCCCACTTGTCTTTGCTCAGGTACGTTTCCCCACTTTTCCCATTTCTGTTTTTCTCTCTCATTTTGTAATCCGAGCATAAAGTCGTCCAGTGTCTGTCCATTGGATCAGGGTGGAGGAGGCATGGGAAAATGGGGGGGTGGGGGTTCTCTGTGGAGCCACAATGTAGTAAGTGCCTTCTTAGTGAGTGCAACCTTCAGCAAGCAGGAAAAATCTTTGTGTTATTTGAACTTTTGGGTAAAATAAAGATTAAGAATATGACAATGGAATGGTAGTTTAGTCGTATCAGTGTTACTTGTTTCTGTTTTTTGGATCTTTTTAACTGTATTATGATGTCTAAGTCTTTGCAGCTGAAATTTGAACTTAAAACCTACAGCAATTAAATGGTTACAATAAATCGAAATGTATTATTATTATTATTATTATTATTATTATTATTATTATTATTATTGTTGTTGTTGTTGTTGTTGATGTGCCTCTGTTAAAACAGGAAGAGTTTTTTTATTTTTCTCACCCACGTGGTTCGTGTCGCGTTGCATGATGGGAAAGTCCCCCGTTGCTAGGAAACCGTAAACCTCGGCTCTTCCTTAGCCGCTGTCTCCGTTTTTTAATCAAACTCTAGCGGCAGAAATCATCTTTATAACATCCTGCGGCGGAATACATCACAAGGTATGAGCGTCCGCAGTCTGGATAGAATTTAATACACTCTCAGAAAAGTGAGTACAGAGATTAAAGTTGTAAAAATGTTCCCAAATTATTTAATTGAACGGGAGAAGACGACGCACCAAACGTCTGGCAAACTTAAAGTAATGAACAACAGACTTTTTCACCCCTTCTTATAAAAACTTCCAAAGTCGACTTTTGATTCAGTATAAAAAAAACCAATAGCAATTAAAAGTGTATTAAAAAAAACAAAAATACTGAACAAATTCTGACGTAAAGCAGACATTTCTCAGCATACGAACAAAACTCGTGTTTACAGAAATGAACGCGTCCAGCTCGTGTTGTTAGGGAGGAAATCCTTTGATGAGAGCCGCCATGGACTCCGCAGCGCTTCCTGACATCTCTTCACCGAAAGTCACAGGGCAAAGCGGGGCCGACGAGTCCAGAGGTGGGGATACGCTTTCTATCGGGGGTAAGTACCTTGGCACAGCACCGGGCTCTGAGAGGTTTAGACTCAGACCTGCTGTCAAGTTGTTGCGGTTTGGGAGCGCGCAGCACAAGGAGCGCGTGCACAACAAAGCCTGCCTGTGGGTGCTAAGTTACAGAATCTCATGTTTTGATATATATCGTGTAACCGCATGATTCAAACTGCTGTCACATGATTCATCAATGATTTCTGCTTCTACTCAGTGATTAGCAGTGTTCATGCTGACAGACAGGGGCGTCACTAGGTTTTAGATTCAGGGGGGCTTCGCCTCCAGGAGGTGCACAGCATGTGAGCGAGCGTAGCGTATGAGCACAAAACTTCACAAAAGGCTAACAAAGACTGAGAAATTATTAACTATTATTTCAACTTGCTTTTTAATACATTACAAAAACAGAGATAGGTGTGCACAGTTACGACATGTTCTCAAACTTGGGGTCCCTGGACCCCCAGGAGTAGGGAGCCATAGCTTTGTAGGTCTGTAAAAAAGAATTTCAAATACATTAATAATAAATTGCTGTATCAGTGAGAAAAAAGTATATATCTCTATATGGGTAGCAATGCACCAATAAAACAAATGAGCTCCGTTTACCTTAACTATGGACCAATAACAACTCTGACATGATTATCATGTTAATCTGTGATGTTTCACTTGCATCACACACAGTTCAACTGAATAGCGTAATGTCATTTAACAGGCTTCAAATAAGACTTGATGTAGATTTCAGTTGTGCAGTAAAATGCTGGTTTCTTGTTGTGCTTGATGAAAAAACATTCTGCAACTTTCATAATCATACTACTAAGTAATTTGCAGTGAAACAGTTCTATTTAAAAATTCTAATGAAGCATCCTAGTTTTGCTAGGTAGTTTTGCTTATCAAGATATCATGCAGAGTCCTACAGCTGAAATTTCTTCAAAAATTCTCAGAGAAGAAGCTCCGAACCCCCCCCCCCACCTTAGCTTTCTATTATGTCTTATAACTTCTTTGAATTCTGTGAGAAACAGTCTTTTCATGGCTTTCATTGTATTTCAAAGCTTAAATGTTAACAAAATGCACAACAGCAGCCTAAACATACAGTATGTGTGCAATCTGTGACCCCGGTGCATCAAAATGAATATCTGTAGTGATTTCAACAGATAAAAAAATTCAGTGAAATGAATTTTTTTTGTTTTAACCTCTGTTTAAGAGGTATATTTTGTCTTAATTCAACCACCACTCATGTTTAATTGTCATAAAAAAGTAGCACGGCATCTTTTTATAAGTTTGATACAAGCAACAAAGCTTTGTTTATTTTGCATGAATGGAAACACAGGAAGTTTGATTCTGCAGGATCAGTATCCCGTTGACAGACTGAATTATCACACGCCTACGTTTTATCTGAAGATGTTTAAATCATTTAAAGTTATTTTGAACTGTCTTTTTCTGCTATATAAACATCGTAAACATGTTTTTAAAAAGTATTTCTGACCAAAACTCCGCATATTTCACCACTTGCAGCGCAGATTTTTCGTACTCTCTTCTATTTTGAAGTCAAATGTATTTCAGCCAGCTGTAGCAGCTCTTATCTCAATGTTTACCATTCAGTCATGTTTGTATGAACGCAAAAGTACAGTTATTAGTTTGAAAGGAAAAGCCACCACAGAGAGCGTGAAGAGGCTGCAGATTCCTGCCTCACATCATCAGCTCTCAAATGAATGTAATTAGTAAACTCATGAAACAGAACATCCGTGTGCCATTTTAGAGCTCCACACGCTCCCTGAACTCCCGACCTCCAGTGACCCACCCACCATGGTTGTTAAGGACTCACGGGTGAGACCTAATCCTAAATCCAAAGTTAAACCTTATCTCTGCAGCCATACTGTGAAGAAGAGCCATCAGCTCTTTGCAGCTGAACCTTTTTCTCTCTCCTGTAACGTAGGCGATTTTGAAAAGATACGTGGCTCGAAATCGACCCAGTCCCCAACACTTAGCAGCTCGTGAGCGGATGTATTTTCCTGGCTGGGACACTCGCCTGCCCACATCCAAGCCCAGAGAGCAGCCGCGCATGCGTCGTGCAGAAGCAGCTCCCGTCCACCTGCCTCCTCTGGAGTCCACGTCCAAGGTCAGCGATCGGCATGTCTGATACTGCAGAAAGGAGATTTTCCTTCACTCACTTCCTCAGCTTGTTTCATCTCAAAGCAGTGGAGTCAAACACATTTCAACTCAAGGGGCCGCACACAGCTCAATTTCCTCTCGAGTGGGCAGTAACCGGTTATAAAAACCCTTGGATTTAAACTTCGATATTTTTCTTTGAAGTGGCGCAGAGTATACATGTGGAAAATGTCGATATTTTCACAAAGTCAAACAATGTCTCCAAAAAAAATGACTTCAGTCTCAACATAATGCCTATTCTCATCCAAAAAACAGTTAAATGTTCAATACAATTCTCCTGTAGCTGTTACATTGTGCACCGTTTTACAAACTCCCTCTGACAACATGGCTTTGAGGATAGTTTGACAGCAACCAGGCAGCTCGTGTTAATGGCAGCAACACCAATATCTCAGCTCAGGTCTCAGTGTTGTGTTGTGCCCACTACTCTGATGAAATTTGTTTAAAAAAACAAAAAACAAAAAAAAACAGTTTTCTTTGAAATTACAAAATACAATTTGCTTTGTGGTTTGATGGGGTGGATTGGAGTTTCTTGTGGGCCCGTTTTGGCCCATGGGCCTTATGTTTGGCACCACTATTTTAAAGTCTCCGTGGAATCAAATATGTACATTTTAGGGCCATTTTCAGGTGAAAATGTAAAACTTTCATTGCATTTTGGGTGTCCGTCGATACGATAACGGTGCTTTGAGCCACAGAAGAAGCAGCTTCCATCATTGTGGAGACGGTGCTGTGGTGCATGTGCGTCACAGTCGCAATAAGTAGCTGTTGATTGACAAGAGCATTTGCCTCCAGAGTGTCAACAGAGTGACAAAAACAGCACCGACTAGTGAAAAGTGTAAAAACTCTGTTGTTTTCACCGTTTCTGCTCTTTCCAAGAGGTTGTCTTTAGAAACAGCATACCTTGTTTCAATTGTTAAGTGAACAAAACATTTTTCACAAGCAAAAATGCAATAAATTTTAACTTCAAACGCTGTCATGTAAACTTGGCCTTATTCATGATATAAGTTATGAATTACATTGAATTTTGAATGAAAAAAGTTAAAATTTTGATCGTGTTAACATAATGTGAAATGAAACAGTAATAATAATAAATACCACTGTAGTGTTTTTTCATTAATAATTTTATTATTATTCTTGTAAAAACCATGGCAGATGTTACTGTTTTTATTAATTTGATTGATCACTTTTCAAAGACAAGAGTCGCTAATTGCAGGTAAGATGCTTTTCTTCTTACAGGTAAGAAGAAAGACATTGTTCATGAGCGCATGACTGTGCTCTGTAGAGAAGTTTGCAGGTTGAGATTCTTGTCATTTAAAATGTCTTTCATTGATGGATTAAGTTAACCCTTCCCATGTCCATTCCACTAGTCCTCCCCGCAGTTAACCAAGGATGTGAATCCAACGCTCAGTCCTCCCAAACGACTGTTTTCCATCAAAGCCATGACACAGCGGGACGCCGCAGTGCCAGTTTACCAGTACAGCCAGAAAGAGATGGTGATCGTCAACCAGACCGGGGTGTTCTCGCTGCACGACGACGAGGTGGAAGTCACAAGCCTCGAATGCTGGGAGAAGAATTATGAGAAGTCCTGCAAGATGCTCAGGATCCCCTTCTTTGCTCGCTTCAAAATGTGGAAGCCATTTTATGTCTGGCGTAAGAACATCCGCGAGAAGAAGATGCATTTGGCCCGAGAGTTCCTCCAAAAGAATTTGTTTCTTGTCAATCCGGTATGTATGTATGTCGAGATTGTTCTTCACTTCCCGTATTTCATTTTTGAGACAAATAACCTTCCGGGTGAGAAACTTACTGTTGTGTCTAGAAATGATATTATAGCACAACTTTGTCTTCATCATGCAGACTCTAAGGCCTGCGCTCTTAGATATCAACAAAATGTGTTTCCAACTTCAAGTGACACGCTTGTGTCATCTGAAGAAGAAGCACACGTACACACTGCAGGGGTTCATGGACACGCAGTCCCGACAACTCAAGGAGGTGTGTTTGCACGTCCACACATTCAAAGGCTATCAGCAAAACATTTTCAGGTCACTGCTTCAATCTTTAATGCTTGTTGGCTCCATTGTCGTCAGGTACTCAGTGACCTGGAGAAGTTTCAAGAGCTGGTGAAGGAGGTGACATCCTGTGCATGTCGACACCTACTGGAAACCTCATCGACGTCTGGCGATACACGTACGTATACCCCGACGACTGGACAGCACAGCTGGAAGAGATGGTGAATATAATGCGTACAACTCTTTATAATGTTTGTTTAAGAATGACAGTGCCTTATAGAGAAATCTGCAATCATGATATGTCCATGAAACAGTCATAATATGCTGTGGCATGACTTTGTGAGCTCTAAGTAAAGTGACAGCTCTGTGTGAGGTTATCAGCAACTTTTATATGATGCTGTCATACAACTAGATAGACATTATGAATTATGTTTTGCAAGTTTTAAGAAAATTGTCAGTTGAAACCGGGAACAAATTCATAGAATCCCAGCTGTTTATATTCAAGCAGTCATTACAGACTCATTTATTAGTTGAAAGATTACTTGACTTATTTGGAAACACAATTGTCTGAAAAATATGACTTGATGTAAAACCCAGGATCTCTGATTCCTTCACAGAGAACTGTTGTCTATTTGCCTTGTCGGTGTGAAACATTATGTATGACGACCTTATAGCTCATCATATCCACCATCTCTTAGGAATATTTCAACAGAATTTACACACACACAAGCGCACACACACATACATATCTGCAAGTTGGTCCTCAAACCTGAATTGTAAGAAGCTTGAAAAATGTGCAGGATTTGGACAAGAGTGTCAAAGGTTCGTTATGATAGCTGGACATCTGAGGTGTTTGAGCTCTGCAGTGGTGAGTTTTCAGTGGAAAGTGGACCGTGGGAGGAAAGGCAGTGGACCGATGACGTGCCCATTGATGCATGCGGTCTTACAGAGGTGCTCTTCCGTCTGATCCTGTAGAGGTTTGGAGGTGGCCATGCCTTGACAAGCCTGTTCAGCTCGATGTCCTTCACTTGCTCATATTGTTCTGGCTGATCACTGTGTGTACGGAAATGCTGAAAGGCTCACAGTATTTTGTTTCATCACAGATAATCCTCGGGAAAAGCTGTATCTTGAAATGATCAACTTTGAGTTTTTCTCCAATCGCCTCATCTGGTAGGAACATATTTTGTGTTTGCTTCCCTTTGTTTTTATTGTATCGCGTTTATATAACTGAAGACATTTTGACACGCCGCAGTCAGAAAGCAAGTGTTTGAAGTCTTGTTCTGTCCGTGCGTTTGGCCTCCACAGCTTCATTCATGTGGTTGACTGTTTGGTTCTCCACACCCTGCACGGCCTGGTGCTGAACACAGCCCAGGAATTCCTGGCTGAGTTTCAGGAGCAGGCAGGTCAAACTCCCAGTCAGGCCATTATTGAAAGCTGGAGCCTCCACTCTGAGGAAGCCTCCGACTCAACCCAACAAAAGGTCACTGAGAAGGTATTTCTGTGCACGGTGGGCATCATGAGGGCTCGCCGCACTGCTTTCTGACTCATTTATCTTGATCAGTCTTCCGAGTCTGACGCTCCACTCCCGCATCCCGTCTTCATGTGTGAAATGACTCTCGAGGGAAATGCTTTAACCTACAAACCATCTGAGGAAAACTTTCAGGTTTGTTTAAACAGCTTTTTTTTTCCCTTTTGAGGTTTTGTGCTGATCATTAAACACATGTTTGCTTCACAGGAGAGCGTGGCAGGAATCCTCAGCTTGCTGGAGAACACCGTCATGTCCGTCAGGACTCTTTCCGCCGATCCTGACGTCAATTCACTGGTCGACTTTGGAAAGCTCAAGGCTGCAAAGTTGCTTCTCCCTACTTCAACCTGTCAGAAAACATATGACAATCGCACTTCGATGGAGTTTGTCCTTGACAATGACAGCCACCTTCAGACCATCAAACAAAATATTAAGGTTGGTTCTTGCTTCGTACGGTTTGAGCTCCTCTCAGATACAACCTGAAAATGTTTGGCCTCACATATGTTCTCCTCTTCAGGAATCGCTCCAGGTCACCTTCGATGCAGCGAGAGTGTACTCGTGCACATTCGGGCGTTTTGCTGTGTTCCTAAAAGAGATTGAAAGCCTGGATTTGGAGGCAATGCGGCGAGAGGATCATGGTAATGTACAAAACATCACCATAAGCACAGCTGCTCCCGCTCGCGGCGCGAAAACACTTGAAAATACAGTAAATCTCAGATTCAGACAGGATGCATTTGTTAGCAGATATAAAGCTGTCATGTGCATCTTCTGGACACTTTAAAACAATATGAGATAAAATGTAAAAGCTCAAATCAGTTTTGCAGGGCTGCCAGAGTGATGTGTTATGTGTGTCTTTACTACCATTGGAATCATTATGTGTTTAAAGAATGCTACTTCATCATTAAACAATCCAGCAGGCAGAAAACATTCTTCTAATGTGTGTTTGCGAGTTACTTCAGAGAGAGAGAGAGAGAGAGAGAGATGACTCGATGTGGAAAGAAAGAAACAACTGATTGTAGGAACACAGGGATTTCCCAGCTTTTTCCTTTTTTCTTAGATTTTATAAACACAGTAAACAGGCAAGTGCATTGTCGAACTTTTTTCATTTGGCTGTTTTTTAAAATTCAAACGCAACAAGGACAAATTGAAGGCCCGTTTGCGTGGCAGCGACTTCAATTGAAGTCGCAAAACTTTTGCTGCATTTGGAGTGTCTGGTTACACTGGACTCGCTCAAAGCCACTGTGAAAACATAAACTTTTGGAAACAGCTCCTAGAGTGGGACTATTTTTTTCAAAACTCGGGCGCTGTCCCGAGTGCACTACTGTGCATGAGAAGAACAATGTTCTTGACATGACATGAATCCCAGTTCGTATTCTCCTGGGACTTTGTAATCCCAGGACCAACAGCCACCTTAATAACAATCCAACTTGGTCATCTGTCCATACAAATGTCTTCGAACTCATTGTGCATGACTGTGTTTTCATTACAAAAACAACGAATAGCCACCCACTAGTGGCCCAACATGCAAAATACATCATTTTCAGTATTTTTGTTGTTTTCATGTAAACAGACACTGTTTTCCAAATGTTGCTGCATAAACATGCAGGCTTTCTGAAGCGGAAATAATGCGTTTTCACTTGAACCGTTGTCATGTAAACATGGCCTAAAAGATGTGTAAGGATGAGAATGTTGGATAGCGTAATGATTGTTGAATGGCCATGCCTGTGATGCATGAGAAATTAGAGAGCTTTTGATTAAAAGTTAATTCAAATTCAAGATTTTGTCACGTTGCTTAATTATCGCAATTAAAAATGTAATGTTATTATCAACTCATATCTTGTGTGTCATGCAAAAAAAAAAAGAAAATCCAGTGTGGATGTCTGATGTGTCACTTGTGTTCCATGGTTCCCTTGAAGACTCTTTTTATTTCTTCTTTGTAATGCCACATGTGCCCATTCTTGAAGCACAATGTTCTTTTTGTCAGATATTTTTGCAACATATTTTCCGAAAGCGTGGCCTCTTTTCATAGCACGTCCTTGTTGTGTTCTACACTTGTGGAAAAAAAACTGGAGAAAACTGGAGTAAAAAAACCCTCAATGTTCTAGTGCAGGTTATCAGTTTCATTTGTCAGCAGCAACTCCACCAGGGAGAAAAAAAAACCCCCTTCTGTACCAATATGTCACAATCACGTTTTCTCTGAGTGCATCACTCAGAAGTGAGAAAAAATGGGTAGATTACTTCTTCGTTGTCACGGTGCTTCACGGCAATAAATGTGATATTATTGGAAAGCCTTTGTTTCTCTTTCAAATCATGCCACATTTGTAAGGATCATGTTTTTGTGATTCGAGCACCCAAGAGAAAATTAGAAAAACCAAAAAGCTTTTCTTTGCTGTTGACTCTTGATGGCTGGGTTGGATTTGGTGGATCAACTCTGGCTCCTCTCTGCGTTGAGAGACACCTGGTCTGCAGCGCCACAGACCCAAAGCAAGAGTCAACAAGAACAACAAAGAAAAGCTGTCTGGTATCGGCAGAAAAGATCTGGCAAATTTTTCGTGATCTCTGCTGCTGATGCAGTGCTTCTTCCTCACAAATGTGGCACAATTTAAAAAGGGCACTGGGCGTGCTTTCCACCAGTGTCAGATTTATTACAGAGAAGCAAATAAGTAATCCACCAAACATGCATTTATTCAGTTTATAATATCAACTGTGTGGAATCTCATTAACTTGAAAACATTTTAAGATCTATTTTCGTTGTTTTATTTCCACTCTGGAATCTTGTGACATTGTGGTTTTATGAAGGAAATATAGCAAGTTGAAATGAATGGTTACACCACGCTGTTCCTTTTCAGTTCATCTGTCTAAAATTTGTTTTCAGATTTGTCCTTCTTTGAAAAAGTGCTGGAGTTATACAACAGCCGGCTGAAGGAGGTCTCGGCGGTTCAAGAGAGGAGACGCCTTGGCTTGCTGCTCGTGGACAATACTCAGCTCAAAAAGAAACTCGTGGCCGCTCACGTCTCTTGTTTGGAGGTTAGCTTGACTTTTGTAAACGCACACGCTAAACACACTCGCATGTAGCAGGAAAGCTAATGTAGCACTTTACAACAACTTTTTCACAACGAACACCATGAGGTGAAAACTCAAACATTTCATTTCCTTTTGGATGTCGATTTATGTGCCAACGGTGCTCCAAGCCACAGTAAACGCAGCTAACATGAAACTTTTTGATGACGTTCCAACTCTGTCGCTGTGCAAACGTGGGAAAACGGTGCACATGCGCACCATGGCTGTGGTAAATAGCTCTTCTGCACCTGCTCATTAACAACAATGCCAGGAAATCTATGTCATTCATGTTGCCATTTAAACGAGGCCAAAGTCTTGCTGGCTGTCAAACTACATTTCAGACATTGACAAGGCAAATGAAAATGTTCACACTCAGTGAACTCCTCCTTAAACAAACCTCTGCAAACAACCTGAAATTTCCTCAGAAAAACACGTTCAACATGATGTTCTGTGTGATCGTGCTGCTTGTCAGATGTTCTTTTCTCTGTCAACGTGGTAGCAAGCCTTGCCTGCTGCTTCCCTGATCTTCTGCTTCAGAGCATTTTCACCCTCTGCTTCAGAGTTCTGAGGCTCACAGGTTTGTTATAGGAGGCTAAATGAAGCACTTCTGTGGGCTCCTGATCGCCACCTTTGACCCTGGCCACTGCTCCCAGTATGTGCAGTTGAGGTTAACAATGAAATGCACAGAAATAATTTCCCCAAGGAGTACCAAAGTATGCTTTCTTTCTTTTTTCCCTGTCTTTCTTGTGTGTCTCCATGAGAGCATGCTGGGAGATTTATTCATTTGGATCGTCCCCTCTGGGAGGCCATTTATTTGACACTCTTGTCTTAGTTTTACATGAAACTGAATGACTCGGTTTGCCAAGTTCTTGGCTTCATTAAGTTTTCAAATTAAAGTTCAGCATTTGAACGGAAAAGCTTGTAGCAAATCATACATGATCCACTCTTTTACATGTGTGTCTGGCACTGCGACTGATATGCTAACATTTATAGTGTTATGAGTATGACCATCAAGCAACGTGAAGTAGGCTAACCACACCACGGTAGCACGTGTTACAGACTTGTGGCCATTTTTGCTCCAGGTCTTCAATGAGATGCTCACGCAGCTGGCTAAGAAGAAGCTGGACGCCGTCATTGCCGAAGTTTGTGAAGCTCAGTTTAAACTGGCGTCTCGACCCTCCACCACAGAGGAGTGGGCCAACGCGCTCATGTTCCTGGATGAGATCAACGAGAGGGTAAGAACCGTGTGTCCGGGGTGCAGTTTGTGATGAAAACAGAAGGGGGAAAGATACTTTATTAATCCTGAGGGAAATTCAAGTGTTCAGCAGCTTGCAGATGAGTGTATGAGATGGACAAATGACCAATGTCTGATGCTGTTGTCATTTGGACTGTTGTGTATTCAGAGTCTGTTGATATTTTAAGACAAGTCCCTTCTCTTGTAATCCCTTTATTTCTTCTACCAGATTACTGTACTTGAAGGGGAGCAGGAGACTATAAATAAATTCTACAGTTTGATCGACATGTACTCCATTCCGACTCCACCTGAGGATCTTGTGGTTTTTGGCACATTGGAACCGTCCATCACCTCGCTGTGGAACCTCATTGACCAGGCAGAAGCATTCAGGGACTCCAGCATGGAGCAGTTCTGCACCTCTTTGACTAAAGACATCAACGACATGCTCGACAAAGTGACAAAAACACAGCAAAAGACACAGGTATGTGGAGGAATCCAATGTAGGTGAATCATTTTTTAAAAGTAATATTCCAACATCTGAAATCTAGAACTACGAAGTTCAGTTGGGATTAAAATTGTTTTGTGTTTTTTGTGTGTAGGATCCACAAATCCTGGACATCAATGCAGACTCCTCTGAAGTGCGAATGCTGCTGGCTGAAATCCAGATTTCCACGGATGAGCTGCAGGCACAGGCAGCCACCTATACCTCCTACCAGAAGAAGCTCAAGGTGCTGATTAGACAGTGTGAACAAGCACAGGAAAAGCTAAAAATGGTCTTAAATTAATAACTGGATGACTCTGTTTTTGAAGCTTTCGCTTCCAGGAGGCAAAAAGTTGTAATGTATTTACAGAGAATACAAATTTTAGTCCAGTGCAGAAATCCCTTAAACGTGTCCAACGTTCTGTCTTTTGATGTGCAAAGCTGGAGGTGACCAAGTTTGGCCCACTGGAGGCTTTGACTGCGGAGTTCAGGCTCAAGCAGCTGCTGTGGGACTCTCTGGACGAGTGGGACTCTTTGCTCAGTGGATGGCAGCAGGTGAGGAGCTCAGGTGCTCCCTGTGTGGGCATGGAAATGCCGACAGCTTGATCCACAGGCATATGTGAACCTCTGCTCTTTTGACCAAACCCTTTGATTTTCGCTCGTCTCCAGAGCACACTTGAACAACTGGACCTGGAGCAGTGCAACTCACAGGTCAACAAATACAACAAGTACGTCAACCAGCTGGACAAAGGCCTGCCACAGAACAGTGTAGTGCCAAGTCTGAGGAACAAGGTTGAAGCCATGAAGCAAAAAGTGGGTGGAGCCAAGTGTGTTTTCATTTAAACTCTTTCTTCAATCACAGTCAGGATACAATATGTCTGAAGTACCTGGGTCCATTTTCCTCATTCTCCCTCAGCTCCCTGTGCTCACGGATCTGCGGAACCCGTGCATGAAACCAGAACACTGGAAGAGCCTGGAGTCAGTCATGAACACCCAGCTGAACGTGGAGGAACTGACTGTCGCTGCGCTGGAGGAATTCAATGTCTTCTCATTTGCCTCGGAGATACAGGAGGTAACAGAGATCACAGCTCGGACCGGACCCTTTCATCACAGAAAATGTCAAACAGCACCAGCTAGTGGCCCCACATGCTAACTACATCATTTCCACATTTCTGTCGTTTCTGTGTAAACAGACGTCGTTTTCAAAACGTGTTTTCACTTGAGCCGTCATGTAAACAGAATTGCATTTTTATCTCTATTATGCAATCTACAACATAGCCATAGGCAGCAGTGGGAGGTAAAAACCTCTCCTTTACTCACAGATGGCAGCTTTCTGCTGAAGAGAAAAGGAGAGAGAAGGAGAGCAATAGGTTAATGGAGGGGCTAATCCACAAGCTGCAGACTTACCTACAAAATGAACCAACTCCAACTTCAGACTGTATCAAACAGCAATGTTTTAAGTTTAACGTTCTGAGGAAAGACTTCTGTACTGAAACTGGTAACTGGATCCATAACAGAGGACATTTAAAAACTAGAAATTTCCATTATGCAGCATTCTGAGAACAAAAAACTTTGTTCATGTAAGATGTGACAAACAGCTCTTTGAAATATGATGGAAACTGTTGGAGCTTTGTTACTTTAAGAGAAAATGTTTAAGTCCTGTTATAGATTTACGTGTGATGTGGTGAAAATGTGATTTCTAATTTTATGCCTTCCAGCACTTCCACTTGTAAGAAGTTATTGGGACACCATCATAGTAGATCAGTAGTAGATCAAACTGAAAAAATATCCAAATATCAAGCACATTTACATCAATCCAAAAGGGTGGCTACAGATCACCTGAGTAATTAACGTTTAGTGTAGTGTGCCACATGGCGCTCGGCATATTTACACGTAGACGCTTCGCTGTGCTCACAAGCCATTGAAATTCAGGCGATCAAAAGGAAAACGTTGAGAAAGAAGTTCAGAGAGTGTGACTCAAGATCATGTGAGTGGCAAAAGAACAAGAATCTCATTAAAATGTTAATCATCCTCCTGGCATCACAGCCACAACACAAAACAGGATTTTTTTTGAATGATATATAGTTTGGTCTTGCAAATTGTCATTTGTTGCAAACTGTCTTTTTTAGATTTCTGGACAGGCTTCAGGAGAGGCATCACTGGAGGCCATTATCGCAAAGGTGTGTGTGGGGCTCAGTATGAACATTTATGCATGTGTTTTATCTTCCTCTCGATCTGCTGATTGAGCGGCCCTGAAAATGAAGTTTGCATTTCTTTGTGTTGATTATGAATTGCTTTTAATCATGCCATTTTGTGCCCGCACATCTTGATTTGATGACTCAGGACTAAACATTTACATAACCATATGCAGCAATTTCTGCCAACACAAGCAAAAATGATTGGTGGCATCCGTCTTATTGAGCTGAAGCTATTTATGTGTCAAGATAAGCTGCAGTGGGTGTGTTTGAATGTGGTGCATCCTGATCACAACATGGTGAAACATGACAGTAATTTAAAAATAAAAATAATGATAAAAAAAAATATCTAGTGATGATGCAAGAAGATGCAGAAAGCTGTTGGGTTTGCAGTCAAATGATTTGAATCTCATTGATTGTTTCTGAGCAGAAGAAATCATATTTAACGGTTAGCAGATCTTAGCTTAGTTTGGTTTGAACAAAACAACACATATCAAATCAGCTAAAACTTTATGGCAACCTGCCTAATGTTGAAAACTCTGCCTTTTGCTGTCCAATCAGGCCCGTGCTTTGTGGAATCAGCTTTATTAGACCTATGAAAGTGTATTGTAGTTCGTTAAGAGCAGATTTTTAAAGTCCAAGAAGCTGGAGGACAGGGCCTCCATAGGACATCAGAACTTTAGAGATCCTCTGACCCAGTTGTCTCATCTAAATTAGGTTTTTCTCCATTATTACTGAGGACTTATTCAAGTCCTCATAGTTGTCTGAATGGTCCTACCTCTAACACCAAATACTCTCTCAGTCTGTTATGACTGAACTGTTGATACATCACTAAAGAATTGAGGCACTGCTTGATGTTTATTTTCCCATCACTTAGTTATTTCTTCCTGCTTGTATTCTTTACACTAAGCTGTCTTAGTTCTTGAAGCACATTCCCTGCATTGCAACACATTCCTTCACATCTAAAGAATTCACAGAAACTCAGCACAATTGTCTTTTATTGACTGTTTCATTTCTGTCACAATCCTCATACAGTTCATATATGTGCTGCACACACACACACACACACACACACACACACACACACACACACACACACACACACACACACACAAAGAAACTCAGTGACAAGCATATATGAAGGTATATATAGGGCCCCAGTGCTGTCCATGGTGCTGAAAGTTCTAAGCAAAGCATGCTGTGTGCCAAACATACGCCAACAGAGTGCATACGCAAACACACACACTCTCTCTCTCTCACACACACACACACACACACACACACACACACACACACACATACATACCCGTTTTCCTTACCCCGTGGGACAGGGAGGCTCCTCGTGGGATCCACCCTTGCTGAAGAGTGTATAGATGCCATTTTAACTCCTAAATTTTTTTAAAAATTCCTGTGAGTTTGAAAATCACTTGCAACTTCAAACACTCTCACACAAATTCAAAACCTGAATTTTTGTCCCAATGTGGACCCGTTTGCCTCAGTCAGACTTTTAGGCCCCGATGGAGACCATTCAGCCATGTTATGTCTGTTAGCCTGACTGAGACAGAGAGAAGCAGTTTTTTTTCAGATCTCCAGTGATGGTGATGGAACTTGAACAAACAACACTGTATGTGATCATTAGAAGGATCATTCTGATCTCTAGGGAAGTGTTACTAGATAAAAAAAGAGGCTTCTTATAGGAATCCAAACTACTTTAATATTTGTTCTGTAAAAGCCTTTTGTCCAGTTCTGTGAAATTGCACTAACATGAAGGACAAACTGTCACTGAACAGAACAATTTTCGAAGTCAAACAATGACAACATGTGCAGTGCACTATCTAATAAACTCATTTTTCCACTTATGATTGATGATTTCAAGGTCTTGTCCACAGCACAGACTTCTTCCTGTGTCCAGCTTCTCTTCTTTGAGGCTTCTGTGAAAGAAAAGAGGGGGAGAAATACAACTAAGATTGGAGACAAGTCAGTCCACAGCAAATAAATGTCTCCGACACTGATTTGTTTGGTCACTTTAAATTGATAGTGTAGTCTAGACCTGCTCTACACAGAATCTGTTTGGAGGTAACTTCCTACAATTTGATGCTATTAACCCTCTGGGGTCAGATATGACAGCAGACCATGTACCTGGAATAAAACTTAATAACTTCATCTACATGTCATAGAATCTCAGAGTTTATTTTGGATGAAAGTTAACAGCTGCATCCATTCTGAAGAGTGTTTCGGTGTGATTTTAGTTCTTTCATAAGCTGAGACATCTCCTGGAACACTGGTTTCTTTTTTGGACTTGTGCACAAGTTGTCTATTCTGTTATTTCACAACCATAAAGAACCAAGAGTAACAGTGGTGTAATCAGTGTTTGATACCTGTTTCACAGCCGTCACTGGCAGACTCGGGATATGTCGAGGATCCTGTCAAAAGTGGAATTATGTTGATTATTGTGAATATCAACCTAAAAACTGTCAGCTACCTGGCAACAAACCTTTAGAAACTTAAAGAAAGTCAATAAGTATCTATTTCAATGCTTTTGAAAGTGTATGAAATACCGATTTGAGGGTCATTGAGACTCATGTTGACGCCTCTTCTTCCAGCCAGAGGGTCCTATCAAAGGAATAATTACTACATTAATACAAGATAATAACTGACAGCTGGTAACACATACTGTTTAAATGACGGCAACCTGCAGTAAGACTTAAAAACACCTGATCGTCACTGTAACAGTTCAGTTTATAAGAGTTTGTCTTAAAAACATCTTAATAACGAATAAAAAACAGCATTTAAGGGGGAAAATACCTCCTTCACAGTCATCAGTGTTAGACTCAAGTTGACGCCTCTTCCCAGAGCCAGAGGGTCCTGTTAAAATAAAAATTTCAAAGTATTTTTCCATTCAAAATAATGATCAAACAAACAGTAAATTCTGCATCTTGCTTTTCTCACAAAGCAATACATTATTTCTACTAGTGGCTTTAAACCTAAAGCAGGGGTGTCAAACTGTTCCTTCAGGGCTGCTGTGCACGTTTTGGATGTTTCTCAACATCAGCACATCGGAATGTCATGCTGGTGTTCCTCAAGCTTGGAAAAAAGTCCAATGACGAGCCCTTCATTCCAACCAGCTGTTTGGATACTGGGATAGGCTTAAAGCACTCAGGATGTTGACCCTGAAGAGCATATGTACGACTACATACGTAACTTAAAGCGCCACATGATTTTTAAATGTTGAGCTGCTGTTAGCTTAGTGCTAGTGCTTAGTGCGTAGCTTAGAGCTTAGTGATGAGAGAGGTGCTAACCCAACCTTTAGATGTTTACTCAAACATAGCATGTGCTAAGTGCCGCTACTGAGTCTTTAGTTTACCTTTAGTGGCAAGTTCAACTCCTCCAGGGCCCATCATAGTTTTGCGGTCCTTCTGTCAAAAAAATAATGTCAACAATTAGCAGAGCCAAGAGAAACAAGATAGACAGGGTCACAGATGTTAATCCCACTGAATATTTAATTTTCATCTTTTTCACCTGAAGCTACTCAGAGGGTGTTTGAGGCTACTCAGAGGGGGACGCCTCCAAGGGCAAAAGACATGCAAAGTAAAAAAATGTCCACTGGTGTATTCTCGGTGGGGTTGTTAAAGGGTTAACCGTGTTAGGTGCTCAGCTGATCAGAGGGCAAACTCACACGCACACTGTCGGATCTTGTCAAAGGTGGTACGTCTGGTTCATTACTGGTACCACCGCCTGAGCTTTCAGGGAGACACGGATCTGCTGATCCTGAGCTTGATTCCTATGAGGAAAAAACAACATGTCTCAAAAGAGGGACAGTTCTAAATACTGTAAAATACTGGTATGTACAAAAATCAGTTGTAAAATCCCTACATTACATTTTAGCAGGGCTACGTTAAACTCTGAATCAATTCAACTTTGCTTTATGTATGTTTCACCAAATAGAACAGAGTGACTGCTAGACACTTTTACCAAGAAATCCAGCAGTTCACCATGAGCAAGAAGGGACTGAGGAAAGGAAAGGAAAAACTCATTTTTAACAGAAAGAACCCTGCAGAACCAGGCTCAGAGGAGAACCCTGCAGAACCAGGCTCAGAGGAGGAGAACCTGCAGAACTAGGCTCAGAGGAGGAGGCTTTCTGCTATTCTGGTCAGAGTGAGGAGACAGAACGAGAAAAGGAAAAGCCAGATAGTTTGATTCTCTGAATCAGCTCAGCATTGCTCCACCTGCTGCAGGTGGATGAGAGCAGGAAGGCTTCAGACCACAAACCTCGGGGATCCTGGAGGGAGGTGTTGAATGAGGGGAGGGAAGGAGAGAGAGAGAGAGAAGGAGAGGGAGGGAGGGGGAGAGGGAGGGAGGGAGAGAGAGGGGGGGAGTGGGAGAGAGACTACAGGAGAGTGGAGCATAGGTTCCAGAACAGAACCCTCAGGAACTCCATGTTTAGATTCAGTCTGGGCTGAAGAGTCATTAATTAAGTGGAACGTGTCTGTTAAATGTGATTGAAACCAGTTCAATGCTATGATACACCATTATAAGTAAATCAATGCTATGATACACCATTATAAGTAAATCCAATAGATAATTAGCTCATGAAAATGCAATACTGTGGCCATTTCTGCAGATGTAAGATGCAGTGGCAGACATTTTCTTCTTCTTCCATCACTGAAATTGAGGCAAAGTAATTCAGTAACATTGTTTTAAGTTTAAACATTAAGTTGAAAAAGTATAAATCTTTATGAAAGATGGAGTTTTTTGACACACACACACTTGTACACACTCTCCGGAAAAGTGACCCCATGGGTGCAAACTTCCAAACTGCAGTACATCATAATGGCCAATAGGGGGCGCTGTCCAAAAATACACTTTGTGAAAAATGTGACTCTGTGGGGTCCACTTTTTTTTTCAAAGAAAATCACACTAGGCATATCAGGAGGCCATTTTCTACTCATTCCAATGCTCGTGCCCGTGGGGACTGGGTTTTGGGCCGGTAAAAATCGGTCGGCGTGAGTGATGTGTCAGGTCGTGGACCCCATCGGGATATAAACAGACACACACACACACACACACACACACACACACACACACACACACACACACACAAAGACACTCAGTCACAAGCATATATGCAGGCATATATGGGGCAACAGCACTGTCCATGGTGCTGAAAGTTCTACATGCAATTACAAAGTATGTTGATTGCCACACATATGCCAACAGTCATAGAAATGTAAACACACACACACACACACACACACACACACACACACACACACACACACACACACACACAGAGCAAATGGCCTTGATTGAAAACATACTACTTAATGCTCCAGAGAGTCAGAACCCATCTGATGCAACTGAAATCTTGTATTATTGAATTTCAGGTAATAATATGAGTATTCTGTTGCGGCTGCTGTTTTTCACCATGAAATATTGCTTTTGAGATATTAAAGATGTATTTATTGAAAACATGGCGATGACTCAATGCTGCTTGCAGGTGGAGGAGGTGTGGAGGACCACAGAGTTCATGGTGCTGTCTCATGGAGACTCCAGCGAAGTCTTCATTCTGGGAGGCACAGATGATATCCAGGTGGTGTCACGCACACTATCTACAGTGAAGCAGCATTATTGTCCCAGTCTGTCCCATTTATTTTCTCTCTTTCTCTGCCTCGTGTCTACTGTGAAGGTGCTCCTGGACGACAGCATTATAAATGTCGGCACTGTGGCATCTTCACGCTATGTAGGTCCCATCAAGCCGAAGGTGGACAAACTGCTGAGACGGCTGACCCTCTTTAACCAAACACTGGTAAAGCACATTAAGGACGACCATAGAATGATGTTTAATTTGGCTCCGAGTGATTTCCACCCAGATTGTAATGACTTTTCTGCCTCACTAAATACAGATCTGATTTGGTTTACTCTGGATTTATCTTTCAAAGTTAGCTAGTAGCTCTCCCTAGTGGCTAAAACCTAGAAGCCAAAGTGCTTCCTGTGAGTTCACTGAGTTCACGTTTCAGTTCATTTAGCAGGGGATTAACAAAGGTGCTTTGTGTGATTGTTTTTCTCAACTTTTCAATCCTTCATCTGCTCACATTGTCTCTTCTGCATTACCCTCTGTGTTTTTCTCTTCTGAATCCAATTTTTCCCGTGTAATTCACTGAGATATGTGGTACTCAGTTGTCCCCATTCCTTTCCAGGACGAGTGGCTCACATGCCAGAGAAACTGGCTGTACCTGGAGAGTATCTTCTTGGCCCCTGACATCAAGAGGCAGCTGCCCGCAGAGTCCAAGATGTTTCTTAAGGTGGACAGATCCTGGAAGAAGATCATGGCGCAGGTCAAAAGACTGCCCAATGCGCTCAGAATTGCCACACAGCCCGGTGGGTTTGCTGTTCCATTATTTACCCATCACCCAAAAGCGCTGCCCGATCGATTAATATGAGTGCTAATCAGGATCCATTATTAACTCTCTGCAATCTATAGATCGCACCTGACACATAGAAATAAATAAATCTATGTTCAAGTATACACACACCTCTCTACAACTACGTACTCTTCTTCATTCACACATGTCTCTAATTCAACACATCTGAAACGTCAGTCAGAAACTGTTCGTTACTGCCAAGTGTTCAGTCCTTCTCGACAGTCCTGAAGTAACAGACATGTAAATGAAAGAAGCACATAGAATGAATATGTCGTGTATGTATCTTTATGAAATGCACTGTCACGGTGTATAACCTTAATTTGTCTGAACAGATCTGCTGGAAACTTTCCAGAACAACAACACCCTTTTGGATGAGATACAGAAGTGTCTGGAAGCTTATCTGGAGTCCAAAAGAGTCGTGTTTCCAAGGTTTGTTTTTTGATAGGCGCATCATTGCTTATTTAGCATTTGTAAGCTGATGTATCATGTTAAGTACTTGGATTTCCATCATCTATTTATCACAATTTACAGATTTTACTTCTTATCCAACGATGAGCTGCTCAAGATTTTGGCCCAGACACGAAACCCTCAGGCGGTGCAGCCTCACCTGCGGAAGTGTTTCGATGCGATCACACGGCTGGAGTTCGCTTTGCTCCCTGAAAAATCGCCCGGCCACATTGGGACGGTTGATACTAAGCAACAGGAGAGCATATATAGCAACGACATCCTGAGCATGATTTCACCAGAGGGAGAGAAGGTTAGATCTGAGGAACTTTAACACGTTTGGTCACGATTCCCTGTTGACTGTTTACAGCCTACAGACCCGTTCCAACTTATAGAAGGAGTGAGTGATAAAGATATTAATACTCCTTGCTTTATTGGGATTGGACAGTTGGGCTCACTACTTTTCTTGTAAAATTACCAAATGAAATGAAAAGCAGAATAAACCTCCACTCATTATCAACAGTATCAGCAGGAAAAACTTGTCATTTTAGCCTATGAAGCGCATTTGAGTAGTTCCAGTGGGAAATTAAAACATAATTGAGGACATGGAACAGTTTTCTCTCAATATCAGCTGATACACACTCCTGCTGTCTATCCAAATTCCACATTTAGTAACACACAAATGCAACAAAGTTGGCTGGTAAACACAGTTTGATACTAGAGGGTCACAAGCTGCTTTCAGTTGTTTTTTTGTTTGTTTGTCTTTGTTGTTGTGCTGGAGCCCAGTTTTTGTTGCACCAGGCTGTAAGAATTGGCGCAAACTGAATAAATAATATGAAACAGAACCAAATTCGAAACTTTTGCTTGATTTGTTCTTGTGTGAATGCAGGTCTGTTTGAGTAAAGGACTCAAAGCGCAGGGCAACGTGGAAGACTGGCTTTGCAGGTTGGAGGAGGCCATGTTCTCCTCCCTGCAGCGCCTCAGCAAGGCTGCCATCGTAGACTACCAGGAGAAGTCCCGGGAGGAGTGGGTGGTGGCTGGACACCCATCACAGGTATACACACACACACACACACACACACACACACACACACACACACACACACACACACACACACACACGATGTGTGATGATAATGGTGTTAAATGCCAGGTTGTTCTCCACTGAACTGAATTTTCATTGTTATTTCTTCAGTTTTATTTGATAGATTTAGTGATTTATTGCTGTTTATTCATTATGTCGTGTGCGTGTGTGTGTGTGTCCACCAGGTGGTACTGACCATCTCGCAAATGATGTGGTGCAGAGACATGGAGGCCTGCCTGGAGGGAGACCACGACCACTCTGCTGCCTTGCAGCAATTTGAACAAATCAACTTTGATGTAACCAATTACTTTACCGCTGTTATTTCCCTCACTGCCTTAGGAATTAAATTTGAACTTGTTGCCAGTGTTTTAATGTCATCTTTCCATCCAACCCAACTGAAGTGACTATGTGTGTCCAGAGACTGAATGCCTTGGCAGCACTGGTGCGAGGACAGCTGCCTGCTTTACACCGGAATATCATCACAGCCCTCATTACCATTGATGTTCATGCCAGGGACATTGTCTCTGATCTGGTTCGGCAGAAGGTACAATAGAACAATATCAGTGGTTCTGTAAAGTATGTAGAAAAACTGTGATCAGAGAAAAAAGAGCAGCTCATCACTTGAAGTGACTGTTTTTTTTCCAGGTGGACAGCAGGTCCAGCTTTGAATGGCAGAGACAGCTACGCTACTACTGGGACATCAGCTTGGACAACTGTGTAGCCACGATGGCTCTTTCCACCTACACTTATGGCTATGAATATCTGGGAGCCTGTCCCAGGCTGGTGATCACTCCACTGACGGTGACAGACACTGTGATCTTAAAAACATATATGCACTCGAAAACTGTAGTCCTGATTGTGAGTTTGGCTCTGTGCTTCACCAAAGTTAACAGTAAGAGCAAACTTTCTGAATAAAGTTAATCTATATAACAGGATAGCGTCCTATGAGTGACTACTTTTTGTGGTGTATCGACACTCACACACTGTTTGCTACTTTCCCAGACCTTTAGTGTAGCTGACTGAGTTTTAGCTGCCTGTGAGCAGATTTTGTTGCTTTGGAAATGCCAAAGCCAGAACAAAAGAAGAGAGCTCTGGCTTTCTTATGTCAATTTGATCTAATAACTATTATTAACTTTAGCATTAATTATTATTTAGAAGGCAAGCTGTCATAGTCTGAAGCCCAGACTCTCTAGCGTCATGTCATTGTGATTGCTCTTTAAGCCGCTCACAGATGCTGCAATCAGAACGGCACAAAATTCAATGGTGTTTTTTCAGTTTGTCAAAAATTCCATTCCTCCGTCCTGGCCTGGCTTCCTCATTTTGCTATGATGTGCAGGACCGATGCTACCTGTGCCTGATGGGAGCTCTCCAGCTGGACTTGGGTGGCGCTCCAGCCGGGCCAGCAGGAACCGGCAAAACAGAGACCACCAAGGACCTGGCCAAGGCCCTGGCCATCCAGTGTGTGGTCTTCAACTGCTCTGATGGCCTGGACTATAAGGTTGACTATGAGAGATTTCACACTATACTGTATACATACAGTGTATCTGATTGTATATATATATTTTTTTTTTATTATTGACTGCTGGCTTGGATGTTTTGGATCTCTCTTGGAAGAAATACATGTTTACCCCACCGCTTTGACTCTGGCTGTACCAGTGAGCTGTTGACAGTAGATGGCAGTATTGCAAAAGCAGTCATTTCTCCTGCTTTGCTCCACTGACAGAGCTGCAGCTTTGCTCTTACTTAAATGTAGATTTTCTTCTCCTTGTCTTTGCGATCAGAGAGTTTCTTCTCTTTTTTAACTTTGAATATCATTGCAGTCTTGAAATCAAAAGTAGACATGGCCTCATTCAGTTCTCATTGGGACTGACGGAGAGGTCTTTCAATACGTATCATTCATTGTCTTGATTTGTTCACAAACTGTTTTCCTCACCCTTCGTCAGTTATTGTCAGCCGAAAAATGAGACTAATATTCCTCCCATGAGTACGTTACAATCTTCAGCTGAATCTCATGCGCTGGGAAACATCCAAAGTGCATTTTTAACCTTGAAACACACCTTGCTTTTCATTTTAAAGTTAAACACAGCTCTGTCTCCCACTGAAGTGTTGACAACACAACCACTAAAATGGCTGGAAAGCCATTCGTACTCTGTCGTATTTGATTATCGCTGCACCCCAATGTGTATTAGATCTGGACGTTCCTCTGATTGAGCCATGCAGGCCTCTGGTTTTGTGTGAAAGGATTGTTTTTTTCATGTCTTAGTCTTTTATATTTTAGTGAAATTATACATGTTGTGGTTTGCAAATCACACCTTTGCCTCTAAACACAAATTTTGTCTCATTATATTTAGTATTGAACCTGATATAACAAGCATGAGACATCACGCCTTTTTCTAGTCGATTACAAGAGTTAGTTGCCAGTCATTTTAGTTGAGGGGCCGCACGAGACCAACTTGGATCCCAGTCAAGGCAGAAAAATAAAAGGATGCCCTATGAACTCAAAATGTTTCCCTTTGCTGCCCCGCAGCTTTGTAAGCAGAAGTTTGCTAGTTTGAATCCCTCTGCTGACGGGTCACCGCTGTGGCTCCCTGAGCAAATCCCTGAACCCCAAACTAGCTTCAGGAGGAGCAGCCGGCGTGAGAGTAAATCAAACGTGCACATAATCAGTGACCCCAGAGGGCGGCAGCTGAAACAGACCCGCTCTCTAGAGCAGACAAAAGCTTTCACTCCCCAACAAATACTCATATTTAGTGCTTTTTTGAAACAGTTTGTAGGAACAGTTTGAAATTTGTCCTGATATCTCCTTTGTCACAGTGCGTCTTTCCAAACTGTTGCGTAAAGTCTGCTGTTCTGAAGACTTCTGCAGCCTTCAGCTTGCTTGTTCTGTTTCCTTAAATTCACCCTCGGTGTATGGATTTTATCCATTGTAATTTCACAAGCAAATAAAGTGGATGTTGTTAAAAAGCAGATGCTTAGTTCGAGGTCTCAGTGTTCTGTAATATCTTCTGATCTTAATCAAACAGTGCACACCAGTGTGTCCAATTTAGAAACACAAGGTTTTTTTGACAAAAAAGATTACATTTAATTTTGGGATTTTTACTTTTGTCTGTCATCTTTGATTCAGATTTGAAACCTCTGGTGGGAAAGCTCAGATTTTTTCAGAGCGTGTGTGTGTGTGTTTGACACTCCAGTTTAATTTTTAGTCCAAAAAAATTAAAGTCTTAATTTTCCACAGGCAATTTGTGTCCTCAATTAAGTGCATTACTCTTTTCCAGATGATGGGCCGCTTCTTTAGCGGCCTGGCTCAGTCGGGTGCTTGGTGCTGCTTTGATGAATTTAACCGGATTGACATCGAAGTGCTGTCGGTCATCGCTCAGCAGCTCATAACCATCCGAAACGCCAAAGCCGCTAAGGTACACAGAACTAGAAATTAGATTTCATTATGATGAGCTTCACAACTTTAATTTGCTTTTAGGTTTTAAGAAAAGTGAAATTTAACCCTAGGTTATTTAATTTAAACACTTTGAGAAAAAAAAATTCTAAAACTCAATGAGATTTCATGTCTGTCTTTATTTCATGTCTGTCTTTATGTGCAGAGCAAGTCTTCCTTAAATGAGGTTAACAGTTGATTTAAATGTAGTTATACTGGACCACAATCCGGTCTGTAGGTCGCAACTTTCATGGTTAATTTCATATTGATGTCAAACTACATGAGCAGGAGTGTGTAAATATGTCATTCCGAGCAGCTGTCAAGGTTTCGATTCGAAGGCCAAGAGATCAAGCTGGTGAAGACATGTGCTGCCTTCATCACCATGAACCCGGGCTACGCTGGAAGAACAGAACTCCCCGACAACCTCAAAGCTCTGTTTAGACCGATCGCCATGATGGTGCCAAATTATGCACTCATTGCCGAGGTACCATGGTGTCTGAATCTCTCCTCCATGTTTACCTTATTCTCAGTCTTCCTAACTGTGACTGAATTACGCTGTCCAGGTGATTTTATATTCGGAGGGATTCGAGTCCAGTAAGACCCTCGCGAGGAAGATGACCCAGATGTACAAGCTGTGCTCGGAGCAGCTGTCCCAGCAGGACCACTATGACTTTGGCATGAGAGCCGTCAAATCTGTCCTGGTCATGGCAGGGTTAGAACATCGCACTGACACACATGTGCACTCACTTATGCAGACAAACAAACATTTGCCTTTTCCCAGAGGTCCCTGCCTGACTCACACAAACGCGCATGCATGAATACATTCAGTATATTTAGCCTCAACGTACAGAGTGTTCTGTGAAAGAGTTTGAATGGTAAATCGCCTTTGAGCTTTGAGCCGCACACGATTCTTTAGTGCAGTGCAGGGACAGTTGAATACGGCCAGGGACCATCCAGATTAAAGGGTAAGAGCCTCTGATAGCTGAAGTGACCCCATTCTTTCTTGAGAGGATGGCAAAATGAGCAATGCATCTGCTTCTTCACTTAACCATTGGCGTCTGAAATTACTTCACAGGGTTGTTTACAGCATGCTTCAAATGAGGGGGGAGACACATAGAGAGCAGCAGAAAACAAAGAATTCAGTCGTAGCTGATCTGCGTAGATTTATAAATAGACCTGAATGGATGTTTTTTGACCACATGTAGTGGAAGTGTGTTTTGTGATACCTCGCAGCAGAAACCCAGGGAACTGTTGCTGTTAGCTGGAGATTCATTGTCTGCCTCTCCCTTAATAATACTCTCCTGACTGTGCTCGTTCCACACCAAGCTCATATTCATTACCTTCCGCTCTAATGTCACAAATGTTTTCACTCTGTCTATTAATCCAGTGGAGCCTGCCTGCAGTGAACACAGATTGTACAATATTGAATTATCAGAACTCATTGGTTGCTTATTATCTTTACTACATCTGCATGGATATCAGTCCGTTTTTCACAAGTGATTTTTCAGTTACACTTTAGACAAGTATGGTGTTGTATTTTCCTAATTTTTTATATCATATATATCATTTTGAATCACATTTATGCTTTGGAGGAAAATGCTCCGGTTTTACAAATTCAATGCAAGTATTAAGCATATTATACTATATTAGCTATTACACCAAATGAAGCAGTTATGTGTTTCTTCTCAGGTCACTGAAGAGAGACAATCCCCACCTGAGTGAGGAAGTGGTGCTTATCAGAGCTCTGAGAGATTCCAATCTGCCAAAGTTCCTTGCTGATGATGCTGTGCTGTTTGGGTGAGCTCAGCAGGCGCTTTGATAAGGAATCAAGTGTTGCAGTCCAAACGTGCCCATGAAGGCAGAACTTGATAATTATGCAATTTCCAATATGATAAGCATCTTTCCAGATGAATTTTCACACATATGTCATAATCATGACTGCATTTATATGACTAATCTCTACATTCCACTTCAGCGGGATCCTATCAGACTTGTTCCCTGGTGTGTCCATCCCTGAGCATGACTACGGTATGCTGCACTCCACCGTCCTGGAGTCTCTCATCAAGCGAAGCCTTCAGCCTCTTCCCAGTATGATCAAAAAGGTACACTGTGGCTGGAAAATTCAATTTTGCTCTTTAAAAGTAATGCATCTGGTCAATCACATGCAAGAATTCAACATGTTAGTGGAAGGCACTGGTCAGAAAGGGCTTGAGCTCCACGTTTGTTCGGAGAATTGGTTTTCACTGAAATTTTTTCTTAAACCGTCTTGTGGTCTTGAGTCCTACGTCTCTTTTCTTGCTCCCAGGTGATCCAGCTCTATGAGACCATGCTAGTTCGTCATGGTGTTATGTTGGTGGGGCCCACCGGTGGAGGTAAGACCACCGTGTACACCGTCCTGGCAGACACTCTGGAGACTCTCCATCGCTCCGGACTCCAGGATAGCAACCCGTTCTATCAGCCCGTCAAGACCTATGTGCTCAATCCAAAATCAGTCTCCATGGGAGAGCTCTATGGGGAGGTACTACAGGCAAAAGAAAACCTGAAAACATCCAGAATGGCTTAAATCATCTTTCTTCACTCATGTTGTTCTGATTCCAATCAGGTTAACACATTAACGCTGGAGTGGCGAGATGGACTGATGGCGCTCAGTGTTCGCGATGCAGTCAGTGACACCAGTAATGACCACAAGTGGGTGATCTGTGACGGGCCAGTCGACGCCTTGTGGATTGAAAACATGAACACTGTGCTGGATGACAACAAAATGCTCTGCTTGGCTAACAGCGAGAGAATCAAGCTCACTCCATCCATACATATGGTGTTTGAGGTCAGATGCCATGTTTTTGCTGTTCTGCATGCATCATTTCACTTTTGCATGTGCTTCTATGTCTTCAGGGAAGGTTTCACATCATGTTGGATAAAATTGTAATACTCCCTCATGGTTTTAGACTCGTGGTTGTCAAGCCATCGTTGGTTGACTGTGATGTTTTCAGATGACTTCATGAACTGTGTGTTTCAGGTCCAGGATTTGGCTGTGGCGTCTCCAGCTACAGTCAGCCGCTGTGGGATGGTGTACATTGATCCTGATGAGCTCAAGTGGTTGCCCTATGTACAGACATGGCTCAGTGATCTCAGTGCCAAGGTAGTACATTATACATCTCTGCATTTATTCATGTGCTTGTATGATTACAAGTAACCATACAGATCAACACATAACTGCTGTAACAGAAAATATTGGGGAAAAAAAGGACATACAGTGGACTGGTTTGAAATGTACAGGGTCACCACAGCTGCAGTAAATATTCTCTTGGACTTGGTAGTTTCAGAGTTGACAGTCACCGTAATAACAATCCCACGAAGAAGCTGAGAGTGATGCCAGCAGGCTTCCCCTTGTTTCCCCGGGCCAGAACCCAGAGCCACATCCTGGAGGTAGACTTCCTCCGAGCTGCCAGACCCCCCCCCCCCCCCCCCCCCCCCCCCCCCCCCCCCAGCTCCTCTGAGAGGGGCAGAAAATCAGCCAGCTCCCACAGAGCTTCAGACTGACCCCCATGAAGAGAGGAGAAATAAGCACCATCCAGAAATTCTCATAACCTTAACTGAGCTTAATCATTCAAATGCATTGAGGCAGCTGTAGATTATGAGAATACTTCACAGATTCTTTGATCTCACCCTGAGATTGTTCTTCTTTTTGTAATCTCCATGTATTTTGATGAATGTCGTCTGAAGCTTTAACAACCCCTTATTGTCAACTTTTGGATTTCTTCCCCGTCTTTTTAGACTACTGTTAATTGCAGTAGTTTTTTTTTTCTTTTTTCTGCTTTTGTGTGTCTCTGATGGCTTTATAATAAGTTTTAAGCAACTTAAATCATGTTTCTATCTTCTCATTCAAAAAAACCAAACTCTTCTTTAGTTGGTGTTCCATGTTTCAGTTTGTAATAGCAGTTTTTTCTCGCGTTTTTCTAACTGTGTTTTATATTGATTTTGCAACCATTAGGAGTAGTGTTGTTTTTCTCTTATTCACTCCAGGCTAGTGGCAAGTGCATAGATTGAAAAAATAGTTCATCAGTGTATTTATTGTGTCTGTTCGTGAGAATGAGAAGATCTGTAGTGATGCTAAATCTCTGAAAACTCTAAAGCTCCAGCTGAACTGTGAGCTTATCTTTCCGTCTTTCCATTCATAAAAACACACTTGGTCGCTTCAGTGATCGGCATCTGCTGCATAAAACCCTGCACCCTGTACGGATCACACTGTTCTGGCTCTCTGCTGTTTCCAGCTTCCAGACCCGGTGCGCTCGTACCTGCTGGAGCTGTTTGAGCAGTATGTGGAGGACGGCCTTCAGTTCGTCTCGAAGCACTGCGCTCAGGCAATCCACCAGGTGGACGTCAGTAAAGTCGCCACTCTGTGCTCCCTGCTGGAGGCATTGCTACTGGGCAAAGGAGGGCCGGACCTCAACACGGTACATTAAGCAGGAGATTAAACTGTCGTTCTGTTCAGTTGTTCTGTGAGTCACAGAATGAGTGTAACATAAAGAGATGCATTGAAAGCATTCTTTATTCCGACAGTGTCAAGACTTGACCGATGAGCTCTTTTCTGGTATTTGTGTTTTAGGATTCCAGGCACCTGAACAGTGTGCTGTGTCAGACCTTCATCTTCTGTTACCTGTGGGCGGTGGGCGGAAACCTGACCTGTGCCCACTGGGACACTTTTGACACGTTCCTCAAAGAGCAGTTTAGAGACAACAACGATGCCAAGGTAGGTTTTTCTGCAAACAGAGTTTCATGGAGCTACACACTGTTATCACACACTAAGACACACGGTATATACTGTATCTGAAGACACATCTCAGAGCTCATTCATCCTTTCCCTCTGGGTTTTCTGGTGTCTGTTTGGCTGCTACTTTTCACAAAGTCATTCCAACTTGGACCTCAGACCAGGCTAAGTTTTTTTTTCCTGCTGGATTCCCTTCCTGCGTGAAATACACAAATGGCTTGAGATGGTATGCCTCTCATATCACAGGATTCATTTGTTCTGAGGCACAGCTAATCTGAAAGAAGGTTCCACTCCGTGATCCCGCTCACTGAAATGAAACAAAGACAAGGGCATCCTCACTGCACACTTTATTGATACCATCGGTGTGATACAAGGAGTATGCTGGAAAGGTAAATAAAGTAAAAAGACGAGCAGTGTGCCAAGGTTATTAAAGTTCATGGCATGTCATTATTCAGCCTTCCCAAAATTAGCGACTCATTAACCTGTGGTTTATGAAATGGAAAAAGAATAAAGTACAAAGACAAAGTCGAGTGGCCAGTGATATTACACAGTGAGTCCTTCAGCCTGTTGGAAATGGAACGGCAAGTGGTTGAAAAATTCGACTTGTCTGGCAGTAATGGATGATGATTGATGAATTACCTGAAAAACGGCAGCAGAACTCTGCTGGGTGTGACAGTTCGTCGCTTACCTGAAAGTTGAATGCACAAGTGAGGGATGAAAATCAGTCGTTGGACTGAATTACGTCCCACACCCTTCCACATCTGTTTTTCTGTCCAGGAAGATGTTACAACGGTCGATTGTTGACAGAAATGCTTGCGCAAATAATGCGTTGTTACTATGTGACACTGCTGCTACAAGGAATAAAACAACATATTTTGTCACTGACACAAATTCATGCAGCCACTTGTGTACCCTATTTATCAAGTCTAATAAGTTTTTTGTGTGTTCATCTCCTGATTTCATCTGTATATTCTTCGTAGCTCCTGGAGTCTGTCACCCTGTGGAGCGTCTACATGAACTTTAGGCAGAAGTGTCTGCAGCCGTGGGAAACGATCATTCCTTCATTTGAGTACAACCGGGAACAGCCCTTTTTCGAGATGCTGGTTCCCACCACGGACACGGTGCGGTACGGCTACCTGATGGAGAATCTCCTGTCCGTGAGGCGTTCAGTGCTGTTCACTGGTGACACCGGAGTGGGGAAGGTAAAGATCCTTCTCGAAACTGTGTCTTAAGTCAAAAGCTCCCAGCGGGAGTGCTTCCTCTCACAATTGACAGTTTTCTTGCGAATTGCAGTCCCAGTGGTTTGTCTGTCCATGTTTTATTGCCACATTATCCAGCTCAGAGCCAATCTCAGCTGACACTGGAGAGAAAGGAGATTTGTTAATTCATGACATGCACTCATGTAATTCAGTGGCATCAAATCAGCTGTGAGACGAAATTGGAACCCTCATACAAATGCACACAGAGAATCTGTACACTCCACACAGAGAAGACTCCGAAGCTCAGAATAGGACCAGTGACATCCTCACTGTGAGGAGAAAGCGCCGAACACTAAACCACCTTGCCACCTTAACCAGTACTCATAGTGTTTTAATTTTAAGAACCTTCAAACAAACCCTTTTGGATACACTGGAAAACAAACTTTAAATAATGTTGTACAACATACAGATTCATGTTGTGTTCGGTTCGATTTGAAATGATTTTAGTACCCAGACTTATTCAACAGGCATCCAAACTACACTCCTATTTGTTCTGGTGGCATCATGCGATTTCAGGTTGAAAAAGCAGGAGATTTAGATGTACATACATGGAGAAACTTGTGGTATTAGGGTCGCAGGATTGGTAATACTGTATATGTTACTATAGAGCTTGATATCGACTTTAGTGCAGCTGATTTCCATCACTTGAACAGGCTCCATTCACTTTTACATGTCACATTTCATTCATTCACTCTCACAATCCCACATTGACTCACAGATGTGACAGCTGTCATGCAACATGCTCGGCCTGCACAGGGCGCAACGTTTGGTTCAGCGTCGCCGACAATTAAATGTAGAGGCAGTACAGATGCAGCACTGAACCACCGACCACAGGGATGAGCGTTAAAATGGTGCCAGCTGAGACACGCTGCCTGCTCTTCAGCCCCTCTGTAGAGGCGCCTTGGAGCTTTCAGTATATTCATTGTGGGAAAAAAATGTTCTTTTTTAATGTGCATGCCACACTATTTTTTTTTAAATACTCTAATCTTCAGGTGGAGAAAAAGAGAAAAAAACTTCTGAAATCGACCACAAAAGCAAGAAAATGTATTAGAATCTGTCTAAATTGTCAGTATCACACTTCATGAATACAATGTCAGTTTAAGTGCGGAACAAAGTTTTTTTTTTCCACACACATTTTTTTGGTGGAATCTTGCAAGAACAACTGTTTTGGTCATAAAAGTTGCAGACCCCAGGACACAGACCATGTATGAATTATTTAGATCTTATTAAAAGTCCATTTAAAGCATAAAGTATCAAACTTATCATTGGTTGTGCCACAATCATACTGCAATATTACAATATTAAAATATGACACTCATTTACCGACATGAGTTACCTTTGTACAGATGGTAAGATAAATTGAGTTAGATATGGAACAGGTTGTGCTAAATATGGATTCAAAAAAAAAAACAACAACAAAAGAATACCGGAATGAAAAATCACAACTGCTTATGAGCACATGACCATGAAATCCTGGCCCCAAGGCTGTGAACTCACTTCTCTCAATTTCCTTCTCTTACAAAATGTGGAACATTTGATTTAGAATATATCCGAGCCCGGTTTGGAGCTGGATGCATCGACTCAACTGTTTTACATTTGTCCATTTTCTATCTATGGCGTTGCTTTGTAGATGAAATGCTTATGTTTTATTGCAATACCTCAAGTGACGACATAGAAAAACTGTCAGTGATACAATATTTTTAAAACTAAACTTGTTATAGGTTTGGTCTGACAGGACGGACAGTGTGGAGTGTAGACTATGAAAACTAGTGTTCACCCATCAGAGAACGTCTCTCTGTCTCTGTCTCTTGCAGTCTGTGGTTGCTCGGAGCCTTCTGAACAGGATTCAGGAGAATGCTGGTTACCTTCCAGTCTACATTAACTTCTCTGCACAGACGTCTTCCGCCCGCACGCAGGAGATCATCGAGTCCAAACTGGAGAAAAGGAGAAAGAACATTCTCGGTCGGAAATAACAAATACAGAATCAGTATTGTGTTTCCTGAGAAATTCAATCATCTATCTGATCGACAATATTGCCTCCAGCAGGGACTCCTGATAACTCTGTTTATAGCTGCTTTGGCCTCTGGTTTCTCAAAAGACTCACACTGAAATTATTCTTGTGCTCTTGCTTGCTTTCACATTTCTTTATTTCCATGATCCAGTTTTACAAGCTCCACATTTAAAAACGTTGTTCTGAATGTTTACTTCATCCATATAGCCCACAGGCCTTATGCTTGACACCCCCGGTCTACACACCTACATCTGGTGAAAAATGTCAGCATCCTCTTTCCGTCTTTTTCCGGTTCCTTCTGTTCAGGCCCGCCTGGTAATAAGAAGTTGGTGGTCTTTGTAGACGACCTGAACATGCCGAAGCTGGATGCTTACGGCTCTCAGCCTCCGATAGAACTCCTCCGTCAGTTTCAGGACTTCTCTGGCTTCTATGACAGAAGCAGATTCTTCTGGAAGGAGATCCAGGTATTCAAACATGTGGCACCTCTCACTCTGAGCAGGATTCACACACTTCTTTACTTTTACTGACTCAGCCAGCAAGAACTGAATCTGTCCTCGTTATTTTCGAATAAGATTTTCATATCATGTGTTTGTTAACACTGTAGCTTAAGATGATATCTTCAAGAAGTGTGTGTATTATTAATCTTGTGTGATGTAAGGGGCGATTGTCATCCATGCTGCGTACCGTCGACGGGGACGCAGATTTAGGATTACGGTTTTCCAGGAGATGTAATCTCATGCTGCAGACATCATTAGATACGGTTTCTGATGGGAGATATTCTCATTTCTATGTATGTTAGCGTTAATATGCTCCTCTTTGCTTCTCCTTTCCTCTCGTCCTTCAGGAAATGACCATTGCAGCTGCGTGCGCTCCTCCAGGAGGAGGACGCAACCCCGTAACGCCCCGATTCATTCGCCACTTCAGCATGCTCTGCCTGCCAACGCCCTCAGAGCACAGCCTCAAACAGATCTTCAGAGTCAGTGACTGCACAGATACAGACTAGCCATAACATTATGACCATGTGAAGTCTCTTTTCGGTTTCTGCAGCAGTTAAAGCTTCAGCAGCTCTTCTGTAACGTCAGACCAAAGGCAGCAGCCCTCGCTCCCCACATGCTTCTAATTTCTATTGACTGAGGTGTTGGATGACCCATAGAAGCTGCTGTTTTCAAGATTCTCAGAGCCATTCGTCTAACTAACACAGTTTAGTCCTTGTCAGACCTGCTTCAGTTTTCATCCTGGTTCTTTCTTCTCTTTTTCTAATATATCAAATAATATTCACCCAACCCTGATTTGCCGGCAGCACAATTGACTTCACCCATCAGCGATAAAACACTGATGTCTGTATTTCAAACTGAAAGATAATTGCTTTTGAATATCTCATCAATGTCCCAATGCCTGGATTTGTTCTAATATTCAGAATGTAGTTCAGAGTGTACGTACTTCTCTTTCTGATCTGTCTTTACATCTTTCTCTCTATGTCTGTTTTTTTTTAATTTCCTATATTTGAAATCACTTATAAACAAATTCAGAACTTTCATCTTGAATTACAGACGTTTACTCTTGCTCTCTGTCTCTATTTAGAATGAAAATAAAATGAAGAATAAAGCAAATGCAGAACACAAACCACAGAAAACAGGGTGCTTTAGAGTATGTGAGAAAGAAAATATGAGGAAGATTGTACAATACATGCTTTACAAATAAGCTATTTCAACAAAATACAACCTAAAGGAAATGAAACAAAAGGTGGTCATATTGGATAGATGCAGCTTTTTCCAGTTCTTTTTTACTATTCCATTACGACCAACTTTCTTTCCGTCCCTCATTGTACGTCTCTCTTCTCCCCTAAACTCCATCCAGGCCATTCTGAACGGTTTCCTCGCTGAGTTTTCCCAGGAGGTGCAGAACTGTACTGCGAAGATTGTGGATGCAGCTGTGGAGATTTACAACCGTTTGAGTGTGGATCTGCTGCCCACTCCAGCTAAATCCCACTACGTCTTCAATTTACGGGATCTCTCCAAGTGTGTCCAAGGTGAGACTTGTGCCACTCACTTTTGGTGTTCAGTTCACTAAGATTTCCCCTTATCAAGGGGCAGCAAATAAAACATACAGATGCAAATATTGTTTGAATTTCCATAAAGTCGGGACTGTGTGGGAAGCATAAATTACAGCAAAAAAGATCCAATTACTCCTCATGAACCCATTGTTATATTTTTTAAGTAGGTGTTTTTAGCCTTTAATGGAAAATATTGGAACATTTTTAAGCGTGTTGGGACAGTGCTATGTTTAAAGGTGATAATCAGGATGAGGTGGGATGAAATTTGAACTTTTTGGGATTGCCTTTTTTCATTATTATGTATGCTGAGATCCAAAAGTTCTGCAAGTACAGGATGACAAAATAAGAATATATGATAGAGAGTGAGATGACACCACCCCCCACCCCCAACATCCAGTACAGCAACTTTAACCTTTTCTTTCTTTCTTTAAGCTGCATCTCCTCACGTCCTGTATAATTTAAATTGTGCATATTGTCCAAGCATTGTTGAGACTGAGGTGTGCCAACATACCGTTTCTGTATTGTCTTTTTCTCTGAGCGCATCACATGTAAACATAAAAGGAAGACACGGTCTCAGTCTTTCCACGCAACATGAGGCGCAGCTATAATTTATCTCTTCAAGCTACATTACCAACATGTAGGCCTCTTCTCTGCTTCCTCGTGCACCGTCCTCCTCTCTCTGCCTTCGCTCCCTCTCTCTACCCAGCAGGCATCGTCACAGCATAAAAGAAGCAGAGAATTTGCTTCCACACCCTTTTTTTCCTGCACAATAGTTTTTCAGTATAACTTGAATGTGTTTGTCAAACATGCAGCGCCTTGTAGCAGAACATACACTATCCTAATGAGGAGGGACAAAGACTCACTTCCACTCCTTTTTTCGGTGATATCGATGAAACATAGGAGCTAATATATTTATTGATGCCTTTTCCTGTTGATTTCTTCATCCAAAAAAGCATTTGCATCAGTTCTTCTCACCTCTCCCTCTGTCTTTGCTCAGGTATACTGCAGTGTGACTCCAGTCAGGTCCGGGACAAGACCCACATCTTCCGCCTCTTCTGCCACGAATGTCAGCGTGTTTTCCACGATCGACTCATCAACAGTCAGGATAAGATTTTTTTCAACACCATTGTGTGTGAGATGGCCGGTAAGAAAGAGGCAACGCTTCAATCTGAAAGCTTTGTGTTTCTAGAACTCGTGTGTGATCGTAGCGCTAAGAGGGAGAAAAACTGAGTTTAGCAAATAATTCATGTTAGAAAGTCTGTTTGTTTCCCTTTTCGGTGGTGCCACAGTTGTACAGAACATGCATTTGTGGGTTGGTATGTAGCTCACCCCTGATGAAAACTCTACTAAAGTGAAACAGCTCTATGTTTTATTATTTAGGACTTCAAAACAATCAGAAATATCTATTGGTTTAACAAACAGGAACCTCAGCAGAATGTGAAAGAGCCAAACAGATACAACAACCTGACACCTCCTCTTTTTCCTTCCATTTCTTTCCCCTTGCTCCTCCTCCTCCTCCTCGTCCTGCTCTTCCCCTTTCTTCGATTTCCATCTCCTTCCTTCTCCGCCCATCTCCGGCTTCCTCCTCCTCCTCTTTCTCCTCCGGCCCCCCACAATGCTCACCACCCTGTTCACACACTGCCATCAACATTTGTCACCAACACACCCAGCTGTGTTAGTTGTTTCAAATGTTAAAGGGAAATAAACAGGTTTTCTAATCAGAATAAGTTTCATTTCAAACTTAAAGGTGCATTAAGGAGTTTTACAACCTTAAAAATACTTATTTTCCACCATAAATATGTTACACATTTTTAATGATGTGTACAATGTACCCTGACATATTCATTACAAGTACCTCTAACAGCGCTAAATTGTCACTTGAAAGTTGCAGTGCCGGTCCGGCACCAGCATTTTTTTGGGGAGAATTTGAAAGGAATGACGTAATGCGCGCTCTGGCTGGATAAGTTTCGATTTGTCCGCCATTACTCCGCCAGATGCTTAGTGAGCAACAACTGAGCAGGATCTTCCAGAAAGTAAGAACAGACTGGCTTCTAGCACTGCCACAGCTCCAGCACAGACTCCACCAGGTAAAAGAAACTTAAATCTTACTTGAGCGCTTCTAAACGAGCGAAGACGGAGTCCCCCTCTTCCGTGCACTCGTGCCACAGGGACAAGTTTTTCACTAAGCTGCATTACGCCCAAGGCCTGCAGGGGGCGCTGTTTCGCATAAAACGTGCAAACTCCTTAAGGCACCTTTAAAGTCACTGAACAACATAAGAGACTAATTTCTTAATATTTGTGCTGAATTGAAAATCTCATGAGTTTAGAAATGCCCCAATGTTAATCACTTTTTTTTTTTTTTGCTATCTTCTTGTTCCCGGCAGGTAAATATTTCGATATCACCTTACAACCTTCTTACTTCGTAACTCAGCCCATAATATTTGGAGACTTCATCAAGGTCAGCTTTACTAAAAGAGAACTTTTCATCCATAAATCCACATTGAAATCCTTCACAGCTGTTTTTTTTACCTTCTCTGCCTCCATCCAATAATAATGCTTAGGTGGGTGCTGACAAAGAAGACCGTCTGTACGAGGATCTGACAGACATAAATAAGATCCAGGCTGTCCTCCAGGACTATCTAGATGATTATAACATGACCTTCTCCAAGGAGACCAAGCTGGTTTTCTTCCAGGATGCTGTCGAGCATGTCTCCAGGTCTGTTGGTCAATTTGATTTAGTTTGATTCTTTTGTTGTTTTGTAGTACATGGATTTCTCAGTTGGTGGTTACTGGTTAATGAGTTGCAAGCAACAGTATGTCCAAACTGTGAAGACAAAGTTACGTCAATGTAGACAGCTCATTAGAAAACCAATCAACATGACATGACCCGCAGTGAGGACTGGACACACGATTCAGTAACAAGAATCAAACTAAACTATTTATTTCAACTCCAAAAATTGTTAAATGAAAAATTAATCAGTTTGACAGGCAAAGTGAAAAAGAGACACCATCAGGCTTTTGGCAACCGAGCACACAGAAGACATGTTGCACAGGCACAACACAGAGCTGACACCTGATTGATCACCAAGAAGAAAATCTGCTTTTTCACTCACTTCTTTGAGAAAAAAAATATTAATGATATATGAAAAGGTAACACATCCTCATGAACTATGCGTTCCCCCTTGGGATAAATTAATCCTTATTTGCAATTTGCATAAATGTCCTTCAGTCTCTGATGCCAGCTTGCCTCAGCCTCCAACCCCCTCTGCCCTGTGGGTTGATTAAATAAACGATTCAAATTTGGACGTTAATTATTAAGCCACTGGATTTCTGATTATTGAACCACAGCTTGTGTCAGAGCTGGTGAAGATCAGACCGCATTTAGCACACTTCTGCCACAAGAGGAAGTTGGTATTCTAAACAAAACACACTGAGAAGCAGTTAACTTTTGGAACGAACAGCTCTTTCTGAAAAGACGTATTTATATGTAGCAGAACTTGTGGTTCTGTCCCAGTTTTCAAGCGATGTCCCTGTTATAGATTCGTGCACGTAACACGATCATTGCAGCTTCCCTGCAGACCGTGTGATAAAGATTTGATGCCATTGATGACTTGATTTTGTGTCAGGCAGTCATGTCTGAGCTAATGCCTAATTTGCAGAGATGGCTCGTTCTGTACAAATCAGCAGTTTGGAGTTTCACCTCAGTTGAGCAATGAATTATCTTTGACCTGGTGGAATGATTTATTTTAAATGATTTGAGGATCTGTGGCATCTATCGCCAAGCTCATGAACAGCCGCTGGCACATTTCTGAGGCATGATGAGGCTTTGGCAAGAGGACGCCAGAACTTGGGGCCATAATTCCAGATTTAAAATGAAACATGTTCCACTTGTTGATCCCTGAAGAATTTCCAATGACTGTCATTAGAACTTCATCTTATGAAGGGAATCAGTGATAACATATTTACATCTTATTGAAGATGAAGTCCTTGTCTTCATATATTTACTTTGCAAGCAACTCGTCCCCTGCAGTGTTGTTATTTTCACCATTTTAACTTTAATATTATTCTAAAAGTAAAATATTTCTAGTTTTTTAACATCCTCTTGTCACATTCGAGACATTACTCAGTGCTTCTGTCCTATGATGCATGTTATTTATTATAAAAATATGTGACACTATGATTTCACTGTTTGTGTGCGTATGCAAATTGAAATTGATATTTTTGGTATGGATTGCATGAATAATGCAATTCTAAGCTACACTGAGTTCCCCAAGACCAGAGCTATAGAAAACCAATGTATTATTGTAATTATCATATGGCTTTCATACAAAAAAAGATTACTTTGATAAAATAATTATCTGTCATAACTGGAATCATGTAAAATAATATTATACTTATACTAATATTGTACTACTGCCTCACATCTTACAAAAATATCAGCAATCAGTGTATCTGATGTTGTGGATATAAACTTGATAGTGTCACTATGTAAAAGATAAACTGATTATTTTATCAGTTGATAATTAAATAAGAGATAAAACCTTGATGTAATTGATCTTTGGAGAAGGTGTGATTGTCGATGAGTTTTACAAACGTGTCATTGTCAGCAGTGCTGTTTTTTTCATAACTGTCTTTTGTTTGATGACTAATGTGAAGTGATTTGCATGTTTTTTTACATGTCTGGAAATCAAAAGAAATTACAGATTTGAGAAAAAACAATTATTATTCATTGTCATTTCAGAATGTTTCATCAGCCTAAAGATGCATGACTTACTTTAGCTGGTCACTAAACAGTGTTTGGCCTCTTTCCCTTTCAGGATCGCTCGTATGATTCGCCAAGAGAGGGGCAATGCCTTGCTCGTAGGGGTGGGCGGCACGGGGAAGCAGTCCCTCACCCGGCTGGCGGCTCACATGTGCGGGTACCGCTGCTTTGAGATCGAGCTCAGTCGCGGCTACAACTACGACAGCTTCCACGATGACCTGAGGAGGCTGTACAGGATGGCAGGCGTGGAGGGGAAAGACATGGTGTTCCTCTTCACCGACACGCAGGTATGAGAGGGCTCGGCTGCTTCGGCACGTTTAAATGTCTGCACATGTATCGCCGCATCCTCTGTTTCTGCCATGATAGATTGTGGTGGAGGAGTTTCTGGAAGATATCAACAACATGCTGAACTCTGGCGAGGTGCCCAACCTCTTTGAGAAAGACGAGCTGGAACAGGTTCTAGCAGACACTCGGCCCAAAGCCAAAGAGGCTGGAATCAGTGAGGAGAACAGGGACGAGGTACGCTCACACTGACAAACACACTCATGTTGGAGAAAAGACAACGTTTTCCCAGCAGTGAGGAGCTGTACTGTGACTATCTGCAGTAGGAGCAGCCAGTCGGAGGAATTCCAAGAACCATCGATGGCAGTTTCTCAAACTCTTTAGCAAAAACTAATTAAACTTCACTTTGATTATGTTCCCTCATATTCGCTAATTATAAATTATATTTAAGAGTTTTTAGCCAATTGTGGGCATACCATATTCCTGGACGAATAAATGAAGAGGTGATTTAGAATGAAATCTGAATAGTGCCAGATGTGCTCACATCGGCTAAGCTGTACATTTGCCCTTCTTCACTTTTTGCTTTTTCTCTGGATGATTAGCTGTGCATTGCTCTATGTGATTGTACTTATTATGTAGTTATTCATGGGGGATTTGTTTTTGGATTTTTAGTTTGTTTTTCTATTATGGAGTCATGACTCCACTACATTGGGATTTGTGCTGTAAAGAGCTAATTAAATCAATTGTGCCTGTGCTGGATTACTAATATGAAAGGCAGATTTGCTCATCAGTGGACACAGTGGCAGCTGGAGCGCAGTGTAACCCATGAGTGGAAGGAGCAGACTGAGCAGGAGTTGTGAGCCACCTGTCCATATGTGCAACTCATACTACGTGAATACACTCATCCTGCGTTTTGAATTTCAAAGCAGGCATGGTTCTAGCTGTCTTTTTTAGAGAATTTTCTATCCATCCATCCATCCATCTCCTAAACCACTTTATCCTGGTCGGAGTTACAGAATGCTGGAGCCAATCCCAGCTAACTACAGACGAGAGCAGGATACAGTGTGGACAGGTCGTCACTCCATCACAATACAAGAGACGCATGAGACCATGTGGACAGTATCCGAGTACAAAATGAAACAGTGACAGTACCCAGCAGCCTGGAACATGGAGGGATGGAAGATGAGTATTCATAATGTGTCCACTGGAAGGACACTAACCCAACACCGAGACTCAGAACTGACCAGCAGATTATTGCAGTGCCTGTACCCTGTAGGAATGCTGCAGTAAGGGTTAAAGCTCATATTGTTACTGCATTAGCATTAGTGTGTCTACGCCATGCAGTGAGCGTGAGTTCTTGAGAACATTCATGTTGAAGGCTGCAGATGTTTTGAAGGCAGAGAAGCGGAGGATTTTTCCAACAGAGAAACTCAGAGGTTGATGAGATTTCAGATTGTTTTTCTCCAGAAATTTCAGCTCGTTCGAATTTTAACTTCAGATTCCAAAACGGGAAGACCCAACCTAAAGTTAAAGAGGAAATTCAAATACTTTCAGACGTCAGAGGAATATCTCTTTGTCTCAATATAGGTGCCATCACAGTCACCCCGTCTAAGCACAGACAAGACTGTACTGTTAAATATTCAGAGTTAAAGTCTTTGTGAGCAGCTGAACTGTAAACGTGTGTTTTGTTTTGTTTTTTTTTCTCTCTCTCAGGTGTTCCAGTATTTCATCTCTCGGGTCCGAGAGAAGCTCCACATAGTGCTGTGTATGAGTCCTGTGGGCGACGCCTTCAGGTCTCGCTGTCGCATGTTTCCTTCCCTGGTGAACTGCTGCACCATCGACTGGTTTGTGCAGGTACACACAGAGAAGCTGGTTAATATTTACAACATATTCAGGGATGACTTGCTCAATCCGTACAGTTTTGTGTCATTGCTACTGGACTGTTGGTAGTTGTTCTCTGAATTTCACATTTTTCTAGTCTTGCTCTTTGAAAATGATTTTTTCACTCAGCTCAGTTTTGTAAATTAATGAAGTAAAAGCATCTGTACGGACTGGCTTTAGAATGGATTCTTTTATTGGTTTGTAACTCTCTCGCTCCTTGTCGTCATCTGTACTTTTCAGACTTACATTTGTCATCTGAAGCCCTCGGGTCTTGGTAGAAGGTTTAATAAAATGCATTAAAAAAAAAAAACACATAAAAAAAATGCTTGCAAATTTTTCATTAAACAGAATTTCAACCTATTCCAAGAAAAAACAAAAACAAGATTCACTTTTTTAAAGGTATGTTTTTTAATGTTGCATTTATATAGAAAATGATTTGTTTCTGTTTTCTTTTTTATTTTCTCTGTTGTGTCCAGTGGCCTCGGGAGGCACTGCTCTCCGTCTCTCAGGCTTTTTTCCAGAGTGTGGACTTTGGCAGCGAGGAGCTGAAACAAAGCTTCTCGGCCATGTGCGTGGAAATCCACGTGAGCGTCACCGACATGGCCGAGCGCTTCTACTCCGAGCTGAGGCGCCGATACTACACCACGCCCACCTCCTACCTGGAGCTCATCAATCTCTACCTGGGCATGCTGGACAACAAGAGGCACCAGTTAGTTTTGGTACGTTTAACCCATCATAAGGGATTGTTTTCCAGCCACTGTGTCCACTGTGACTTGTTACCTGACACATGGCGTGTGTGTGTGTGTGTGTGTGTGTGTGTGTGTGTGTGTGTGTGTTGGGTGCTGCTGTGCAGGCTCGAGATCGTGTGAAGAACGGTCTGACCAAGCTGCTGGAGACCAACGAGCTGGTGGACAAAATGAAAGTGGATCTCTCTGCTCTTGAGCCAGTCCTCAAACAGAAATCGATGGATGTGGATGCCCTCATGCAGAAACTGACTGTGGATCAGGAGAAGGCTGATGAGGTCTGTCTATATCTGTCCTCTCCTTCGTGACTCTGAATGACACGCTGCTCCGCGAGCGCATTGTTTAAAACAACGTCATCACCGCAGGTGCGTAACGTCGTGAAGGAAGACGAGGCTCTGGCCCAGGTGAAGGCTGACGACACCCAGGCCATAGCGGACGATGCGCAGAGAGATCTGGACGAAGCCCTTCCCGCCCTGGAAGGGGCCAATCAAGCCCTCAATTCTCTCGACAAGGCCGACATCTCAGAGATCAAGGTGTTCACCAAACCGCCAGACCTCGTCATGACTGTCATGGAGGCTGTCTGCATTCTGCTCAACTGCACGTCAGTATGCTTCATTTTCTTCTAAAACACCTTTTTGGGTTAGCGTCAGATAAAACATGTCTGTAAAGCAATACATCAATATTTTCTAAGTTGCATTGATTTGCCTTTTTCCACGATGAAGCACTTTATTGTTCCAAATGTAAGTCTTCTTCCTTTCACAAGGCTCATATTTGTTTTACGGGCTCTAGTTCGCAGTGTCCTTGTCCTTGCCACTGGTTTTGTTTCAGCGATCATCACTTCCATGCTGTGTTACCGCCAATATTTCCAACAGTATTATAACAAGAAAATCCTGCCACTCCGGCCCACTGACTCATCATCGCTGTTAGGTGTTTTTTGGGATGCTCTGTTTCTGACAGCGTCCCACTGACATCTCTCTCTTTTTACAGACCAGACTGGCAAGGTGCCAAGCAATTACTGGGAGACGCCAATTTCCTCAGACGCCTGACAACCTACGACAAGGACAATATCAAACCTCAGATCCTGCTGAAACTGCAGAAATATATCAACAACCCTGATTTTATACCAGAGAAGGTCTGATATGTTTCAAAAGTTTGTGGTAAAATAGTCATTTCAAACATTTTGTTGAGAAATGTCACGGTTGATTGAAAATAACGGAACAATTTTGCACGTGTATGTATGTGTAGTATGCAGTCTGAGGTCTTTGTGTTGCTGTGGTTAGGTGGAGAAGGTGTCCAAGGCCTGCAGGTCCATGTGCATGTGGGTCAGAGCCATGGATCTGTACTCCAGAGTCCTCAAAGAAGTCGGCCCCAAGAGAGCAAAACTGGCCAAAGCACAGGTCACTTCATTTAAACGCAGTAGTAATGTGTTCATATACATCCTGTATGGAAGCTGTTTAAACCCCATTCTGATTCCTAATTGTCCTTAAAGCTGTTTCCAATTAAAGCATCAATTGCCTTTGTGTGGATGGCCTGTGTACATAAAACTACATTTTGAAAATGAAAAATCCCTCAAATATTCCTCTAATAGGTTTTTAATTACTCTTGTAATTCAGGAGGAACTGGATCTGACCATGGAAACCCTGAGGGAGAAGCAGCAGAAGCTCCAGGAGGTGGAAAAGCAGATCATGGTCCTACAGGAGCAGTTCAACAGCAGCGTAAACGAGAAAGAAGATTTGGGTGAGAGCTGTGCAGCACGTGTATGGCCATGTTGAACCTCGGGGATAACCGCCTGTCTCTTGTAGTTTATGTGTGAAGTACTTGTGCTTTGCCAAGCTTCTTCAGATAAAAAGTGAATTCTGCTTTGAGTACTTTTTGGAGGATGAAACAAAAACAGAAAATGCCTTTCAGTGTTTGTCTCATCCTCTCCTCACCTCGGTTTCCTTGCCCATAGTTAACACCATGTCACTGACGGAAGCTCGACTCGCCCGGGCGGGAAAGCTGACGTCTGCTCTGGGTGACGAGCAGATACGCTGGGAGGAGAGTGTGGCTCTGTTTGAGCAGGAGATCACCAACGTCGTCGGGAATGTTTTCATTGCAGCTGCGTGTGTGGCCTACTACGGAGCGTTCACTTCCCACTACAGACAGCTGGTCAGTAAAGCGCTGTACGCCTGCTATCATTTATATAGAATATATCATCTGTATATTTAACTGTTATCCTCCACAATTATCCTTGAATGTTTGTTTTCCAACATGCACTCCAAACATCTACAACAGCGGTGTCAAACATAAAGTCTGTGGGCCAAAACCGGCCCATGAGAGGTTCCAATCTGGTCCTCCAAACAAACAAAAAAATATATCCATTTGAAGGAAAGCATTGATTTTTTGATGAATTTTCAGAATAAACATGTGATTTGATGGGAAATTGATTCAGGAAATTCACTGACAAATCAAGAATTTCCTGAATCAATAATAGCAAACAAAACACGACACTGAGACCTGAGCTGAGATCTCAGTGATGCTGACTTTAGGGGCTGCCCACTGGAAAGTATTGAACACTGCAGTGCTTTTCTTTTAGCACTGGAGGCTCACATATGATTGGCTCTGGAACCAGCAAACAGTGAGCTAGCTCCGCCCACCAAAGTTGTTCCGGCCAAGATGATGGAGCAGACAAATTGTTTAAAAGGAATGTTCCTTCCATACAAATAGAATATTTTTATTAATTCTATAGTAATTTTTACCTACGTGTTGAACCTTTAAAGACTTCCATTTTCCCCATCGCTTCAGTGTAATAGTGTGTTTCATAAGGCAGAAAATTGAACTTAGCCTTTTCATTTTCATCCTGGTACTTCTTCCTTCAGATGCAATTCCCAGTGCAATAAAAACACTTAATTTGTTCAGACAGTGTTAAAACACAGAAGTTAATAATTAAAAGCCTGTAATAAGAAAGCAATTAAAGGCAGAAGCTGAAACTGCCGTATGCAGTATCAAAGCATGTCTGAGATCAAATTAAAAAAGGACAGTGAAAGCAAGCAGTGTGAGATACCGCGTGTGTGTGTGTGTGTGTGTGTGTGTGTGTGTGTGTGTGTGTGTGTGTGTGTGTGCTTCCTTTTCCCAGCTAATTGACGGGTGGATAAAACAGTGCCAGGACCTGAGCATCCCCATCAGTTCCAGCTTCAGTTTGATTAATATTCTGGGTGATCCGTACGTCATCCGCCAGTGGAACACGGAGGGGCTGCCTCGGGACACAGTTTCCACAGAGAATGGGATCCTGGTGACGGAGGGGCGCCGCTGGCCTCTTATGATCGACCCGCAGGATCAGGTGACGTACAGAAAGCACCTTTCATCCAGCTGCCAGTGCACTGACTCATTGACTGTCATTGAATTATCAAACGAAGTCCATTTTCCATTCAACTGGACAAGATGTCGAAAAGATGGTTTAGTTTGATTAAAAACACAAGCTGCATCCAATATGGGGATAATGAAGCAAAGAATCCGTTTCAAAATAAAGCGTCCTGTCCGACACAGTCGGACTCTGAAGTCACAGATTGTTCCCCGCCCTGGGACAAGGAGATTACTTCCAGCTTCTCCACATACAGAGGACACAGAGCACCTCACTCGCACTGAGAATTTATTTGCAGGACCTAAATATTTGATCAGCTCTGGGCCATCTTTTGGATTTCTGCATCTTGCCTTGACTACTGACAATCTCACATTTCTCCCAATCAGACCTGTAAGATTTTCTCCTCCAATCTGTAGCACCTGCTCCAGATCAGCTGCTGTTAATCAGAAATATCTTGTTTAAACTTCCTGCAAAGTAAAATGGAATATTTTTTTAAATATATATATTTTTGCATGAATGATGCACTGCTTGTGTAAATGCTTAAACCTAGTTTTGTGACACAAATGAATTGAATGCTGACTCACGTATGATTAAACAATAAAAGTCATACCCTTTAAAATATTGAGAGGCCTTCGTGACCACTCTGCTGATAATCACTCCATTAGATTATAATAAATCCTCTCATGCTAGGCAAACCGCTGGATCCGCTCCAAAGAGGCCAAACATGGACTTAAGGTGATCAAGCTGACAGACCCAAACTTCCTCCGGACGCTGGAGAACGCCATCCGCCTGGGCATGCCCGTGCTTCTGGAAGAGGTATGAACACAGTGAGGCTGTGTGATTGGTGTGATTAACGTGTGATTAACGTGTGATTAACTGTTTATATGAGAGCTTCAATTAATTTGTAATTTTTTTTGGTGCTGTGTGTTTGTGTTCAGTTGAAGGAGAGTCTGGATCCAGCACTGGAGCCCATCCTGCTCAAACAGACGTTTGTGGCTGGTGGACGGACACTGATCCGACTCGGAGACTCAGATATCGACTACGACAAAAACTTCAGATTCTACATGACCACAAAAATGGCCAACCCACATTACCTGCCCGAGGTAACGACTGCAGACATGAGTTCCAACAATGGCAAGGTCAGACCAATGTTTCCCAAGTGAGTGAAGCAGAAATCTTGAACCCTGGATATGAGGTGACTTTTCAGTTTTTGAAGTTGTCCTTGCATGTTGAGAATAGTGAAACAGGCTGACATCTGTTGTTGAAACAGATCTATTAATGGTTTCATCTTATTTTGAGTGTGTTCTGTGGGCCCAGAATAGCAACATGCACGCAGACCTTTTCTCGACATGGCAGCAACATGCCCAGAGATATAAAAAGTGTTTGGATCAGGAGAGGTTTTCCCAGGATCTTCAGAAGATGAAGCCACCTGTCAGCCAGCCTGATGCTGTTTGCTTGAGACAAATGCAGAAAAACAGGAACACTAGAGTGAAACGGAGTCTTTATTGCGGTGTTCATTCAAACCAGCAGTAACAGACAGAGTGAAACATGTGGCTGTCTTAAAAAGGCTTCTGGTTGAGCACAGTCTGCTAACTGCAGCGCTGATTCACTGTGACGCTTATTTCAGTCAAAATCTAGAGAGTGATACAGTGGTGTGCAAAGCTGTGTAACAAATGAGCAAAAAGCAGCGACTGAAAATGTTTTTCTATCTCACACAGCTTGGTTTAAGAGTTTGACTCGGTTTTTATTTCTACTTTCCAGATATGCATCAAAGTTACAATCATCAATTTCACCGTGACCAAGTCTGGACTGGAGGACCAGCTGCTCAGGTGCGTCAACACTCATACACCTGTTCCTCTTCTGCATCTCTTCACTGTTCTTGGCAGGAAGCTGATTAGCCTCTGTCTAACATGCGATGTGTGTTCAGTGATGTGGTGCGCCTGGAGAGCCCACATCTGGAGGAACAGAGGAATGAGCTGATCGTCAGCATCAATGCAGACCGCAGCCAGCTGAAAGACATCGAAGATCGCATCCTGAAGCTTCTCTTCACCTCCGAGGGGAACATACTCGACAACGAGGAACTAGTGACGACTCTCCAAGAGTCGAAGGTGGGAATCATCAGTTCCATCGTTGTTCTGCCAAAAGCTTTTGCATTATATTTCATCATCCACAGCAGCTTTCAGCAAGGTTTCCAACTTTCTTTCATTTGGATTTTTTTGTCCCTTTGTGAATTTCCTCTGTTCTTATTTTACTCTTTCACTTATGATTTTTTTTTCTGCCTGTTTTGCTTTGTGTTCGCTCTCCTTTTTTCTCCAGGTGACATCTGAGACCATAAAGCATCGTCTGGAGGAGGCAGAGGCCACTGAGCTGATGATCAACTCTGCCAGAGAGCGCTACCGACCCGTGGCCACCCGAGGCTCTGTCTTGTACTTTGTCATCGCCAGTCTCTCCGAGATCGACCCCATGTATCAGTTCTCTCTCAAATACTTCAAACAGGTAAAAAAAAAAAAGAAAAAGAACAACCAACTTTTTTTTCCTAAACATTAAAAGAAACAAAACTGATTGTGACAGCTCCCCTGAAAATGCATCAAGCATGTAAGTAAGCTTTCGTTATTATTTCTTTGTTGTCTCTCAGCTTTTTAATGCTACCATTGAGACAGCCGAGCAGAGCAGCGTGTTAGAAGAGCGCCTCCAAATCCTGCTGGACCAGATCTTGCTCAACTCCTACATCAACGTGTCCCGCGGCCTGTTTGAGCAGCACAAGCTCATCTGCAGCTTCATGCTGTGTGTGGAGATCATGAGGCAGCGCGGGGAGATCTCTGATGGCGAGTGGCAGCACTTCCTTCGAGGAGCCTCTTCTTTGGACAACGTGAGTAGTTAACGTTTTCCAGGATTCAAAAAGCATAAACATAAGGTCAGCTGTTCAATATTAAATCAGCTGTGTTTTGTTATCACATTGTTTCCCACAACCATTTTAATAAATGTGATAAAATGGTAAATTTCACTCATATAACCATTTTTTCCACCACATGAGCCGCTTGAGTTCCCACAGTGTGGAAGATGAATCTACCAATTGAATGGACACCATGATTTTACATAGAGGAATATTCTCACTGTCTCAGTAGAAATATCTTGCAGCAAAGGAGTGGCCATTAAAACCCTGCGATCCCTGATTATCACCAGCAACAAAGACAAAAAGATCAGAGCTGGGTTTTAAGTCTGACATGTGGAAACAGTCTGCAGTTGTTACTGATAAAGAAAGCACAAAGCTCTTTATCTTTCATGAATCTGGTTTATGGTAATATACCTGCTCACTGCTCCCAGGCCAACATAAGCTTGATTAGAATAGAGGGCGGGGGGCACGATATTCTCACATATAATGAACACAATACAGCTGAAATTCACAAGGAAAGTTTCCTGATTGGCTGTAATGGGCGTGCCACACAGAGCAGACTGCAATGATCAGAAATCCACAGAGAGCAGATGAACACAGGATTTAATTAACACTTCAGAACGTGTATGTATTTAATATGCTATATAGTGGGAGTCCAGCTAACATGTAAACAGCATTCGATGGAGTCATCATGATCAAAGACCTGCGTACAGCTGAAGAACATCAGTGTAGATCTTCTCAGTTTGAACAGACCTGATGAAGCCTGTCTCGACTTTCCATCACTGAAACTCCATGTTTGATTTCTGGTAGAAATATTGAAGTTATGGCCAATTTTATTTGCTATACTGCAAGTTCCATGTGAGAGCAACCACAAAAACCTTTTAGGTCATTTCAGGAAGGGGGTTCCCAGGTACACTTGTATTAATAATCAAAAGAAAATTAAATATTTTTGCAGTTTTTGGTTTGGAGCCTGCAGATAAACAGAGACTGTTTTACTTTCCCGTCTAGATTTCACATAGGCTGGCCTGTAGGCCACATTTCCACTCCTGCCTCTTACTATGTCAGGAGTGAATTGATGAGCAAAGATCCTTTTCTTTCCTTCTTATTTGAACTCATTGCTGCACACCGACTGAGACTGATGGAAACACAGACATCAGCACTGAGACAAAAGACCACACAGTTCTGGGAAAATTCCTTCTGTGGATAGGACGACAAAACAAATATTTCTGTGAATGAGAGATAAGAAATATCTGTGTTTTTCAGCTGCCCATTCAGCCTGCATGCAGAAAGCTAATGCCTGTTCAGAAATGAAAAAGTATCCAGACGTGAAGTCAGGGATGAGTCTTTTCTGGACACACTCCTGGGCTGTAAATTAGCTGCTACCTCAGAGTCACCTCGCTGTTTTATGGTTTTCTATCACTCCTTCTGTGTGTTTCATTCTTTAATTATCTTTTCTTCCCTCCCATCCCAGTGGGAGAAGAGCTGCTGAATAAATGCACCAACATTTGAGAATTTAAGCATTGAAACCGGTAAAAGGTGACAGAGCAGCAAGCAAAAGACCCTCTGGGACTCGGTGCAGGTTTTATTTACATGCTGCGATCCTTCAGAGACCACGTCACCGATTAGACCGTGCCGCCCCGCGGGTGTGTGTATTATCTTCTCCCACCATTTTCTTTCCACTTGTATGAAAGTATTCAGTCTGGAGGAGGTTCCTCTTGACTGCCGCGATCCTCATGCTAATTCTGTCCTTCCTTTTTCTCCTTAACAGTCATGTTTTCATCTCGCAGGCCCGACGCATCCATCATCCATACATGTCTCGCCAATTTTGTCTGCCTTTTTCAGATTTGTCTCGTGTGTGTACTTACCCTTCAGTATCATCTACAGCCTTTAATTCCCGATTCTCCGTGTCTTGGCTCGGGGTCTGGCTTCCGTCTTTTGCTCATTTTGCTTTCTTTCACTTGTAGTGACTACTTGGTTTTCTATTTCCCCGTCTCCCAGGACTTCGCCGAGAGACCAGATGTGCCTTGGCTAAGTGATTTTTACTGGCAGACGTGTTGTGAGCTGGAGGATGCGCTGCCCTGCTTCAAAGACATCTCCAAGGAAATCACCAGAACACATATCCATATCGAGCTTGGTAACCCAAGTCCGTTCTTATCCTGACAGATTGAGCAGCAATCACCATATTCAGAGAATATCAAAGCTAATACGTCTGACCAACATACAAATGATGGCTCCGTCCTCTTAGCATTATTTATTATAACCTTTATCCAACATTGTTTTTGCTGCACAGTGTGCATGTCGAGCCGTGGACAAATGTTTTATTAAAGCCGTGGGTGATTTGCGTTGCGTTAAATGAGTTGCCTCTCCCTTTAGGGCGTTTTCAAGCATCTTTCAATCCAGAAACCTGGGAAGGCTATGTGTCCGACTTGCCTCCTCTCGGACCGTCCAATGAGGAGGAAAAAGAAGTAAAAGGCGGCTGGAATGAGAAGCTGGGAACTTTTCAGAAACTTGTCCTCATCAAGAGCTTCATGGAAGAGAAGGTGAAGACAAGAACAAGTTTTTTCAAGATTGTATTTGTTTTGCTTCCTCAGAGTACATGGAGCCTAAGGCACTCATTTTAAAACAGGATTAGTCTGCAGATCTTCCAGCAGCTTTCAGTACATTGTTTCTGTTACAAGTTGACTCGTTTGTTAGGAGTTTTCTTAATCATTCATTCATTTGAAGTTTTCCTTTGCTGCGAGGCTGATCTGCAGCCGACGCCCGTCCTCTTCATCCTGCTCTCTTGTGGTTTGATGCTGCGTTTTGTTGTCCAGGTGGTCTTCGCAGTGACCGAGTTTGTGATTGTCAGCCTGGGGAAGCAGTTTGTGGAAAACCCTCCAGTCGACCTGGCAAACCTCTACAACGACATGTCGCCTTCCACGCCGCTGGTGTTCATCCTCAGCACAGGATCTGACCCCATGGGGGCCTTCCAGCGCTTTGCAAATGAGAGAGGCTGCCTCGACAGGTAAAGATAAGACAAAGGCAAATAGGTGTGAAGTGAAGACTGGTATTATTTTTCTTTGTTGCATCGACTAAGTTACTTGAAGTTTGGCTTCACAAATACTAAATTGTATCCAACGTACAATGTCACATAATAGCTGCTGGTTTTTGTCGGGATTTTTACTCAGTACTCGGCCGTCTCTTTTTTTGTTTTGTTTCTTTGCCATGACAGAGATTTATCTCAGCTCAGGGTTTATTGCCCTCAGTGTGACTCACAGGCTCCATCCAGTTTGCTTCTTAGTTTATTTGCAGTCACAGAGCTCAGCTCCACTGGTACTTGTTGTTATCGAGGCTTTAAAAAATCTTAAGGCAGCACGTTGCAGACCAAGACGCAGGCAGACTGGCAAGCATTTGACACAACAAAGAGAAGTTCAAGTTACATGTAATGGAGGAGCAACAAAACCCATGACTGAGACCCAGAGGACATGATGACAGACAGACAGATGAGTTCTTGTAACCGGAGTGAAAGCCTCTTAAAAAAGATATTTCTAAATCTATTATACGCACACATTGTATTATACATGTACAAGTTGTGTCCACACACCAGTCTCAGTGCATACACACTAACCCATCATACGTGTTATCAGTGGTGTAATAAGCTGTTCTTGTCTCTCAGGGTCGACTCCATCTCTCTGGGTCAAGGCCAGGGGCCCATAGCAGAGAAGATGATTCATGCGGCACTTAAAAGTGGCAACTGGGTCTTTCTGCAAAACTGCCATCTGGCTGTTTCCTGGATGTTAGCCATGGAGGAGCTCATCAAAACCTTCACTGAACCTGGTACTGCCGCAAACATCGACAGAGATCGTGGCACACATCCTACAGAAAAACTGCCCACACATTTCTTCACTTCTTCTTTTTTTTTTTTTTTTTTTTTTTGTTACTTGCAACTGCCCGTCAATCCGTCCCACCTCTTTATCCAGCTCAGTCTATGTTCCGCTTGATGGTTTATCACAGAACAAACAATGCCTTCTTTTATTTAACATATTGTAAAAGCAATACAAGTCTTAGAAAAGATTTAGGGTAAATATATAAGATAATCTTTTATACATATTTCATCCAACCGATGGTCAAAGGGGTGGACTCAATCCCCTGTATTCAATCTGTCATCAATCTTTTTGTGTCTTTATTCTGAATCCGCTGTTTGGATTTGAAGAAATGCATGATTTTCTGAATCATGTACATATTTTGATCAAACATAGACATGATTTAGAAAATGTAAGCGTGTTTTGATTTCTGCTCCACCTTGCAGTGCTTTCACACACGTCTGTCTTTACAAGGCTGTTGGCTCCGACTACACGAATAAAACACAACAACAAAAACCCAACAGTTTAAGCCCTCGCTTTACAAGCAAGCCAATAAATCTAAACAGTCACTTCAGTGCGTCCTCCATCGCGCCCATCTGTAAATCTGCATGTGTGAGAGGATGCATTGAGTCTTTTTCAAGGAAAGTCATTGTGGGATAATTGCAAACTCAGGACATATGGATCCTTTAATGGCCTCACTAACTGCAGCAAAAACACCGACAGCATCCATCAGGAAGTAGCTGGACTGTGCAAGGAAAAAAAAAAAAACTCTTCCCTCAGTGGCAAAAATGACTAAATGATGCTGCTTTGTAATTTAATTCTCTTTTTTTTATTTTGTTTCAGATGAAAAGATGCCGTTTCTTTTCCCTTTATCTGCTAGGATCGTTTGTAGCATTTGTTGGTGTCTGTCCCTGTTTCTGTGCAGACACGTCAATCCACGAGGACTTCCGTTTGTTTCTCAGCTCCATGCCGACCAGAGTGTTTCCTGTTACTGTTCTTCAGAACTCTGTCAAGGTGATCTCTCCCAGTTTGATTATTTAGTGGCTTCCAGTGTAAAAGTATGCAACTTTAAACACATCTCTGTCCTCTGCCCATTCAACATCGGTATAGTTTCTGAGAGTTTAGTGAAAAATCTGTGCTCACTTTTTTATTCTGGAAATAATGAACAAAGATCATTACAACCTGAGCAACTGATGTTAATATGCTGAAGCGTTAGATAATGGAGTTATAATTGGGTCTGTCGGGATGAAGTGAACAGATTATTAAATGTAAATAGAAAGGCTAAATGAAAGTAATTGGCAGAGCTTTTAGTGAGGTTTTATGTGACATTGTGTATCCTTTGTAATTAGCTGAACAAAAGACAAATCTGATATCTTCTTGCTCAAGAAGAAAGAGGCGCCACAGCATCAGCGGAGTCACTGCTGCAGGTTCTGTGCAGATAAATTTAGCTAAAAAAGAAAATGAGGTTGTTTTTGTTTTGTTTTTTTTGTCTGGTTTATTTTAAGATTAGCCAAAAATCCTCCCAGTCATTTATCTGCATGTGTAAAAGTAGATTGATGTACACATTATTATCAGAGCAGCGGTTCCCAATCTCTTTTTTACCCCAAATTATCAATAGAACAGTCTGTTCTTGGAATTACTTAACATAATATCTGCTAAAGCTTTGGATTTTTTGTGAAAACTTTTCTAAGATCTTCAGTGACTAAAGCTACATCCATTTTTGTATCATCCATCATATATTATGTTTCTGTTTTAAGAAAACATAAGCAGTGATTGTGTGGCATTCAGGCTGGTATAAATTCTGTCTTTCAAAACTACAACATCCCCTCACTCCGTCATAACATTAACAATTTCATCAGTTCTACATGAAATGATTTCAGACTGCAACCATATTTAGATTTGATTTCTAGTGCAGGCCAAACAAATATTAGGTCATTGCTGTCCATTGTGTGGTAGCTCTTTTGAAAGGACGTCTTTTACATGGCTTAATCAAACATTTGTATCTGTTGTATGCACCACTGATAGATATTATTGGTTATTGAGAAACATTTCAACAATTGCCATTTTATTGATGTTAAGATCAGTTAAAACTCATTTTTATGGAGAAGAACTGGATGAGTCTTCTGTATTTTACTATTGGTCTCACTAACATCTGCATATAAAAGAAGATTTCTGTGGTCTGAGCTGATCTCACTGACATTTGTTTTAGGAGAAGCTTGTTAAAATCACAGGTTTTTATGTTGCGTTCTGCTCACCAGGTGACAAACGAGCCTCCCAAAGGCCTGCGAGCAAACATGCGACGAGCCTTCACAGAGATCACCAGCAGCTTCTTTGAGGAGCACGCTCTGGGACGCCAGTGGGGGAAGATCGTCTTCGGGATCTGCTTTTTCCACGCGATCGTTCAGGTGCGGTCTCCACTAATCCATATGGGTCTTCACTTTTACTCACTAATGTCTTTTTATGCATCTTAATTTGTTTCAGGAGCGTAAAAAGTTTGGTCCGCTGGGCTGGAACATCCGCTACGAGTTCAACGACAGTGACAGAGAGTGTGCCTTACTCAACCTCAACCTCTACTGCAAAGACGCCTCCATCCCCTGGGACGCTCTGACATACATTACCGGTAGGAGAGCAGAGATGGATGCTTGGATTTCTAATTAAATTATCCTACTATTTCCTCATTTTTCACCCTTAATTTCACTTACACTTTCACTGAAAGTCTTTTTTGTTCTGTTGGTAATTCTGTGATTCTAGTGTGAGAATGTGAGCACTTTTCATCACATGTTCTGGTTCAAAATGAGAAATCGTAACACTGATGTGAATGTGATAGAAACAAATTCACATCCTTTAAATGCAAACTGGGGCAGAAACAGTCTTTCTGTCACCGTTTCAGTTTGTTTGTGCTGCCAGCATTTTGACAAAAAACTTTTCTGTCACCAACATTTTCTGCTTCATGTGAAGCGGCTCAGGCAAAATGTTTTCTCATTTCACGAAGCAATAAGGTTCCGTAACGTGATTTAACTCTGTCCTGCAGCTGTGATCTCTCGTTTGTTCATTCACTGAACTTTAGCCGCTCTCCTGCTCATCACTTTGTTTGTAGAGCTAAAGTGAGATAAACAGATGCTCCCTTCACATCAAGCTTTGTATTCTTATTTTTTAATATTTTTTGGCACTGCGTGAATGGAAATCCTGAATTTGATCTAACAGTTTGCTGCTTTAATTGTGTACTTTATGTTATTGTCATCATACATTATTATCTCACTTTGTGCTTTTTTGTGCATTTTGCAAACATTTGAGTCTGGTTTTAATTCAGACATAAAGACAGCTTGAATTTCAGTTTATCATGCCAGTTTTCTGACTTCTACCAGAGAGCTTTTCAAAGTTATTAAGAAAAGGAGTGAGGCTTACCTTTCATTAACAGTCCTCATCAAAACGTGAAAGTTAATTTGTTTTCCTAATCTGGTTTTCAATTACACCACTGAACAGCAACGCGCTGTGTTCACTCTCAGAGGAACGCTCGGCATCAAATTGATGTCCCCGGTTGTTGTTATCACACTCCTGCGTTATTAGTTTAATCTTTAATTCGAGCAGTGAGTCGGAGCTTCGGATCCTTTCAGGGGGGAGAATTTGGGCTCAAACCAAGCATGTTATTGCAGTTTCTCTTTCAGGAGCCGCACTCCGTCTCCTCCGGTGCAAAATGACTCGTCCAGCTTCACCGTGCCTGCAGCTCACTAAAAGTTTTCAGCCGAGATTTGTCATATTGTTCTTTCCTCTCTCTTGCATAACTGAGTGTCTTTTAAGAAAATATGGGGATTGTTGAGTGTTATTTCTAAAGTTTTTCTCTTTGGATATCGATTCGTTGTCTTGTTGCTCTGGGATTTCTCTCTGAACTGAACGTGGGGCTGAATCAAACATCGCATTCCCTTGACAATCTGCAGGTGAGATCACGTACGGAGGCAGAGTGACAGACGTGTGGGACCAGCGCTGCCTCAGGACTGTGCTCAAAGGCTTCTTCTCCGCCGAAACCCTGCAGCCCGGCCACACGTACTCCTCCTCAGGTATCCTTCCCGATTCCTCTCACCTACCTTTTATCCCCTTGTATCTACAGAGGAAGAGAGAGAAAGACTTCACAGAGAAATGGAATTCAGCGTGCGCGCCAGCGTGTCTGTGTTTGTACACGTAAGGTTATAAATAGGGCGAGATGAAATTACAGTAAATCAGTTAGATACAGTGAAGATTATCGTGGGGGATAACGCCTCCAAACCTGCAGCTGTACACGTGTGTGTGTATGTGTGTGTGTGTGTGAGAGAAAGAAGCTGTTTTCGTCACAGTGTGTGCCCAGGTTCTTTATCTCTCTTCTTTGGATTAATGTGTTTCTCTCCTGATTCTGAGGTATTTACTACGCCCCCGAGGAAGACGGTCTCGAGCAGTATAGGAAGTACATCGAGAGTCTTCCGATCATCGATGATCCTGAAATCTTTGGCATGCATGAAAACGCCAACTTGGCTTTCCAGGTGAGAAGAAACAAGCAAGCAGCAAAAAAAAAAAAAAAAAAAAAAAAAAAAAAAAAAAGTCTGTCATCTCTTTCTGTCAGTTTCATTACACTAAAATATATGTAAAATGGTAAACGCCATGGTTTTTGTATTTAGGTTCAAATCTTATGAGCCGATCTCTGGTTAAATATGGAGCTCATACAGTTTATGAATATTCAGAGCATGAGAGATGTAAAGTGTGTGTGTGTGTGTGTGTGTGTGTGTGTGTGTGTGTGTGTGTGTGTGTGTGTGTGTGTGTGTGTGTGTGTGTGTGTCCATATCTCCACAGCGCCAAGAGACCATGACTCTAATAAACACCATCCTGGACGTTAATCCTCGATCTTCAGCTCGTCACGGAGCAAAAAGTAACGATGACATAGTCTGTGAGCTGGCTGAGTCCGTCCTGTCCAAACTACCTGGTGCGTCCACGCCTCCACATTCCGTCCCACACAGGGGAGTCGTCGTCTCCATGCTCTGTCCTCTGTCCTGGCAGAGCGTCTCGATATGGACCAGGCAGCTGAAACGTTGTTTCTCCGAGACAAAAATGGCCGCCTGGACTCCCTCACGACTGTTTTGGGCCAGGAGGCAGACAGATTCAACAACCTGCTGAGGGTTCTCAGGGTAACACACATCAGCAAACAGATGCTTTTACTTCAGCACATGGCTCTGTTTGAAGTATTGTAACCCAAGAGCGAACCATGAAAGGACATTTATTTGACCATAAAAGAGCAGTAGCACACCTGTCATGTCCTTTCTTTTACCACATTGTGATTTATAATTCTCTCTGTGCTTCCCAGACGTCTCTCGTGACTCTGCAGAAGGCAATCGCAGGTTTGGTTGTCATGTCGGAGGAAATGGACCGAATCTACACGAGCTTCCTCAACAACCAGGTTCCCACTCACTGGGCCAACTCCGCCTACCCCTCCCTCAAACCGCTGGCGTCCTGGGTCCGAGACCTGGCCCTGCGCACAGCCTTCATCCAGGTTTGGGAAAGAAACAGAATGTAACTTTCTTTTTGCCTTGAGCTGATTCATAAATGTATATTTAGCTTTTGAACATTGTCTGATCACTCACCCTGTGTGAAGGGCAGGTAACAACCCCGTAACAGTCGACTCCAGGTGTAGCTTCTTGCCGGGGTGTGTCAATGAAATATAGATATATCTACTGTGCCCTTACCTCCCAACCTTTTGGTTTGTCTTTAAAGAATATTGTGTTATATATCCAGACTCAACTGAAACTGCAGCAAGAGTTAAATCGTAAATATATCAGTGAGAGCTTGTACATTTTAAGAGATCTTTATTGACGTGTTTGTAAAAAACGAGAGGTAAAGAGCTGAAGCTGCAGGGTCCATGATGTTGTAATAGGAGAGGTAAAGACTGAGGCTGAAATCACGATGGAAGATTAAACTACCTGAGAAGAGGCCACACAGTGTGGTGGAGGGTGTTTCTCTGGCTTTAGTGCCTTTCTGGGAGAAGTTGAGTCATTTCATGGGGTTTACTTAACTGACTCACACACACTGATACAACTCTGTATGTATGTGTGTGTTCTACAGTATGTCTTTCTGCATGTTTGATTCATGTATTGTCTCATTAGGGTGAAGAACAGTAGTAACACACGCCCATCCTGCTTCCCCTGAGGCATTGACCACGTCTGTCTGCTCCAGCTTCCTCCCCCCCCTCTTCCTCCTCTTCCTCTTCCACTCCTCCCCTCTCCCCCTCTTCCTGTCTCCTGACACTCCCTTCATGCATTTGGTTCATCTCCCCTCTCTGCAGCTGTTCTTCCATAAGGCTGGTCTTCACACGTGTTGTAGAGTTGCTAAAATTCACTGTCGCGCACAAAAAAAAGAGAGGAAAAGGGGAAAGTTAGCTAGTTCTGAAAGTGATGTGCAGCCGCTGAGTCAGGCTGCAAATGTTCAGTTCCTCCGAAGAGAGAATCCAGCCGGAGCTGAGTCACTGCGCAACTTTCCAGTCCCAGAAGTAACCGGACGCCTGTGAAGCAGCGTGGCATAATGAAACGACGCATTAAAGAAGTTATTTTAAGCCACTTTTTAAATACGCCTCTCCCTCGGCTTCTTTTTTAATTGTTGCTCTTGTCCTCTGTTGCCAGACTTGGATCACGCGAGGTCAGCCCAAATCTTTCTGGATCTCAGGGTTCTTCTTCCCCCAAGGCTTTCTCACTGGTAAAACACTGCATCAACATCTACTGAGGCTTTTTTTTTTTTTTCAATCATCCCCAACAGTAATATTTTAAAGCTTCACTTAAAGTGATTACATTCACCATTTTTTTAAAAATATACTGAGGGGATGTTGATAAAGTCCAAAATATGAGTGACCTGTTCTTATAAAAAAAAAAATCTGCTTTGATGCTCCATTACTTGAAATTGTACTTTAGTTTTAGAGCACCACATGTAATAGCTTTCAGTGCAATATTTGGGAGTGGGCTGTGTGTTTTAGCTTCTTTTAGGGATTAACGCAGTGGACCTGAATGACAGTTTGATTTGAAAACATTGATTTTATCTGTTTTTATTTTTATTTTTTATTAAACAAATGTCTCGTTCTTGTAATGGTACAGAGTGTGGTGGTGTGGTGGGGGTGGGAGTCACCGAGGTTTACAATGATAAAAGTTTGGATCTGTCAAGAAAAAGGTTGGAAACCATTGATCTAAAGCGTTGAGGAACAAACCGTCCATCCCTTTGTGAGAAAAAGAGGCTGAAGCAACAAGCCTCCCATATTGCAATGCTTCAAGTTTGTGCAAAACAAAGACACACACACACACACACACACACACACACACACACACACACACACACACACACACACACACACACACACACACACACACACACACATATACACACAGAAGAAACTTCCCTGCTCTCTCTCCTCTGCCTCGTCTGACCTGCAGGAGTGCTGCAGAATCACGCCCGGCATTACAACCTGCCTATCGACGAGCTCAGCTTTGCCTTCAACGTGTTGCCGACGTATCGAGACGAGGCCGCCGTGTGTGAGGCCGTCCGCGCTCTGGACAGCACTGCAAAACTCCACATGGACGATCAGGTGAAAGGAAAAAAAAAAAAAAAAAAAAAAAAACACCAGGCAATGACATGAACTCAAATCTGATGTGCATGAATCAAGATTAGCTGATTATCAATCAGCTGTTTACCTAGAATGTGATTTTAACAGACTGACTGGACATGCTTATTAAGTTTCACTGTGAGTCTCACTCCCAGCAGTTAGAACGAGAAGGCCCTTCTGCAGTAACAAGAATAACTATGCTATCTTATGTGTTCTGTTGGTTCCTGCGACTTCAGCAAATGTTAGCGTATAAACATAAGAAAGCAGGAACTGGAAAGACCATGGTAACAAACCAGTGACCTGGAAAATAAGTGAATGTATTCAATACGCAATGAGTTTCCTTTTCCTTCTTTTCTTCAACAAATAGCAGGATGAGGAATTATGTGGAAATGAAACTTCATGGGAAACGGTGAAAAGATTGAAAAGTGTGTTTTTCCAGCTTCAATGTTTGCATTGGAGCTTTCCTCCCACCATTTCAACTTCATATTTTTCTACAAAGTTTTGATTCAATCTCAGATCGTCTCCTCTGTTGCGTTGTGATTCCTTAGGAGGGTTTCCTGGTGCTGCTGCTAACAGTATCGTTACCTTGTCTGTGGTCGGTGACTGTTTGTAAAGGATGTTGATCACTTAGGAGTCAGAGGATGTTTGAGGTGCAACATGAGGAGATTATTGTTTTGGGGTCGTCCTATTTTCTGTAGTCCCGAAATAAACTCTGCAGAAGTAGTGATTGTAAAAACTCTCATGTCCCATCCACCAAGTTACCAGAGCCGGAGGACGGCGTGCTCGTGCACGGCATGTTCATGGACGCAGCCCGCTGGGACGACGACAGCATGGCGATCGAAGACGCGTTGCCCAGAGTGATGAACGCCGCGCTGCCGGTGGTGCACTTTGAGCCCAGGCAGAACTACGAGCCCGAACCTGACCTCTACCAAGCCCCACTGTACAAGACCTCAGCCAGAGCAGGGACGCTGTCCACCACAGGTACACACACACACACACACACACACACACGTTTTACTGTAAACGCTGTATAAAGTCTTACAAGTTGTCAACAGCTGCATATTCATGAAGTATAAAGTCAGTGATTCCCTGAGTCTGGAATAATTAATAAATTCAGCTTGTTGTTTTACATTATGTAAAGACACTTTTGTCCTCCCTACGAATCGAAGACGTCATGTTTCTTCCTTGCTTCTCTGTCTCCCTTCAGGTCACTCCACTAATTTTGTAGTGACGGTCTTGCTTCCCTCCAAGCGGCCCAGTGACTACTGGATATCCAAAGCGTCTGCACTCCTTTGCCAGCTGGACGATTAAGTTCCCTCTGATCAAACTGAATATTAAACTCCAGAAATGCTTAACTCTTTGCACAATCTCAAGTTGTTGGCTTTCACTTTAAAGTGCGCTGTGTTCAGGTAAAGTGTAATAAACAGAGCTCTGTGCGTATTCAAATAGATTAACATCAACTCTGCAGTGACAGAATGGAATCTCTCTGGCACTTAACGACTGTGCAGCAGCACATCAACGTCTCAGAAGATAAGGCTTTCCTGTTGGGTGTAAGCAGCATATACTGCACTCCCATACTGGAAGATCCATTCAGGCCGGGCGGTAAGCCACTGGATGAATGTGCTCAGTGAATTTTACAGAACACACGTAGCCTCGGGGAGAGGAGAGACAAAGGGATGGACGGCAGAAGAGATATATAAAATGGATGAACAGCAATGGGAGACAGGCCCCATAGATGTTAATGGTTGAAAAAGATCGCTGAGAGGGATGTGTGGAGTCAAGAGAAGGAGTGATGATCATCAGATGATGAAATGTTTCCAGCACAGCCCCCACACACATCAGCAGCCTATTTGTGTCACTTAGGGCATGCGGTGCAAAAACATAAAATATGGCTCTTCAAACACATTAAGTACACCCACTGCAGCAGTGGGGCAGAATGCAGACTCACTTCGTCTCCGGCTCACACACACACACTGCCTCTCCACACCTTACTGCTCCGCTGACTGCCAAGCAGGACATGAGAGAGAGAGAAGTCCAACCTGAGGAGAAGCTCAAACAGCCGAACATATAACGTGTTTCTCGTTTGCATATTAAAAAGAGCAAGGACTTGAAAAGACAAAGAGTAAATCAGTATGTTGAAACATCATCTGTCTATCTTTCATCAGAACAAAGGCCCTCAGTCATTTATGTTGCAACTTTTAAAATGAAAATGCATCGTTTCAGAGAGGTTTCGAATTTACACGGGAACGTATGGAAAACAATGGCGCACACACGACATTTAACACAGAAAAGGCAGGAATGCTAAAAATGATGTAGTTAGCCTGCCGGGTCATTAGTTGGCGCTGTAGTTTGATTTTGTAATAAAACCACATGACACACAAGCTGCAGAGAACAATATGGGCCAGAATACTGAAATTGTAGCAATTAAAAAAAAAAAAGAAGATTAATTTTTTAAAAACAAATGTCTTAAGTGTAGCGAACTCGATTTCTGCTATGAAAGCTAGTTGTCAAACTAGCCTCAAAGATATGCTGTCAGGGTGAAATTATAAAAACACCCAGAATGCAACAGCTACAGCAGAAGGTTGTTTTTATTTTTGGTTTGTTTGTTTGTTGTCAGAAACTTTCATTGAAATTGACGTCATGTTAAGATTGTTGTAATTGTCTCTAACAATGGTTGGTTTATTGGAAGATGTCATCATTCTCATCACGTATGCTCTGCACCACAACAACGATAAAAATAAAAGTAATATAAGTATACATTTAGAGCTTATTATGGCACTATCATGATAAAACTGGGCTGTATGTGGCACCTGAACTAAAATGAGTTTGACACCTATATTCCAATGATTCATGAACTTCAGTTGAAATTGCACTGGTTAGTTGGAGGTCTAATGCATCAACATTAAAATTAAAATCCAGCGTTTCCAGCTGCTCCTATGAGGAAGAAAACAGTTTCCAGTCATGCATTAGATGTAACATCAGGCAGTTTTGTTTTTTTTAATTATCTTATTGCCACATTGAGTTTTGCGAGAGATGAAAATGTGCTGCGACATCGTCAGATGGCGTGCATGTTATGTACCGATTCCCCTAAATCTGTAAATGGTGATGAGGCTTCATGGGGGCTTTGAGAAACCAGGACACATCCGGTCAGAGGTGAAGCCTTTCATTTAATCGTCTCATCTTCACACAGATTTCATCACAGACTGTGAAAACCCCCCAAAGTCTATTCCTGCCCTAAAAATAGCGCATCTGTTTTCCAGTGTTGGTTCATTTCAGTGTTGATTCTGCGTAATTCCCACCTCCACCTCGTGCCCACACAGTGACTGCACACACGTCTTCACTCATGGATAAAATTCTTCTGCTTCTGTGTCATCAGCAGCGATATGCACTGACCCGATAACCTCCTTTTTCACCAATCAATCCCTTAATGAACCCACAGTATGCTCCATGAATAGCTGTGAATGGACGACACTGTACTGATAATTTGAAGGGAAAAAAAACGGTGGAAAAAGGATTAAAGGAATAAATAAGATTATATGCCCCAGTCACTCTGAAACCAGATTAACAATGTTTTATTTGTTTTCATCCCTGTGGATTGAATGAGGGGGTAGAGGATGTGGTTGATGTTTGAAACAGATGGGTCTCAAAGAAAAATAGATTTTTTTTTTTTTTATTTTCGTTCTTTAAACACATGAAAAAAAGAATATGAGGGATTGAATATCGAGGCGCAGTTTAATCCAACAGCTGCTGGACAACTGGGACAGCTGTTAACACAAATATCTGAGTATTAATTGACATGTATGAGATGATTAAAGACAGGCAGTCACAGCGGCCAGCCTCGTGTGCGTTCACTGCGGCGACTCATTTGTCTTGATGATGCCGACAACGGCCATTTCATCTGGAGGGGAAGTGTTTGTGTTTTTCAGATTAGAACGTCTAGGTCACACAGGTTATTCGACCGGATCGCATTTCATTAAAAGTTCCTCCATGCTGTGATGACTTTCAGGATTTAGGCAGCTGTTGTAGTCAGTGCACTAAGACCAGAGGCAGAGCGTGGGTCTCAGTACAGAGGGGGCGGAGCATTCTCCACAGGCCCTTATGATAGTAATTCTACCATTAAAACAAAACCCATGCTACCATCAAACGACACACTAATGCTCACTTTTATTGAGCCAAGCAAACCTCTATGCCTCAGAAAGCAGAATAAAGTCACAAACTTGTTCTGAAGAACAAATACACATATGCACGCACACGCATGCACACACACACACACGCACACACACACGAATGCAGCCTGATAGGTGTCAATGGTGTCAGAGCATCCGCTGTCCATGGTGCTGAAAGCTCAGATAAAAACCGACTGGCTACATCTGTACCATCTTTGATACAGCTTAAATATAAAATGAACACAGCTGGTCTAAAATTACACAATCTATTCAGATAGATATAGACACAGCTATCTATATCTTTTGGAATTCATGTATATTACAAAAAAAATAGACTTGGCGGTCTCCTATAGTTGAGAGCAACACAAGGCACATTCAAATAGGCAGGTGTTTTTAAGACCACAGCAGTTTGATAAAGATAATATTTTTGAAGGTTTCACTGACTCACCAGTGGCTCCGATGTTAGGTTTTGGGTAGTATCGCTAGCAGCTAGCATAGTGTTTAGCATACTGTTAAACTTCCCTCCAAAGAGTTCAGATCAAGTGCAAAAGAAAAAACTAGTTCATGCCGCACAGCCAATCAGTGCTGGCTTACAGCTGTGATGCATTCATGGACAGTCGTAATGTAAGAATTGGCAAATTGGAGCCCACAATCATATGGTATACCTTCTCGCACACACTGCACATTTTATTATAATAATTTATTTACGAGTAAATGTGAACACATCACATGAAACATTGCCCTATGACCTTGTGGGCCCTGGGGTGACCGCCCCCTTGCCCCCACTCTGGCTCCGCTCGCTACAGGTTAAGACTGATGATATTAAAGGCCGTTTTCTGTGTTGATCTTGAAGATAGCCAGCAGCTGGTTGTATTGCTGTTATGTTGAAACACTAAATTTTGTAGAGAATTTATGAACCGATAAGATCTCAGAACTCAGTGAGAGTTCTCAATAGTCTGGAAAGTAATCTTTACTTATAAAGCTCATTATAACTCTTTGGCAGTCTAAACACAGTCACACTCACAAATTTACACAATTGTTCACACACTGACGGTGCTCACACAACCCAGAGGTAAACAGGAAAACACTGACTCATGGACGGGGCGAGATGGGGGATTGAACCACTAACCGCAGGGTTTGCATAATGAGCCCAAAAACCTGTGATCCCATGTTAACGGACTGTGTTCTAATCCCATTAGAGTCTGAGTCAACCTGAAGGCCGAAGGGACAAAACTCTGGAAAAACTCAGGAAGGACTAAACTCTGCAATGTGGAAGACAGAAGAGACGAGCATGATGGAGTGCAAATATAACACTTTTCCAGGACTTGACTGGTAACTAAACTGTTACTCACATTCACCCACTCAAGGTTCATCCATCGGGAGGAATTTGGGGATCAGGACATACTGAAATTGTGATCTTCTGACTGAGGGACGGCCCCTCTACCAACCGAGCCACAGCCAGGCTGATGTGTAGATCCAGCAGATGTCTGGATTGCAGAGAGGAATTGAACAGAATCTGTACAAATGGATGGAAACAGATCAAATCCAATGTCCTGCCAACCACCAAATGTGGTGCAGAACTGACCACCTCCAACTGTCGCAAAAGTAAAAGACGATAAGCCCAGTTTGTTGAGCCCATCTCTTTCTCTGTATGATCCATTTTTCATTCAGCGAGGGCACTGTACAGACAATACATCTGTATCTTCAGCTGATGGTCTGTGGAGCCAGTAAAGAGAAGTGCAGTGCTGAGAGACAAAGAGCCCAGAGACATATGAGCTTCTTTCTGGACCTCTAAAAGGGGAATGGAAAATAATGGAGGACTCTTATATTAGGATATATTTTAGCGCAGTTGTCATTGTTGCACAGTGTGGACCTGATGTGTCCTCTCTGGTGAGTCTAGAGCGGCACAGCAGAAAAACAAATCTGAATAACTAAAATCATTTGGTGTCCTTACGCCAGGTTTGCTTGGGGCAGATTGAATCGATCGTTTGTCTACAGCGAGTGAAATACAGGAAGTGAGATAATAATTTCTCAGATTTAATATTTTCTTGAGCTCATTCTGCGACTTTAATACCACACAGGGATTTGGAAACTTTTCTGAAATGGAAACGTTAAATCAAAGCATTTTCACTTTTACCGGCTATAAATAAGCAGAATGACAGTGAGACTTTATTGAATTAAGGTTGTAAAAACCTCTCACGTTTATAAGCATTTGTCTCTGAGTTCTTAGATTCATCGCTTCGTTTCTGATTTGCGGTATTTCACTTTCAATAGTTTAATGACGTGTGCACCATCTGCGACCATGCACAGGTGTTCCAGGTACACTCACGTTTAAATACAAACACCGAGACAGACTTTTCTGCACAAACCAAATTGTAGCAGGCAACATGCGGTGCAGGTGTGTCGTCTTTACATGAGTCCACAGAGACGTGTTCCAGCTGACCTGCCAACCACGGCACCACCAAACCGAGCACGCATTATTCAGAGCGCTTACATAAGAACAGCCAACGACCCAGGTGGCCTGTTCTATCTGAGGACCCCAACCAGGGAGGCAGCATGGGATGGAGACGAGGTGTGTGTGTGTGTGTGTGTGTGTGTGTGTGTGTGTGTGTGTGTGTGTGTGTGTGTCTGCATGGTTTGATACAGTGTGGTGCGATGTCAGCCACCAACAGCTGTCCGTCTGTCTGCGTGTAGTGAAGCCTGAGATTAGATTTGACCAATTTGAACATGTTATCACCCTGCTGAGCAGGGAGGGTGTGTGTGTGTGTGTGTGAGAGAGAGTGTGTGAGCTGCCAAATGTCCTGTCTAATATCGCAGGCGGTGAGGAGATTGGATCCCACCTGACTCGGTCTGCCTTGCCGTTTCCCCTCCTCCCCAGAAATGAGGAAGCCTGGTGAGCCGCACCGTCTGCAGGATGCACCATCAAATATCTGGACTCCGCCTAACCTGTCAGCTCCCCAGGCTGCAGGCACAACTCTGTAAGTCTGAAAATTCTCATATAAAGCCACACATCCGCTGGGAAACCCGTCTGGGGTGGATTCTTATTCCAACCATGCAGCATCCTGTGTTCGTTTTCCTTTTGAATATATTCACATTTGTAAGAAACCTGCATTTGTGAGATGATCTGGTCCGAAAGTCACTGGAAACAGCGGACTAAGATGTTTAAGCATCGATCATGCTCAGATTCCAAGAGCTCATTTTCATTAAGCAGCTGATGTTCAGCTACAAATGTATGTTTAAGGACAGTTCCAAGAACAGCTTTCCTGACTTTATCATGTAATTGCATCACAAATCACACACACACACACACACACACACACAGTAAATCAATCAGGAGCTGCCAGCTTTCATAAATCAACAGAATCTGTAATTGTGTAAATGCTTTGTGTCAACTGTGATATGTGTCACTTTGTAAGCAGACATTGGAAAAATGCACTCCTTTACTGATTTCTTCCTCGGTTATAAGATATTTTTCCAGGATGATTTTCTCATGCAGTAAATACGCAGCTCACAGCCACAGAGAGACCGCTCTCAAACCAAAAAGAAAATCGATGGAGGACCGACTGCCTTCATAAATCATCTGATTCTGGCTGTAATTGTTGACTTCGTTTGTCAAAATGTGTTTGTGTGGCATCAATCTGTAGAACACACACACACACACACACACACACACACACACACGTATGTCCTGACTTTTAATACCGAGCACTCCTCTAAATTGCCCAAGTTGGAGTTTTCATTGCTGTTATCACATACTGTCAATATGAAGCTATGAGAATATTTGTTAAACATCCAAGATGTGGTTTCAGATTTCCTAAACACTTTATTGGTCAAAGTGGCTCAAAATCATGAAGCTAAAGTTCGTCTTTTTTTAATTTCACATCTTTTTAACCTGTTTGATATCACATTAGAAATATTGATAGACATTAGTTTGAGGACTGGAGGAAAGAGTTAACTGCTAAAATTTTAACAAATCCACGTATCATAGTTGTAGTTTCAGCTCTGTGTTTGCTCTTGCGGGGACGGATGGAGGCGGTTTCTCCTTAAACAAGTTAACTGACCTCCTTTACCTGGAGTTGATAATCTCTTGTCTCTCTGTTCATTTCTGCAAAACTATGAGAGTTTTCTGGTGTAACTCTGAACAGGAAGACAAGCGAAAAGGTTTACGTGAGTTTTGCAAGTTAACCACGAAGGGCCTGTTGACAATGGCATTGATTTCAAGTGAAAAACCGAAACCTTTGCTGCTTGCTAGGCGTCCATTTAACAACGGTGCTCAGAGCCTTAAAAAACACAAGTTTCTGAAAACAGCTCCCAATGTGGAATTTATCAAAAACCTACAGGCTAAGAGGAAGAGATTCAGAAAACATTGCGAGAACCAAGAAAGAAACGATCAAAGTGCTAATAAAGAGTAAACACAGTACCTTTCACCACGTTATCACCTGCATCCCTGCTGAAGGCCGAGCCGACATGCACCTCCATGCATTTCAGTTGAAGTTTGGTGAACTTTACCCACTCATGATGCATCATTATTGGATCTCTCCTTTATTTTTCTCCAAATATCATGTACACTGAGCATTTATGTACATTTTCCAAAGAAGACTGAATCATTACTGAGCAGAGAGGCACAGACCACAAAGAAAGAAAGAAAAAAAATGCAATTCAAGTTGACCAAAGAACAACACACATGATTAAAAAAATAGATATCTGAAAGGTATTACAGGGCAGAATGATCACACCTGTAGTTTAAGTGAACATCGACCATCAAAGTTTCACCAGTTTGAGCTGCGTGAGGTGTCAGCCAGCTTTCACATTTAATGTCTAATTCACATTTTTATTCCCATCATGAATTTCTAATCAGACACACTTTGAAAACTTTAGAGTTTTGTTGATGCTTTTCACCTAAAAAGAAAGAAAAAGACAACAAGAGCAACAATAGAAACGGCCTGAATATCTTACAAAGTGTCTTCATATTTGTCACTTGGATGGAGAAAACACATTTCTCACTCCAAATCTCACATGAGTCACCGATATCTACTTGTTTATCTCATCTGTGATGAGTCAGTGATTGAGGTGTAGTGTATTTCCTTTAACCATCATGCAACACACTGAATGACCCTTCTTCTCCTCCGCCGTATCAAAATTTGTTTATCTCCTCACTGACCTGAAAATGTCCTCAGGTGAGCCTCTTTGACTTCATTTACATGATAAAAGAGAAAATAGAAAACTCTTGTACCATTTTGGATGTCTGTTTGCACATCATGGGGGCTTTTATCAAGACAAGTCAAATTCAATTCCAAAAATGTTTGGTGAGAAACATATATGAGCAGCGTTACAGGACTTCAGTGTCATGGTGAGTCGACCAGTCCACAGGAGGAGCCAAACAAAACCTGAAAATATGAACCAATCTGTCAGTATGTGAGAAATACCCACCAGTCGAGGGAGAGACCCGTCTGGCATGAGGACAGAGACATTTACAGGTTCTGAGGAACACATCCATCTCAGTAACAGACACAGTAAAAATGTTGAAATTTAATTATGCAGACAATCTGCTGTATCCGTGAATCTAAGTAAGAGTGATAAAGGAAAAAAAATATGTTTCCATTGGAGGACTTTACCATTAACTTCTTTCCTTTTTGTGTAAAAAACACTGTCAGCTGTCTGGTGACTCAGCCTGCTCTTGTTCATATGTTCTGAATCCAGAAAAAAAGAGTTGGAACTTGTTGAATTGTGAAGCTCATTTTGAAGCCCGAACCAGCTTCTCGTCTGCACCGATCGAAGCACCAGCTTGTTGTTTTTAAACTGAAAATGCTTATGTGGGACACGAAACTTGAATACTCTGCTGTAAGTCCTAAAAGCTTTACGTTTCCATCACAAAACTGCCGTCTTTAAGGAGGAAATTTGTTTCTATTGTACATTCGGAGGCTTCAGCCTTTGTTGTGTTGCTTAATCCTTTTCCTGCCTCTTTGAGTGACCCAAGAAACCAACGTCTGGTATAAACTTGTACTGTAAGACTAAACTAGTGCCGCAATTTGATTTGAAATGACTTTGGTTGGTTGTTTTAGGTAATACTGATTCACATTAAACAAAGACGGTAGAGTGTACTGTCCTGCATGTTGTTCAAGAAAAACAAGCGTAATAAAAAAAGCACATCCCTGGTTAGGTTTATAAAAGGTGTGAGGATCACAGAATGCTAAAATAAAATATGCACAACATGGTGAACACCTCCAAGTATTTCTGGATGTACATTTAACACCACACTGGCTTCGCTGTTTGTCCGTTAATGGCAGAGATGACGATTGTTTACATGACGAAGGTAGTCGACACGTCGCAGCTGTTCGCCTGCTCATTTAATAACAGCACCAAGTCCATTTCCAGACCAAGAAAACAGAGTTCTCTTCTTCAGCTTCTTCTCAAAGTCCACCTGCTGTGTCCAACTCAGTCCGAGGGCTGTCGGTTGTGCTAAAGTGGGGCTTTGTCCATGTCTTCTACCTCCCAAGGTCAAAGGGGACACTCAGCATGGTGAGAAGAACCCAGGTTTCACACAAATCTCTTGCGTAAGGTCACCCAGTAATCCGTGTTGCATGTTGTCGCTAGAGATTAGAGGAGGAAAGTGTTTTATCGAGTGGAAACAAACAGCACTACAAAAGATTAGTGCTTAAATAGATCTCCACAGAGGCCACGTCCTCGCCAGCGCGTTGTCTTCTCTTCACACGACAAACAACAATCATGAAACCAGCACTCCGGTCAGGTAAACACAGACTCAGGAGAGAAACGCTGCGTGAATTGTGTGCTGTGCAAGTACTGTGTTAGACGTTAATGTGAACAACACCGAAAATACAGAGCAATGGACAAAGGGTTGGGGAGGTTTCTCCTGAAATTACTTCACAGTTTGATGAAATGAGTTGAAAAGAGCAAAACCGTGAATGTCGATATTCCACATGACCTTCACTCACACTGTTAAAACTCTCTTCGTCACATTTATGGGAAGAGAACCTGGATTTCAGCTGTGCAAAGAGTGACAAAAAGACAAAATGAGAATGGCTTGAAGAGGAAAAAAGGAAATTGAATAGTTATGTGTGGAGAGGGGAAATGAGCTGTCAATGGTCTGTTTATTGTAATAGAATGTATTAAGTTGAGGTTTCGGCCTGCTGGTGAAGCTCAGCTACCTGGCAAAGTCACTTCAAGATCTGAGACGTCGACATTTTATGTCTTTAATGACATTTTATACACAAAATTGAATAAAAAGAGAAAATGAGTAGTTAATAAGTCTGTGCTGGAAGTAGGTAGTTGGCCTAAAGAGCTGAGATGTGGAGTTAGCTTTCTGAAAACCAATGTGCTGCGAGACGCTGCTGAAGACATTTACTCGTGAGATTTCCAAGACATTTAGGCTCCATTTACATGACATAGTGACAATGCAAAGTTTTCCTTGCAGTTTGGGGGCCTGTTTATGCAACAGTGGCCCGAAAATGCAATAACAATGCATTTTCAATTAAAGCATCATGTAAATGGGGCCTTAAAAGAAAAACACTGGAGTAAGGATGTGGAAAAGAGAGTGTGAGGAAGGTGTTTTGAAGCCATGGTGGCAGCAGGGAACTGATGTGACGCTGATGAAAAGTGCAGCAGTGTGAGTTTCTACATCATTAACTACAACATGGCATCCTGTTTGTATGATGTTAGCGAGGGAAGCCACTTTGAAAGAAAGAAAAAAATAAAACAACACATCACCCCAACCATAGACCAGAAACAAGTGATAAATATGTAAAGACAGAGGGATGAAGCTCGCGGTGTCAGACTTTCCAGCGTCAGCTTTGCTCCTCAGAGAGGGAAAAGATCCTTTATGTGAAGTCTTTGGACACCGCCTCGATGAAGTTGGGGGCCGACATGAGGATGGTGAAGGTGCAGATGATGGAGAAGAGCGAGAAGGCCACCAGACATAGCCGGTCCACCACCGCCGCGGCGAACTTCCACTCGCTGCAGATGGCCTCGCCCTCGTCCTGCTCCCGGAAGCGCCTGGCAATGTACTGCACCTCCTCCAGGATGCGGGAAATCTCCGGCACGTGCTCCAACAGCAGAGTCCGCGTCTGATCCAGGTGGATGTCGTGCTGCGCGGGGCCGTTATGGTGGCCGCCGCCGCCGCCGCTACCGCCTCCTCCTGCATCGGTGCTGGGCGGGAAGGCGGGGTTGTCCGTGCCCATCGAGTGGTAGCCGAAGTACAGGTTCATGCTCCCGTTGGTGGTGGTGGTGGACTGGGTGGAGGCCTGTCCGGGGATGGTGCTCATGGGGATGCTGGTGGTGCTGGTGTGGTGAGGAGGAGAGTGGGAGTACTTGTAGGTTGGAGGGCCGCTCAGGCTCACCGCAGTCTTACTCTCCTCTCCAGGCTTCTTCATCCGGAGGAACCAGGCACACCAGTTCAGCAGAATGACCCGCACCTGACGGAGGGCGGGGGAGGGGATTACAGGAGGAAGGTAATTAACAGCTGACCTTGAAACGTCATGTAAACAGGGTCTGAGGGATTGTTCTTCGTATTTCATGCTGTACATTAATTCATTATTCTGAACTCGGCTTGGTATTTTCTACAGACTAGTAAACAGGCCCGATTTTTCCATATTCATGAAAGTAACCTCACTTCATCGATCAGTCATCTGTCAGACACGTCATGTGCACGCAATGCCAAGTTTCTGCCCATTTAAAAAAAAAAAAATTGATTGATCATGGCCTTTAGCTGCAAACTTAGCCAACAGGAAGAAGACACAGGACACTAACTGGACAGTCACTTTACAGACTTCCTTAAAAAAACAAACAAACAAAAAAAAACTAAAACACTTTTTGTTGTTCACTGTCGAAAATAAAAGACTGGATGACTAGCCATCCAGCCACTTGGATATCTGAAGAATGACCCCCTTTTGAAGAGAGCAAACTACAAGCAAGACAATTAAAAGTTCCTTCTGGCTCACCCACACTTTTTTAAACATGTATTCCATCATAGCTGCCAAGTTCAACTCTTAGCCCCCCTCTCTTGCCCCCAGAGCTGTCAGTTTATTCCAAACACTCTTGACGTACCCATTTTGGCATCTTCCCTCCATGAGGGTCGTGGTGGTGGAACTGCAGAACCAGAACGGTCACCACCACAGATAGGCCCACTATCATCATGGTGCTGGCAAAGTACTGAGCTGCAGAGAGATGGAAACACATCTGAATGATTACTGATCTCCAATATCAGAGATTACGGCCGGGATACTTTCATATTTGAAACAATATCTTGGTTAAGTTAGTGCATGGTGCTTTCAGAACTGTTGCACTGTGAGTCAGTGGGGAGTTTGCTCCTGTCAACTTAACTAAGGTCAGCGTTTTGATGTGAAAAAGCAAAACTTTTGTTGCGTTTTGGTTGTTTGTTTACGCGATAATGATGCTAGGAGCCACTGAAAATGCAACTTTATGAAAACGGCTCCCAAGTTGGACCTGAAACTAAATAATTTTCAGTGTGTCTGCCCTTGCTGTGTAAGCGGACATAGTTTCCAGATAATCCTTTAACCATGAAACTTTCCTGACGTGAAAACAGAACAAAACAATGTGTTTTTTACTTGAAACGTGTAAACGGGGCCACAACACCTCTGGGTCTGGCAGGACAATGACTCGTGTTTTGTTTCCTAACCTGCAGTCTATATTAAACACACACACACACACACACACACACACACGCACAGAGGACTGGAGGCAGAGTTAGGCTGCTTCTCGTGTGCATGTGGATGTCAGCGCACCCATCAGAAGGCTCTGTGTACATTTCCATGTCAAAGTATAATGGAATCTGTATTAAAACCTGTCAGAGCGGACATTTCATTTTGACCAGAATCTATCAGTTCTGCTTCATCTGTAATGAGTTTATACTTCGACTTCAATAAAGGCAAGTCTGCTAATGGCTGCGTTTTCCATGACTGAGCTGCCAGACGATAGCAGGCGGCGTCTCAGTCTGCTGGCGTCCCAGCCCCGTCTCGCAGCCTGCTTCCTTGTCTCCTCCGGTCTTCATCACTTCAGCGTTACACAGTAGGACTGTGTTTGTCTCAGTCTTCGCGTTCAGTCCGCTCCACCTCTGCCTCCACCTCCACATCCTGCCTCAGCTCACAACATATCGCTCAGTCGGCCAGAAGAAAATTTCCTGCCACAGATTGCCCTGTGGTGGGAACACCAGGTGTAAATATCTCTCTCGACACCACAACCTATCACGGCCAGCCGTCCACTGGGCAAACAATTCTCTGCATCCGTCAGCTTTCCCGGGTTATCCGTCTGCCTGAACAGTTAATTAGAAAAGAAATCTCCACGCTGACCCGACACCCGGCCCGCGGCTATTTGTGGCTGGTCCAGCGTGTGTCTAACAGCTCCCTGCAGAGGGTCGGGCTCAGGTAGACGTGGAGGGCGCCAGAGCACACATATTTCTGTTTTTTTTTTATTCTTTTCTCCAAAGCAAATCACATCTCGCTTTATAAGATACTTCGAGTAGAGTCCCTCATGCAGGTTCTGCATTTGTCAAACTCATTTAGTTCTATTTCATTTCTAATGGGACTGACTGGTTAACTTCTAGCAAGGACATCCTAAAAACATTATAGAAGACTGTTTTTTAAGACCCCCTTAACATGAACATTTCAAGTGAAAACTAATCATTTTTGTGTTTTCATTTTCGAAAAGTTTCATGTTTATGCGGTAACTTTCTGAAAACGATGCCCGTTGCAATGGCAGATGACGAAGTTGGATTGTTATACGATGGCCGTAAACTCTCAAACATCCTTTTAGATTCTCATAATTTGATTTCTTTTGCTGCTTCATCTGAAATGTGGCAAATAAGTAGACAAAAGGACGCTTCATGGATTTTGATATCTGGTTATCTGTTTGCCCGGTGTTGCAGTTGTGCTTGGAGCATGTAATCCTTGTATCTATATTCCTGTCGTCAAGGTTTCCTGGTTGAATTTGCTGTGTAATATCACTATTTTCACATGATTGGTGCATTGTTGTGTTTCAGGCATAGATTTCTGTCTGCGCTGTGATTTAGAGCCCTTGTTTCAAAACAAACATCTCAAAATCCCCCGAGAAATAAATGAAAATCTGAATTTCCCAAAAGCCCATCTCTTCTCAAACCTGGCACATTGTCACTGGCATGAGTACAAACCACTGCACCACTGCGCAGCCTCTTAATGCTTCGGTTTAATCTTTTTCTTAGCTTCTGATGGCAAACAAAATCACCAAAAAGTGGGATAATTTGAAGAGAAGCGTCTCACCGATGAGAGGCACGGAGTCAGAAGTGGCAGGCATGATCTCCGCGACCAGCAGCATGAACACCGTTAACGACAGCAGCACCGTGATGCCTGGGAAACAAAAGAGCACAAACACATCACCTGAGCGCTTTTCTCTTAAAACTCTGACGAAAATAAATGCAGCCAGTGGCTTCAAACGATGCTGGGATGTAAGTCTGGAAGATTTCCGCCTCTTTTCCTCTCCCGGGGGGAAACTCTGCCTTTTGTGTTCACGATGACCCCGTCTCACTGAGTGGCATTTTGAAACAAGCTGGCATTTTCAGGTCCATGTGATTATCTTTGCTGTGTTTGTAGCGGCGCTTTCATTCATCCGCTAATGAAAAGAACTCAACAGGAATGCTAATCTGCAGACATAATGTCAGCATTAGCATAGAGCTGTGACAAATAAACAGGGTTATTCGTGCTGTCAGGGAGTGAGAAACATTCTGTCTGCATGTGTGATAGCGATCATGCATCTCTGTGTTTGTCCTGCTCGGTACCCAGTGAGATCTTTTCTCCGGAGTCGGCCGGGAGCAGGAAGACCAGCAGGGCCAGGCCGGAGATGAGCACGCAGGGGATGAGCAGGTTGAGGCCGTAGTACAGAGTCCTGCGCCGCATGGTGACCGTGAACGTGACGTCGGGGTACGGCTCTTTGCAGCACTCGTAGTACAGCTCGTTACGCTTTGACGGCACACCTGCAGGGACAGGTGAAGAGAAACACAAGACTGAGCTTTGCTGCAGGCATAACAATACACAGTATAGTGACAGAACATTGAGTATTCTCATCCCACACTTCACTGACCTCTGCTACAGACGCCTCGTGCTACAATGTCTTCACTCAAAATTCAAACTTACAACCCGGAGATGTTGTCGGTCAACATCGCGCATCATGCTTCATCCTTAGAAGCTCCATCGTCACTGATCTGTTTTGTGAGTGTGAACAGGCTCCGGTGTGTATTTCAGCCACTGTGCATCGAAATGATGAGTGGACACCATCGTGATTGATTTCATTCGCAGAACCATTTCAACGTGGACATCAGACGGCGTTATCACGTCCTTTTTGATTGATATCAACAATCCACAGTCAGAAATCAGTGGAGAGCACAAATAAGAAAAATTACCTGATTTGTACAGATATAACAACCAATGGAGGCAGAGATATGAGACTGAATCAACACTTTTTTTGGGTTGTGTATGCCTGTGTGTGTCTACTGCCATGGACATTCATTTCAAATTAATTACACAGATTGAGTTTCATTCCATTTAAAGTTTGTCACCTGGACACTGAAGAGAAATAGCCTTTGTTATCCATTTATTAATGTGATGGATTGCAGACCTGCCGAGGCATTTATGTGTGAGTGATCCGGCACGGGCAGCGGAGTGTTATGAGGCGTGCGTGTGTGTGTGCGTGCGCTTGGCCAGCTTGCGGCTTGGCTCTGCCTGAATTAAGTGAACCATTCCTGGGCCAGCTGTCACCCCTCTCACCCTGCCTTCCCCCTCCTCCTCACCCCACCAGCCAGCTGGGTGCACTCGCTCTGCGAGTGTTTGTGAATTTGAATTCTTGCCTCTGACTGACACCGAACACTCGGGTTCGAGACGGAACAAGTGCTTCTATCACCTAACTGACGTCACCTACACTATACTGTTCCCATACTGCGTTTATGATTTTTTTAAATGTCTTTTCATCATTCTTCAATGTCCTCTTGTCTGTTTAATCATTTAAGAAAAAAAAAAAAAGAGTCAGATATTGTCAAGATATATTTTAAACAATGACAGAAGATCCTTCATCCAAGCCTTCAGTTTAACTTTACCAGTTTACCGGTTTGTAAATAGAAATCATTCTTTATTTGCGCCAGTTGTTAACCTGTCATCTGGATGCAGACATCGGCCATCTCCTTGTGATTGCATCTTGAGACGATAATTAAAAAAGCACTCTCCAATCCCCCCCGACTGTGACAGCTCAGGGATGTGAACCCGATATGGAAATCAGCGAGGCGGGACCCGACCTGGCTTATCAACAAACATGTCAGGGGAGGTGAAACGGCCCTATTTCTGTTATTCAAAAACAAAAAAACCTCTGTCACGCTAACAATTTCTGCTCCTGCGTGTGCATGAATGAGCGAACATTTCAGCCACAGGTACATTCAGCATGCCGGGTGTATTTCTGAAAGTGTAGCTTCACCTAATGTATTACATTTACAGTTGGCTGAGTTTCAATCACAGCGAAGTGGGATCATTTCAGCTGCAGACTGCATGTTAATTCACACTGCAAATTGGATGCATGTTTTACTAAAGACGGATGCTTCGGTTAGCTCTTTGATATGCCCCGTTCTGACATGTCTCGGGAACCTTTGGGTTTGTGGCACAGAAGAAATAACATTGTCAAACTTTCTGAAGGTGACTTTACAGCTGCTGTTTTTCACACCATCGAATTGAGTGTTTGGGACTGAGTGTGTTGCAGAAGTGTACGTGTGAACATGACAAATGCATCAAAACACCTGCGTTCAGAGCAGCGTGCAGACAGCGTCTCTCAAGTGACACAGTTTTACCAGTGTGATGGCAAAGAAATATCTACAACCAGAATTTCTGAGGGTAATGGCAGCTGTGTTAATGTAACTCGTATTAATTCACCTTGAAATGAAGAGTAAAACACTCAAACGATCCAATGGAAACTGGATTTCACAAGGTCAAAAATCCAGACTTGGACATGTTGGATGACAAATTTCAGAGCATTATAACAAATAATGTGAATATGAAACAAAACATAAGATAAACAAAATGGGAGATGATCAGCCTCAGGCTCGGTTTACCCGACAACATTTTCAAGTGAAAATGCAACACTCTTTTGTGTTTTAGGCGTCCGTTGACATGATGACGGCACTTTTCACTTGAACAATTAGACTAGTGTCTCAGTGTCAAAGTGCAAAGTGCAAAGCAGAACAAATTTTATGATAAAGTTTCAAACAAAAGTCATGGAGAGCCAGCTGAGGAAAAGCCTCTCTGGTTGTCAGTTTCTGTTTGTGAAGGTGACTTGAGTGATTGTTTCCCCTCTTACCCACGAGGTCCCACTCCCCGTTGGGGATGTAGGTGGAGATGTCCACATCCATCATCTGGAGGTCCAGGAGCCAGCCGTTATGTGTCCAGGAGCCAAACTTAAGGTCGCACTTCTGCACGTCGAACGGGAACCACCGCACATCGATGTAGCAGGTACTTTTCAGGATTCCTGGAGGAAGGTGTCAGAAAAAAGTTACACCCTGAAACACTTGATTTAACCTGCCTGTTGATGTTTAAAATATATAGAGAATGGACAATTGTTTTGGTTTTTTTTTGACCTATGCTGTGAATACGGTGCCTAATGTAACTGTGGAAGATAGTTGGCATGAAAGGAGTTTCTATAGCAAGTCGTGATATAAAACATTAGAAAAAGATTGATAGAACATTATAGGATGATCTAAACTACAGATTAATGTGGTCATCTGTGTGCCTTTTTTGTCACATAAATGCTGTGTATATTATAGTGTTACTATTACTTCTAACCAGGGCTGTTTTACTCGAGTCCGGACTCCAACTCAAAGCGTTTTGTTGTCGTCTCAGACTTGTTTTGGACTTTAAATCGTCTCGACCGAGTCCAACCTTGTTTTTATTAACAAAAATGACCATCCTTCCTTTGGGGGTCAAATATTTCACCGGCGAAAGCAAATCATTCTCCTTGGGTGAAACGTTCAGTATCTTTATATTTTAGGAACTTGTGGTTTGTTTAGACGTGAAGCAAACCGCTGTGCCGTTTCAATGAGCCGATCACAGCTCTTTCACTGTTGTGGACTTGTGTCCAACTGCTCCATTCTGGTAAATCCCAAAAGGATTCAGTTATAACATTTTTTCCATCTCAGAAACATTAGCACAGTCTATTGTGGCTGCTTTGCTAACACCCAGATACAGTTCATCGACTATTTCCTGTCTTAAAATAAAACCTGTGTCTCAAAAGTAAGACAAGAAACCATCAAGCACGACGATGGACTTGTGTAACAGAAAAGGACGCTGCTGAGCATGTAAAGTATGAAGTTTGGAGAGCTGTTTGAGACCAGTTCCGGACTTAAAACCTGTAAATTATGGATGCCAGAAAGAAATCCAGTCACATCGGAATCGGGATTCTTATATATTAAGATTCTGAATTGATCCCAAATTTCCAAGGATCAATATTTAAGCCACACCTACTCTTGCCATTCAGCCTTGATCTTCGAAAAATTTCCTGATCATCCTGATCACTCTCTTTCATCTGATCCAAACATCCAGCCAGTAAAACTACCACGACCCACACACTGATCGATTGTCAGCAGCCTGAATGTTTCTGATCCTGTTCATTCATTCTCGTCTTCTCATGCGATCACTGGCTCAGCTCTGATCCACAGAGTTTACACTACCACCTCCACTTTCAGGTCTTCACTGCACTAAATTCTTTCTTTACAAGTCTGAAATTCATCCTCAGTGTCCTCCAGACTGTCCCCCAGCCCCACCCACTGAAAAACCAATGTCAGCAAGTGAGATTTTCTCCACACTAAAATCTGAAATGTTCTCAAATGCTTATTTTTGATTCTACTGATAAGTGGGTATTTATGTGTACTTTTGTTAACGGAAGCTGATAAGTTTCAGTTTTTATGATTGCATAAACACTAAAAACAACAGAATCACATAATTATCAATGCCGTACACTGAAGGAGCGAAACACAGGACCAGATTTTCACCCCTTTAAACACAAAGTCAGCCTCACACTTTTTGCAGAACTATGCACACAGTCATTTGCAAAACACTAAACACATTTGTACACATCAGACACAGACGTATATCAAGATGTCACTTCATTGCAATTCCACAGCACTGATGGACAAATCACCACACCCATGAGCCGTTTGGTTAAACACCCACATCAGGTGTGCAAACACAGGATTGCTTTATTGTAGACACACCAACCAGGTTTGAGCTCTATGAAAATGCAACAGATGAGAAACATCATTGGCCACAGGGCTATAATTACAGTAATGTCTCAGGGCAACGTGGGGGTAACATCACCCTTTGCGCAGCCATTTCCCTGAATGGGGTCCACCACCGTCAGGCCAACATGGGCCCTTACAACACATCAAATGATCAGATGTTTGGACAGATTGCACAGCCTCCTCCCAGTAAATAACCAAATGCACCAGATCCACGACATGGTCATCTGGGACACTGTGTCATTCCTCCACTCTGCTCTGGTCCAGAACTGGTTTCAGCACCATCCACTGTTTACAGTCCTGTACCTTCCTCCATACTCTCCATTTCTAAACCCCATCCAAGAATCTTTCTCGGCATGGCGGTGGAGAGTTTATAATCTCTTGCCCCAGACTCAGATGCCCCTCATTCAGGCCATGGAAGAGGTTTGTGACCAAACTGATGCTGCAGCTGTGCGAGGATGGAGCCGTCATTCAAGACGATTTTTCCCACGTTGTCTTGCCAACGAAGATATTTCCTGTGATGTAGATGAAATTCTCTGGCCAGATCCAGCTAGGCCAAGAGATGTTTAGTATTTCATTTATTTTACTCAGATTTCTTTTTGTTTTCTTCATTTTCTTTACATATTTTTAACCTGTACTGGTAGTACAGTATTTTTATTTGTCTATTTTGTGGGTTTACAGTGTTGAGATATGTTTCCTTGTGATTGTCTATGTTGACTGAATGTGGTTATATATAAAAAAATCCAATCATATTTTTAAAAGTCTGCAGCATTGATCTTGTGATGTGTTTGAATTTACTATGTTGTAGATTTGCACTTTCTCTGAACTTCACTTACAGTAAACATCCAGACGTAGAACTGCCAACGGTGTTTTAAGCTAAACACTGCAGTGTGTAACTGGTTCAAACAGAACTAAGCCTTATGAAATGTGTGTGTTTCATATGGTAACATGGTATGGTTTTTACAAATGTGTATATAGTTTTTCCAATAGTGTTTCATTTTGCACAGAATGTGAAGTGTTCTCCATATTGTGTGTGTGGTTGTGCTAATTGTGTGTAGTGTTTTGAAATTCCGAGCCCTGTTTTCAAAATCGTGTTTAAGCAATTGTAAAAGACTGTAACATTTATTTCTAAGCATTGATAAATTACAGTTCTTATTTTTATTTGCCGAAGTCACTGGTTGAGTTACAAATGTTAAACTTTGTTGCCACAGAAATTTGAAAACATTCCCTTATTTGTCAAAAGTCAGACACTTTTGTATACGCTTAATGAATCACTTGATTAACCTCGTGAAGTTGAAATTTCAAGGTTTTTTTTTGTAACTTTTTTCCAGAGATCTTTTTTAGCTTTTAGAAGAATGTAGTTAATCCTGGAATTGTCACCCATTGTTACTAAAAGAGCATTGGTTATGAATTGACAATCGATTCTGAATGAAATCGTCCCCCCAGGAATCAGAATTGACTTGAATTGTGAGTTCTTGTAAGATTCACCTGCTACTGTTAATGCTCATACCGTAGGGGACTGTGGTAAAGGCACATGCTCACACAATGACTGAAGATGTTCATTGCTTGGAAAGGCTATGAATGTCGTATGAATGTTTTTTTAAGTTTCAAGATTTAAGATTGCGTACATCTAAAAGGTTATGCTTATACCTGGGTCTGTTTATTCAATAGGATTACACAATATCATCTGATTTTCACCTAAGTTAGTGGAGGGCTGAATTCATTTTCATTTTCTTGCATAGATTGTATAAAAAAATCTATATAAATAAAAACATATTTCAATTGTTTTGATCTGATTTGAAAATTTATTCAAAGTGAACATCAGAATAGAGGATGCAGACAACGACAACAAAAATTTTGAAGACCTCAGTGAGCCAATATTCAAACAGTTAGTTAAGGTTTTTGAATCTTCGAGGGTGCTGCTGGTTCTGCTCCTGATGGACAAGCCTACATTTGACAATCTGTTGGTTGACTCTGTCGAAAAGCACCTGAAGACACCACCAAAGAAATGACCTGAAGCTGTAGGTGGCAGTGTAAACTCTTTGGATCAGATTTGAGCAATAATTGCATGGGAAGAAGAGAATGAGAAACAGGATCAGAGACATTCAGGCTGCTCACAGACAGTCAATGTGCTGTTGTCTATCTCTTCCAACATTATGGACGCTCAGTAAGGAATTCAGGCGTAAGAAGTCTAACAACATACTTCTTTGTAACATTAACAACTAAAAACACTAAAACTTGCGCCTGCTTTAATCCAGATATCTTTGCAGCACACCTGAAAGTTACCAGAGGCAATCTGTGGAGAAGCAGACGGCGTCATGCAGGGAGCGAATTGAGTTTGCAGAGGATGTTAATGACAGTTTGTGATGATAATGAGGCAATAATGTCGCTGAAACTCTGGATTCAGTGAAAGTGAACTGTGATGAGGTGGGAAGAGACTGGAAAGGCAATAATGAGGATCATTTAGAGAACACTGCTTTGGTGGAAGTAAAATACTTGCAGATGAGAGGGACATGATGTGGTGTAAATTCTGAAAAATTGTAGAGTCATCACTTTGACACGTGATGTAAATTCATATCACATATTTTGATAATGACTTTTATTTTCTGTGGAACAAGTCTTTACAACATTTTTTTAAATCATTTGCTTGGCGGTTTGCTGGGCCTGATTGGAGCATCTCGCGGACCGGTTTTGGCCCACAGGCCTTTTGTTTGACACCCCTGACTTAGCGATCGTTCACGTTGTCCTCCCACGCTTCAACAATCCCTGACGTATTGGATACGTAACGGTGTGAAAGAATATCTCACCAGGTGGGATGTACTGGCAGGCTCCCGACGCATTCACCAGCACGTTCGTATGAAACGTGGCATCAAACCTCTCATCCGCGCTGAGGAGACAAGAGAGGTTATATTAGAAATGCAATGAGTGAGAAGAAAGCAGAGAAGAAAGAACGAGGAGGCAGAGGTCATGAAGTAGAATCAGAGGGAAGTTTTCCCGCTATAAAGAGAAACCCCAGGCAATAAGCAGCAACACAGACTGAAGGTGACGGAGAGACGCGACAGGGGGGGATTAGTGGAGATCCAGACAGACGGGTGTAATTTCACTGATCATCCTAAACAAACATGCTCGTCTGCCATTGAGACGTCCTTCAAACAGAAAAAGGGAGAAATCAAAGCAAAAACTGAGCATTTCACACAGGAATGTGTGAAACGTTTGAAAGTATTTCATTTAAAAAAAATAAAAATAAAAAAGCATCTGTGAGAATAGAAAGTCTTAGACTGCAGTGCTAAATATAGACTGTTTGAAATCATGTATAAATTATTCGTTTCTGCAATCACTGAAGCAAAACATGAAGTTTCATTTTATCCATCCAACATTGTTCGTCAATATCTCTGATGATCTTCCATGAAATGCCTTCATGCAAACAGTTCATAGATGGTTTGATCAGAAATGTAGCAAGTTTATGATTGATTGGCTTTAGTGCTGCTTACCAGACACCAAGGCATAAAAACACAATGTCAAAAGACAAACGTATAAGATAGTAGTCCACAATTTTAACAAAAGCCAAAAAGAAGGAATTTCAATCTCAATGAATTTATTGGAGGAACTAACAGCTGTGTTCGCATGAAACAAAAGTCTCTTCATTAAAATTCCATCTGAGCCTTCAAATCGCTGAGTTTTTGAAGATGCTCTTCGAAGCTGTTTCAGATATCAAAACTGCACTTTAAAATGTTGCAATTTGTAACATTTTTACAAATGATTAGAAATAAATGAAAGACTGCTTCCAAAATGTGAAACTTTTCTGAAACGAAAATGCCGAAACGAGGCATTTTCATCTGAATGGATGTTTTGAACATTGTAGAATGAAGGATACTTCTGTAAGCTCTGAACTGACTAAATATTACAACAAAATGATCAAACCTGAACAACTAAATAACCTTCTGGTATATTACTCCTATTTATCATTCTTACTCTAGAACAAGTGGAATGTCTGTTCATTTGACTTGGTCGTAATCCCTGAATCACTCTTTAATTCAAACAAAGATGCAGTCTGAACAACAGCTTGAGTTTCACCGTCATGTGGCTGCTACAGTGCGGGCGTGGTGGTGGGCGGGGGCTGAGGAGGCTCATTCAACTCTTCCCCGAGGCTTTTTGTTGCACAGGTTGAACATAAATTTCAGCAAACTGTGCTGGGACTGAGTCCAGGAGGGATACAGTGGGACAAGGCTTCACCCGACACAGATTTATAGCCTCTACATCCATAATTTAAATCCAATCAGTCTTTTCACAAAGCACAGAATGGAAAAACAAAGGGAACACTGTGGAGCACATATAATCGCTCCCATCCACTGCCCAGGATAAATGAGCTGTATTAGCATTTAGTCCTGTAGTGCTATTCGGAATATATTTACTTAACATGCATATTGGAAAGCATTAGAATTTGAAATGAGGTTTAAATACTAATTTGCAAACCAAACACAAATCAGCCACAACATTATGACCACTATTGCTTCCAAAACAACATCGATCCATGAATGCCTGGGCTCTGCAAGACCTGTTCAGGTGTGTCATATTGTCAGTATTCAAATGGAATCAATTGTCCAGCACATGCCACAAATGTCTGACTGAAGTGGGATCTGGGGAATTCAGAAGCCAAGCCTCAAACTCATTGTTGTATCTCTCATTAGCTCGTCTGTTGTCAAACACACACAAATCCTGACACCTGCTTTTTTTTCCCATCTTCTCACACAAGTTTCAGAACAGATTTCACCAGTGTTGTATTGATCACCAAACCACCAATGTCTTGGCTGATCAGTTAATGTGCTGGTTTCCTGCACGGATGAGGAGCTTCACACATAAAGCAAAATAATGCACGTAGAGCTCCCACGAGCTTCAAAGTGTCGACGCATAATCATATTCACATTTTAATCAGATCTGTGTGTAAGAAAGACGTGTTGCCAAAAGGTCGAATGAAGAAACGATAAGGCCATGATCAAGGCTTTGAATACAAAAGGAATCCTGTTGCACATAATGGGATTCTTCAACCACTAAACCTTTTGAAAGACAAACTCAATAAAAAGAAAAAAAAATCAAGTCATTTTCTCACATTTCAAAGGAAATATCTTAGAAGGAAGCAAACTAATCATCTGAAATTGAGCATAGAGAGTTTTTTCACCAAGCAAATCAGGCTACACAGTTCTGCTTATATATCATTTTTATTGGCTCAGGATATGGTCGAACCCACTCTGACATTTTATTCCTGTGAAAACATTGTCAGAGTACAAACCAACACATCATCACCTACACGTTTTTTCCCAAAGTCAAAGAACTGAAGAAAGGAGAGACGGTTTATATGATTTACATAAGAAACGCAATGAAAGTATAAAAGTCGATCTTATACAATCCCAAGTGTCGGCAGGATTGTAAAATATTCAAAGTCCGGCTTGGCAGAGAACAAAAGGCTCCTATATTATTCATCTGAAAGAGGGTGTAGGGCTGATATGTGCTGACATGTGCATATACTAAACATGCAGCTGTTTACCTTTTAGCTTGTGTCAGGCTTCACCGCATTCAACGAGCCATCAGTCTCTGGGGTCTGTTACGCTCTGTTACAGCAAGGTGATTAATTAAAATATCAACTGAATTCTATCTCGACTCTTGTAAATGCAAGAACTACAAAAAGCTGATTAAAAAGGTAGGAAAGATGAATGTATGTCCTCTATCCCTGACCTCCATGAATTCTTCTGCACATTTCATATTCATGGACAACTTACAGTTATTCTGAGGCTACACTGTATGACACATTGCACATTGCACATTTTCAGGGAATAGTATTGGATATTGCACATTTCTGTTTTTTAACTTCTATTTTAAAATCACTCATTTATTTGCCCATACTCTCTATTTTCATTCTATCAAGGGTGATATATTTTCTCTGTATTCTCTATTTTTTAAAATTGGGTGATGTATGTCTAAAGTGTAGACTGTACATTTTAGGAGGGCAAGCAAGAGGAAATTTCCATTAATTGATCGAAACAAGGATTCTTTAGCTTTACTAAATATTCCATAATCATGACACCAAATTTCAGTGTTTTCTCTTGACAGAGCCAGTTTACACAAGAATGGTTTCAAGAGAAAACACAACTTCCAGTGCATTTTGGTGCTTGGAGCCACTGAAAACACAACTTTTTGAAAATGCTGCTACTGAGCATGTGCATCACGGCCATAGTAAACGATTCAGACTCTGTGTTATGCAATCTTCACCAAATTAGGGGTAAAGCTAACTAACCACATGACTGTAGTTGTGTTTTTAGGTATTTCATCCACAACAGTTTCTGCGCCCTGCAGGCGGCACATTACAGAGTCACGACACTGCAGCTCCTTTCACGGCTACATTAAAATTCACTTTTTCTTCCAACAAGATAACATCAAAGTCTGTCATTGATCGCTGGCCTACGGAGCTCTTGTACGAACTACTTTATGATCAAACAATGCGTCTGGTATAAACACCCCAGACATGCTCGTCCTCCCAGCATCGCTCACAGACTCCCGAGAAGATGTGAATCTTTGAACTGCTGTTTGCTGCATCAGCATAAACACTCAGAGCTTCAACAGAGTGGTAAACCGTCGACCCTGTGCTTCTCAGAGGAAACACAAAACACAGCCACAAGCGTCTGGCCTTTGCTTCTTGTTTTCAACAGTCAGTCAGTTTTCACGGTTACAGCTCAGCAACCATCAGCTGCCACCTGGTCGACACCTGACTTTCCGAGCGTCACATGACACAATTGGGAAGAAGAGAACCAAAGGCAGCAAAGCTTGACTCAAAATTATGTGCTTTTTGTATTGCAAGGGACCACCTTCTGAAAATGCTTCCCGTTTCTTGCTAATCCAAACAAATGCAGTTGTATTTTAGCCCTTTGCTTTTGGAAACCCTCTCAGTCAGGGTCCCATGTGAAACCATGCAAAGAAAAGTGTTTGAACACCTGCATTGAGCACAAAAAACTATTGCGAGTTTATATTAACAAAAGTTTGCAAGTCTTCTTTAGATCTGGTTACCTTTCTGAACAAAGCCCAGACAGCACTTCACTGTTTAAAGCACATTTCCCCCTGATTAGTACAACAGTAGTGGATCAGATCAACCTATCCTGAGTAACAGGCCTTTAATGTTGCTGCTATTAAACCTCTTCTTAAAAAGCTTCAATAGCCAGTCAGAGTTACTAATGATCTCCTCATGGCCTCAAACAAAGGACTGGTCTCTGTTCTCACCCTGTTAGATCTCAGTGCTGCTCAGATTTGATCATTTTGATCATAACACCCTACTGCAGAGACTGGAATAGATCATTTGGATTAAAGGAACAGCACTGAACTGGTTTCAATCAGATTTCACTTTGTTCATGTTAATGATGACTCTTCAGCTCAGACTAAAGTTAAACATGGAGTTCCACAGGGTTCCTCAGACCTTCATAATGAGTCCACTTTGGGTCATGCTTAAAACCACCAGAATCATATAAAGTGTAAACAGCTGGGCTGCAAACCGATCCTCTGCAAGCCAGACACAGTGAATCATGCACATGGTGACCAGAGTGCAACCTTTTGGACACTGCGTCTGCAGGGCATGCATGGAGCTGCATTCAGAGAAGGAAAAGACACAAGTTTATGCACATGACAGTTGTTCATGACATTTACAGAAAGCCTGCACAGATGCCATATCATTAAGTGGAAATGTTTGATGCGAGAATTTCATTTTTTATGAAAAAAACTTCTTTTCAAGTGCAGAATTTGGTCTGCACTTTTTGTCTACAATTTCAGGCACCAGACATTTTCATTATTTTTGTTTGTGGTTCTGAAACCCACTCAATAGCCTACAGTGGCAGGTGAAGAGTTAGTGAGTGGAACATATCAGGTATTGTAAACATTTTGCCTTGAAAACACAAACTGTGTGAGGTTTTAAACTGATCTGACCTTGTGGGCTCTTAGGTGTTCTTCATCTATCGAACGAGGATCATGGATAATCAACAAGGAAGGCTGACCTCTGTGCTCTGATCCCACAAAGAAGCTACTACAGCTCAAACTGCTCAGAAATTAATTCTCATATTGAGTGAAAAGTGTGCAAATACATTTAGTTTTAATTTGATGCATACCTTCATTGGGAAAATTATTGTGTATAATATTTTTCAATAATGGTCAACCTGAAAATCATCATGATGTAGCAGAGAAATCTACCGAAGCTCATGAGTTAGGCCGACAAGTCTTGTAATACTGTTCTGCACCAGCAGATGGTGTGTTGAGTTGCTTCATTCAGAACAGTAACAGAAGAGAACAGCGACTCACTGCTGCCCCCCTGGTGTACAGAACAGGGATTACACAACTTTTACACATGATACCTTTATCCAAATCACATGTCAAAATGTCCAGATTCAACCTGTTAGCCTTCAAACTTCAGCAAACAGGAAGTGGACACAGTAATGGACAGGCTGTTTCAATGTGACCGTTGGTTGAAGATGCATTCAGTTTTTCCACAAGTTGAATGACCTCCTACCAGTTTTGACTTTCCCTGAGTGGAAACTCTTCCATCCAGATCAAATAAATTCAATCTAATCTTATTTTATTTTGCCACCTTCTCCTGCTTGATAAAAGTGGCCATCAACGCTTCATTCACGATTTACAGTCAGTAAGATCAGTGATCTCTTACGTAACGATAGGTTTCATTTAACCTCTGTTTGTTACCCTTATTATCTCTATTTACACATCTGTTATCATCTGCCTCTCATAAGAGAATCCTCCAACATCTCGAAGGGTCCTGAAATGCCATCAATCACAGTGAAACTCATCTCAGCTCATTTCGTCCTTCCTCTCTTAAAGCTAGGGTTGGCGATCTTGGAAAACTAGCATGTATTCGAATGTAGCATTTCCCCAAGGCTCCGCCTAGCTCCGCCTAGCTCCGCCCAGCTCCCACCCCATTGGAGGAGCTCCTGTTGGGAGCGTCTTCAATGGGAGGCACCCGGTTACATGCACGAGCACCGCTGTTACAGTACTAACCTGTCCTCAGCACTTGGTTTCTTCGCTTTTCTTTATTTGCACTACGCCAAATTATGGCGCACTCAATGGTAAGTAAACCCCCAAACATTCTTCTGTGCCATTTTGCAATGACGCTCCGTCCTTCTCAGCTTAGCAATGCGTGCACTGAACCAGGGCCAGTGCACGCCATTGAAATGTACACGCAGGGGGCTGGTAGAACGGCGAGGGGATTTGATTGGTTTACAACCAAGGTGTCCCGGAAAGACTATTGGTTGCTGTTTTTCCTGTTTTACTCCTGCTGTAGATAGCGGATATTTTCCGCTCTACTTTAAGAACATGCTATGAATTACTTCCCATTGGGTCATAAAGATCATTTTAACCAGTATTTAAAAAAATCTATCTAATTCAGATCTCCAACCCTAGCTTTAAAGGGCAACTCCGGTTTTTTGACACCTGGACCTTATTTATAGGTGTGTGCATGCTCATATACTCACTCAGACAAACATCGTGCAGCTCGGAGTCCTTTAGAAGTTATTTAGATCCAACCGATTTAGCAGGGGCCACGGCAAGGGAGCTTCAGCGTGGGACGTAATCTCTGCAAAATCGCTCATTTCGGCTATATTTTTCATCCATCGCCAGTGTTATCATAAAGTCAGCTCGTCTACCGTCTTCAGGTGGGTCAGCTTTCACTAACTTAGCCACAACTAGCTCGGATGGGACCATTGCCGAGCTCCTCTGCCCAGCAGAGAGGCACTTTGAGTCGGCCTCGGCTGTCATGGGGCCCGGGCGTCTGACTTCCAGGGGCCGAGTGGGGGTCGAGTTGGAAAACAGCCCTAAGCTGCTCCACGGAAACTCCGGAGGACCCAAAGCCCGGATGCACGGTTTGCGCGCGGCCGTTGGGCTGCTCCTGGATGACTCTCCTCGCCGGGAGGCTGCCGGACCTCCGGTGCCCAGCAGAGACGCACTGTGCCCCGGCCGTGGAGCATGCGGGGACCCGCCGCGCTGCTTCTGGAGCCCTCTCCGCAGCAGGAGGATCGAGATCTCCGCCGCCTGGCGGATGCGCGCTCCGGGCCGGGCCGCGGGACCCCACCAGAGGCCCTGCTTCCGCACGGAGGTGTCAGAGAAGAGCGAAGCGGAGCAGAGCAGAGCTTTGAACATCCAACCCTGGACCGAAAGGCAATCCGGGGCCGCCACGGGGCCACCCCCCCCGCCAACCCCCGTCATGGCACCCAGTGCCGCCACGGTGACGGACGGTTCCCCCGACCCAGCGGCCCAGCCTTCAGGCCCGGTCGGACTCTGCAGGTGGGCGACTGGACCCACGCGCCGTCTGACCCACCTGACCCACCTGAAGACGGTAGATGAGCTGACTTTATGATAACACTGGCGATGGATGAAAACATATAGCCGAAATGAGCGATTTTGCAGAGATTATGTCCCGCGCTGAAGCTCCCTTGCCGTGGCCCCTGCTAAATCGGTTGGATCTAAATAACTTCTGAAGGACTCCAAACTGCACGATGTTTGTCTGAGTGAGTATATGAGCATGCACACACCTATAAATAAGGTCCAGGTGTCAAAAAACCGGAGTTGCCCTTTAATAAGTCCAAGGCGCTGTCCATGGTGCTGAAATAGCCACTCCAGCATTGGGGTGAAGATTATCAGTGGGTCATTGTCTTAAATCCAAGGCGCTGTCCATGGTGCTGAAATAGCCAGTCCACCATTGTGGTACAGAGTAGCAGTTAAAGCTAGGGTTGGCGATTTGAATTAGATACATTTTTTTAAATACTGGTTAAAATGATCTTTATGACCAGATGGGAAGCAATTCATAGCGTGTGTTTGAAGTAGTTTGGAAAATATCTGCTATCTACAGCAGGAGTAAAACGGGAAAAACAGCAACCAATAGTTTTGAGGGGACACCTTTTTTTTTAAACCAATCAAATCCCTTCGCCGTTCGACCTGCCCCGTGTGCGTACATGTATGCATGCACTGACCCTGGTTCAGTGCGGGCGTAGAAGGACGGAGCAACGTTGCAGAATGGCGGAGACGAATGTTTGGGGGTTTAATTACCATTGAGTGCGCGTTAACTTGGCGTAGTGCAAATAAAGAAAAACGAAGAAACGAAGCGCTGAGGACAGGTTACGCCAGGAACGCACTGGACGTGGAAGTGCTGTGCGCACGTCTCCGCTCCCAACGGGAGCTCCTCCAATGGGGTGGGAGCTGGGGGGAGCTAGCTAAGCGGAGCCTTGGGGAGATGCTACATGCTATCGCTAGTTTTCCAAGATCGCCAACCCTAGCTGTAATCACTGCATCATTAAAAATCCAAGCCGCTGTTCATGGTGCTGAAATAGCCAATCCACCGTTATGTTGCAGAGTATCAGTTGGTAACTGTATCATTAAAAATCCAAAGTGCTGTCCATGGTGCTGAAATAGCCGATCCACCATTGTGGTGCAGAGTATCAGTGGGTCACTGTTGTAATAAGTCCAAGGCGCTGTCCATGGTGTTGAATTAGCCAATCCATAAGATTATCACTGGTTAACTGTTTTAAAGGGGCTGTATCATGCTTTTTTAGCTAGTCCAAACCCTAGAAATGGCATTAACATGGTAAGAGTTTATTTTTGGCGCTAAGGAAAAGTAATTTTGTGTGAAATAAAAGATTTTCTGGGGCTAATTCTGAAACCCGGAAGAGAAAACGCTCCGTTTCACTGAAAATCCTGCCTCTCCCCCTGTGGACTTTGATTGACAGCGTACTTCAACCAATCGGTGCTTCAAAACAAATACGCTGGCTAGCTTTAGCTCTTTAGCTCTAGCTTCTCCACACGCAAAAACGTCTTTTCCTGTGAGAAACTCACCAAGCGCAGACCCTTCAGACCCTTCAGACTCTTGCTCTTGCTTGACTGTTGCTTTAAGACGATGGTCAAAGTTTATCCTCGAAATCAGAGTTACAAAAAGCAGCAAGCTGATTGCCGAGGGCCTGTGGGAGGGGGGCTCAGGGGAGCCATCTTCACAGTGTGACATGAACGTGGGAAAACAGAGCGTTTTCACGGGTGCGGGAGGGGCTGCCTCTCTGAGCAGCACAAACACTAGGAAAGCTTAAACACGCAGGCACAAAGGAAAAAAATGCTTTGGTGGTGTTTTCGGTGAGTACATAACTATATAACAAGGTTAAAACATACAAAAAGTGAATTTTACATGATATAGCCCCTTTAATAAGTCGACGGCACTGTCCCTGGTGCTGAAATAGCCGATCCACCATTGTGGTGCAGAGTATAAGTGGGTCACTGTTTTATTAAGTCCAAGGTGCTGTCCATGGTGCTGAAATAGCCAATCTACCATTGTGGCGCAGAGTATCAGCTGATCACTGTATCATTAACAATCCAAGCCGCTGTCCATGGTGCCTAAATAGCCAATCCACGGTTGTGGTGAAGATTATCCATGGGTCACTGTTTCATTAATTCAAAGGCGCTGTCCATGGTGCTGAAATAACCAATCCAGCATTGGGGTGAAGATTATCAGTGGGTCACTCTTTTAAGTCTCGGAGTGTTTTAAAGTTTGTGTTTGAGAGAGGATTGATGCTCTGGGAGCAGCTGTTAGAACCCCTCTGACAGTTTCATAATTGTCTCTCTGCCTGGGCTTTTTACTGCATTTCACAAAAAAGATGTTTTAGGGACACGAGTAACAGCACTTTATCCTCGAGTGGTCCTCCCTATGATTTATGTCCGATCACAGAGGTCCACAGAGGTCCTGATTCGACTTCTCTGTTTGCTGTGTCAAACTTTCATGAATAAATACAAAACCTTAATTCACTGTTTTCTTGTCCTGTTTCTGGGAATTCTCTAAAGAAGTCATAGTTTTCATGTTGGGCCACTGTTGGTTGCTGCTGGTTGATGTTGTAATAAAAACACACACGCAGAGAAAAATACAATAAACACTGTGCATGTGCAGAGAAACTCTGGGTCCTGGAAATTTTCCTGGCTGTATCGATGCACTCTGGGTATTATTGCTCATTATGTCACAGCTGTCCTCAAAAAGTGTAAATTTTGTGCATGTTACTTGTTTACGTGCCAGTCGAGTGTTGAGATAGATGAATTCTACTCTGTAAAGGAAGTGATATTGTTTAAAAGGTAGATAAAGGAAAAAAGTGTGGACAGAATGATGTTTCTAACACCCTGCAGAGATCAGTGTCAGAAAAAAATTGTAAAACTGACATACAACTAAAACTAGAAGAAATAAAATATTTGTTTATGTGGGCAGGTGGATTGTTCCTTTGCACTTTGTCAATATTTTGGATATTTTATGGTTACATTTTCACAAATGTAAGAAATTTTATTTCGATTTTATTGGTGGAATCAATGAATAAAATGAGAAAAGACTTTTTTAGGGCAATTTGATAAAATTACACTATTTGTGTAAACACGATTTAAACTGACACTAAGGAACTTTTCAACCTTAATAAAACATTTTAATATCTTTTGTGATGATACATCGACATACAACTAGTTGAATGACCCCTCTGTCACGGGTTGAGGGCGTCAGTATTGCTTTCATTTGGACTAAGCAACTGTGAGGAGGGTGGTAGGAACCCTGCACACTAAAAAACTCCAAATGTGTGGACTGCTTTACGGCATGCGTCACATCATGATATAACATTGTTTAGCCACCATTAGATTCATTACCTCATCGCTATCCGTCCTTCACACAGCCACTGGAAACAAATGAAGGCGAGTTCAGTCCGACAGCATGCCACCGGGAGCAGCATTTTACGACGTCACGCGCTCGTCCTCATGGGAACTGTGGTATTCCTTCAGGCAAAACACTACCGCTTTTGTCCACTGGCGCCGCCAAAATCAACGAAAACTGAAAGTTCCTTAGTGTTGCTTTAAAAACAAAAAGCAAGGTCAAGCTTGATTTTTTTTCCTCAGGATAATACATATCTCTCCATGCTTATCTTCTCTGCTCATCCAGTGCTCAGTGCAAGCTACTTATGAATATGGAGCCATTTAGAACGAAACAAACAGTTTCCAAGAGATGATGAATCAAACTTAACATTTCTTACTCATTGTGCTGTGTTTATTTAATTTATGATCACATTAAATGAGGAAATTTGAATTCTCTCAGTCTGGAGCCATTAGTCTCACATTGCAGAAGCTGTTTGTTGCCACTTCCAGCCACTCAGCTCAGTGTTTCCAGACTCCTGTTGCCCATTACAGGCAGCAGATGCAAAGCCTCCTGGGACCTGCGGTTTGTGTCCTCCCAGAGGGATTCAGCTCAATCATCTCATTAAACGAGGTTGTAACCCGGAGAGAGAGATTTCATCTGGGGAACATTTTCTTTCCACTGTGTAATTGGGTGAACGGAGCAGTGGGAGACTGGAGAGGATCTGCCCGGTGTACAGGAGAACACAATCTGAAGGGAGAGAAGAGGAAGAGGAAGAGGAGAACTGGAAGGAAATGACACCGCTGGTGATGAATAATCCACTCTGCTGATCACTCCACTGGCTACTTATGTGATTACCTGAAGAAAAAAAACTGATTTCAGGACTCTATCTACCTTTCTTTATCCTTTAGTTGAAGTCAATACACTTTATTAAATAACTATTCTAATTCAGGGGATTGAAACGACACCGTGGGGATGATTTCCCACGGTGAAATAAATCACTGTGCCATGCCAGGAAGAAGTAGCGGGTTGGTATTTGCCTGAGGAGGACAGATTACATTATCAGTAAAGTTAACGCTGAAGAAGCTCGTTTCTGTGTGACATTCTGAAGTATTTGGAATATTTATCTGGGAAATGCCTTTCAAGCAGTTTGCATTACTATTAAAAATGTGGTATCAGTATGTAAATGGTGAATAGGTTTCACTTTTGCACTGCTTGAGCAACTCCTAAAGCGTTTTACCGACCACTCTATCAACTGAGCCCACAACTTAATGCATGTATTTGGGCAGGAGAAAACAGAATACCGTGTGTAAAGCATCCAAACTCCACAAAGGCTCAAACTGGGTTCAAACCGGGAAGATTTCTGCTGTGAGGAGACAGTGCTAACCGTAACACAACTGTACAGCTCAATCAAGTCTCTTTAACAGCATGCATCAGCGAGAAAATTAGTCGTCGGAAACTGAGTGATCAGAAGAGACACAAACATGCAAGCTCTTTCTGTTAGCGGGTTTGAACCAAGATCCCTCTCACTGTGAGGGGACAGTGCCAAACACTTTATCATCGTGCCACACATTTTGTCAGTCATATAAAGTACAGCTAGCTTGGCCGACCTGTTGTAGAGCAGGATATCTGGGACCCAGACCAGGTTGGAGGGGAAGCGCAGGTTCTGGACGCCGGGGTAGCTCTCTGGATTCCACGACAGGTAGATATCCGTCCAATACTGAAAGAAACAAATCAAACAGCGATTGAATGCAATGAGGTGACAAACAAGACAAACGGGAAGACTTTCACTTCGCTCTGTTTGTGGCTTCTTTCCCAGAAAAACACATCAGGTTGTTTTTTTAATGTCTTATCTGGCAATAACAGTGACTTATCAGAGTCGGTGGAATAACATGCATAATGTCTCATCTGTGCGTCATCACAGCTTCTCTGGAAATACAAGCTGGCACGGCGTTGAAACGCTGTTACGGAAGCCGATGCATCACAGCTTGTTTTCATGTCATTATAATTGAAAATAAACCAAATGTTTTCCCCTCAGATGAGGCAACACTGCTGCCTGTGTGTCAAAGGATCCACTCCTGGCTTTTAAAGCTTTGAATGGTCTCGAGTTGAAATACATCTCCAACTTGTGTCCCAGAGTCAGAAGAAACAGCAGACCTTCTTTTAAATCTAGACTTAAAACACTATTACCTACTCAGGTTTTCCATGAAACAACACAGTTAACAGATTTTATTACCAGTTTATTTTAATAAAACTTTTATTTTTTCTTAATCTTCCTATTCTATTCTGTTCTATGAATGGTTTATTAGTGTTCCTATAGAAAATACAAACACTGTTCAGTGAATTATTTATGCTGATACTGTAAATTCTATGGAATGACCTGGAATAAGTACAACTTACAAACAAAAGATGAAAGAGCACAGTCAAAGTCAAAAGAAAAAAAAGAGTTCTGAAGAACAACATAAATAATATTTGATTCCTCTCATCATCACTGTAAACCGCAACCCGCCATTGTTTTATATTTTGAGCGTGATAGTGTGCGTCTGTTTTCTGCCGTCACCCGATCAGACGGAACATTTTAGGTTTGATCGGCGGCTGTTTGATGAGTGAATGAATCAAACGGTGCAGGGTTCACAGTTCACACTCCGACCTCTGCTCTCCATGGTGGCACTGAAGAGCACAGCGAGCGCTCGTGCTGTGAGCGTCAGCTCTTTTCTTCACTTCCAACGTGATGTGTGATCTGTGACGTGTGTTTGGCGCTGCTCTGTGTAGTCATGCGCTGGGCTAAGTGTGTGTGTGTGTGTGTGTGTGTGTGTGTGTGTGTGTGTGTGTGTGTGTGTGTGTACGATCCACATAGAGATGGAGGCTCTCAGATATCCCGGCCTCGGGGCTTTTTCCCTACAGAGCAGCTAATGTGGCCTCATCTGTTAGTGCCTATATGTACTCAAGTGTTTGTGTGTGTGTGTGTGTGTGTGTGTGTGTGTGTGTGTGTGTGTGTGTGTGTGTGTGTGTGTGTGTGCAAGACTGTGAGATTTTACTCTTTTATTTATTTCACTTTGCATAGATCTGCCCTCGGGACTGTGAGCGCATGTAAGCACGCTTTCATGCACATATCTGCACACACTGCGGGACTTCACAAAAACTGAAATCAGAGTCTCCCTTCAAAGAGATCCCATCCTTCGGACATATGTCTCCACTCACGCAGCTAATGGCTTAATCACACACTTGTCATCTGTGGGCTTCGGCGGTTTGGTGCTACTTCTCATGTTCGCTGGCTGGGAAAGCACAACCAACGGCCAACCAGGCTAATCGCGGCTTCTGCTGGGACAAATGAGCGGGAAAGTGAGCTGCGGAAGGTAACGGCGGGATAAGAATAGCCGCCGCGTTACGAAACGGGAAATTTAGGAGACAAACTAAGAGAGTGTGAAATTGAGAGTATGAATGCGAGAACGATTTGTTTATGAATGTATATCAAACATCCCAGAATAGCAGCGGCTAAAAACGGCGAGATGATTAAATATCGAGCGCTGATTGACTTTTTTTTTTTTTTTGTGCACGCCCCCAATCTGCATGGAGCCTCTTCATTTATTCAACATCTATTATTCTCCCAGCGTTCCCAGCCAGAAAAAAAAGTTGGTTTCTTTCACACACTTCTGTGTCATCTGTCTCTGAGACAACCCAAAACAGCAAATTGATTTTCTTCTGTGAGAGAACCAAACCATTTTTCTGAAAATAGTATTTCTGTCATGTTGAATGATCCTGAAACTGCAGCGTTAACATTTTTATACACTACTTCTGTAGTAAAAACCAAAACAACCCTGTTCATGTGCTTTGTTTGTGTATTGTCTGCTTTTAAGTCACATTATCAATCTCTACAAAGTATCACAAAACATTTGTTTTTTTGGACACTTTTCATTTGAAATTGAAGAAAATTGAGATGCTTCGATGAGCAACTTCTCAAGACAACTAGAAGAGCGTGAAATTTGTTAAAAGGTAAATGGACTACACTTATATAGCGCTTTTCATCTGCATTAGCGGAGCCCAAAGCGCTTTACACTGCATTATCACATCTACCCATTCACACCCACATTCACAGACCGGCTGAGGCGGCTGCCATGCGAAGCGCTCAATCCATCCACCGGGGCTTGTTTATCAAGCATCCATTCCCATGATTAACTTCTACAGAGCTCTGAAATGTGTAGATTAAAAGTTTTACACATCAAGACTTTCAAATCAGGACAAGATCATTCTTTACATTAAACACTCATCACACTACTGTCACTAAATCGAGGTAAAAAGCTCAGTAAATGAGATTGTCTTTACATTACTGAGCATTGCCATGCAATAAAAACTACTAAACTAAAAGTGAATTCTAGACTTAATGATTCAAGCAGAGTTTCATGTTTTTGCATATTTTTAAGATGAATGCATCCACGATCTGCAGTGAAAGATGCTTTGCTTTGATGAAGTATTTCCTAAAGCATAAACATTGTGTTTTTATCAGAAATACGAATAACACGTCTGATTCCTTAGCACCACTTTCCTTGAATTTGCCAGATTTCAGTTCAGAAGGAAACATGAGGAGGTGCGCTAATTAGACCACATCATGCGTGATTTTGACCAGAATGCTCTTCAATTACTGGGGATTACCAAGACAACTAAAAAGCAGACTTTCTGTATTGTTCTACTCTCTATCTCATTTTGTTTTGCAGAGCTGTAAAGAAAACACATTTTCCTGAAAACCTCATCTCCGAATGATCTACAAGCATCACTGTAAATACATCGAAAACAAAGCTGCACGAACAGTCCAGAGGATAATGGAGAATAACAAAGCCAGCCCGATACGCCTGTTTTTGTGGATACATTTTGGTTTTACGTCACTCTTCCATTCCTCTCATCGTTCTCACAAGTAAACATAGTAATCAGGGCAAAATCATCCTTTAACAGCTTCCACTTTCACATGATTATTAACGACACTCAGGAAACACTCCATTCTTTGACTAAAACAAGACAAACAAGAGTGTGAAATTGACTCAATGAATGCAAGAAGGAAGGAAGACTTGTTTATCAAACACTGGAGGACAGATGAAGCACTCGGGATGATTAAATATTGAGAGCTGATTGACTTTTGTTTTGTCGCCTCTGCCTCAAACACTGTGACGTCCTCGGCCACAATAAAACCTTTGGGGGTTTTGAAAGTATTGAATGGATTTTTTTTTCTGCTGCACAACAGTTTACCATGAAATTTCAGTGTGACAGAAATGTTTGTTTTTTTGTTTCAGTAAACATTTCCCATTGCTGTGAAAACAACATTCTGGATTATCAGAAACGGTGGAGAGAAGCTGTTTACTCACTTTGAGTCGGGCTGCAGCCCTCGACTGTCTTTAAGTAGAGTGTTCTACTTAATATTTTAGTGATTGATTGATTAATCAAATAAGAAACACATTGCACGACATTCCTGTTTTTTTCAAGTAGGAAGTGATGAATTTTGTGGAAGGTCTGAGTTGCGTGTGTCAGTCCCTGTACAACACGATCCGAAGGGCGGAATGCAAGCGGAAACTTTAATGAAAATTGTGTGGGATGTGGGACATTGATTGTCTGATAAACCTGTACTCCCAAAATCACATAAAATGCACGTCTCTTGTCTGTCTCCTTTAAAAGCACTGCGTCTGCAGAGCGACCCCAGAGCCACAGCACTGAGCAGCACGTCGGTATTACAGAGGCGGCTTTCTGAATAACTGAACGATTCGTAAGTTGGAAGCCGACTCAGCCGGACGGACGTGACGTCCTGGATGCTGGCGTGAGAGGAGCCGCTGGGATAACGAGGCTGTTGAAGAAACCTGGCTGCTCTTTCACTCATGATGTCTGTTTCTGGAACCAAGATGGAAAAGCAGTGGCGCTCGGTCGAAGCTCCGTGTTCCCTCCACGTGTTTTTAACGGCGTCACGACGCCGGGCAGCTCATTACCTCCACGTCCTCTGTGATGGCTTTTCTTCTGCCGTTTATTAGAATCCTGATTGGAACAAAATCAAAAGTTCCTAAGCCACTGGACAGTTTCTCAGGTTTGATCTAAATTCTTAAAAGTGTCTTATTGTGTTTTTTTTTTTCCTTTGAACTAATTCAAAGCTGCACCACTCTCCTCCCAAAGAAATCCTCACAATGTTTAAACTGTTGTGTGCAGTTTTTAATGAGCTTTCAAGTCACATTTTTTTCCTTGACATGACTGATAGAAGGAACTTTAAATAACTGGAGACCTGGAAAATTAAAAAAGCTGTCTTGAAGCAGAGAGATATCGGTTTTATAGGATCATCACCAGGACTTCTATTGATTCAAGCGTCCAGTCAGAGAAGATTCAGCACCGTGTCTCACGCTCAAACTGAAAATGAGCTTCTTAGTCCCATCAAAAACTGTAACATTGAAGACATTTCTGTGAACCTGACAATTCATCTATTTTTTAATTGTTTCTTGTTTCACCATTTTTAAAACACTTACGTACAGACTTAAGTTTTCTTAATCTAACCTTTGATAGGTGTGCACTGATCCCACTTTTTCAAAAGACCAGTATGATTACTAACCTTTAGAAACCTACTGATACCGAGAATTGATACCAGTACTTATGAATGCCATCAAGCGTAATGCTAAGGCTATGCATTACCACCTCCATAAGCCAGAGTGCTATCGGAGATCTTTTAACAATATGACTACATCATGCAGCATCGCTGCAATATTAGTTTTTAACATTAATTTCAGCTTTGCCTTGTCGCTTCATGTACTATGTGTTAAGTCTTCTCAATCACTCAATAAATCAATAAAGCTTTACATGTGACGTTTTCCCAACATAAAATAGAGCACAACGTGAAAAACCGAGCCTCTTCCTGACATAAACTCATAACAAAAAAAATCAGTATGAATCTCTCGCATTAAGTTTAAACGGACTGTGTCATCCATATAACTAGTAAAATTGATGCTATGTATGTTTCCTTTTTCTTCTTATTGTTTTTGTCTATTATTGCCTCATCTTTTAATTTTAAAGCACTTTGAATTATTGGCCCATCGTGAAAGTTTTGAAAAGCTACTTTTAAAAAAAAGTTCCTTACAGAGATAAAAATAAAGGGAACATGCAGCAGTTCTGATGAAAACAGCAACAAACACATGATTTGGATAAAGCAGATTAACTTCATGTCTTTGAGATTAATTCTTTCACATTTCATTCTTCTGTTTTTATCATTAAATGTGTCTGCAGTCGCCACCAAGAGCAGGGAAAAGTTTGATCTTAATGTTTCTGGTCACCTTTACTTCTTTTTTATTTTGTCATTCAGAACATTTTTTGTAAATTATTCAAAATAAATCACAGTTTGCATTCATACTTCAAACTCTTTCATTTTGAATTTACAGAGTGTGGATACACAATTCAGGGAACTATAATCAAGTGCATTTCAGGATAGCCTATACGCATGATTGTTGGCCTTTCTCCACACTTTATCCTGTGATTTGATCATTTCAGTGTAAACACATCCAGAATTGATCCATTTTCAAGTTGGAAAGGCTGGAACAGCAGTTGCATACTGGTTTCTGATAATGGCTGGAAAACAGAACCTTAAATGACTTTCATCTATGATGATTCCCCACAAAGCATTATATGCACTTCCTCCTCAGTCACTGGTCAGATGTCATGTTTTTCCATTATATAGTGCACTCTGCACATCAGCGAGGAGTAAATTCAGTTTTCATTCTCACCGTGTTGTCAGAACATTGTAGAAATAGCCATTAGCTGTTCATCTAAAACCTTTTTTGCACAGTGTTGCTTCAGAAAAACCAGCTGCCGACATTAAAGAGGCAGACGGTGGTCTCACAAATAACAGAGAGTCGTCTGCCAGCAACAGCTGTCATTTAATTCACATGAACCGATGGTTACTGTGTGACGTGAGAGGCAGGCTTTCACTTTCCTTTGTCTGAAAAACATTCCTTTGAAAAGCCTAAATGTGTTATTTTGAATTGGATGTGTGCTTAAAATTGATGGAAAGCCTGACGGATGTAGAAACATAAAAAAATGGTTAGTATGAGTTGAGGACATCAGTAGTGAAGCTGATGGAAAACATAAAGACTTAAAATAGCCGAGAGAATGTGAAGTGAAAGAAGGAAAACCTTTGAAAACATATTTTTATCCTCATCCCTCGTGGCATAATGCCGACAATAAATAGGCTCACTGTATCATGCTATTATTAAATATTAATCCACAAAACATCTATTGTGGCCCAGACATAAAGCAGCTGTTTGCTTTCATAACACATCTAGAGAGCTAAACCGAGTCTGGAGGTGTGTTTTATCGTCCTGTCACATGAAGTCATGGATTTTATCACTGTGTTTTTCAGAGGTTTACAGTTCATGTCTGGTTTCGTGCCTTTAAAAGCACTCAGACTTCAGAACAAAACATCCGTGACAGAGTCCAGAGGACAAAAACACACGTTTTTCCCAAAATATCCTGCAGCATGATGATTGTACAGTGATGATCAGAGAGGAGACGTACCAGCTGCAGCCAGGCGTTCGTGATCAACACTTGGTTCTTTTCATCCTGGAGGAAAACAGGAGACAGAGAACAATCAGCAGGCAGCAACATGGATGAATTAGATTATTCTGGAAGAAGAGCATCAATCTAAACATCCACATAGACAATAATCCATTCATCACAAGATTCATACATCTTCGAACATTGACGGACGCGTTCACACCTGCAATCAGTTCAGAGGTGCCAGTTCAGTTAAGATGGAAGGTTTTGAAGAAGCATGAACCTGAAGAGAAACTCCATCCCTCACACCATCCACCCATCCATGCTGGGGGCTTCTCTTCTGAAGACCAAACGTGAGTGCTTGAAACTGTTTACACGACATTTCAAATGAAAACGCACTGTTTTCATGTTGAGTTTTCATGTTGGGCCACTAGTGGGCGCTGTTGGTTCTTTTTGTAATGAAACCACACACAGTCATGCTCAGAGAAGAATACCCTATAAACATTAACAATGGAACAACATGGACATTCGCATGGACAGACCACCATGTTGGATTGTTTTTACTGTGACTGTTAACTCTGAAACTACCAAGTCCAGGAGAATCTGGACTGAGAGTCCTGACACTCTGTAGGAAAACACTGTTCTTATTGTCCGTCGACTGAGCATCTGCAGAAGAACTGTTTTCTACGGCCTTGGTACTCATGTGCATTAGCAGAGTTTCCGTCAAGCCAAGCATTTTCAGAAAGTTGTGTTTTCAGTGACTCCGAGCATCGTTGGTAAACGGGGCCTGAATCTCTCCAGCGGGGCCTGGGTTGAGTTTTTTGAGCTTGTTAAGTTAAGATTGGACTACGTTGGCCTCAGTCAATCTCCAACTTGTACAAAACGCTGCTGCCCAATTTTTAGCAAGCGCATCCAGAATACCCCTGTTCTCAAATGCACTTCCAGTTTGTTTTGGAACTGATTTGAAACTTCTGTTTCTTGTTTACAATGCCATTAACGACCTGGCTCCTTCCTACCTGTCTGGGATTTTAACTCTCCGCGACCCTGGCAGGGCCTGGTGTTCTTCGACTCAGCTTCTGTCAGACATCCCATGGTCGAGATACAGACAGTGGGGCGGTCGCTGCTGTCGCTGCTCCCAGACTGTGGAACAAACTGGCGCCTAGAAATTCGCACCACAACTGATTTCGCCCTTTTTAAATCAAAGCCAAAGACCCACTTCTTGTTTTGCTAGGTGCACTTATTTGCAGTCATTGTGTTTAAAGCAGTTGCAATCATCATAAACTTTAAAGGATCTATATCATGCCAAATCCACTTTTTTAAGGTTTTAAGCATGCCACTAAGTTGATTTCCCTTTAAAACCAACCCCAAAATGTTATTTGCCTTCATCCACGCATGTCTGAGTAATCTCTTTCAGTCTGCTGCTGCTCTCTACAGCAGCCCCTCCCTTCGGGTAGAAAACAGCTCGTTTGAAACTCTTCAAACCTAAGTACATCACAAAAGTTGAACTCCTCCCCACCACTCTTCTCCCACCCCACCCCTGCGCAGACAACACACACACTCTCCTCTGACCAGCACGCAGCTGATTCGCATTTTCCACTGAACCCCCCTCCCCCGCAGGCCCTCGGCAATCAGCGTTGCTGCTTTTTTGTATCTTATGGATTACGGAGATAAACTTTAACCATCGTCTGAAAGCAACAGTCAAGCAAGAGCAAGAGTCTGGAGGGTCTGCGCTTGGTGGGTTTCTAACAGGAAAAGACGTTTTCGCGTGTCTTTGCGTGTAGAAGCTAAAGCTAAAGAGCTAAAGCTAACCCTTAGAGAAGCTAACACGTGGCGTATTTGTTTTGAAGCTCCGATTGGTTGAAGTACGCTGTCAGTCAAAGTCCACGGGGAGAGGCGGGATCTTCAGTGAAACAGAGCGTTTTCTCTTCCGGGTTTCAGAATTAGCCCACGAAAATCTTTTATTTAACACAAAATGATTTTTACTTAGCCTCAAAAACAAACTATTACCATGTTCATGCCAATAATGGGGTCTGGACTAGCTAAAAAAACATGATACAGGCCCTTTAACCTCTATTTAGTGAGAATTTAAACCACCAGCTCCACCAGACAACTCGGTCCTGTTAGATGTGCTTTAATGAAAAAGTTCTAAGTTTTTCAAATGCATCATTTGAGAAAGAAAGCCTGCTTTTATAATGCCGTTGGGGAAAGTTAACCTGATCTGTGCATGCTAGAAGCAGAGGGCCGCCACTCTCCGGGGAGATGATTTCTGCATGAGAGTTTCTTCAACACTAAATAACGGTTTCTGCCAACGTGATGGAAACTGAGCTCAGGATCATGTCAGGAGGAAGAAAGGAGAACGTAGAGGTGAGAACAGGATAAAGAAAATATGGAAATGAAAGAAGGAGAAATCAAGGCTGACAGAGAGAAGCAGAACAGACAATCTGATATGTTTGAAAAAAAAAAAAAAGTCAGAGAAGAAGCGTTCAAAAGAAGAGTAATAAAAGTCAGAGGTGGGATTTGACTTCTCTAAAATCTGTCTTCCATAACGCAACATGACAGTGACGAGGCGCCTTCCTCCTGTTACACACCGGCACACTCCGTGTCTGTTGTGCTCTTTCACATTGGAATAAACAGGAAGCGAGTCACGGCTGCCTCTCAGACTCGATTCACTGGTGTGTCTTTATCTTCTACCCGTGACCGAAGCCCAAATAATACAGCGAGTTCATTCCTTTGAAAAGTTTCCCTCAACAGTAATGCGGTGAAATCAATTTATTCCCCTTTTATTTCCCTCGATTTCTTAGACCTAATCTTCTCTATCATTTCATTTCTTATCTGCTCCCCTTAGTTTTTTCTTTTCCTATCAGGACATTTAAAGTGTTCCCTGAAACAGTCTCAGAAGAGTGCGCAGGGTAAGAAACTTAACTTTCAGGCTCAGATCTTATTCATGCTATTCATGACAGTTTTTGGCCTGAGCATGAAACACATCTGCAGTTCAGTCACTGCCACACAGCTGAGCAGAAAGTTATCAAAACACCTTTTCTCATGTGAGACTGATGAGGCCACTGGGTCAGCAGAATGTGTCATATTCCCATCACTCCATCGGTTCGATCCCCATCTCACTCTGTACAAGACCTCAAGTTTCCACCAATACTGAGTGAGCATCATCCATGGCAGCTGTTGGCATTGGTGTGTGTGTGTGTGAATGGTTAAATGTGATTAATCATGTATAGCTGAGGCTGCTGAACCAGAAAATGTGTTATATAAAGTTAAGCACATTTAGCATTTTAATACGCTTTACATGATCGGTGATGTACGAAGCTGCTCACACACCACTGACAGTAACGTGGGGCTCAGTTTCCTCCCACGTCAACACATCCGGGGTCGATGAAAAGATTCCACCAACTGATGATGACTTATGATTATTTCATGCTACGGCTGCGTCAATAAAGAAACACTTTGAAGCAGTGGTTTCCAAACTATTTTGACCTTTTAGGGAATACCAACAGGCCTGAACATGAGCGCATCAAACGGGATTCACCCTGAAACAAAAGAGGGATGTGTTCAGAGCTCATCTCCAAATCGGTCATAAATCTGCCCACAATGCAATGCAGCAGTAATTTAACTATGTTCACATCTTAAATGCTCAATGAAAAGAGAGAATGAAATAAAAAAATATTACTTTCTATTTTTTTTTAACGCATTTCCTGTCAGTCCTGTTCAGAAAATAAAACTTTTGACATGGAGGAGAATTGTGTGTACTGGAATAACAACAATATGAGGCTAAAAAAAACCTTAATAACCACAAAAATGAGCATGAATGAACTTTTAGTCACACAATTAGGATGTAAAAATCTAAATCATAGTTTGAACGCCCTTGAAAATAATATTTTTTCAGTGATTACATTAAATACATTAAATATGAGTGAAAATCTATATCAGCTCCTGAAACATGATTCAACACTCTGTCCACTGCTCGTCCTTGTGGTGTCAGTCGATCCTTACACAGTTTCCTCTCACCGCCTCTTTCACTTCCCCCACGCTCCACTCTTATCTCCACCTGTCCTCCCCGACCTGCCCTCCTTTAACTCCGCCTCCACTGCTGAAATTGAACAGCCGGTGATTGTGCCTTCCACAAAGCAGCGTGTTTTGTCTCCCTTTGCTGTGCGACGGAGCACAATGGGGCAGATTTGTCTCTGCTCGCAGGTGGCTGTGTTGTCCTTCCACGCCGAGCCTGACCTCTCTTTTGTGGCGCTCGCTGGGATTTTGCTCAGCTGCAATGGGCAGTATCAAGCCGTCCGAGCTGCTATAAACACTCTAATCTCCTCATAAATCTGCTGTGATTGGTTTCAGACCGGCGGGCTGGCCGACTGATGGACACTTGCATTTAATGAAAGCTCCTTAACTGTATTTCACTGCAGGTCATTTGACGTCATCTAATCGTGAAAGACATGTCTTTTCTTCTATATATCCAGGGGCTTTGCTGTGAAATATTCATGTATATTGTTATAGAAGAGGCGGATTTCAGGAAACAAGAGGATTTCATTCCACGTCTTTTCAGATCAGAGGATCAGTGCCGCAAATACGCTGAATCAAAGATATCTTGAAATCATAAATCCTCATTTCTGCTTCCCAACACTGATTTCCACCATCGTCCTCGATAACGTGTCTTTACCAGACGAGGCGTTTTAACAGTTCAACAGATGAGGTCAACTTTCTGCTGCTCCACATCACGCATGTGACGCTTGGCCTGTTTCAGTAACAGCGTCTCTCGAAACGTCTCCTTCTGCCTCATGGCTGGAAGAAGCGAACATGGAGAGGAGCGTAGATCTGCCAAATCTGCACTGCCACGCAGCATCTGTTAGCAGGGACGATGCTGAACGTGTGAATTTCCTGAAGGAGGCTACGATCACGTCATTACTTCAAACTGATCAACATTAATTTACTCTTTAAAAGTAAATCAGATGCATCATTTATCAGATTATGTTATTATGGATGGATATTGTGCGTACAGGTAATCAGAGGGCTTTGGTGCGCACGTTACAGGGACTAAAGAAAAAAAGATTGTTTGAGTCTTTTGTCCCCAGGCCTGTTGGTATTCCCCAGTCATCTCTGCGCCGCAGCATCCTTTGAGAACAACACCTTGGCTCCCGTTGGGCCGCTTTCAAAAACTACGAGGTGGAAAAGTTAATCCACTGTTCACATCAGGCCTTCATCTTCATTAATTCCACTCATGCAAACATTTCGCAGTCTCTGGGATTTTTTTCTAACGTTAGACAAGTTCCACATTCCAATGGTTCCAATGGCAGAAAAAAAAAAAGAAACTTAAATCGAACGATAAAACGAATGATTATTTCATTGAAACAAGCATTGAGTAATAGAAATTATTTCACTAAAAACATGGGTTTTACAGTTGTGCTAATGGCAAATATAATGTCTCATCTGATGTTTTGCTTTTATCGTTTATTAATTCCAAAAAATATAGTACTTTCTGTAAAACGTAACCCACAAACTACCACTGAAGTATAAAAGATTAAAACCCCTAAAAGTCTCAAAGGAACAGATCTCTGTTCGTCACTTCTTGGTGGCGTTGCGATCTGTTCCTGTTGGACTGAGGGTATCAGCCTGCCCCAGTTTCATGGCTAAGAGCAGATGGAAGAATCAAAGGCCACATTAAACACACAAACACAGCGTTACATTATTTACAACTGCCCGGCAAGCACTAATTCACCTGCTTGTTCCAGTTTATTCATTATGCAACAAGCCAGCAAATAAAACAACGTTCCCTCATCAATCACATTCTGGAAGTCGTATTCAACAAATGGAAGTTTGATTTAATAACTTTAAAGTAGCTTTCATTACGTAACTCTTTCTAGTACAGTCGGTTAGAGTTTAAAGAAGCTGTAAGCAGTCGCCTCATGTTTCGAAAGTGCCATATGTTCTCTGGAAGCTTCGTCTTATGACTCTCTGAGTCCAATCTGTCACTCGCAGCCTCGAAGAATACATTAAAATGTTGTTTCCTATGTGCAGTCAGAGACCCGATATTAATAATAGAATGAGATTCCTATATTACGGTCCAGCGCCGGGCTCTCAGCACCATGTTTTGATCATGAGGAGACGTGCGCGTCTTGTGACAGGGCTGACTCTGGGATGTGACAGCGTGTCCACTTGGGTTTTTTGGTTGAGCGCTCCGGCTGTGTGGCGGGACTAACGGGCGTGGGTGTGTGTCGTTTTGTGAGATGGGGCGGGAACACACACAATGAAGCAGAGGGTGAACTCTGAAGGGAGGAAAAACTGAAAACGTGACAGAAAAACTACACAAAATGAGTCAGTTTAAGAGAAATGGTAGAAGACGAGGGCTGTGGAGAGATCGCTTTCAAATGAAAACATTAAAGGGGCTGTATCATGCAAAATTCACTTTTTGTATGTTTTAACCTTGTTATATAGTTATTTACTCACCAAAAACACCCCCAAATTGTTTTTTTCCTTCGTGCCTGTGTGTTTGAGCTTTCCTTGTTTTTCTGCTGCTCAGAGAGGCAGCCCCTCCCATACCCGTGAAAACGCTCTGTTTCACTGAAAGTCCCGCCTCTCCCCCTGTGGACTTTGACTGACAGTGTACTTCAACCAATCGGAGCTTCAAAACAAATACGTCACGCGTTAGCTTCTCTAAGGGTTAGCTTTAGCTCTTTAGCTCTGGCTTCGCTAGACGCAAAGACACGCAAAAACGTTTTTTCCTGTTAGAAACTCACCAAGCGCAGAACCTTCAGACTCTTGCTTTTGCTTGATTGTTGCTTTCAGACGATGGTTAAAGTTTATCTCCGTAATCGGAGTTACAAAAAGCGACAACGCTGATTGTAGAGGGCCTGCAGGAGGGAAGCTAAGGGGGGCCCATCTTCTCCTTGTGACGTCAATATGGGAAAACAGAGTGTTTTCTCTTCTGGGTTTCAGAATTAGCCCCCGAAAATCTTTTATTTCACACAAAATGACTTTTCCTTAGCGCCAAAAATAAACTATTACCATGTTAATGCCAAAGCTAGGGTTTGGACTAGCTAAAAAAGCATGATACAGCCCTTTTAAGCTTCCTTTGTATTTTGGGTGTCTGTTCAGGCGACGATGTGATCGGAGTCACTGAAAACAGCTTCAAATGCGGAACTTTTTGAAAATGCTCAGTCTCCGTGTGGACAGTGGAAATGGTGCTACTGAACATGTGCACCCCGGTTCTGCGCATACATGAGTGAGATGAACAATAACAAGAGTCTGTCCATTTTTAATGTTTACAGGAACTTTTCTGAAAAGCAAAAACGATGCGTTTTAACTTGAAAAGCCTTTCTGTAAATGGGAGCTAAGCTAAATGAGGTTTTTGCAGGTCTGAAATGTACAGAAATAATGCCTCGAGTAAAACCTTTCTCCTGAGAAAACTGAGAAAATAGTGTGTCTGGGTTTCAAGAGTATCACAAAAATAAAAAATAACCTCAACATGCTGTCAAATACCCTTAATCTTCTTCCTAGAGGACAGAGGTCTTCCCGGTCGGCTCGGTTTTGAGGAACTAAGACCCTGAGTTGGACAGCATCCAGGCTGTGCTCACACTAATTGGTCTTGGATCTGTGCCACGATGTCCGATGCCCGAACTGACCCGACAGGATGTCGAGATCTACTTCCTTTTTTATTGTCAGGACAAGCACAAAACCTGCTGTTTGTGTGTAAAACCGTCTTTAGGTGACCCAAAAACTTCTACCCTCTGATTTTTATGGAATCAATACATCTGAAAGAAGTGATTCCCTCCCTGTTTCTCTTTTTGAAGACCTCCTAGATTGAACTCCAGATTGAAAGCTAATATCTTAAACTGCGTTGTGAGTTTTTCATTGCAGTCATATTGCGAATGCACATTGACAGCTAGCAGGTTCGACCTCAGATGCACCTACAGGACATCACTCTGATACTTTGGGAAAAATATCTTGACTTACATCCTACCTAAGTGGGCCGCTGGCCTTGCTGGATATAGGAGTGCCTCTTCTAGTTTTTAATGCTGCTTGTCAAATGATGAAATCAACTGCTAGTGGAAGCTGAGTTAAGTTACTTCTTGAAGTACTTTGTAAAGTAACTCTGGATTAACTTGTTTGCCTGTCAGTAAACGTGCACAGAGTGACACGTTAGCTGAGTCGTCTCTGTGACTCAGGTGACTGACTCAGTCTTCAGCTCAGCTGAAGCTGCATCAGATAGTTGGAAGGAAAGCAGTTCTTGAAAAAACTATCAGCAAAAAACACAGAATAAAACAAAAAATGTTGTGACCTTGCAAATTTTTTGCATCAACTGAAGAAATAAACCGGATTTAAAGCACAAAAATAACTCATGTTTGTGAGTAATGTCAATAAAGGTGAAATACAATCGATAACCTACAAAACACAAAACCTGAAAACACAGTGTATTCAAGTGAGTGTACAATTCAAGTTTTATGCAGAATCTGAGTACATTGTGCTCTTTTTGTCAGAAACTGCAGTGATAATACAGAATAGAAAAAAAAAGTTGTTCATGTTGTTATTGCTCCGGTACCTTCAGCACAGTTCATGCTGCTAGTTGTCCTTGTCACCCTACTCTGGCTGAAATATATCGCTACAGGCAACGTTGGTATGAACACGGTGGAGGTTAGGGTTCAGTCTTCTTTGCCAGCCGTCTGAAAATCAGTGAGAAACTAAATTCTTTCTCACAGACTCACAGCTCGCAGTGCCAGGAAATGTAAATGTGTGGAGCAAAGGAGTTTTGCCTTCAAACACAAATATTTGCACTTGATTGGCTGCTGCCAGTGGCAGAAAGACTGTTTTAAGTTAAGAAGGAGACGAACTGCAACAAGAACAAAGCACGTGCATTAGCATGCACCACAGTCACTTCAGATGAATCACATGAAAAACCTCTGTGACAAACAAAAGGGAAAAAGAAAAAAATCCAGACAATGTTCAATAAGCAAAAAAGCCGGTTCAACTTTTTACTTGCGCTCAAGAAAATAGTCAAAGAAAATGGAACACACACACACACACACACAGGCACCCCCTTGCCTCAGCCTTTACTCTGCACACAGTAAAACTCACCACGTCGATAATCTGGAGCAACGTGAGGCCCAGATCCACCACGATGGGAGCAGAGTCGTTGTGGACCGGCCTCTCCAGACGGTTGTAGTTGACCATCAGGTCGTGGTACAGCTTCCTCTGGTGCACGCCGCCAAAGCAGCCTGGAGGGACGACAAGGGCAACGTTACAGAAGGAATGAAGCAAGGGCAAAGACTACACACGGTAGAATAAGTCAAACATGAATCGTAAGGCAAAACTCAAAAAAAAAAAAAAAAATTTTACAACTGAAAATGGGCTAAAACGACAGGACATAGAGTGGAATGGGATTGATCACTTTAATGAAAAGCAGCAAGACTTTCATTAGGTTTTGAGGGTCAGTTCAAACAACAACGGTTTAATTACAACAATAAAAAAAACAGCGCCAACTGGTGGCCTGGCTGTTTTGCATACATGCATCCTTTTCACTTTTTCTGCCGTTTCGGTGTAAACGGACATCATGTAAAAGATCCTTGGCTGTTTGAATCAATCCAGCAGTTTCATGAAACTTCCAAAATGTCTTCCCAGTTCCCACACAGTAAGGCTTCGAATCCAATCACATCCGTTACAACAATCATTCCCAGCGCTGCTCATGCCACACCAAATCCCCAGGGTAACACTATCCCGAATGTAATAAACAGCATTCTCAAAGCAACCATAACGAAATCACAGCAGCAGAGTTACAGCGACTGAAGGTTCGGTGGGTTTGTTGCTCTGCTGTTTCAGATCTGCTCTCTCTCTGTCCTGGTAATGGATTCACAGCAGCAGCTGAAGCTCTTAACAGTTGCTACTTCATCAAACTCTTGTTTAGGAGCACCTCGATCATTCTGAAGTAACTCAGCATTTCCCTGAATCCACTGTACCTCCGAAGCTTAATGAGTCACAAGAAAGGTGAGGAGAAACAGGTGGGAAAAATATCACCGAATTTAGGCTGCACAACATATTGCACAATTATAGTAAAATGTTCATTATGCGCACAGCAATAAACAACAATAAATTATTTTTTTGCATGCACCATGCATTCAACATCTCCAAATCTCCAAAATGAAAGAGTTTTAAATACAGAGAAATGTGAGATTGATTGTGATTTATTCAGAAAAAGTTTAAACTTTTCAATCATTTGACAGCTGTGATTATTTCAGACCTGCAGTGGTCATGCGGCAGAAGTCAAAAATACAAAAATTAAAGAAAAACTACACAATCGACAAAGTGCTTGATTTCTGCTGCTGGAGAGAGCGTCAGACATACGTTGTGTAAAAAAAAAAATAAATGAGCTAATATTGTATTTTCATGTGACTTGAAGAGTGATCTCGAAACAACCCAAGACGAAATCAGAGATTCACGCCTTGCTGTTTGTTTTTTGACTCAGCACCTGCAGAGTCCTCCTCCTCAGATTAAAGCATGATATCTAATCAGCTTCAGTAATTGTAATTATTTAAAACATGGTTCATGCAACACGGAGTCCCTCAGGGAAGCCCGATGAGTTCACAATATGCTGAAAGTAATGAGCACATAATGAACCCGTCAGTAACTGATCACCGTTACTCTTTTCTTTTTTCTTTTTTTTCTTTTCTTTCGCACGTGGCTGTGCGCAGCCTCAGATTAAAACAGAAAACAGAAAGAGAACAAAAGCACATCTTAGTGGACCACCATGACTGAAAAAGAGCAGGAGTAAGATAATCTCATGATACCTGCTCCTTTCTTAAACAATTTATAATTTATATAATAGCCATCACTCTCTAAATATTTTTTTTTCTAACTGAACAATATTTCCATGCATCTTCAACTCTGTACTCTATGACATCTTTGTTTTAATCCAGTCTATAACAACATGTCAATTTGTCATCCATTACTAAACTAAATAGAAAATCATACTGAACATACTGTTGTCTATTATCCAAATAGCTGCTTTACCAGTTCAAGGCGACTTGTCTCACTCCACGCATTTGCAATTTTGAAATGAAAATAGAATAACCAATAGTACTGCCTTTTTTGAATCAATAAAAATGCCTAATGTGTGTTTCTTATTTTCAATTGCAGTTGTAATATCTTACATTGTTTCCATTTGTGCGGGAGCTGTAGATCTGTTTGCTCCAAAGCTGTACGTATTCTCACTTAGTAGCTTCATCTTTTCTATGCATTTAATAACTTTTTGAACAAATATTTTTTCAAGCGAGTAAAGACATTGGCCAATAGTTAATAAAATATTGGTTCTTCTTGTTGATTCTGTTGTTGTTATGTAACTCATAACCCTTTATATGAAAATTATTACCTTTCTCTTGGAATAACCAGCTCTTGGATAAGGTTATCAAATTAAATCTATAAATGTATTCAAATAATCCTCAATCTTAGTAAAGTTTGCATGGATGCTTCAACAATTAAAATGTATTAACCTGTTAAGATGTTAGCAATGCAGTTATAAAGACTTCAAATGGGGAAAATCCAGGAATTTAGGTGTTTAAAACTGAAACATCCAGAAACATCCAGAATATCCCAACACACATAATGTCTACTCATTAAATCATTCGAGACAGATCATCTGATCCTGAGTTGAACATAATGAATGTAACACACACACCTTTAACTGTGTGATCTTCCACTCTGTTGATGGTGTGTTTTTTTCTTCCCCCATTTGTTCTCTCCTGAATTCATTAGCCTTCATGAGGAGGTTTATGCGTCCATCTAACAGAGGCTGAATCACTCAGCACGTCAGAGAAAAAGCGAGTGCAGTCAGATGTGAAGGTAACACACTGTATCTTCTCGTGGAAAACACACTGCCAGCATTATTCCTCTTTCTCCATCTCTGCTGTCACTGTATAATGTGATCCCAAGAAGATCTGTCTGAGGGACTCTCTGTCACAGCAGGGAAGATAAACAAATACAAGACAGTAAAATGTATTCGATTTCAAAATGTAAAGATAAAATCTAGGAAAGAAGCTACAAGGAAATAAAAACAGCTGTAGCAGTTGCAGGTTGTACTTAAAGACTTTTTATCCAAGAGCTTCAAACCAGAACTCTGGAAATACAACAGCTTTTTAAGTGTTTCGGTGTAGAAAATGGACAGATAAGATTACGTACTTACATTTTTACAAAGGTTGATTGGTATTTCTTTTTTATTTCAAAAACAAGGGAAAATAAGTTGCAGTATTGGAGATGCTGCCATAAAAGATGGCAAACTACATTAACTTCAAAGCAACACTGTCACAGGGATAAAGTGTAGAAGTGTGTGTGTGTGTGTGTGTGTGTGTGTGTGTGTGTGTGTGTGTGGTGTGTGTGTGTGTGTGTGTGTGTGTGTGTGTGTGTGTGTGTGTGTGTGTGTGTGTGGTCCGGTTTTCCTATGGTTGTGGGGGCAAAATGTCCCCACAACCATAGGAAAACCAGGCACAATGTCATTTGTGGGGACATTTTTTGGGTCCCCATGAGGGGAAACAGTGTTTTCTTGGCCATGTTGTTGTTACTGAAAAAAGTAAACGTGCAAAAACATTTCTTTAGGGTTAGGCATTGCTGTGGTCTGGGTTAGGGTTAGGGTTAGGGTAAGGGGTTAGATATGAATGGGAGTCAATGGAAGGTCCCCACAAGAATAGCCATACCCAACCTGTGTGTGTGTGTGTGTGTGTGTGTGTGTGTGTGTGTGTGTGTGTGTGTGTGTCATTGACTGTTTATAAAGATAGACGAAACCTGCTTGACGTCACCCACATCATTCTGATATCCTGTTTTGTCGAGCAGGACGTCACCAGATTGAACATTTGAAACTGAATGTAAATGTGATTGGGCCAGCCTGTCATGTGACCGCATTACATGGACAGAGGAGGCGCTGTGATAGGGTGATTTATGCAAAGCTTTAACTCATAAAATAAAATCAACAGATGATTTATGTGAAAATCAGACTCTGGTAAAGCTGATACGGTTGTAGAAATTATTGATAGAGACCAAAACATGTTCTGAAACTGGGCGCTTTATATGTTTATTTGCACTCTGAAAATTGCCATTTTTGAATGGGTTCTAATGAGACCCGGGCTCTTTCTGAAACCAACATCATCGCCTCCTGCTGGAATTTCCCCAGTATTACAGCTTTTCTGCACTTCCGAATTATCTTCACGTTTTACCAGCAGAGGTTGGCGCTCGGTCTGTATATGCGTCATTACAAAAACAATCAACAGCGTCAACTCGTGGCCCGGCATGCTCGCTACAACGTTTTTTGTATTTCTTTTGTAAATCGACATTGTTTTCAAAACAAAAGCATTAGAATGATGCATTTTCACCTGAAAGCCTTGCTGGTTAAAATGGGCTTCAGTAAATCTGGCCTAATGAGAGATCATCAAAATTGAGAGAGCTACAAATTGGTGTCCTTGAAAAGGAAAAGAGCCTGAACATGGATCTCTTTCACCTGTGTTTTCCGAAACAACAACAACAAAAAAAACAATCCTGTCAGAATATTTAGAAACCCCCCCATCCGTCAGAACCCTGGGGAAGGACTTTCTCCTCCAAAGCTTCTGGATTCAGCCATTCCTCAGCGTCTCATTTCAGTCAGAAGTGAAAAGGTCTCCCCGGCGACCCCCGTCCAAATTAGATTGTCTCAACATATTCCACCAATTACCGAGTGACAGCCCGGACGCGGGAGCACCCACACTGACTGAGCAGATGACTAATTAGTTAATGAGCCGAGAATAAACAAAGACGGCGGGCTGTGTTTGTGTGTGACGGTGGCGGCGAGTGTCGTACGCGGCGCCCCTAAATCTGAGCGTGACGGCGAAATCTGCATAATGGCTGAAGAGTGGCAGCCAGCTGAAGTGCTGAAAGTCGATGGAGTGAAGCGAGCCAAGAGAAAACAAGTGAAAAAAAAAAAGAGAAGAACTCAGAGATCACTGCAAGATACACACAGCTGTAAGTGAGTGACAACACACACACACATACACACACACACACACACCTTCTGATGTGCAAGAGAAGAAACAATCAAATCTGAAACACGAGCTCCACATTTACTTAGAATATATTGGCAGTTCTCTTGACTCCATCGAACTTTCCCCCCCCTCTATATTCTTCACCTCCTGCCTGTAAAGATACGAGTAGAGGCAGAACAGAACAGTTTGTTATCTTGCAGGCTCTCGGTGTTCGTCCTCGTTCTCCAGGAAGGGAGGGTGAGCCATGTGGAAGAACCTCGTCTGTGAACACACTGCAGTGCATTCATGCATCCACTCTGCTGTTGGTGAGCGGAGATTATTTATTTGAAAGCTTCTTCGGGCTCCGTGTCTGTGTGCGTCTGTGGTATTAGACAGCAGTCATGGCCGCACTCGAGGGACTTCTTAAAAGCTCCGTATTTATTATTACAGTGAGCTGCGTGTGATGCTTTCAGTCAGCAATGCCTCCACGAGGATCCCTCGCTCATTTTGCAGCTGTGTGCAGGTAAATCCTTCTAAATAAATGAACACACTCACTGTTATCATGATGCTTAAAACAAGCTGACTCAGCATTGACTGGAAAAACAAACTTATTCAACTTAACATTATTTCTGTCACCACATATCATTGGTTCAGGATTTTACTGCAGAATGAGGAAAACTTTAACTTGGCATTTTGGAGCCATCCTGTATTGATTTATTGAGCCCCAGTCACAGTGGAGCTCCTTAAATTCTTGCAGCCAGGGTTTTGCAGGTGCCGATGCCAGATGGAAAGTTCAAATCTGGTAAATATTACTGAAATCCTCACACAAACTGGAAGGAAAGAGCAGCCATAGATGATTGAGATTTCCACTTCAGTCGAACATTGGGACCCGTTTTCTGTCAGTTTAATAATAAGAAAGGGTAGTGTCTGTTTTCTATATTACAAAGATTAATCACAATCAAGCCATAATTAATCACAATATCATTTTAGCTCCAGTGTTCATCTGAAAGAAGATTTGAGGCTACCAGTTTGCCTGCAGACCTTTAAGGCACTTACATCATTGTTTTCCAGCAATCAAAGTGCAATTTATCTGTGTCCTTGAAAAGCCTGAACCAAACTCAATGTCTCATCCACAGAGCGACCGGCAGGCCGGTCAGTGATGGCGATCCCCCTCGAGACGCCGCTCCCGTCATCAGTGACAAGCAGTGAGAGAAGCCGTCGTCTCATTTCAGCACGGCAGTATTTCTCTGTCAGGTCAGCAACGAGATGGAAGGACGCCTCAGCCGTTTTGTTGTCGTCGTGTTGTTGTCATTAGCTCGTCGAGCACTAACGTCAAAGGCCGTCTTTCTTTCTCTAATGGATGTAATTTCAGCTGGACATGATGATTAAATTCAGACTGACTCACACGGAGCCGACAGCTCAGCTGTCACAGCAACACTTCAATAAAACACTTTATGAGGACGGGCCAAGCTGAAGGGGAGCAGGAAGACTTAACAGATACTTTCTCAGTAATCAATGAATTATTTTTCAAAGAGAAGCAAAATAATTCCCTTACTTTATACCTCAAGGGTACAAAAATCAAATGAATCAATTGGATTTTATATATACAGTATAGTGTTGTGTTTTTTTTTCGTCACAGTGATTGAGTGACTGAGTCCCATTAGGCATAACGTGAAACATCATCAACAAACACATCAAATAACAGAAGGACAGAATGAAGGTTCCAGATTAGAGTCGTGATCCAGAACAACAGAAACACTGAAAACAATGTAGATAGCATGTTGGGCCACAAGTTGGCGCTGTTGGTTGTTTTTTTGTGAGTGAAACCACAAAACAATCACCACTGTTGTGTACATAGACTCCCAAAGCGTGAGGGAAGTTTTATGTTTTCACCTGAAACCATTGTGGGGTAAACGTGGTGTAACTCGGACTGACGCTGTGGGATCAGGTGTCAGACTGGAACTTCACTCCAACTATTTGCCCTCTGACTGACATCAACCACTTGGAGATGGACTGACTGGAGATGTGTCCGTCATGTGTAGAAATCTGGGTCGTCTGGTCAGGGACCAGCTGTTAGACCGCCAAGTCCACCTCATAAAGACAGCTGCCTGTTATCGGGGTCTAACAGGGGAGGCACGCCGACATAAACAAGGGGAAGAGGAGTCCCAGGTGGTCCCATCCACCAGACAGATGAGCGGTGAGCTGACAAGGCAGCGTCGCCTCAGACCACAGGCCTCCAAAGGCTGACCTCATTAAGCGACCTTCAACCATGTGGAGACAGAAAGGAGGAGTATGTTCACCTGTGGAGAGCTAAAAGCAGCCGCAGCAGCTGAGACATGAGCTTCACATGAGCTGGGATTTACTTAGCGGTGCTGGACTGACTGTTTGAAAACTTTTAATGACCGTGACCCAGTGGAGGCTGGAGCCAACATCAGGGGACGAGGCCAGGAAGACCTGAGACGTGTGATCAGTCCATCACAGTGCTAACAAAGAGAAACACGCCATCTCTGCTCAACTAAAGTCATCTAACGAGCATGTGTTTGGATTGTCGGAAGAAGTCAAAGAAAATCAGGGAGATAAAACTACTAAAAATAGTCCAGTCACATTCAGGCTTGGAGCCGTTTGCATGTTCTTCATGTGTCTGTGTGCTGTTTCTTCTCCATCTCAAAGACTTTCACCATTTCAAAAGGTTCACATCCAAACAAAAAGGCAAAGACATCTTTCCAGTATCTGAGTAAGGAAAAAGCAGGAGAAGAAACAAGCTGTTTGGGACAGTCTGCGCCAGGAGAATGTTCAAAAAGTTGTTTTCAGTGTCTCTGACCTTATTGGTCGTGTAAACAGACACTCAAAATACAAAGTTTTGCATTTTCACTTGTGAACAGGACCTTTGCTTTAAATCAGCTTTACTGGGAACATACAGTCTGAAGCTGTGCTTTGCGTTCTAATGTAAATAAGAAGTTCTTTTAAAGGGACTTAAGGCAACTTTACAAAATTTACCTCAGTGCTGCCGCAATAGGTGCTGCGGGTAACTGCAGCCACCAGCCAAGGCAGCACGGGAGCGCGCACAAACATTTTACAGAATGTCCGGCTTCACAGCGCTGCACCAGGGATGCTCATGCCTTTTACTACGTCGCGGTTTACTGCAAGACCACAGTGCATATTATGTGATTTTTGTCAGCATCCGTTTTCACTCCCAAATGCAGCTGAAGTTCCCTCCGTGAATCAAACGCATATCCAATATTTATTCGGGTGCCTGCCCGGCTTCTGTCTTTTTTTTTTTTTTTTTGACTCACGAGATAACGCTGATAAAGTCCTTTTTTTTTCTTCGTGGTGTTTTTTTTGTGGGCTTTGAGTGGATGCAGTTATCCGATTGTATGGGGGGGGTGCGCTCGTGCTTCGATTCACAGACCGGGAGCAAATATATAATATATCGGGAGAGCGGACAAATGAAACTACAAATAGAACTACAGATGAACTTTCTTCTGTTGATTCTTGGTTTGTCAGCGAGTGACCAGCGGCGTATTTGCGCACGCGCGATTCATTTGCAATGTGGACGGAGTGGTGTGGGTCTCCTCTCTGCTCTGACTGCAGCAGGGAGCGCTGCGTGAGACTGGCCGCCTGTGAGTGCTTTGGGACGGGGGAGGGGCTCACAGCAGCACCCGCTGCTTGCTGAGGACAGCGGAGACGTCCTGTCACGTCTCCAGAGCATCAGAAAAAGTCACTAAATTTGTCGCTAGTCGCTTTTGACAAAAAAAAAAAAAGTCGCCAAGAGGCTTTGGAAAGTCGCCAGATTTAGCGAGAAAGTCACCAAGTTGGCAACACTGCCCGCCCCTGATCCCAGCAGTGTTTGAGTCCGTGTCCACGGCGGCCATGTTCTTCCTGTTCGGCAGCGCGCATACAGCGTCAATTTACGTCACATCCCCACGATTGCGCGGGAAATTCGGACCCCGAACAGCAACAAATTATTTGGCACACAGCCTGTATAAGGCAACAGACAGATACGCGGATTGGCCTGTTAGTTTAGGTTTTTAATGCTTCACGACCCATTAGCATTGAATAAACTGGAAATGCATGTGTAGTTTTTCACAAATCTTGCCTTAAGTCCTTTTAAGTTTGAGCCTCAGTCAGAAACCATAAAAGACTAAAATCAAAGAACAACCCTGTTTCTGATGATGTGACTGGTCTGGCGCTTCACAACGTGTGAGTTATATATCGGTGAGAAAGGTATTATTTTATTAAGCTTCAGCTTCATTTTGAAAGGATTCAGGTTCAAAAGTGGAAGGAAATTAAGCCGGTCTTTAATTTAAAGTCTATAAATGCCACGATTAATCACAATATGTTATGGTCATTTCTAAAATATATCCAATAAATAGAAGCTTTAACCATGCTCTTCTGTTGCCACAGCCTGACAGACTGCAGCAGCAGAAGGAGGCGGAGATTCCGACACAGTGACTTTATCTTATATTTTCCACACCGCAGCAGTTATTTGTCCTCAGTGCGGCACAACAGACCGAGACAGTAATCCAGTTCTCTTTAAAACCCTCGTGACCTTCTTTAACAAGCCAGGTCACACTGTGGGCTGAGTACACTGGCCAGTAAATAGAAGTTTACAGGAGGAGGACGGCGGCTCCTCCGACGTCTGGTCCTTCACAGCTCCTTCCTGATTACTGTAAAAGAATTCTTTAACCGGCTCTGTTCCTTTTTATACACTTTATACTCATTAGGATAAGTGACTGGTGCTACTTTGAGAGGATTTCACATTTTAAAAGTGTTTTTTATATTATTTTTAAATGTTTTTACTTGATGGGTGCTTCATATATTTGTACACCAGAGCTAAGTCTGTCGTGTATCTGGCTGCATTACTTTACACCTGAATGTCAAACACATTTCAGTTCTGCCCAATTTCATCTCAAGTGTGTCAGACTGGTAGAGTAGTGCCATTAATAACCTTTAAATTTAAAGTTTAAAGTTATTCTTAGTTATGGCGAAGAGTATACGTGATGAAAATGCTGAACCGTTTGTACAAGACAAACAATTACTAATATTTTTACCTGCATTATTCAGTGCTCACTGATTTGTCATTGATCCAGGAGACTGGCAGGATGTCCGAGCAAGACAGAAAAGCTTTCATCAGGATTACAGGCCGCAAACCAAAGAATTAGTCTAAAATCCAAAAGAGCTACGGTGATGCTGAACGCCATAACACTGTCAGTACAATCAGAAACATCCCAATGCGAGGATAAAGATTTATTTGTCTCTATTGTAACATGATCAGAAAAATAAAATTGATTGATTTAGTTGTATCAAAAAACTCTCTAGCAGTGCTTTGGATTAGGTTGTCCTCTTAAGTACGGAGGACACGGGTTCAAATCCCAGTTGAAGCAATAATGATATTCCACTTAAAATATTACAAAGTTGCGATGATAAGTAACAATCTAAAGCTCTAATCAGATTTATAAACCAGGAATGTGATAATGAAAGTGAGAAATCACATAAATATTGTTAGCCAAAGGCAGGATTCAATATTTGCTAATAAATTTAAAAAAGAATAATTGAAAACAGCGCAGTGAAGGTATGGAAAATATTCCTGTTATGTGGGCAGTAAATCAAAGAAATCAACTGAAAAGCGTCTTCGCCATCACTATCGTACATTTCTGCCTCGGTAAACACAAAATTTCCATTTGTGCTTCTTCTTGCATCCAGTCATTTTTCATTAATAAACCCATACTCAGACTGTAAGAAGCATTCAGCACAACAAAGCAATCTTAACGTGGCCTGCAGGCATCTATCAACGTCAAATGATGGCCCATATATCTATTTGATTACAATACTGACCTCTTCTATTTCTATTTCAGAGCCACGGCCCTCCATCGCTGAAGTCAGTTGTGTTGTAGTGAAAATACAAAGCGTTTCTTTTTATTGCCAAGATGTGCAGCAGGAGACGTGAAGGCAATTTAGTTTATGAGGCGCTCACCCTTGGACGTACGTGTTGCCGTCAAACTCAGTTTTACTGACGTGCTTTCTGCTGTCTTGTTTTCATTCTTGTCACCAATGAAGCAAATGTGTGGATCTCACTGGCCTGTGGCAGGACTGATATGATACGATATTTTTGGTATTGTTTTGCAAGATCTGGTGTTTTCATTTTGCTTTCACAGAAAATCCTCCATCGATCAATAGATCTATTCATTCACCCACTCCTCCAATTTATGAGAAAGAGGAATGAAGAATTTTTAATACTTTTCTTTCAAGTTTTGAAAGCTTTGAAGAGGTCAGCTTAAAACAGTAAATCTAACATTTTCCCATGATGCAGTTTGATGTGATGTTTTTACACCGTGAAGGAGATGATGGTAATGGTTATGATGAGGACTAATATTGTAGTCAAGGATAATTGAGCAGCTTTGGAAGGAAAAACATGGACTTCCTCCAAGCTTCTCCGAGCTCGCAAAACAACAAGCCTATAAAGGAATTGTTATTATAAGCAAGAGCACACGTTAATCTGGGCAAAGTCACAAAATGTATCATCAAATATCATCATGACCTAGACAGAGAAGCTGATGTTCTGGAAACAAAAGCACACACTCACACAGACACACACAGACACACAACAGTATCATAGCACATATTTTATAAATGGCTTCAGCTCTGGCTTGGCGGCTGACCAGTGTTCAAATTGCCCAACTGCAACTCCTCTGTTCAGGCCTGGCCGGCCCAAGAAGACAAACGCTGGGGAGAGACTGTGCTGGACAGCCACTCCGACATGTTCCTGGGTGAGCTACGTCCGTGGTGCACCAGCATCGGGTTAATATTGTGATTCTTATGAATTTAAGTACGGAAGCACAGAACTGCTACAGTATTTTTCTGAGCGGGATCCCGTTATGATGACATTTTTAAATGTTTTTTTTTTCATTTAAACAAGATACTTTTCTGAATACAATTCACCGATAAAGCGACCCTGAACGGGATATGTGGTACTGGTACAGAGAATGAATGAATGAATGAATGAATGAAGTCCTGCCCGTGGACTGGCTTCGGTTCTACTGCTGGGATCCGTGGTTCTTGTGCTGGACCGTCCAACGGACTGTCCTCAACTTTGTCCTAGGCTTTACTTCTTATTGTCTCATGCTAGCTGTTGCCAAAGCTGTCCGTCCCTGGGAGAGGGATCCCTCCATACTGTGGTTCTCCCCAAGATTTCTTCTTTTCCCACTGGGTTTTTGGAGTTTATTCTTGCCGGATGTGAGGGTCGAAGGCGGTGGTTGCTTCGTTCTGTCTCGTTACTGTAAATATTGACATATTACCATTATGCTTATTCACTGTTTTTACTTTTACCGACCAATGTAACATCTTGAAGCCCTCTGAGGCAGCTGTTGTTGTGATACTGGGCTATACAAAAATAAATTGATTGATTGATTGATTGATGAATTCACATTCCAACATCAATAACTCTTTAACGAAACATCATCAACACAGAAACAACACCTCTTTCCAATCAGTGGAAGGTGGACAATATGCTACAAGCTGATTTTAATCAAAACTAGCTTTCTTTTGAGAGGCAGAGATAGAACTAGTGCAATCAGAAAACTGTTCCACCGAGAAGCAGCTCAGAAAAAGATGTCTTCACTGTAACGGTTCTGCGCTTCTGCATCCGAGAACTGGGGTGGATCTGGTGGAACTGTAAAAGTAAATCATGTCTGATGTCCGTGCTCCAGACTTTTAAATTAAGCCTTCCATTTCTAAAGGGAAATGACAAAAATTAAACATTCAAACTGTCATTGGAGTTCATTTAGAGGAGATTTACTTTACAGTGTTGGAGAGCAGAGAGGAAAACCATTGGTCCTCTGAGCCAAATCCCTAATGTGGGCTTTTTTGGTTTTAATGTACACCATCTTGAGTTGGACGAGCAGACGGGGAAACCCCAACAGCTTGAGGCCTGCGGTGATAAATGGGACGTGTGAGGACAGTAGGCCAAAGAGTGACTGAGGACAGTTAAACTTTAATGCCTCCAACAGCCAGAGTAGAGTAGTTGTGGAAATGTGTGTGAGTGTGAGGGGGTACAATCAAAACTGAAGGACAGTGAAAGCTTGTTTTGAAGGTTTAAAACTAATGTTTGATGAACTGTAAAGTGATTAACTCACTTTTCCTTAAAGGCTCCCATCACAGCTACATTCACATGTTGAATAATAAACAATTAGTTTCAGTTTGATGGATGTTTCGGTACCTCAGTTTTTCATGTATTCTTCCACTTCATGACATTACTTTGTGTTTTTCTCCCGAGTCATTTAAATAATGTGTAATTACGGTTTTTGCTCTAAGCTGATAAAACCTAAAGATACCGATAAGATTGGGGGGGAAAAGCTGAAATTAGAAACCATTCAACATAGGTACAGTTATCAGGACAACACCTGAGAGGACGGAGCAACCGCAAAGACAGATTAAATATTGATTAGCTTCGAGCAGTCTGAACAGGCGGGAGACTTGGCCAACTTCAAAATCGAATCGCATTAAAGCAGCCTGATCGTGAATTCCTGTAAAAGGTCGATACATATCCAGAATCTGAGACAGAAGACAGCGAGGACTGAATCTGAACAAGGTCAACCATCGTTATCGAGCAAGGTCATTTCACTGACACACACACTCACACACACACACACACACACACACACACACAAACACACACACACACACACACACGCATGTTTATTGAAGGACAGACACATTCTGCAAGTTTTCCCATTGAGTGTTTTCTTCCTGTTAGCACGCTGGTGGACTGATGTGAGGTTATTTTATTTATTGCTGTAAACAGGCAGAACAGTTACGCTTGAGACACAAAAACTTAACTTTTTAACCAAGTGGCGGTGAAATAAATTTTGACAAACTGGAAAACATATTCATTAAAAGATCTGACCTCCCTTACTCAACTTGACCTGAGAGGCGTGAAGCCCCGTTTCCAAGATGTTTCAAGTGAAAATGTTTTAATTTCGCATTTTCATTTCAGAATAGTTTTGCGTTTACACACCAATCTAACCCTCTTGAAAACCGTGTGTTAACGTAGCAAGAAAATTGTATAATTTGCATGATGGGTTACAGTGGGTGCTGTTTGTTTTTGTAACGAAAACACACACACATATGCAGAGAACTACACACTCTAAACATTAATAGGAGAAAATGGACATTTGCATGCAGACCACCAAGTTGGATTGTTATTACGGTGACTGTCGACTCTAAAACTATCAATTCCAGAACAATCTGGACTGGGAATCTTGACTCTACTGAGCATGTGCAGAAGATGGTTGCTGTTTGCAGGACCAGTAGCAGCGTTTCCGCTGTCTACATGCAGACGGAGTCCGAGCATGTCCAGAAGTTGCATTTTTCCTCATTTCCAATGAAAAGATGTCGGAGTATTTTCATGAAGTTTCATCTTGTGGGCCGTTCTCAAAAAGTCACATTTTCAGTGGCTCCGACCGCCGTCATCATGTAAACAGACTCCCAAAACTCAACGATAGCTTTGCACGAGGCCTGAGACTTCATCCATCCTGAGGTTATGAGAAACTCTTCTCATTTGTAAAAACAACCAGAAAAGGACACTTTCTACAATCTGAAACAGTCGATCTTGGCAGGTCCAGCTTCAAAACCCTCCGCCAGTCCTCAATGACGAGCCCTGCCCCTTTTTATGTCCTTAATTAAAATTGGACTTGGTTTCAACTGGAGATAGTTGAACATAGCAGCTTGTCAAAACAAAAATAAGTCAATTTAAGAACAAACAAAATGAGGTGTAAAGTGGGATGTAAAGAGAAATTAGCTCCTCCACTTCATTAACTTCAGTCTCAGTCATGTTTTCATGCGAAAACACAAACGTGTTGTTATTCATGTAGTCACTTTGGTTTTTACTATTTCAAATGTATCCTCATTTTTCCACAACATGTTAAAATTCCTATGTTATGCTCTTTTCACTCTGCTCGATTAGCATAATGAAAAAAACTTTATGGGTTTTCTACGGTGTGACATTGCAGGTTGTCAACACACATTACAACATTACCCTCTACTCTTCAAAAGTATGAATATATGGATTTTTATTTATTTATTTATTTATTTATTTATTTATTTATTTATTCATTCATTCTTTTTTTTTTTATTTATTTATTTGACAATCACTGATTAACAGCAGACACGGGACATGAGTCCTCGACCTTTCATGGAGGAAATCTAGTGGAGAAGAATGGAAAAATGTTGGAATCCACTGTTTTCTTACCTGCTCTTTATTATCATTATTATTCTTTTGTGTCTTTAAAACATTCTGAGTTCCTGAAGAATGTATTCTTAGCTAATATGATGTAGTTTGTCTTGTTGCTCTGAGCAGCTACTGAACCAAATAATCTCGATAAGAAGTGTGTAGAGCTGGTCAACCGACACAGGAGAAAAGGCAGAGTGTGAGTCTATCACAGGGTAAAAACCCCCATATATCCACAGGGAGAAGATGTAAACTCTTCACAGAGAGAGACCTGAACCTGGAACTGAACCAGACAACGTCTCACTGAGGAAGCAAAAATGCCCCCGACTACATGACCGAACCTTCTTAAAATAAAATGGCTGAAACGATCCTTCAACGGAGCAAATCACTGCAGTTTGTCTGCATTTATAATCACAGAGTAATCTTCTTTTGACCTTCTATCATTGTTCAGGTTGTTTCCCAATCAGCTGCAGTGATGAAAAGATTTTATTTGCATACAATCAGAAGACAGAAACCCTCACTTTGAGTAACTCTGCATATAAACTGAATTCTCTCATAACTCGAACGTGCAGAGTTAAGTCACTCCCAGCAACAGGAAAGATTTCAATCTTTCTTCCACTACTGAAGCAGAGCTGCAGATGAAAATTCACTGTTCTATATCTTCATTTGGAGTGAGAAAAGATTTTGTTGCACATCTTTCTTGCAGCAACGGCTGAACACTTTGTCACAAATTCAGATGACCTTGTGTTGAGCTTGAATTAAGCAACTCGTTTGATATCAAGTGAGCTAATTGGATGGATCCTAAGAGGAGCAGGAGCTGGGCACAATTACAGCCCAAAAGAGGAGAATCAGTGAATGAGCTCCTTTTAATTTCACTGCAGCTTGAATTGGACCGAAATGTAAAAGATGCTGCCAAAGCTTTGTGAAACACTGCAGAAATAAAGAAATATGAGCTAATCCAAAAGACTGCTCTCCAGACAATTTTCCTGAAGATTAACGGATGCTTCTATTTCAATAAAAAAAGATTCAACTTGTTTCCTGTGTCCCATAAATGTTTCTTGAAATTATTTAGCAGTGGGGCGTCTGCATTCTGATGTTTATTGAAAAAAAAAAAAGCACCTCTCGTGCTCCATAATATGCAAAACACGAGTGTTTATGAGCTGAGAATGAGGTTATAATAACAGTGGAGCTCGTTTAAGGTGTTTTTCTCTGGTCTATCCTGTACAACCTGTGGAGAGAATCTGCAAATGAGGACACATGCTTTACAAACAGATGACAGATGACACAAACAAGTCAGCAAAATACAGTAATAATTATAGTGAGCTCATTCCTTTATCTCAAGACTTTTAATGTTATTTTATTTTTAGAAGTATGGTGGTTCATATGCTTGCCACAGTCTCCTTTTATCCATTTACTAGTAATTATTTGTGAGTGTATTTTTGGCCCGGTGATGAATGTTATGTTACTGTCCATTGTCTCTGTTGTGATCTTTTACTGAGTGAGTGACGCAGCACACCATCTAGAAGTGAAAACATTAACTGTAAGACTGAACAGTCTGGAAGAAACTGGAAAGCTGTTAGATTTTAACCAGCACATCAAAAGCACGTCACAAAATTGAGTTTCAGAAGACATCCGGAATGTTGTTTTGCACCAGTGTCCTGATGACTGCAGCTCACCTGCATTGATAATGTGCTCAAAAGTCACGTTTTAATTATTTTCATGACTTTTTACATTGTAGATTCACAGTGAAGGCTTCAAATTCACGAATAACACATTATGTGACAAACAAAAAAAAGTGAGATGTTTAATATTCCAGATTTTTTTGAAACAGCCACTCATTGTCGTGTAAAGGGACACACAAAACACAATGAGAGTTTTGCTTTTTACCTTGAAATCTGTGCCATGTAAACAGGCCCTAAATCAAACGTGTTGGATTACAACTACATGGTGAAACAGATAAAAACATGCTCCCATTTGTGTGCTGAGCTTTGGATTTCCCCTTAAATCTTCATATAAATCTTTATGCTGGAAATTCATTCATAAAAAAACTGCCATGTTTTTTTCATATGTTCCATTCTTTAACTACTCCTCTACTCAAATGAAGCAAAATCAGCCTGTTTTAGCAACAAAATGTACAGTACATGTGATAAAACTCCCTATATCTCAGTGAATATACTGAGGGATTCGAACATACCGCAGAGATTTAACCTCTTTTGAAGGTCCTTTGACTCATGTCTGCTGTCACGCATTTAACAATCCTTTAGCTGCAGATTACACCGGAGGGATGAGCGGCCCCGTGGACTTCAAGCATCAGGACGGCCTCCTTATCAAGAGCCAGATGTTGTCAGTCTATTAAAGGAGGATAACTGACGCGCGCGGTCAGATCCTCGTCCACCTCAGGCGGGAAAACTTTGCATTGCAGCGATTTAAACAGCTGTTCCGGTCTTAAGGGATTCAACCTTTGCATTTGTACTAATATAGAAGGAATTCAGTTGCTGTGTGACTGTTTGTATGAAAGATTGTGTGCATCACAAAACATGTTCTCTCTGCATCATGTCTGTCAGTGCTTACGCAGATAAGCAGATTGGCACGTGCGTGTCTGGAATACAGTTCATACATGAATAACATGCATGTGTACGCTGAAACTGGTAAATGTCATTGTTCCCACCAACCTCAGGGGGGCCTCCCAGTCTTTAGAGGAGAATTTTACCGTTCAACTGCTGTAATAATCATTTGTGTGTAACAACAATGATAGTTGGACCTCAGTCAGGAGCAGGGGGTCTGCGACCTGCAGCTCTACAGCCACATGTGGCTCTTCAGCCCCGCTGCAGCGGCTCCCTGCAGCTTTCACAGAATCAAATGCAAATAAACACTTTTATTCTATTTCCATTGTGTATCGGCAGCGGACCCCCCTTCAGATGGACTTTCACCTTCCAGTACATGGTGATAAAAGTGACATTCAAATTGATGAATGGCTTGGTGTGTTTCATTCACAACGCTGGTGTATTTAATTATGAGGGAAAGAAGTAACACAAAAGTTGTGTTGAAAGCCTAAATAAACTAAAAAACACTTTAAACAGCTGGATAAAGATAAATAGATAAAACAAAATGAGTAAAAAAAGAGTATGATTACCTAAAAAAACTGAAATCATTAAAATGGCTTAAAAACTGAATCAGTTAAAAAGTCCTACATTAATCTAGCTCTAAAATGTGCTATATGAGTAAAAAAAAAGAAAAAAAGAAAAATGTCAATTCATACTGCAGAATCCACTAAAATAGCTTAAGAGTAAAATGGAAAAAAACAGCTAAAGATGCAATAAATGTCAACCATTCTGACCAGTAGTTATGAAACTTTAACCTAAGATTCATTTTCTTTAGTATACTGAACTTCAAAGGGCTGATTTTAGACGTAATATGTTGTATGGTGAAGGTTAAACAGGTTTTGTGACTCCCAGACAAATTTACCTGGTGAACAATGGCATAAAGGTTGCAGACCTCTGGTCTCTTACAGGCTTCCCTTTGTCAACCCAGGTTTAATCCTGGTCTCGTTCTGTTTGAAACCTTTGAGCTCTACAGCAGTGGCCATTAGTGATATTAAAGCTGTAGAGGACACTGCATAGAAGACAATCATGCAACAGTGACCACAGTCTCTGTGGAAGGCAAAGGAAACCCTTGATTATGACAAGATAGAAGCAAGGTCCACTTGAAAAATAAAGAATAAAAAACTAAAACAGCACCATCTGGTTAACCGACCACAAGTATTTCTGCATTTAGATTCATCTAACGGATGAATTCGAATTTTTCAGCTCTATTTGTCACACTTGAATTTCAGAAATAGTGGATATCCCTTTATGAGTCCATTAGGTTTTAAAAATGACAAGTGGAGTTGAGAACAAATGCGTTTTCAGGTCTCAGTGATTAAATATTAAACTATTTTACGCACGAACAAATCCAGTTAAACAGATCGTTACGCACATGCAGGTCTGCACGCACCGGTTCAAGAATCCCCTCACAAATGTCATTAGACATAAAGGCATCATTACGCACACATAAATTCCAATCTGCATGCACGAATCGAGCATGTACAGATCATTTCGCTCCAGTTTTATTCCCAGAGATAACTCATTTGAGCGCATTTCCGCAGCGGGTGGAGAGGTTATTCCTAAATAGAAACAGTGCCACAACCAAACGAACTAAACCAAAGTGTGTATTAACATTAGCTCTCGTCTTCCTCATCTTAATCTTTACTCACCTTGACAGCACAATGTCGCCCACAGGTAAACTCCGACCAAAACACATCCGGAGCGCTTCCGAGGCTCCATGTCCGCGGCGGAGCACAACTCCAGCTGCAGCCCGCCGGAGATGTCAAAGTTTGGGACACACTGCTACTGCTGCTGCTCTCTGAGAGGAGGATGGAGGAGACACACGCACGCCCGCACGCACGTACAGGGATGTCTTATTATCTGTCTCCCCGCGTTCAGGCCGTCTGTCACCTCAGGAGTCACTCCGGATGCGGCTCCCGTCGCCTCTCTCTGCGCTCACTTGGATGTTCTTTAGATCACAAACACGCGCGTTTCCCGTCGCGCCGTGAGGATGACAGCCACCTGTCCGCTGCTGCCGCTGCGCGACACCGTCAACTTCTCCAACAAACGTCCCCTCCGGTCATTCCTGGATCATCCTCAGCTGGTCTGTCTGGGGATGGTGACTGACGCGCGGTGCGTAATCCCAACATGACGCGCACATTTGCAGCAGTAGGCGACTAGTCCCGCCCACTTTCTCTGTCAAACTTCTCGGAAAAAAAAAGCTTGTTTATGTGTTCATTTATGTCCATCTGTCCTGTAAACCGCTTTATCCAGGTCAGAGTTAAGGGAAACCGAAGCAGTGTCAGTTATCTGTGGGCGAAGGCTCTGGATAAAGACAGGAAACCACACTACCTCAGATTTATGGATGGTTTAAAGTCACTAAACAACCTCAAAGCCAACCCAAGCAGGAAGCTTAAACAAGTGCTATCCACTGTGACACCCTGTTTAAATATTCCTATTTGTTACTGAATGTAATGAAATTTAATGTTAAATAAACTATAGTACGAAAACATAAATGTATGACGACTGAATGTAGAAGTGTGGCAAAAATAAAACTGGTACACCATTAATAATGATGTTCAGTGTTTATGGATCTCAGCAGCCACTTACAATCAAATGTTTTAGCATTCAGCGGGAGACTCGCTCCGGAAATTTCCTTAACAAGTCTGACGTTAATCAATACTTAGAGTGAATTCTATGTACCTTTTTGACTTAAGCTGTTCATTTTTCGTTAGAAGGAAAGAAAGACATTTGTACAGTTCAAAGTGTTTCTTGGATCAATCAGAAAATGGTCACAAAGACTTGCTTGAAAACAAACAAAAACTAATTCAATTCATTTCTGAGTTGAGAAAGAAAGTGTTCATCCCTTTCTTTTTTTCAGTTTCTTTCAGTTTCTTTCCTTTAAACTTTGTCCTTCGTCTGCACTGAAAGTCAACTTCCACTTCCATGCAGCATTCCCTCACTTTCCCTCCTGGGGCAAATTTGTTAAGTTTTGGATGGAGGCAGAGTTTTGAAATAAAACAGGACACTTTATGTGGGCAGACGTGGGGGTGTAGTGGTTGGCACTGCTGGTTCCAGATTAATGTGGAATCTGACAATACATTAATTTTGCCTTTTCGCTTCAGAAAAGTGTCACATTTGTCCGTTTCCACACTGAAAACGATGTTGGGCCACTAGAGAGTACTGTTTCTTTTAGTAATGAAACTACGCACAGTCGCACACAGCAAAGAACACCGTGTAAATGGACCCACAAAACGCAACATAATTTTTTCATTTTCACCTGAAAAAGTCGTGTAAATGGAACTTGAGTGTATCAGTGTATCAGAAGATGGTTGGAGTTCATTCTAAACCATCTTGACTTCCAGTTTACACACTTTGAAAGATACCCAAGTTCACTCTGTCAAGGTCGCACAGATATTGATTATCATGGTACACAGGAATAAACATGGATTAATCCTAACATGTTTGGGTCCAGGCTGATATTTCAGGGTTGTTTTAAAACGGGATGTCTGGTATGACATTTATAATGCATACTGGGCTTCTTTGTCGGTGGAGTGTGCAGAGCAGAGATACAGGAAACAATGCTTCTGTGCTTCCTTTGCAGTCCAGATGAAATATTTCTCTGCTTCTCCCTCTATCAGCCCAAAGCAACACGATCATTTTAACAGCAGGTTTTTTTTTTTTTTTTAACAACAAATTGGGGAGCATACAATTTATCACGGGTCTTAAAAAAGGGGACGTCGTCTAAAACACACAGCTGGCAACAGGTGAGGTAAACAAGCGTCTCTCTTTATGAGATAAATCCTTAAGCTGTAATAAAACCCACGCACGAGCTTCTCTGAGTCATTTCACGTCAGTACTGCCAAATTATGGAGCTCCATCCGAGTTCATGCAGGTCACTGCAGCAGCAGCACAAAGCTTCTCAACACAGGTGAAAGACTGCGTGTTTCTCTCTGGGATGGTTTGTGGAACAGGAAGTGTTTGAAATACAACTTAACTGCAAAAATCAGCCTTTTTTGAAGATGTTTCGTAGAGTAAATATTATATTGTTGAAGAGCCTCTGTTAAATCAGTACTGTCAAATACTTTAAATTCAGAGGCCGCATACAGCACAGTTTCATCTTTAATGTGTTGGACCAAGCAAAGAGTGCCATAATAACCTTTGAATTTAAACTTTAAAGCTTTTCTTTGTTTTGCTACAGACTATACATGATGAAAATGTTGGTATTTTTGTGAAAACAAAATGCGGCTACAATCTCAACATCTTAAATCCCATTTTTATGAAACCTTCAGGTGCAAAATACAATGAAATGTTCAATAAACGTCTCCGATAGCTGCTGCATTATGCATGTTTATAAGAACCCTGACAACACAGCTCTGAGGCTAATTCTAGTTTCTTAGCTTTGGGTGTTGTGTCCACTACTGTTAAGAACTTTGTTCAAAAATCTGTTTTCTTTGAAATTTTTACCATTTGCCTGGTTTGGCGGGCGGCTGGTTTTAGGCCACAAGCCTTATGTTTGGCACCCCTGTGTTAAACGGCCTCACATTTATGAGGAATATGCATTTGTAGGATGAGCAGTAGTAGGCTGTATACTTAGAACCAGCTTCTTTGTGTGGATTTTATTGACTTCCACACTGGTGCAGATTAAGATGGCGTGCGTGGGTTTGACGTTTCACATCATTCTGCAAACACAAAAAAGTGCTTGGCACCTCCATGCTATCCACATTTGACCCACAAGACCCCTAGAGGTGGTTTATTTGAACAAAATCTTGGTTAGATAAGTTAATAAATTACCAGAATGTCTTCTTTCACACTTATCCTGATGTTACAATCCGCAAAACAACACCAAGGAAGGTTTTATTAGAAGACTTGAAGAAGATTTAATACTGGACTTATGTCGTTTATCTAAGTATTAAGGAGATTTCCGTTTGATTCTCAGTTAAAAATACAATGATAAAAGTATGGAACTTTTTCTTCTTCATTCCACTTTTAAATTTTGTTGTAAATTGCACACTAGTTGTCACTATTTGTATTTAAAACCCATAAACATGTTATCACTGGGCCCGTTTGATCTAATATTTCGTATCATCTCTGACTGAAGAGCCTGTTTCTGCAGCAGTGCTGCAGGTGATTGAAGTTAAATGAACACAGTTGTATGTTAACACGCCTGGCTGAGTGTGTCATTAATCAGCACGGCAGCCGTCCAAGCAGGTGAACTGCGGTGCGTGTGGTCGGTTGTCAAAGCATCTTGCGTCACACAATTACCTCCGATAAGACATTTGCATGAGCTTCATTGTTTTTGCAAGTCTGCAGGAGGAAACGTTAACTCCGGGGCACGCAGGCAGCACACCTAGCACCAGCGCGACTCGGAGAGCTACTGTAGGATCACGTGTGTGTCAGGAAACCTGCGCTGGCCTCATTAGTCTGATAGCTGGTGTTATGCAGTCATGGTTCACTTCCTCATCCATTAGCAAACTTTTGCATGTTCGATTGAAATCATTGCGACGTAAACAGGCCCTCATTAATGCCGCCCCAACCTTTTGTGCATTGTGTTGGTCTCTCACACCTTGAGTCTTCCTCTTACTCACACTTGCTCCGGTTTTGTCAGCGTTGCCCACTCCCCATCTGCCACATCCACTCCGTCCCCGCTGAACCTTTTCTCTCCCTCTCTGCTTCCTCTCCAGGCTCTGCCTGCGAGCATCAGATACAGTGATGTCCGCAAACCATTACGAGCGCCCGCGGCGCTTCTCTTGCACTCACCATCTATCACTCGCACTCTCCTATTTGCCTCAATGTGTTAAACCTCCCCTCACACACACACGCACACACACACACACACCACACCACACCTCGCTTCCCCTCCCTTCCTTTGTGTCTCCCTCTGGCTTCAGTCTGGACACAGTGTTGTACGTGTGTGTCGTCTGCCATCAGCTCACATTAAATAAATGTCCTTTTGGCTCAACCTGCAGGGACTGGGGGTTGGTACTGAGAGTGTGTCTTTTTCCTTGGGTTTATTTATGGCGCAGTCCTCTATGTGTGTTGTTGTTCTCTTCAAACTTACTACACGCATTAACATATTGTGCAGTAGCCTCGAGCAAATGCTATATATATGTATCAAAACATATAAACATCCCATGTAAAACCATCAAGCATAAGGCTGGACATGTGATTTTTGCCCGGGCTTCTACAGCTACATATGCCATGAGTGTGCAGCTCTCCTTGTGCAGCTTTCTGGCCTGCAGCTTCACTTTCCCGCTTCAGCCTCACGACTTTCACAGATTCAATTATCAGATGTAGCAGCCAGTTCATTTATTTCTCAGCAGCAATGAGATCTCAGCATATCTCCACACTAATCTGCAGTTAGCAACAATAGACAGACAGCAGCTTAAGAATTTGACAATTGACGTGGAGCTACAAAAACTGGCAAATGAAGGATTATGTTAGTTTTTCATTTATTTTTTTACTGTGCACATAGTTGTGTTATTGCAGTGTTACTGTGACACACAATCTGAATTATCAGACTGATTGACTGCAGAGGTTCAGCTGAGGTTACGTCAGTCACTGGGAGGGAGATGCTCTATAATCCGGACGACATTGCTTCTTGAAAGAAACACATTTATGAAGCAAAGAAAAGAAGCAGCAAAAGATGAAAAAATGAGGTAAACCAATAAACATTGAGACAAACAAGGAAAGTTAACACTTATTTGAGACTGTTATAGAATAGTGTTACTTATGGGGCATGTTTCATGTTGCAGTAAAGAGGATTGCAAAACTAAAATTCATCCTAATTTAAATTGAATAAATGTTTCTTCAAATGCCAAGATTATTCCATAACTCTCATAACATGTCACTATGTTCATTTTGTGCATTTTTTGCCCCCTAGTGGCCAAAAACATTTCAGGAATCTTAGAATTATACTTTTTCTTTTTTTAATTATTGCATTAATTAGCGATTTGTAAGTGTGAGTAACAATCTCTTAACACAGTGTTGCCAGATCATGACTTTTAAGGTAAAACCCAAAGTGTTCAGTCAATACTGATCTATTTGCATTAAGCAGACGCCGAGGTTCATCAGTATTCATTTTGAGTTGCGTTTTCTGGTCAGTCAGGCAATGTAAGTCCAATATCCATCCTCTTTTCAGCTGTCCTTTGGCCTCCTGGGGGAAATCTCCAGTTTGTTATAAGGTAAGTAGAGCTGATTGTGCTTTCCACAGTTTCTTTCCGGAGCACAGCTCCAAACGTTTAATACTGTTGTAACAGCAAGGTGAGCTTTCATTAAAGCAAACTTCCTAAAGGGCAAAGGAGAGATGGTAGAAAGTGTTGCAAAGTGGAGGAGCTACAGTGTAAAACTATTGATTTATGCAAGACTAAAGTGTTAACATGCATGATGCTCTTTTCCTGAATGCAGCATTTTAATTTGACCTTTACTGTATCTGCCATGTCGCTCGGCGTTATCTCAGCCTCTCACACATTGTTTTTCTTCTCTTCCCTGACTCTTTCTCACATTTCTTCACCTTAATTTATAATTGTGAGCTTAAACAGCAGAGTTGGCAATTGTGTATTTCAGCAGTGGTAAAGATAACAACACATGGGAAGGAGAGGCTGAAAGGTAAAAGGACTGATTCAACTTCTTTGTGGTTGTTTAATGGGAGGAAGATGCTCTATAATGTGGATGTTCACCACTTCATTCATTAATAATTGTAAAGTTCATGATTCAACATTGACCAGAGAGAAAAGCCCTGCTTGAGAAGTGCATGCTAGTTTGCATGTTCTCCCTCTGAAACAATATGGGATGATGCAGAATTTATGCGAGTTAATCCTCAAACAGGGAACATCTTTCCAGACTTTCATCACCCTCTGTCTGCTGAAACTGAAATTCTCCCATCAGGAAGAAAACTCTGAAAGTGCAAATCTAAACTGTCTCCATCTATCATTTGTTCAAGCCCCCATCAGGCACCATTCTAGTACAATAGAGCAATGAAGACTCAGACTCTTCAGCGCCAAACACTCCTTCCTTGCACTTCAAACTCACTCTGATTGTTGTGTGAGAAGCGGCTGTGTGTGATGGTGTTTTTTTAAATCTTGTTTTACTTTGTCTTGTTCTGCAAAGCAATGAAATGAAGCACAATCCCCTGAGGATGAAAATCCTCCATCCATTCATAGTGAAGCTCAAATGTTTGTATTGAAATGTACAGAGTAAAATTTTGTTCAAAGTTCAAGTGAAATCTGATCTAATCATCAAGTTGTTTTGTGTTTCTGCTTCAATGCCCACTTAAATTGGAATGACGAGGACGGCAACAGAAGGACTCTTCAATGAGAACATAAAACGCACATTAGTAAAATTCACCACCTTGACAAATTGTCAAAAAAAAAAAAGCAATTTTACCATGGAATTTTTATAGCGACAATTTCCTCCACCACCAACCCAGGCTCTTTCAGTCTTAACCGATATCTTTAACCAACATTGTTAAAATAATTCCAAAGTGTGAAGAAATATATCATGAGTAGTCGTATTGGTCTCCTGAATGCGCGCTCTATTGCAAACAAATCTTTCTCACTGGACGAACTGTTTACCAACGAAAACCTGGACTTCCTGTTCCTCACTGAGACCTGGCAGAGAGACGGGGAGTTCATCCACCTTAAGGAGCTGTGTCCTGCTGGATGCTCAGCTCTCGGTTGGCCCCGCCCCTGTCGCCGTGGAGGTGGTCTTGCTGCTGTGCACCGGGACAGGTACACCTGCAGAACGATGAAAACGATGACTCTTTTGAGTCCCAAATGATCAAAGTTGGCTCCTCTAACCCATTTCACTGTTTCCTGATCTACCGCCCTCCTGGCCCTGCTGGTGTTTTCTTAAATGACTTCAATGACTTTCTATCATCCATCATAAAACTGGATAAAGTTTTGGTCCTCGGAGATTTCAATCTGCACATTGATGATGGTTCATGTAACTCAGCAGCTGAACTCTTATCACTGACTGAATCTTTCAATTTCCAGCAGCATGTGTCTGGCCCCACACACAGCAAAGGTCACACTCTAGACCTGGTGTTCTCACTCGGCCTCCATGTTAGAAGTGTGTGTGTTGAAGATGTCCATCTGAGTGACCACAGTTGTGTGTTTTTTGAACTGATTATTCCACCTGAACCTCAACCTGCCTCTACAAAGGTAGAAAGGAGGATCATCACTGATACTGCAGCTGAGAGAATCTGCGCCCTGTTTGACACGCGTGATCTGATCCACTGCACTGATGTTGATGGCTTTATGTGCCGTTTTAACTCACTCTGTGGCTCCACCATAGACCGAGTGGCTCCAGTAAAATCTAGCAATGTCTCCAGAAAGCAGTCATCTCCCTGGTGAAATGACAACATCCTGAGCCTGAAGAGACTGTGTCGGAAAACTGAGCGCCTCTGGAAATCTACAAAGCTTGAGGTCCAAAGACTACACCTCAGGGACTTAATGTCCTCCTTAAATGAGACCATTAAGGAGGCAAGATCCAAATACTTTGCTGCTTTAATAACATCAAATAAGAAAAATCCCAAAGTGTTGTTTGACACCATAAGCTCCATCGTGTCCCCTGCTTCCCTGGCTGCTCCTGTGCACTGTAAGGCTGACAGTAATGACTTCCCAACCTTTTGTGTTGATAAAATCAGAAACATAAAAGATAAAATCCCAGCACCTTCCCTGTGCAGTCCAGGTCGTGTCGAACCGCCTTTACATGTTTGGTCCTCTTTTACCCCCGTATGCCTTGAAGACGTCACAGCACTGACGGGGAAGACGAAACCGTCCTCCAGTCCTGTAGATGTTTTACCATCTAAGCTCACTGTGAGTGCTTTTGACACAGTGGGACCATGGGTGACCAACATGTTCAACTTGTCACTCGCTTCTGGTGTCTTTCCTTCCTCCTTCAAGCATGCAGTCGTAGAGCCAAAACTTAAGAAACCAAACTTTGACCATCACGAACTTAAAAACTACAGGCCGATATCTAAACTCCCCTATTTGTCCAAATTGTTAGAAAAGCTGGTGGCAAAACAGCTCACATCTTTTTCACAAGAATATGACATCTATGACACTTCAGTCAGGCTTTCGCAAACAACACTCTACAGAGACTGCCCTGCTGAAAGTGTCTAGCGACATCCTGATGTCTGCCGACTCAGGGAGGTGCACAGTGCTGGTCCTAGTGGACCTGTCCTCAGCCTTTGACACAATTGACCATCAGACCCTGATAAACAGGCTGCAGGACCTGATTGGCCTGTCAGGTCCAGTGCTCAAATGGTTCTCCTCATATCTGACAGGTAGGAGCTTCAGTGTGTCAGCCAACAACATCATGTCTGAGCCAGCCAGCCTGCAGTATGTCGTGCCTCAGGGCTCTGTTCTGGGACCCCTCCTGTTCCTCCTGTATTTGCTACCCCTGGGTCAGATAATCCAGCAGTTCAGCGATGTCTCGTACCACCTATTTGCAGATGACCTGCAGCTGTACTGCTCCTTCAAGCCCTCTGAAGCCCACAAACTGAGCTCCCTAATAAACTGCCTATCATTAACCAAGCAGTGGCTCAGAGACAACAGCCTCCAACTAAACTCAGAAAAAACCGAGACCCTCATTATTGCCCCAGACAGAGCCATCCCCACTATTAAGCAGCACCTTGGTGATCTGAGCCCCTCAACCAATACCGAATTGAGGAACCTTGGGGTGATCTTTGACAGCGCCATGTCACTAGACCACCACTCCAGGCAGCTGGTAAGAACCTGTTTCTTCCAGCTTCGCAACATCGCTAAGCTCAGACCCATGGTGTCTAAAAATGAGCTTGAAATGATCATTCATGCCTTTATATCCTCGTGGCTTGACTATTGTAAAGGCCTATTCACTTGCCTTAACAAGAAGGAGCTGGCCCGCCTCCAGTATGTTCAAAAATCTGCTGCGAGGCTGCTGACCAGCACCAACAGGAGGTCCCACATCACACCCGTGTTAAAATCCCTCCACTGGCTCCCTGTTGCATTCAGTATCCATCTTGGTGCTGACTTTCCCAGCTATACATGGCCAGGCTCCCATGTACATCAAAAACCTCATCACACCCTACAGCTCGGCCCGAAGCCTGAGGTCCTCTGACCAGAACCTTCTGAGAGTCCCCCGGACTCACTTTAAAACTAGGGGTGACCGCTCTTTTACATCCACTGCTCCGCGCCTCTGGAATGAGCTTCCTCCAGATCTGTGCTCCCTGGACTCGGTGGATGCCTTCAAAAAACTCCTAAAGACATACTTGTTTCAGAAGGCATTCTAGACTCCAGTCAGTATTGTCTTGGTAGTAACTTGTTCTTTTTATATGACTGTTCTCATGTACTGTGAATCGTCTCTTTTGTGATTTTTATACTGTGAAGCACTTTGTGACACATTGTCTGTGAAAAGCGCTATACAAATAAATTTTACTTACTTACTTACTTATGAAGTTATGTCAGTTTTCAATGAGTACATCTTAAGTCCGCCACATGTCAGAAAACATGACAGACATTACAGAAAAATCACATCTTCAAAACAAACGTGCAGGTCAGCGACAGAAAACAATGTGCTAAAGCTAAATAACAGTTGAACAGGTCTCACAGGTGAATTCAATTGTCATGAGGAAATACACCAGGCCACAAAAATAACTAAAAATGTTCAGCTGAGATAAAGTCAGTCCAATGTCAAACACATGGGGAAATGTCTGAAATGAAGCTCCTCTGGCGCTCAATGCCCTTCTGGTTTGGTTCGGTCAGATATACTTCCAGTGGAAAATATACATTTTTCTTGTTTACATCCTCACACATAACTCAGAGCCGCTGAAAACACAGCTTAGACAAACAGCTTTTTCCATCTAAGGAGTAAATGTGTGAAATTCTCGACCTGCAGATCTAAAAACTGTGTCCTGATTTATATCATTTCACCTTCTGAAGAGAACTCAGACATTCCACCATAATTTATTTGATGCTTCTTTTCATATGCCCATAATAAAACTCTTGTGTTGTTCTGTGTGACCTTTTTTTTCCCTTCAGGCTTTTGTGCCTTGATCGTTTCATAAAGAAAAGGTCAAGTTCAAACTCTGTTTGCCTTGAGAGGAAAGATCTCATCTGAAGAGGCTGAGCCAAGTTTTAAAGCACCCATCAACCACCTTTTCACAATGTGTTAATGAAAGCACCACACACACGCACACACACACACACACACACACACACACACACACACACACACACGCCCACACACACACACACACACACACACACACACACACACACACACGCTCAGTCTTGTATTTCTATCCTTGTGGGGACCGTCCATTGACTCCCATTCATGTCTAGCCCCTAACCCTGACCCTTACCCTAACCCTAACCCACACCACAACAAAGCCTAACCCTAAAGAAATGTTTTTGCACTTTTACTTTTTTCAGTAACAACAACATGGTCAAGAAAACACTGTTTCTCCTACTTAGGACCGGAAAAAGGTCCCCACAAGGCACGTCGTTCCACGTTTTGCTATCCTTGTGGGGACATTTGGCCCCAACAAGGATAGAAATACGAGAACACACACACACACACACACACACACACACACACACACACACACACACACACACACACACACACACACATACTTTCTGTGCTGCTGAAAGAGGTAACACAGGTGACTCGACTTATTGCTTCGGTCCCTGGCAGTGCATTCAGGAAGCGGATGCATCATCAGGTCCGTCCCTGAACTTACAATCAGGGCCAGAAAGCCACCCTGTAATTTCTCGGTGACGAACAGCCTGGACGGCCCGATTAAAGATGCATGTGAGGCCGACCTTGCGGAGAATGTGTGTTTCAGCCTTTCCATCCAGATAAGCTTCAGTTCACTGCAGCAATAACAGATGTGAGGCAGAAAATTGAGTCTTTCTATATGCGTGGACAGGTCCCCAGAGTGCTTTTCAATCCCTCCTGCCACAGAGCTCCTGAAATTTTATGTCACAGGAATTAAACTATGACTCTTGGAAGTGATGGCAAAACAGAAGAGAAAGATCAGATGGAGTGATTTATGTTCAGACCATTTACTGTGTAATTTTAATATGTTCTAGTGGTGGAGCTTGATATTGAAGGTAAACATGAAGGCAGATCAGCCTTTGTCCTGATTGTTATCTGTGAAAGCGGCAAATGTTATCCCAATGATGTTTTATTGCTACATAATAATTATAATGAAATGAAATAGAGCAGAGGGTGGCTGATGTTTCTCTCTTTGAGTTATTGGTTTCACAGGCTATTGGAGGTCAGATGTTAAAGTGGAGTGCCTCAGGGTTCTGTTCTTGGTCCACTTCTTTTTATCTTACATTATTAGACAGAGATGATTATATGTGCTGGGGCAGATTTTCACATGCTGGCTGAGGATTCAGTGATACATGTTTTTGTGACTGTGACAATCTATAAAGTCTCCCCTCCCTGGAGTGCAGCTTGGTGTATTTCTGCTTTCCCTGATTAAAGTAAACCTAAATACATCATACATTGATGTAAGTCTGGACAGAATTATGTCAAATAGATACAGAGCAGAGCTGCTCGGTGACATGACAGTTCGGCCCCGCTCATACAACAACACTTTAAGTGAAAATTCCTCATTTCATGGAAATAGTTCAAGTTTTCACAGCAATATTTTAAAAACAAAGTCTGTTTACACGGTAGAAAAGCTGAAATCGACAATTGCTGTGTTTTCTCCTGAAATCCGTGCAGTGTAGACAAACATTAAGGATATATTACAACTAATGTTCCTTCTTGTACTATTTTGTAGTTTTAAATTATAAATCCTGCAGCATTACTCAGAGGAAGGAAGTACATGAAATGTGTTTAGCTGGGAAGATTTCGCTTCAAAATGTTTTGGTACTCTCACATGAGGTTACAGATTTTTCTTTATTCAAATGCCTGAAAGTCTGTTTACTTGAGTGATTTCCTGAGGGGTCCGAACCCGCCACCTTCACAATGTTTTTGTCTCACACACACACACACACACACACACACACACACACACACACACACACACACACACACACACATACGGGTTTATAAGGGCTAGACGGACAGTTTCGCCAAACCCGCCCGGTGGTGGTTTAGGCCGGCTACCCTTTCCCAAGGTGCTACAGCAACGGGAGGTGAATTAAAATGCTGTAAAAAATCTGAAAAAAATTTAGGTCACTTTAGGTTTCAGGTACGAGCTACGTAACTCTATACACACCTACCTAAAATTATGGTGGTTTGTGAAGACATTTCTCTTCTTGACAAATATGTGACTTATAAGAACCAAAATAAAGCACTATGGGGACTTTAAAGGGACAATGATGTCAGTACCTCATTAGCATAAATACACACCCACCTTATACACCAGACCTGACTGCACACAACATTAATGGAACAGTCGGTTTATTATCCGAAAAAAGTAAAATTGCACTTAAAGATCTGTCTACACAACTTAAAACATACAACAGCTAAAATCAAAGAAAAGTACGAAAAAGTGTGCAGACATAAATAAAAGCAAGTGCACTCAACTCGCTGTTACGAAACATATTAAGGCAACAGAAAAATTACAACACAAGAGAATAACTGCAAATGAACTTAAAGCTTATGCTTCTGTGGCTGCCTCTTTGCAGCTGTTCCTCGATTTCTCACAAAGTCTCTGATATTTTGCACTGTTCTCTGGGCTAACACAGGGTCTTCTACCAGCTTGCAGTGACTGCATTCATTTTTGGTGGCCAATTTTCCTTTAGATATGTGATCTCTGAAATGTCGCATTACTGCAGCAACTTCAGCCTTAGACCACGTTCTCTTTGTTATTCTTCTGGAATCCCGTTGTTGAGCAGCATCGTTTCCTGGAAGACATAAAAAGTAGAAAACACCGTCACAAAAAGAAACCAAATGTGACTTTTTATGTGACAAATGACATTTTATCTGTGGACACTGAACATTCTTAAAAGCAGTTAATTATCCACTATTTTAGTTATGTTTTTTTCCTTGCCTCATGGTTACATGGTTTCTAAAAAAAAATAAAATGAATCTTATGCATCTTGGAGACAAAAAGCAATTGTGCTTTTTGGTTCTGACATATTAAAGGTCTTCTGGAAATATGATAAAATCTGCTGGGTCAAAAATATACACAGCAACTTGACCTATCAGTTTTGAAGATGTAAAAACGTGTGAAACAAAATGTTTTTAGTTGCATGCCTTCTGAACTTCTTGTGAGAGATTATGATTATCATGAAATAAGAGGTAGCCCTGCAAAGAGAAACTCTCGAGAAGCTGAATCTTAAGGCTCGACTGAAATATGCTGCTGATCACATGGAGAAACAAATGGCTTCTGAAAGAAAATTCTGTCGTCAGATGAAAGAAAAATTGTGCTGTTTGGCTACAACGACCCTAAATATGAAGGAAAAAAGGTGAAGCCTTTAAACCTAAGAACACTAAACCTATCGTCAACCATGATGATGGTTGTATTATTGCCCTAGGGCTGTTTTGCTGCCAGTGGAACTGGTGTTTTACAGTAAATGGAATCATGTAAAAGGGTTAATTCAATATTATCCAGGAAAACCTAAAATTATTAGCCAAAAAGTTGATCTTGGACACAGTTGTATGTTTCAACAAGACAATGATCGCTTCTCAATACGCGTACTTCTCTGTAGTTGTGTACTCTCAGACTCATGAAATGTCATCAGTTGGAGACCAAGTACTGTTCCAATTCAAAGTACGCATCAAACCAAGTATGCATGAAATACCCGATGTGGACTAACTCCGCCCACTTTACCAAGTCTGCATCGGACCAGACTTGTGTAGACTTGAGAAGTGAAATTACCCAGAATGCATTTTGCAAGACATGACGGAGGAGTGAACACAGCGGTGAGTAAAAAAATTCTGAAATATTAGCGTTATTGTTTAACAGAACATAGTTTTAACGGTGTTTTAGGCGAGAATGTAGCTGTTTAGAATGTTGATATGGGGTCAGTCTCTCCACATCAAGCTCACTAAAAAATTTGTTCCGACAATTTCGGACATCTGGGGACCAAACGGCGGACCGAGGTGACCCGGGGGTCTGAGGCCATCCGGCGCTCAGCTGCTTCATGACGGCTGCAGCTGGCTATCACTCTCCGCCATGGCTACACAGGAGATATGGATCGTTTTGTGTGAATCCAACGGTGTCTTCGTCCAGTTTAATCTGTTTCAGAGTAAATCTGCTCAGCTGAAGGAAAAGTTCATGTTTATAGCTGTTTAAGTGAACTTGAATGTTTAAATGGGAGGTGAATGTTAACATTGACCATAAAGTTCAGTCTCAGTGGTTTAAATGTGTTCTACTGGTTATACTGGCAAATGTTGTGCATTCAAACTAAAACTATGAACTATTTCAATCAAGGGATTACTGAGGAAACAGAACCTGATCCAGAGGTGATCTGCATCCAGATGTGGATGGAGAGGTTTGTTTTTCAATGCTTGAATTAATGCACGCATGAATAACATATTGAGTTGGTAGTGTGTGATTCTTTTTGTCCTCAGAGTCTTCAGGGTTGGATGTGACGCCAAACAAGCCAGGAATAAAATAGGCATAATTTGAAGGCTTAATCCAAGGTATCTGACTTGTTTTTTTTTTTTTTTTTACTTTGAATGACACCACAGATGCTTCCTGTGACTGATACATTATGATCTGATCATGGTCAGAATGCACTGTGTACATGTTTATGTGTCTGATCATTGAGATAGAGCTTTCTTTGTGACAGGTTGTCAGTCTGGTGTCATAAAGGCTCCTGGTGCTGCAGGGATGAGTCTCCACCTCCACCCAGCAGAAACCCAGCTGGTGGAGACAGGACCAGCTGGTTCATGGGGGATCTGAGCAGGACCAGGCCTCATCGCATCCCAGGTTGTTAATATAGACATCAGTAAACCTCCCTTTGGCATCACTAACATTCTGCAGTATGATGGAGGGGAAAACTCTCTGTTTAGGTAACAGATGTTTCTGTGGCTATGCAGGAGGAAGAATTTTGATCTGGCTCCATCAACAACTCCAGAAGGATGGAGAAATGCCCGATGGCCAGGAGAGCAAAGCTCCAGGTTCCTCCACCTGCTCCTGTCTGGAAGTGGATCACTCTGTGATGATGTTCATCAGCTCATCCACAACACTGAGGAAGGTCCAGAACTCTGCCGGAACCAGACCGAAGCTCCTCACTCCAACCAGGGGCTTTTTCCTGGAGCAGAATCTGTAACAATATAACAGTGTTCTCCCTGGACAACACTGAAGATTGGAGTCACATGACCTCCAGGATCGACATCTTATCATTGACCTGTTCATATAGTTGTTGTTGTTCCTGGTAAATAAAAGAAAGAACTGTAGAATTTTTTTTAAAACGTGTCATTTTTTTAACCTTCCTGATGTTTCTAACTTATTTTCGCTTTTGCTCTTGAAGGTTCTGTTGAAGTTTGTTAAAGTTTCCTTAAACTCCTTACTTTCTTTGTTAGACATCTGTTTATGATTAATATCTCTCTTTGCTTAGTGGAACACATTGATGTATTTACTGAAGAGAGAACTGAATGGTGCTGATGATGTGTGTAGCTAATGTATATTAGACTCATGTAAATCAGTCATCATGAAGACCGGAGCAGACGGATGACAAAAGGCGCACAGGTATGACAGGCAGTAAAACATACAGTGAAAAATTTGTATTTGTAGAAATATCTGATCACCTGCTTTTCTTCTGAGCTCAGCTCCAAGTAGTTAAACAGTAATTGAAAGGCTGTATAGGAGGGCAGGCAGGCTAGAAGTAAATGTAACACTGTATTATATGCAGCATTTATGTGACAGAATAGTTAGCAATTTTGCCACATTTTTCTACAATCTAGTTCATCCTGTATTGTCATTTTAATGTTTTTACAATGTTTAATGCTGCGATTTGCTATATTAACTTGTTCCACACCAGCTACTCTCTTCAATAATACTTCCTGATCACTGGCCACGCTATAAACACTCATCTTATGTTGCGTTTTATTAATATTCTAATGCATGAATGATATGAAAACTAAGAGATATTGGCATTGTGAACACACAATGATGTCATCAAGTATGCTGTACATTAATCCACTGTGTTCTAGCCTCGTCACAAGTCTGTACTTCGAGTACAGACTTGCGACGGACTTGTATGCCTAAGTATGCGCCCCAGATGAGCCTGAGACGAGCGGCCTCATTGGGGTGGGTGGTGGGTGGGGGGGTGTTGCTGTGCGGTGCTCGCACGTAGCATCGGAGCACCGCACCATGCGCCAACTACTCTTCCACATGCCCCCCCCACCACCTGTAAAGTGTGCCCAAGGCGGCCGCCGAGTTCACCTATGCCCAGAGCCAGCCCTGAGTACGACGAACAAGTGTGTTCTCGCTAAGTACATGGGTACGCACTCATACTAAGAATTGAAAAACGGCAAACGATTCCAAACACACATCAAAAGCAGTAAAGAAATGGTTCAGTCAGGTTAAAATTAGGATAAGAGACCCGTTTCCCCTAAGCCCTGACTTAAATCTAATCAAATTAATTTATGTGAAAAAATTGAACATTTTGTTCAAAAGTACCAATTATGTCATGAGGAGTAGTGAAAGATACAACCAGAAGTTTGTAGACAGCTACCAAAATTGCCTAGTTGAGATGAAATTGCATTATTGTATTTTGTGATTGAAGGTGTTTTAATGATTTCATCATAGAATATTTTTAGTGATGGGAGTTATTGGAAACTCAAGACTTTATTGATCTGCATGGTCTTTAGTGCATGTACGCTTATGATCACAACTGTAACTATGTGGTGAGGTAACTTACCAAAACCTTCAGTGTCACGAGCCTCCTCTGCTAATGCAGAAACAGATGCAGCATCCACAGGCTTGATATTTCCACAGTGTGATGTGAATGTTGTGCCGTTGTCATCTGACTCCCTCTGACTATCCTCGGCCTCAGCATCACTTAACGCAATTTCACCTAGAAATAAGTATTAGTAAAATTCAGATGCATTACTCCACATTAAATACAGACATTTATTTGGAATACTAATTTCTGTACAAACCTTCAAGTGCAATCTCATCCAGGGATTTCCCTTGCAGACCAGAAAGACATCCTTTTTGCATTGACAGAAGCAGTTTGGAAACCTTGGCCAGCTGTGTGGTGGGAACTGCGAATCTGTAGAAATCTCTGTGAACTTGGATATCATCAAGGGTAACATCAGACTGTTGATCCTGAAATGATGAGAAATGTATTTATTATATGCGCAAAAGGACACTGTAGACAGTGTAAAGGTTCAAGAGACATTAAAGGGGCGGTATCATTCAAAATTCACCTTTTGTATGTTTCAGCCTTGATATATAGTTATGTACTCATCAAAAACATCCACAAAGCGGGTTTTTCCTTCGTGCCTGTGTTTGAGCTTTCCTTATTTTTCTCCTGCTTAGAGAGGCAGCCCCTCTCATACCCGTGAAAACGGTCCGTCTTTTCTAGTGATGTCAAATTCCCACCAGAGGAAGGACCCTCTAAACACTACAGTCCTTCCAAGTCACATTTGGGTGGCTCATGGCTTAATACACTCACACACACTTCAATGTTACAAAGACCTACAATCTCTTAGGCCTCAATCACACATACGCGGCTGTGCGGGCGCGGATCTGTCCGGGTTTGCACGGTGTCAGCGGGGAAAAGTCAGAACTGCATGCAGACAGATCGGTCGGTTCACACTGCACGCGCGGAGAACCCGTTCATGGCCCGTTCAAATCCGGCGGTTTCTAAATAGAAATCAAGTCTATATTTCTGCGCGGGTTGTGCGCGGTGTCCCATTGAAACCAATGGCATAAACACACATCTCGTGTCAGCTGGGCTTTCTATGCATGTATTGAGCTCATGTTTGCTCACAAACTGGTCTACACCAGAGGCTTTTACCAGTGTTCTGCTCCGTCTATTTTTCCACGCAGCTTGGAGCGGGTCCCAATGAAAACAATGAAGACAGGGCCGAGTTGTCATATATGCAGATATATGTTCCGTTTGAATTTACTATTCGGCGCAGTTGAGAGGAGCGTGCGTGTGTAGATACATATATCTAGAGATCTATATCTATAAGTCTATGCCGGAGCTACGGAAGCCGCATTGTGTTGTGTGTTTTTGACTCCCGATGCTGATGCACGTTTCTGGATGCCTGCTCTTGGGAATAAACATCCTTTCGCTCCCGAAACGCCTCTGGAATTACTTCAAACATGTTACACTAGTAGCCCATTGCCGCCGACAACCCGCTCACGCAGACCGCGCTGGTGAGAAAGGGACGCCTGAGTACGCCGCTCCAGCGCCTGCGCGGTCTACGCGTCCGCCCCGCGCCCGCGCAGTGACCGCGTATGTGTGATTGAGGCCTTATGCTTCTGGTGGGGTCGTCCTTCCTTTCCACTATCCATGTAAGTGCAGTGCACTCACACTGCACCGGCATTGATTGGCACCCTGGGTTTAACCTACCTGTCCAAACACAGGGAGGACATCCAACACTGGACTTGTCTGATTCAGGCCACTCACAGTCCTCTCAATCTGGCTTTTCTCACTTGTCACCTGTAGCAGATAGTGCATGGAACAGCAATACATTAAAAATACAGAGAATCTTAACAGTCAGGAGGATGTCTGAAGTTTGGACCAAGAAACATTCTGCTGTTAATACAAAGTAATGGTGGCAAAACATTGTTGTGAACCTCTCTGGAGAGTTTGGCAAGATGTAAAGTCCAAGATAACAATCTTTCTTCCATTAAGACACACCTGTTCAACAACTTCTTTTGATGATGAGGAATTTGTTGTCTCGGGACTTTCCTGAGGCATTTCCTCATCGAGATCCTGTAAAAAAGGACATAACAATATTATAATTCATTTCAAGAAAATGTTCTCTGTGTAAGATGATGAGAAGGTCATCATGGCTGTGATTCTGAATGTTTGGTAGAGGGAAATACATTATAGAAGTGATTTCTATCGACTGACTGTAGTCTGCAGACCACTAAACTACAATATTGTAGGGTAATCGTAAGTGAAGAATTTGATATTTGATTCTTTCTTTATATCTAACAATCATTTTGGTAGAATGGTCCCATTCTATCTGAAAGAGGTGGCTGGCAGCTTGTTGCAAGGAGAAGCTGCGCCTTTATCGTTGATGAATTTGCACCGATTCATTCTAAGCAGCATCTTTCAATAATAATAATAATAATAATAATAATAATAATGACTGGTGTCTGGGTCCACAGCCTGGCAAGTGTCTAACCACACTGACCGTAAACATTTAACTTGCATACAGATCAAATGCAGGTTGTCCAAGCCGAAGTGATTCCATTACCATCCCCCCACCAGAGGAAGGAACCTCTAAACACTACAGTCCGCCTAAGTCATAATTGGGCGGTTCACAGTGTAATATGCACACACACACACTCAGAAGCTATACTGACTCACACTTTGAAAAGCATCCATTGAGATTGTCCTCACATACCACTGTCCGCATAATCCACACTACATGCATGTGAATAAACACACACACTCCAAAAATGACCATGTTAGAAAGCATAATATTGTGCCTCGAGTGATGACATTCAATGGAAAACCAAATGTAATTTACCTTTTCAACTCTGGTGGCTCGGTCAAGCACTGGCCTCGTCTGGCTCACGGCGCTCATAATCATTTCAGTCTGACTTCTGTCACTGGTCATCTATAGCAGACAATGCATGAAAGAGACGCACAATAAGAAGAAAATGCTCCTGTGAGCCACTCTGGACAGTTTGTAAAATTCAAAGTACAAGAGAAATCTGTCTTCCACTGACACATGGAAATACCTGTTCAACGGTTCCATTTGCTGATTTGGAATTTGTGGTCTTGGGAATTTCTTGATTTGTTTTCTCGTCAAGAGCCTGCAAAAGTTACAAACAGTTTGACAGCATGATGTTCTCTGTGTGACATTAAGTTAGGTTCATCGTGGCTGTGATTCAGAATTCTTCAAAGGGAGGAAAATGTACTCTACATGTGTTTTTTTGTCAACAGACAATAACCTGCAGATGACTAAACCTATAATGTTCGAAGTTAGTTGTAACTGATGAATCTGATTCTTCTTTATCTCTTATGGTTCATGTCCTAGAATGGTCCCATTCTATCTGAAAGAGGTGGCCAGAAGCTTTTTGCAGGGAGATGCTGCGCCTTTATAGCTGACAAATTTGCACGCATTCATTCTAAATACGATCTTTTCTTGTAACATAATTATGCCTGGTGTCTGGGTCCACATCCTGACATGGATAACAACACTGACCATGAACATAGGGTGCTTTCAGACCTACAGCATTTGGTCCGCTTGAAGCGGACTAGCGTCCCCAATTCCTGCAGGTTCGGTTCGTATGCGCTGGTGTGAAAGCAGACCAGTTAGTTTTGGTCCGGGACAAAGAACCGCACCGAGACCTCCTCGAGGAGGCGGTCTCGGTGCGGTCTCGGCGCGATCCGCTGCTGGTGTGAACGTTGACCAGCCTCGGTCCTGTCCGCTCTGTTGTGGAGAAGGCTTTTTGGTCAGCGGAGGCTTCCGTAGCAAGCCGCGCGGCGCATCACGTCACACATGCTGGCCAATCAGGGTTCACTTCCGCCACGCAAAACACACTATTATGTGAACAGCGCCACCAAGGGGCAGGAGGGTCATAGTGGATAGTTCATCTGCAAAAACAAGTGGTGTGAATGTGAACCGAACTAGTTGACAGCTGCAACATTTATGAATAATTTATATCTGAACCGAACCACTCTAGCGGACTGGTAGGTGTGAAAGCACCCTAAAGTAACATACAGATCAAATGCAGGTTGTCCAGGTATTCATACAGACCAAAGTGATTCCATTACCATCCCCCCACCAGAGGAAGGACCCTCTAAACACTACAGTCCGCCTAAGTCATATTTGGGCGGTTCACAGTGTAATATGCACACACACACACTCAGAAGCTATACTGACTCACACTTTGAAAAGCATCCATTGAGATTGTCCTCACATACCACTGTCCGCATAATCCACACTACATGCATGTGAATAAACACACACACTCCAAAAATGACCATGTTAGAAAGCATAATATTGTGCCTCGAGTGATGACATTCAATGGAAAACCAAATGTAATTTACCTTTTCAACTCTGGTGGCTCGGTCAAGCACTGGCCTCGTCTGGCTCACGGCGCTCATAATCATTTCAGTCTGACTTCTGTCACTGGTCATCTATAGCAGACAATGCATGAAAGAGACGCACAATAAGAAGAAAATGCTCCTGTGAGCCACTCTGGACAGTTTGTAAAATTCAAAATACAAGAGACATCTGTCTTCCACTGACACATGGAAATACCTGTTCAACGGTTCCATTTGCTGATTTGGAATTTGTGGTCTTGGGAATTTCTTGATTTGTTTTCTCGTCAAGAGCCTGCAAAAGTTACAGTTTGACAGCATGATGTTCTCTGTGTGACATTAAGTTAGGTTCATCGTGGCTGTGATTCAGAATTCTTCAAAGGGAGGAAAATGTACTCTACATGTGTTTTTTTGTCAACAGACAATAACCTGCAGATGACTAAACCTATAATGTTCGAAGTTAGTTGTAACTGATGAATCTGATTCTTCTTTATCTCTTATGGTTCATGTCCTAGAATGGTCCCATTCTATCTGAAAGAGGTGGCCAGAAGCTTTTTGCAGGGAGATGCTGCGCCTTTATAGCTGACAAATTTGCACGCATTCATTCTAAATACGATCTTTTCTTGTAACATAATTATGCCTGGTGTCTGGGTCCACATCCTGACATGGATAACAACACTGACCATGAACATAGGGTGCTTTCAGACCTACAGCATTTGGTCCGCTTGAAGCGGACTAGCGTCCCCAATTCCTGCAGGTTCGGTTCGTATGCGCTGGTGTGAAAGCAGACCAGTTAGTTTTGGTCCGGGACAAAGAACCGCACCGAGACCTCCTCGAGGAGGCGGTCTCGGTGCGGTCTCGGCGCGATCCGCTGCTGGTGTGAACGTTGACCAGCCTCGGTCCTGTCCGCTCTGTTGTGGAGAAGGCTTTTTGGTCAGCGGAGGCTTCCGTAGCAAGCCGCGCGGCGCATCACGTCACACATGCTGGCCAATCAGGGTTCACTTCCGCCACGCAAAACACACTATTATGTGAACAGCGCCACCAAGGGGCAGGAGGGTCATAGTGGATAGTTCATCTGCAAAAACAAGTGGTGTGAATGTGAACCGAACTAGTTGACAGCTGCAACATTTATGAATAATTTATATCTGAACCGAACCACTCTAGCGGACTGGTAGGTGTGAAAGCACCCTAAAGTAACATACAGATCAAATGCAGGTTGTCCAGGTATTCATACAGACCAAAGTGATTCCATTACCATCCCCCCACCAGAGGAAGGACCCTCTAAACACTACAGTCCGCCTAAGTCATATTTGGGCGGTTCACAGTGTAATATGCACACACACACACTCAGAAGCTATACTGACTCACACTTTGAAAAGCATCCATTGAGATTGTCCTCACATACCACTGTCCGCATAATCCACACTACATGCATGTGAATAAACACACACACTCCAAAAATGACCATGTTAGAAAGCATAATATTGTGCCTCGAGTGATGACATTCAATGGAAAACCAAATGTAATTTACCTTTTCAACTCTGGTGGCTCGGTCAAGCACTGGCCTCGTCTGGCTCACGGCGCTCATAATCATTTCAGTCTGACTTCTGTCACTGGTCATCTATAGCAGACAATGCATGAAAGAGACGCACAATAAGAAGAAAATGCTCCTGTGAGCCACTCTGGACAGTTTGTAAAATTCAAAATACAAGAGACATCTGTCTTCCACTGACACATGGAAATACCTGTTCAACGGTTCCATTTGCTGATTTGGAATTTGTGGTCTTGGGAATTTCTTGATTTGTTTTCTCGTCAAGAGCCTGCAAAAGTTACAGTTTGACAGCATGATGTTCTCTGTGTGACATTAAGTTAGGTTCATCGTGGCTGTGATTCAGAATTCTTCAAAGTGAGGAAAATGTACTCTACATGCGTTTTTTTGTCAACAGACAATAACCTGCAGATGACTAAACCTATAATGTTCGAAGTTAGTTGTAACTGATGAATCTGATTCTTCTTTATCTCTTATGGTTCATGTCCTAGAATGGTCCCATTCTATCTGAAAGAGGTGGCCAGAAGCTTTTTGCAGGGAGATGCTGCGCCTTTATAGCTGACAAATTTGCACGCATTCATTCTAAATACGATCTTTTCTTGTAACATAATTATGCCTGGTGTCTGGGTCCACATCCTGACATGGATAACAACACTGACCATGAACATAAAAGTAACATACAGATCAAATGCAGGTTGTCCAGGTATTCATACAGACCAAAGTGATTCCATTACCATCCCCCCACCAGAGGAAGGAACCTCTAAACACTACAGTCCGCCTAAGTCATAATTGGGCGGTTCACAGTGTAATATGCACACACACACACTCAGAAGCTATACTGACTCACACTTTGAAAAGCATCCATTGAGATTGTCCTCACATACCACTGTCCGCATAATCCACACTACATGCATGTGAATAAACACACACACTCCAAAAATGACCATGTTAGAAAGCATAATATTGTGCCTCGAGTGATGACATTCAATGGAAAACCAAATGTAATTTACCTTTTCAACTCTGGTGGCTCGGTCAAGCACTGGCCTCGTCTGGCTCACAGCGCTCATAATCATTTCAGTCTGACTTCTGTCACTGGTCATCTATAGCAGACAATGCATGAAAGAGACGCACAATAAGAAGAAAATGCTCCTGTGAGCCACTCTGGACAGTTTGTAAAATTCAAAGTACAAGAGAAATAAAGTCAAGAGTAAAGTCAGGCCACACATTCAAGTTTAACTGCAAACATTACCAAGATTCAACATACCTTTGAAGGCATTGATGTATTGGATGTCAAGCCCCACTTTGTCCCTTCCAGCAGTAACGCAAAATTTTGCATCCTCCTTTTGATTTATGCGTCTTCGCCATTGCATTTTAACTCCACTGCATCATAACCCTGAATTGTCAAGGAAAATGACTCAGTCAAGTTATCATGTTTATCTGTAGAGACAAGTATTATCAAAGCACGGAAATCTTTAGCTGTGCAAGCCAGTAACATACTTAAAAGGTACGGATAGAATCCAGTGGCTGGCTTCACTGAGCAGAATTACTATTGTAACAACACCTCATCAGTAGGGTCAAACTAACCTGTCTCACGAGAGTCTGTGCACATTGTATTTATTGTTCCTTCAGAAATCTATGTGTTACCAACGACAATTATTCATTCCACATGCAAAAGGACCAATATTAAGTATAACACTTTTTTTGAGACCAGAGATGGTCAGGTGAGAGTATGCATATGAATTACACTTTAAACAGAGCAAGACAATGTTTGTTGTAATGTAAAGCAGAATTGGACCAGAGACTCAAATTAATTTTGACTCTAAAGGTGCGTTCACACCGGATGCGTTGCAAGCGTCACGGGCGTCGCTTTTACATTCAAAGTCTATGGTGGACGAGCTTCAACACACCTAACGCGTGTCAGACGCTTTTCGAGCGTCGCTTTCCGAGCGTTGGCGACGCGCGTCGCGCGTTGCAGGCGTCAACGCCTGAAGTTGGGAAAATTGAACTTTGGAAGCGTCAACGCACGCGTCATCCAATCACAGACGAGCACTCTGAGCGCTGATGCGGGCCAGAAGCTCGTCAAACTGGGCCCGGGAGAGGCGGAGGTACTGCTGAAAGCTAACCTCATCCTCACGCTGGCCCCGCAATCTGGGTCCGGCCCGGAGAGTGTGGGAAACTCTGCGCTGGCCGGCAGGCCCGCCGCTGGGGTGGCGCGCTGCACCGGGGGGCCCGGGGGTCCGCCGCCAGACCTCCGGGACCTCCGGACGTCGCACCGAGTCGGTCCCGCCGGCCAGCGCAGAGTTTCCCACACCCTCCGGACGTCGCACCGAGTCGGTCCCGGAGGTCCAGCGGCAGACCCCCGGGCCCCTCGGTGCAGCGCGCCACCCCAGCGGCGGGCCCGCTCCGTAGGACCGCTGGGTGAGACCGCGCATCTCGGTCCTGCTGCGGGTCGCCGGGGAGCCGGTCGGAGAAGCGGGGGCGGCCGACGGTGCGATCCGCATCGCCCGCCGCCAAAGCCCGACCGGGTCTGGAGGCTGGGCCGCTGGGTCGGGGGAACAGCCCGCCACGGCGCCGTAGCGGGGGGCCCCCGTGGCGGGTCCAGGGTTCGTGTGTGCTCTGCTTCTCTCCTGCTTCTCTGACACCTCCGTGCTGGAGCCGCTCACTGCGGCTGGCTCACATTTCACCGAATTCGTCCGAAGAAAATCATAAACAGCTGGTATTCAGGCAAACAAACGACACACTCGGGCTCTAAACGACCACTTTGTCGCCTAATTTAAAAAAAAATCTCGATAAAGTTATACATTTGAAGAGTTTAGAGCTAAAGTGAAATCAGCTTTAGCAGGTCGATTTCGGCACCGATTCCGCAATTGTCAACATGAAGACAGGACACAAGCTCCTCCCACTCCCGCCAGTGAGCTGCCGCGCGTCGCGAGCGTTGAAAGCGTCGTGTGTAATTTGAACACGCGTTGAATTCCACACTTCACATGCGTCAACTTTGAGGCGTCAGTGACGCCCGTGACGCTTGCAACGCGTCCGGTGTGAACGCACCTTAAGCTTTAACAAAACATATTGTGCTAACTCACAGCATAAAAAAATCAACCACAATATTAGTTTCTAAAACTCCTTCCAGATGTAGAACATGAAACATTTTCTTCATTCAACCATTAAAGTGATGGCATTTCATCTTTTCAGACAGACTGGTTGCTGGAGAGTGCTGCTGTAAGCATGCAATATTTGTAATATGTATTAACAGACTAAAACTTCATCTATAGCAAAAAATCAAACACGCTCACCACCTTTTAACCTGTTTTTGGATCCTGATTGTCCCTTTCTCAATAATACAATATAGTGTAAGGGTAAACTTTATTATTGAAGTTATTGTTGTTCTATGTAAATACAGAAGCTTTTTTCTCTTTAGAAACACAAATATGGATCCTACTGCTGTCTGATGCTGCAGGTATTAAACTAATAGTAGATTCAAAAAGCTGGAAGAAACACGCTCAGCACCTTTTAACATGTAAGAAAAAACACTTGGATCCCTCAGTGAGGTAAAAAGCAAGGCATACCATGTTGCTACTGAACTGCTTCTGACATCTGATTATTTTCTGTTTCCTAAAAGCAGTTAACTAGTTAATGATAACAACAGAGAATAAAAGAAAACAGTCCCAGCTTGTTTCATCTTTTAAAAAGCTGACGCTAGCTAGCGTTAGCGACGTTGCTAACGCTAGCTAGCGTTAGCGATGTTGCTAACGCTAGCTAGCGTTAGCGACGTTGCTAACGTCAGCTAACGTCTCCACACAGCTCTCTACACATCTTAACCCAGTGTTACTTGAAAGCTACAGACTCTCCAGACCTCAGCTCAGCTTCCATATGTCAATAAAAACAGATAACTACAGCCTGACTACAGCCTGAGCTAACGTTAGCCGAAGCTAACGTTAGCTAACGTTGCGACTAACGTTCTCTACGCAGCTCTCTACACAGCTCTCTCTGCACGTCTTAACACAGTGTTGTTGGTGCTGTTACTTGCAAAATCTTTCTTAAACAAACAGTTGGCCAATTAATAAGTTTCAAAACTTACCTGTGTGTATTTATTCCTCCAGAGATGTGGATATCCATTCGGACTTTCAAGTGGGCATTTAATTTTTAAAGCGAGGACGAACCCAAAGCGTGCGTGGGCGGAGCTTGAATCCGACGCCATGTTGATCGCGCCCACAAGTTCAAACCAGCCAATCACAAAAGAGCCCGCTAAATTTGCACCGTGTGTATCAAAAATGTGTAAGAAGATGCAATTCAGGGACTAACACTAGGGGACGCTGTTCTATACACTGGGATACACTGAAAATCAGGTCAAGTGGTACATAAGGACTTTCAAAGAAAATGAGGATTTTTGTTCTTTAGACACTCACAAATGCAAATACACTCTCCGAATTACAGGGACATCGGCATAGTCCTCATAATCCCCTAAGGTCCATGTAATGTCGGTATGTAGTCAGGTCAAATGTCCGGCCAATCCATATAGACACACACACACACACACACACACACACACACACACACACACACACACACACACACACCTGTCTGCCTGAGTCAGATCTGCTGCTGAATAATAGAGGAGCGGCTTGAGGTCAGACTGCTGAAGTAGCGGGGAAACAGGGGAGAGACTTTCGCTTTAGCAGGCCAGCCATTTTTAATAAGTCAGAGAACAAACTCATGTCTTCCTGAAAGTAGGCCAGAGCACACAACACCATGATCTCACCAGGGACCCACACTTGTAACTTATATCTGGTGGGTGACAACAAAAGCCCGAAGGCTCGTCTAGGGAAAGTTCAAAAGTTGTTAGGTTTGAATATGAAACTCAACCAGCTGCAAAAGTAAGTCATGGGGAGAATTAATGAGCTGCTGACTCTTCTTGTAATTACTCCAGATGATTTAGCCGTGAGCGAAGCAGACCACTCAGAGAAATTAGGCTGAAAGAGGCTGACGTGAAGATGCACCTCACTACTGTTACATCCCATCTCACAAGCTTTATTTATTCAGCAAATAATGAGAGAAGTTTTCTCAGATTCATCCTTCCTCTTACTGAAAATGCATATTTCCACCATGACCAGGTGGAAATGACCAGGGACAGCTGAGAGAATGGTTAACTTCAACATTATTTGTTGACTACACAACAACTGGAAGATGTGTATAACATTTCAAATTTCATGAAGATGTGTCACATATTTGTATTGCATCATTACATCTGTAAAATAAATACAGGAGAAGTACAATTCACCTGGTTAAAAAAGGATTTTACTGCCATCTGGTGATGTTACTGTATCATTACAATCAGCACATCGTCATTCTAGCACTTTAGCTGAGTAGGGTAATGAGGTTTGGAAGTAATGAATTACAAATGCAGATATTATTGTAATTTAAAGATGTATTTTTTATTTGTTCCTCATTATGACTAATTTTATAATCTACTTTACTACTTTTATAATCAAAGATCATAAATGAATATACCCAAAGTTTAAATCAATATTTCAAACTGTTTGATCTGCGTCTTTTTAACAGAAAAAAATCCATCTTTCTCGAACCACATGTATGCCTTATGAAGATTTTTTTACATATATAACTGGCGATTATTAGGATGATTTAATCCAGTGGTTCCCATCTTTTTCCTTGAGAGATCCAGGGATGTACTGTAGAACATGAAGCTGTTATAAAATATACAGCATGCACAGATGATACACAGACAGTTTCGAAGTACCTCATCAATTCACCCAGTGATGCTAAAATCATGTGAAAAGTCAGGCGTCACTGACTAATAGTTTAGGTAAAAGCACATTGGTGTAAATATGTGTGTGTATGTGCATATGGAGATTGTGTGACTGGTAACCTGTTTGGGTGTATTCTACTGAAATCTGCTCCAAACCCCCCAAAATCTTTGATATCAAGAGCATAGATGGATGGATAATAGGTTGACTCAACACAATAAATAGAGGTGAAAAACTGTATTACAACTCCAGACAGAGGAGTAGTTTCAGCACATGTTTTGTTGTAGATCTGTTTGAGGATAATGTTGCATCACATATTTTGAAGTCTTATAAGGTTTTCCCAATTTTTAAAGAAAAATAAGTTGCAGAAAAGTTATGCACTGATCGTTTTTCAGCAGGTTTAAAGTAACCGTATGTCTTTTTCATTTGTCATCATTAAGTTGAGCACTTGAAAAGTTATTTCACATTTTGTTTTATTGTTACATAACATACAGTGGAGTACAGCTCCCAGACCGACATAGTGTAGGTGACACACAGAACAGCTTGATATTGTGCATTTTGTTTAGTTACAATATACAGTTATACAAACATGAGAAGTCATTCACGCTACTTTAAGTCTGCTTATTGCTGTTGCCCCTTTTGCACCCTCATACATGCACCTTAAAGTTAATCTAGAACATCACAGCTTCCAAAAGTCACTACAGGCTCGATCTACCCTGCAGGGAGGGTAAAAGTGTGTGGCTCCGGTTTGTTACAACACAAAGACACAATGTTTCACTGAGATTTATCAATAAATAATCAAAGAAACCTGGGGAAAAAAGAAAGTGTGTGTGTGCATGTGTGTTCATGAAGGTGTGCTGAGGTACATCTGCAGAGCAGGGGTGAAGATGAGAACAGTTCCCAGAATGGAGACAGTGAGGAAAGCCCACAGGAAGATCCGGTCCAACACCTGAGCAACAAATTTCCAGTCTTGTACGACCTGATGAGACAGAACAAGAGAGAAAGTGTGTTCAGTGTGTGGGGTGGGCCTTTTCTGGGGGGCATCACAGACTTAAACCTTCTCAAAAACACTTCAAAAAGGCTTGATGACATTTGTAGCAACAGTCGTCAATTAATTAGAAAATGTCTGTCGACCCCTGCCTGGCTGTGCATCAAGATCAAGGGTGTCAAGCATAAGTCCTGTGAGCCTAAACCAGCCTGCAAGATGCTCCAATGCAAATGGTCAAAATTTGAAAGAAAACTTTGTTTTTTTAAATAACTTTCTTTAGACTACTTTCTTCTTTCTTTAGATTAGAGAGACATTTCACTGTATTTTGTATCAATGTTAAAACTGGCTTTATGTTGAGATTGTAGTCATTTCTGCAGTATTTGTTTTGCTTTAAGAAAGTATTGACATTTTCATGATGTATACTCTGTGCCACAAAAAGACTTCAAACTTTAAAATGAAAGGTTATTATGGCCCTATTTTACTGGTCCAGCCCATTCAGAATGAAGTTGGGCAGAATGTTACCCCTGAATGAAAATGTGTTTGACAGCCCTGAGTTAGATAATATTTTGTCAATCCATAAGTCATCTAATAATGATCATAATTAGCTCTCTAAAACACGGATTTGGATTTTTTTCTTTTTATTGCCAACAGTTTTTAACAAAACTAAAAGAGTTGTAACTATAAAATTACAATAATATAAAAAAAAAAAAAAAAAAAAAAAAAGTTAAGAAATCGGTCAGGTTTCACAACTTGATTTAAACTCTTTATTTTTAAAAATCCAGCCTACATTTGACTTTTGGAACACATTCGAGGAATATTTGAAAACATTTTCAAAATGATGTGCACAGGCCATGTGATTAAAAGTGTCACTATATTTTCTTTCTACACATCTTATTTCTTGTGCATTCATTAGAAATAGGAGCCACTTTGCTGGTGTTTTATGTTACTACAAGTCTAAAGTCACGATTTGTACTGATTCTGCATCTATATACTCATCAATACTCATCTCGCTGGGAACAAGCAGGACCTGACCTGATACCTGTGTCCCGCCCGTTTCCCTCACCTCTCGTATGAAGTGCTCCTTCTTGATGTGACGGCTGATGTAGCGGACGGAATTCGTGGCCTTCTCTAGCATCGCCAGCCACGCCTGGTTCTCGTCCTCTTTCCCGCCGAGCGGCGCCCTCTGCTGGCCACTGTGCCCGGGAACGCCCCTCCTCCCCAGACCTCGGCGGGCCTTCAGCTCCGGGCTGCGCATCTCAAAGTCTGGGTAGTGATATCTGACCAAGAAGAAAGTTACTCTGTATGTGAAGCCTCTAATTTTTACAAGTTAGAGTTGGAAGATTCATGAAGCTGCCCTTTCTCTATGATACATACTGTATGTACACTTTTATAGCTCTGGATCATTTATGAACAAATTCATGAATATTATGAACAAAATACAGTGACGGATTTAGTATGCAGAGTGTGCATTGGATCTCTCTCAAAGTCTCTTCTTGTGCAGTGTGAATCAGCCAAATAACATGGCAAAAACATTAATTTGATTTCCATATTATATTAAAAACCAGTGTTTTCTTCAGGGTCCATATTACATTGTAGATCTCACCCATTATTAAATCACTTCTTCCTTTGAATATTATCAGTTATTCTAAAAGAGCAGGTTTTGTTCTAACTGTATAGCATCATGGACATTTATTCATTCAATGCAAGCCTTGTCGGCACAACAATATGTGAAAATATATATATTCAGAAAGGAGAGCAAAAAAAGGACAATACAATCTTTCTCCAACATATAAAGCTTATAATTAAATCCTATTTGTTCACTTTATTTCTGGCTCATTCCTTTGCAAGAGGCAGTCACAAGCAGCTTAAAATTTATCATATGCATTTAAATAGAAACACAACATTTTCCCATACTAAAAAAAAAAAAAAATCCTCCGGGAAGTTTCTTTATGGCTGATCTTATTTAACAAATCTAATGTTTGCAACACAAAAAGATTATTCCTGTGATTGTGTTTGATAGCGTTTACCTGTCGGTGTGTCCTCTCATACACAGCAGTCTGGGCAGTCTCTGCAGGAACAGGCTCTTTACCCAGGGGGCCATGGGGTGATACGTGGCAGACGAGCGGTGGTGGACATTGATCACGAAGACGGTGACGATGATGGAGAAGGTGACAAAGATCATGATGAACAGCAGGTACTCTCCAATTAGTGGAATCACCTGCAGCAGGCAACGGAAGGAGCAAGTAAACATGCATTAAAAGACACAATCTGATTCTTAAAAACATGTGCAATCCATATATATGTGAAACTTATTTTTGCCTTTCAAATCATTACCAACAAACATTTCCAATGCATTGCAGTTTTTCAAGATACACCAGTTTGCAGACATACCACAGAAATACAGCACCATGCATGCAGACACACTGGCATTTCCAGCTCTACTTTCTGGACTGAGATGTATCCAAAGTCAATAGTTTCTTAATTGAGCTGTCGTGTAGTTTAAGCTGTGGGTAATTGAGAAAACTGTGGTTTGTGATTTGTGTTAATTAAGGCGCGCTGCAATTAAGATTACAATCGGGATGAGTGAGCACAGGAAACGGTGGCAGGAGGAGAGTGAAGGAGAGAAAACAGCCGTGGGAAGTGGAGAAATACCTGCAGAGCTACTCAATGGGTCGCACCGTGCTGCAGTGATTAACACTCGTCTCATAGTGAATGGGTCTCTGGTTTGAACCCGGATTGAGCTTGGGAGGGTTTTAAATGCATCTGGACTTATTCCAGTTTCCTCCAGTCCAAAAACATGCTTTGTACTGACTGTAATTACCCACCTTTGAAGAAGAAGGGATGATTTCTTCTATGACCAACAGAAACACGGTGAGTGACACCAGCACAGATGTGGAGAGTGACAGTTTCTCCCCTTCATCCGATGGCAGATAGAAGACCAGCACGGTGAGAAAGGACAGTCCGAGGCAGGGGATGATGAGGAAGAGGGTGTAGAACAACGGCAGCCTCTTCAGGATGAAGGAGTAGGTGATAAACGGGTACCAGTACACGCCGTCCCTCCTGCTGCCCTTCACTCCGGTCGCATTCAGAATTTCCCATTCGCCATTGTCAAAGAAGTCTTTTCGGTCCACATAGTGATCCACCAGGACCAGGTCCACCATGTTTCCATCATAGGTCCAGGACCCGAATTTCATGGAGCAGTTCTGCCGGTCGAAGGGGAAGAAAGTGACGTCCATGGTACAGGAGGACTTGTAGCTGGCAGGTGGAGTCCAGGTTATGGTTCCATCCCAGCGCACAATAGCTTTGGTCATCAAAGAGCCCTCAAAGCGACCATCAGCACTGGAGAAGGGTTGAGCAAGGAAAAGGCAGCAGTAATGAGAGGAAAACAGATTTTGTCAACAAATGTTGTTGAGCAGTGACTATAAAATGTTATATAACTAACTTTTCATACAGAACGATGTCAGGCAGCCAGATCGTCTCTGAAGGAACTCTGATGGATGTGATCCCTCCATAGTCACCTGGATCCCACTTTAGCTTCACATCAACCCATTCCTTCAAAAGATTGATCAGAACGACACATGATAAGTCACCCAATCTGATACATTTAGTCTGAAAGTCATCTGTTTCAGCACCATGGACAGCAAACCACAGCGGCCAAGAAAGTCTCCATCTCGCTGAGTCTGGTTCTGCAGAAAGTCTCCTCTAAGTCTGGATCTGTAAAAAGTCTTCAAGTCTGGTTCTGCAAAAATTCTCCACAACTGATTCTGGTTCTGGAGAAAGTCTCCTCCTCTGAGTCTGGTTCTACAGGTTTCTTCCTGTAAAAGTGAGTTTTTTCTTTCCACTGTCTCCTCTACTTGCTCATATACAGTCGATTTGTTGATAATGCCTTGAAATGACTGTGTTGTATTAGGTGCTATATGTATAAATAAATTCAATTGAAATGTACACCAGTTCTTTACACATGTAGAAATCAATCAGCCGCTTGTGCTTCAAAGAGGAGAAGATCCCCAAAACCCACTTTTGACCAGACAATTTTATGACATGGTTTCATCAAGGCAAATGGACAACTACATTTTATCTGCCACAGCCAGCTGGCTTGGTGAGGACAGCTGAAAAGATCTACCATTGTTTCTGCCACTCACAAACGCAGTTACCTTTAAGTTTCAGAAAGACTGAAGAGCTCTGATTTACCCAATAACACGCCCTCCATTTCAGCACCATGGACAGCTCCAGACTGCTCCATACAAACAGTAAAGGAAAATAAAGCATAAGCTCTATTTTTTTTCTTTTTTAATATGAACTTATTTCTTCACCAGCAAAATCCCCGTTCTAATATATTTTCTTCTCTGTTGTTTATTGTTGACAGACTCCAGAAGCAGATTGGACATGAGAAAGAAAAATGATTGCAAGACCTCACAGTAACAATATCTCCAGAAACCACAAACTGTTTCGTTGGGCTGGTTTTTGTTTTCCAGAAGATGTTTGATAATTTGACCAAAGAATAAATTGAAATAATTAACATTTGAACAATTACTATGAATAAATAAACAAAAATCAATTTATGAAGGGAGACGTAGTATTTCTCTTTACCTGCCAGAGCCACACGTTTGTAGTCATGAGCTGGTTCTTTTCATCCTGCAAGACAGAAAGATGAAGAAAGTGAGCCCACTATTTATAAACCTGCTTACTGGGAATGATAAGAGAGGCTAATAAGGAGGTGAGGACGAAAAGAAAAAGTTGAAGAAGAAAGTGTGTAAGCCTGAGAGAAAACATTTCTGGGGGAGGGGATGGGGTTAATTACTTCCTCTGCTTGCAGCGTGGTGCAGCAGCTTTAGAGGTTAAGTGCCTTGTTTCAGGATGTATTTGTTAATACATGCTAACCGTTATTGGGAGAAAAAACCCTGAAATGAATATGTAAAGAGCACATGGGAACGGCTGCTCCACTCTTGTTCTTGCTAAGTCGGCCATGTTGACATGAGCCAGGACAGAAACAAAGAATTGCAAACATTTTAGTCTAATAAATGAGTTTAACTCAGACTGCGAATGTGACTGTAGCTCTGTGTTTTCTCTGTGATGGACTGAAGACCATGTGTCGTATTTTTATGCGCTAGACGAATGGATCAATGCATCATAACAGGAGAGAATATTCTAAATATTCCCAAATATCAAATGTTAAAACATTTTCAAGAGGTTTTTGACTTTTCTTTTGACTCTCAAAGAAACTCACAGGTCCTCATGCTTCGATTTTTGGAACCATAATACAAGACCGGCCTCTGGACTGATGATGCCACGAGGGTTCAGGCGTCGGCCCGCTGGCCTATCATGTCCACTTTTTTGTTAATAAACATGACCTCATCATTTTTCCATCCATTGAAAAACTGACATATTGGAACTAAAGAAGACAGTTACATAACAGGGTTCTTATCATTTGCCTCCAAAATGTTTGAAACACTTTTTATCTTCACTGCAGATCTCCAGCTTGTTCCAGGTTCGACCACTGAACAGGAAGAAGGAGCTCCTCAAGCCTTCTATGGTGAATTGAATGGAACACACCAAGTGTGATACCATTAGAGCTGGAGTGTGTGAATTCATCATCAGTTTAGGACTTTGGCGAAGTTGTAAGATGTGGATGAGGAGCTGTTGTGGGTGAATTTGTCGCACCTCAAAGTAAAGTATAATAAGTGGTTTCATGGATGTTGAGGAGCCGATTCTATCCAAACGCTGCTCAGGACACTGGCTCAGTGTTATATTTACTTATGTTTTAGTCATTTTCATCAAAGAAACAATCACTGGTGGGAGTTATAACATTTGGAGCAGAATGACTTTATTTGGCTTGTGTTTTCACTGTAAACATTCCTTAAAGGTGCATTAAGGAGTTTTTAAACTTTAAAAGTACTTATTTTCCACCATAAATATGTTACACATTTGTAATGATGTGTACAATGTGCCCTGACATATTCATTGTAAGTACCGCTAACAGCGCTAAATTGTCACTTGAAAGTTGCAGTGCCGGTCCGGCACCAGCATTTTTTGGGGGGGAATTTGAAAGGAATGACGTAATGCGCGCTCCGGCTGGCCTGATTTAGTTAGGTTTCGTTTTGTCCATCATTACTCCGCCAGATGCTTAGTGAGCAACAACTGAGCAGGATCTTCCAGAAAGTAAGAAAAGACTGGCTTCTAGCACTGCCACAGCTCCAGCACAGACTCCACCAGGTAAAAGAAACTTACACTTAAACTTTTTCCCCTCTTCTGTGCATGCAAGCCACAGGCACGAGTGTTTCACTAAGCTGCATTATGCCCAAGGCCTGCAGGGGGCGCTGTTTCGCATAAAACGTACAAACTCCTTAATGCACCTTTAAGGTGATGCCATATCGCACGCTTCCAGTTAAATTTTCATTTTTTTATTTTTTTTTTCATACACAGAAAAACGTTTGTGGCACCATAAAAACTATGCAGGCTAAAGATAACATCAATGTAAAAATAATTCCACATAAGAACATTTTGACAAGACAGAAAAAAATAACATAAAATAATATATAAGAAAAAAAAGAAAATAGGAAAGTATATATATATATATATATATATATATATATATATATATATATATATATATATATATATATATATATATATATATAAAATGGGACTTCAAAATTGTTCTACCCTCCCTGGTGTGTTTATGAACTTTATGAACTGTCTTACAAACCATATCAAAACAATGTCAACAAGACCAAAATGTAAACAATAAGTGTGGACGAAATTAAGGACATCCCTGCAGCTGCGGGTCAGTTATCGGTCACAGAAAAAGAGCGGTTCAAACAACTCGATTCTGCTGTGCGCTGCATCTCTACTGGTGAGTGCTGCTGCTGCCGCTGCCCCAGGAAAGCTTTTTCTCAGAGCTGTAGGCCTGGCCTGAGTTACTGGCAGCATTCCCTTTTGACCTTTATACATTAGTTTTTTTTTTTTTTTTGTCCTATTTTTTATTTTATATTTATTTATTTTTGCTTTGTTTTGCTTTTTTCATCATGACAAACAGCCTGAACTCTCTTTCTGTAGCCTCGGGGGAGCCTTGTCAATAAAACACTCCTGTCTCTCTGTGTGCTTCCTCCAGCACTCAGTCAACCATCACATGTATATTTTTCCAGTGTGTTTGTCATTTACTCATTTGTTTGCAAATTCTTATTAGATTACCTAGAAAGATAGATAGATAGATAGATAGATAGATAGATAGATAGATAGATAGATAGATAGATAGATAGATATGTGTTGTCACTGGAACAAGTACAACCAAATTCTGTACAAAATGCATAAAAACCATTGATAGCACTCTAAAATCAACTAAAAAAAAGTAGGAAAACACAAGCAGACACCCATCACTCACAGTCAAGCATGTATTCAGTCATTGTGTCATTGCACTGGTCCCTTACAAAAACATATTGCACATCAAATGTGTCTTCCTATGTTGCATGTGGCGATTGCTGTTGGGTAAAAACTGTTTTTGAATCTGATTGTCCTTGTTTTTATGCTATATGTCGTCTGCCTGACGGCAGCAGTTCCACTATGACCAGGGTGTGTATTGCCCTTGACAATTTTAACATTTATTCTTCTTTGTTGTTCATTTGTCTAGTTTCGAGCTGCTGTGATTTCCTGAATTTCCTAATGTGGAATGAAAAACATCTTATCCTCATCTGTCAAATTTAAACAGAATTCAATTTTCCCGAAAAATACCTTTAATTATCTAATAAAACGAAATTGTTTGTTCAACTAAGGATAGATCCCTTTTCACCAGCATAATCAAAATCACCACTAAAAGCACATTGAATGGTGATAATTTCTGTAGAGTAGTTACATTACCACAAGAGGGAGCACTTCTAAATGTTATACATCTAAAGGTGCATGACTGGAAATGCTGACGTTGCCAAAATGTTGCCCTCTGTGGAGTTGCGGTGTGTGTGTGTGTGTGTGTGTGTGTGTGTGTGTGTGTGTGTGTGTGTGTGTGTGTGTGTGTGTGTGTGTGTGTGTGTGTGTGTGTGTGTGTGCGCGCGTGTGTGTGTGTGTGTGTGTGTGTGTGTTGTAAATAATGGATGCAGTCTGGTTCCTCTCAGCCTGATGGCCTCATTACTTCCTGTGCTGCTGTGAAAGATCACTCTGGACCTCTCTTAACCTTTCTTTCTTCCTTCCTTGTTGTTTTATGCACTCCCTTCCCATGTTGGCTCCTTTAAATCCCCTCAGCCGCCTCCTCAGTGATCATCTCTACAGTAACTCCTCTGCCAATAACTCAATTCCTTCTTTCCTGTCCTTGACATTACAGCATCTTCAATTTTGGGCACAAATTGGAGTTGTTTTCTCTCATTACCACTTTTATTTCCTCCAAATAAACACAAGTCTTCCCAAAATGTCTGACTTTGCTCGAAATAATCACGAGGCATTACTCATTTAATTCCCAGAGGAACCAGAGTTGAGTCTTATTACCTTGTTAAACTTAAATAAAGCAAGGTTAATTCCTGCAAAGAGCTGCTCGCTCAGGTTCAGTAAAGGAAATGACTTGTGAAGGGAACATTAGCACCTCTGTGTCTGGCTACTATTTGCTCAACAGTCTTTTTTTTTTTTTTTTAAAGCCTTTATATATCCAACAGACTATATGATCTAAGGTAAAAACATCAGTGAAATGTAATTTCAATATTTAGAGTTAATTCACTTCATCAATATTTTCAGACTTTCTGAGATTAACAGTCGTATATACAGCTACATCCAAACCTGATGGAGAAATGTGTTGCTCTCATGCAGCAGATGCGGGACATACCTCTAAACAGCAGAGGACTATGGGAACGTTTCAGAACTACTACACTAGAAAACACCAGATAGTAAAATCTACATGTTCAATTAACGTCTCTTGCAAAGCATTTTAAATCTTTGCTTTTTGTACTATGTAAAAACTCAAAACATTAAATAATCTAAAGCAGTTGGTGTCAAACATAAAGCCCGTGGGCCAAGACAGGCCCATAAGAGGCTTCAATGTGGTCAAAATTTGAAAGAAAACATTGATTGAACATTGTTTCTTTTTTTTCAACAACAAAATTCTTACAAGCAGCAGACAGAGCACTGAGACCTGAGTTGAGATTTTGGCGATGCTGCTATAAAAGATAGTAAACTAGCTTCAAAGTCATGCTATCAGGGTGACTTTGTAAAACCACCCATAATGCAACAGCTGTAGGTGAAGTAATTTGGACATTTCACTGTATTTTGCATGAAAATTGGCTTTTATGCTGAGATTGTATTGTATTCTGCCATTTTAGGCCAAAATATAGTCATTTACATTACGTACATTCTGCCTCACAAGAAAATTTTATAGTGTAAATTAATTGGTTATTATGGCATTATTTTTTATGGTCCCATTCAAGATGAAACTGGGCTGAACTGAAATTTGTTCAATATAAAGCCTAATAACAAATAAATATAAACACTTTCAAAAGAAAAGGCAAGTCTCTGGTAGTGTGTGTGGTATGTACTGTAGCTGTAAACAGCAACAGATGGAAAGGTCAAATCCATCCGATGAATGTCCATTTATTGCGTCTCATCTTATTCTATCAGTCAATTATTCAGGTTTGATGACAGCGCTGACACACTAAAGGCGTGATGCGACAGAATAAATCACAGTTCGGTCTACTCTGACCTTTTTACAGTGTAAAGAAACAAGTTGATACAAACCCATGAAGAAGTCAAACCATAATGTGGTGGAACTGAGAACAACATGCTGGAATTAAACTTCTCTCTTCGTATAGATCCTGTTCTCATCCATTACACCAACAGGTGCACCATCAGCACAGACTGTGTCCCAGGCACAACGTGGACGCCCTGCTTCCTATAAATAACACCTGGAGTAATTTGACCTTCCCATGTGCTGCACAGCCGCCTGTGAACGAGTGTATCGTTTTCCTCACCACGTCCACCAGCTGGGAGATCTTCAGTCCGAAGCGCACGGTGATGGTGTCGTTGGCGTGTTGTACTGGACGCACCCACTTCTGGTAACCCCTGAAAAGGTTCCTGAGCAGGGAGTCCTCCATCTCAGCCAGAGACACAAAGTCCTCCTGGGGCGCTGAAAGAGAGGGAAGGAAGACACAGAGATGGAGACCAGATACATAGAGCGAGGGTGTTGCTGGTAGGATGGAGTGAAATCCAACCCCCCCATTTTGACCCAAATATCAACACTTTACACCCTCCATGATGATTCAACAGCTGCTTTAAAAGAAAACTGAAAAGAAAATCTTAAAAAAGTCTCAGCACCACTGAGGAGAAATAATCTTTATAAGCTTTTAAACATATAGCAAGGTAATCTGTGGTTAACCACAGATCAACCACACAAACTAGACGACGCTTATTAAAAATAACGCTACATCGTGTTGCACAACAATAAAATAAAATGAATTTAACCATCATATTTAGTAATGAAAGCACAGCAGTGAAGATTACAGTTAGAATTAATTTTGCTGTTGGAGAAAGACATTTATGCAGATATGAGTTCCTCAGACTAAAAACTGTTCTTCACACAATCTACTGTCTTGACCTGTGTGCCACACTCCTCCCATGCTGCTCTGCTGCCGCTGTCTCACATGAATCTCATGAAGGATATTTACTTCTACACCATTCGGTTCAGTCTGCACAGGCCACACAATGGCTCACGCTTCACCTCATGCTTCATTTTTGCATATCAATGGTGAAGTCTGACAGCAGCATCACATGTTTGCGGCCTCTGTGCCTTTTCTGCTAACGTGTTATTCTTGTTGCTGTTTTCACACAGTGTGAAGTGCTCTGTGCCGAAGAGGCAGGAGTAGTGTTTTGCCATTGCAATTGATGCTGACATCTTATATTTGTCATTTGTTTTGAACGTTTTCAGCCATAAACACTTACATACATACACTGTATAATTTTAAGCATTTTTAGAAATGCTCCACAAATCACCTGAAAACAATGAATACCCATTCAGAAATACATAAAACCGCACAAGGAAGATAAAGAAGTGTTTGACCCAGCGAATACAATGACAGAAACAAACATATTGGTATTTAACCCTTTATATGGCACTCGTTGACAGATTTCACACTCACACGTTGCAAAAGATTATTTAAAAATCTCCCTTTTTAGAGTTTGTCTTAAAAAGACAAACTAAATGTCACTTATAAGTGGTAAAAATCTCAATGATTGAACTGCAGTTCTCATCTTAGAATTTAAAAAAATAGGTTGGAATTCTCAGTGTTTGTCCTCAGAAAGGTTTCACAGTTTTTCAGTTTCAGGCTTACGACCACAATGTGCTCATGTTCTGAAAAAAAAAAATCTGACTTTATCTGGAAAGTGTAACTTAATGACTCATCAGAATCACATTTCTAAAAACAACAAGAGGCTTGAAGTGGACCTAAACATTACAGTTTAGCTGTTGGTGGTCAGTGTGATGGCTAATTGATTCAAATTGTGCTCAGGTTACAGGAGTTAGTGGAAGGAAGATGTTCTATCTTGGGAAATGCAGCTTAAATAGAGGAAAGCTAAGGGTTTTTGAGTGTATGGGCTAATGCTAATGGTACAGTTGGACAGCTTTCAGGCCAGCAAATGAATTCAGGGTCTTTGAGGCACTTTTTAAAAGGAAAGAGATGATTATTTAGTTTTATTATCTAAGCTTCAGATAATACCCAGACTCAGCTGGCTCTGCTCTTCCATAATCAATATTTAATAAAATATCAGTGCATTAATCAGGAACTGATTTGTAACTTTCAACATAACAATACTATAATGGTTGTTGACCTCAAACTCTTTTTTTTTGTACTGACTGTTCTTTGTACAACATCTTTCAAGATTTACATAATTAGGAACAAAAAGTCATGCATGAATAAAGTGAAGTATCCCTCCTGAGTCTCTCAGATGAAGTCAGGGCCTGGCAGTGAGGCACTAAACAAGCCAGGCCGGGCCTGACAGCTGGTCATGGCCGAGAGAATGAATCGGAGCTCCCAAGGCTGACGCAGCCATCATGCTGACATGATCACCGCAGACAGAAGAACCGCCGGGGGAGTCGAGGAGAGCTAGCAGCGCTTTGTGCAGCCAGGCACGAGACATAACAGTCAGTTAAAGAGTGACGCTCAGGCTGAGCGGGAAACAGGGCGATCAAGTAACAACGCTCCTCCTTCACAAGACGCCATTCATTTGTAAACTGAGAAGGATCCAGATTCAGGGAGGAAAAGATCAAGACGGGTTAAACCCTGGACAGGTCTTAAAGGCATCATGACGTAGACACATAGATTGTGCTCGCAGAAAACTCACCAGTTGAAGTAGAGAACATGCAAACACTCTGAAATCCAAACTCAGTTCAAACCTCAGTAGTCAATAAAGTCAACAAAACTCTCCATTACTCTACATTATTACATGTTATTAATTATATTGAAATAGAGTCATACGTGAAAAACAAAATGAGAGTATAGAATTAAGAAATAACATTATGCTTCAGCAATTATCCAACACTCTTTAAAATGGGGGTGTGAAACATAAGGTTCGTGGGCCAAAACCAAGGATGCAACAATTAGGACTCAATTTTATCATTCCGCAGAGCATGAATATATGGAACATAATGGATTTCAGTTCAGTCAGCCTTTTGTAGTGCATATAATATCCACATTGATCTTGAAATAAAATATGCTTGCAGCAGGCCTATCCCACATTTGGTTTTAAATATGTGAGAGATGTTTTAACACTACATTTTCAAATTAATAATGGCATGATTAAAAAAAAAAATAATGTCAAGAAATCATAGTTTTCCAGTAGATGCATTAATGTTGAAGTGACAGCAACTGAGCTCCTCTAAGCTCTCTGTCTGTGTCGAGATTCCCAGTGGGAATTTCCAAGTTCAAATGTAATTTGTCTGCTTCTCTCGTCCTCCCTGCAGCAGTCTCCAGTCTCGGAGTCAGGGTTTGACGTCACAGACATTTTGTTCAGGAGTTTTCTCTCCTGTCACTTTGTCCTTGAGGGAGACACTGAACCTTCCTCCCACTACATGTCGATGTAAAAGATGGCAGCGTCGGCCGGATGCTCCGAGCATGACGCCGCATCTGCACGCCTCCCCCTGTAACTCGCCGGCTCAATCAGCACAGGGCTCGGCCTATTTGTCTGCGTGAGAGGCCGGCGTTTGGCACGGCATGTGTGGTCGTGTTGCTGATCGACGGTGGAGAGAAGTTCGACTGAGGAGATTGCGGTGGAGGAGTGGAGCGAGCTGATAAGTGAAGGAGTGAGACAGAGTGACCCAAAGCAATTCCCTCTTGTCTCTCCGAGTGAGAGGGAGCGAGGGGGGGAGGGGAGAGGTCGTTACAGAAGGATACGTTAACTGGGGCAAGGAGAAAGCAAGCAGACAGCAAGGCGAATTGAAAACAGAAAACAAATTACCATTTTAACTTGTATCTGATCACAGACTTTACATCCTACATGCTGCATACATTACTTGACACCCTGCATTGTGCGACTGTTGTTTACTAAAACTGAGAGACGATGTGGATCTATACATATACATATATATATATATATATATATATATATATATATATATATATATATATATATATATATATATATATATATATATGTATGTACACCTATATTGTATAGCCAGACAAGTAGCACTGGCTAACAAACATTGTATGGACAGTTTATTTCAATAGGAGCGAATTCACTGAGTATTTAAACCCCGTCAGTCTGTATTATGTGATACGCTGAAGATACAGTGTTTTTGCAAAGACTAAAAATAGACTGTAAGCTTAAAAAATCTGACTCAAATGAACAAATGAACTGAATATCTTGACTACTGCGTAAAAGAAGTCCTTAATGCATGTTCTCGTTTCATTAATATCACAGCAAATTGGGAAGATGAGGCATTTTAAATTAATCCAAAAACTAGAACTGTTTGAATACTCTCTATATCAAAGCATATGTCATTTAGAAAGCAGAGGATCAGGATGAAAGGAGTTTTGGGATGAAAATGAGTCCTTATTTCATCTGCTTTTACTCTCCTCTTGTTTGGCGTTGGGTGTGTTGGTATGAGAAGTGAACGTGCTGTGTTCACACTCAGAAGGATTACCTCCCGTTGCATCAGTTTGTAAAGACTTGAAACGGGGCATCAGCACATACAGTCGCTCCACCATCACTGCAGGAGGCGGCTCGGTCTCAAGATCCTCATCAACAGGAACACAGGAGTCACAGCGGTCCAACACCACAGGGACGGATTCCACTACAGAGCCAGATCCGTCCATCACAGGGACGCTGATTGTGTGTGTGTGTGTGTGTGTGTGTGTGTGTGTGTGTGTGTGTGTGTGTGTGTGTGTGTGTGTGTGTGCGTGTTTGAGTGTGTGCACTTGAGCAGAGGTGAAGGAGAAAGTATTGATTAGAATGTACAGTGATGGTTAGGGGGATGGGGGTGACTCTAGGCAAATTATGATGCATCAGTGAGTGTGTGTGTGCGTGTGTTAGTCTTCATTGTGCGTCTAAAGGCAATGTTAGGAAACTAGTAGCTACAATCAAAGTTAAAGTCCCAGGAAGTTAATGTAATTCAATGTTAAGTCCCCTGAGGTCATTATAAGTTTATGGATGTGGAGTTGTTACTGTTACCTACCCAGCAGTCCGTCACAGAGCGAGTTCATCTGCAGTCACCAGTTTGCTTCAAAGGCAAGCTGCTCATGTGGGAGAAACATGCAAACTGCACGCAGAGAGACGCCAACACACGGCCTTCCTGCTATGAAGTAACAGTGCAAACCACTGCACCACTGCACGGCCTGTAACCACTGAAATATCTTCCCTCTGGAGATAAAAATCAAACAATGCAGCAAAAGGTTTTCAAGCAAATCTATTCTTTTAGGTTCCACCAAGGTTATGAAGACTCACAAGTGGTAGATATGGTTGAATTAACAACCATCAGGCAATTAATGTAAGTCAATGAAATGTTAACTAAAGCCCTGTTTGAACCCATTCCGGTCTCTGTGACGGAGGAAAGGCTGCTCTGCATCCGCACTACAGCTGTAGTAAATAGTTCTTCTGCACATGCTCAGGAGATGGACAAAAACATTTTTCCTCCACAGTGTCGTGACTCCCGGTCCATTCCTCCTGGACTTGGCAGTGTTAGAGTTTACAGTCACTGTAATAATAATCCAACTTGTTTTTATTGCTATAAGAACACAAATACAGTCTGTGGCCTTCTCGTGTAGAAACTCCAATAGTACCAGGACTCTGAAGTAACAGTTTATGTTAAAGCTAAGTTTTAGATTAATGAGATCAGGCTTACGTTTGGAGTTGTGTTATTAAGGTTTACTGCCCTAAGTGAGTAAGTTTCAATGTAATGAGTGTTTTGTCAACCTAAACTTTAATGGATCCTATTAGTTTGACTTTAATATCAAGGTGAGGCCACTGCTCACACATAACATATCTATGTGGAGTTTTCTGTTAGTTTAGTGTATAAGAGTGTGAACACAATGAAACTGTACCGATGACTCTCACAAGTATCAACTCCTCTTCTATAGACCTAAAAGATTCCGAGACTCTGAGTGATCAGTGAATTTTCATTGTTTCTTCACAATCTCAATCTGGAGAATCTAGTTGTGTGTTTCATTTTGTGGAGGAAGACTGGAAGTTTGTTTCAGACGTCAAATCAATGTTTCATTAAAATAAAAAAAACATGCACAAACAAGTGAACCAGGCAGAAATGTAAAAGCAGCAACTTTTTCAGTGTTTAAGGACTCATTCCTGTGACACCAGTGTCCTCAGCAAAACAGGAGTGCAAGCATATTTCTCACATATGTAGGGCAGCACAGGCCAGTGTGTGTATGTGTGTAATGATTGATAAAGACACAGGGGTGGCCCAGCATGCAGACAGACACCCTGCCTTCTCCTCAATCTGAAACACTCCATGGTGACACAGTGGTACGATCACCTTCC